>NC_051862.1:86792339-87504705 GCF_015732765.1 Culex quinquefasciatus
TAGCAATGACCCCAAAGTTTTTGGTTGAACATTGTTTCATCAAGTGTTGGAAACATATGCCAAAAGCAATCTGAAGAGTTTTATATTCAAATACTACAAAATATTACAAGAATACGTAAAATACAATAAAATTCAAAAATTGTTCAAGAATTCAACTGCTATCGTGACTACCCCCACAATTTCTAGTTGCAAAATGTTTCCTCAAGTGTTAGATACATATTCCTAAAATAATCATAAGAGTGTTGTAATCAAGTACAACAAAATATAACAAAAATACGTAAAAACCAGTTAAACATCAAAAAATTATCTTGAAATCGAATTTTATCGACATGAACCCCACAGTTTTGGGTTGCAAAATGTTTCATCGAGTGTTGGAAACATATTTCAAAAGCAATTTGAAGCGTTTTGTTTTAAAGTACTAAAAAAATATTACAAAAATACGTAAAATACAGTAAAATACCATTATTGTACCAGAATTCGCCTTTCATCGTAACGACCCCCACAGTTTCTAGTTGCACAATGTTTCATCGAGTATTATATACATATTTGTGTAAAAACTGGAGAGTTTTGTTTTCAAGTACTATAACTTACTACAAAAGATTGTTCTAGAACTCAATTTTTATCGCGATGATTTCCACAGTTTTGATTCGAGCATGTTTCTTCAAATATTTTTTATACCACAATTCCCCACACCAAAAGCTCATAATTCCAGAGCCCCCTGGTTATGGACGCAAACTGATTTCAGATCGAAATGAAAATAAGGCAAAGTAATACAATAATGAGCTGACTTTACTAGGATGTGCGGTGTGTGCGACATATTTCTAAAATAATCCTAGGATGTGTTTGAAACATATTTCTAAAATAATCTGAAGAGTTTTGTATTCAAGTACCTATTACAAAGTTTTACAAAAATAAATAAATTGTTCGCTCTACAGCAGTGTTGATCAGTGATGATCTTGCAAATCAGTCAAGGGGGTCACTGCTACAGCATTGCCTTGGCGTTCTTGATTGCGAGATTCCTACTCGAAACTAGGTGTCCGAAGGCTTGATTGTTGAGACAATTGCAAACCTCTGTTTACACCTTACCTTCATCCACTCCGGAATTCTAACTGACGACCTTTGGATTGTAAGTCCAACTACCTACCAGCGACTCCACCGAGACAGGACCCAGGGAGACGACTCCTACACCTGGATTGAGCTAACGACCTAAACTCCAGGTTAGACCGGGGCCAACATTTACTTCCCCAATCGATGGAAGGCGTGATCAGACAAATCTCGTCTCGAAAAATGCCACCGGGACCTTCTGGGATCGAACCCAGGCTGACTGAGTGAGAGGCAACCACGTTTGCCCCTACACCACGGTCCCGGCAAAATTTAACAAAAATACGTAAATACAGTGAAAATCGTACATTGTTCGAGAACTTGATTTTTATAGCAATGACCGCCAAAGTTTTTGATTGCAAAATGTTTCAATATGTCGATATCTCTGTGCTCACTTGTTCCAAGCTTGCAGGTTTTCGAATCTTGTTAGCATAAGAGAACACAGAGGCATCGAAGTGTTAGAAACATATTTTTTAAACAATCAAATACTACAAAATACATAAGATACAACAAAAATAATGTACTGATCCAGAATTAGATTTTTATCGTGACGATCCCCACAATGTTTAGTTGCAAACTTTTTCATCAAGTATTAGATACGTATTACTGAAAAAAATGAAGAGTTTTGTATTCAAGTACTATAACTAATTACAAAGCATTGTTCTAGAATGCATTTTTTATCGCGCTTTTCAAGTACTATAAATTGTTACAAAAATACGTAAATACTGAAAAAAAATCAAACATTGTTCAAGAACTACATTTTTATCATGATGGCCTCCACAGTTTTTGGTTGGAAAATATTTATTAAAATGATTGCAACATGTTTCTCAAATAGTCTGAAGAATTTGATTTTTTTTATATAGTTACTCAATGAGGTAGAAAAATATTTTTCTATTATTTATTATTGTGGGCTGGATTAGAGATCAAAGATATATTTCGAACAACTTATCAAACACGCAGAAAAATAAGGCAACATTTTTAATTAAATTCAATTAGTGTTTTTATTAGAATTTAGCAGTTTTGTTCAAGGACATTTGTAATTCAGAGATTTGGAGAACCTTTCAACTGAGATCAATTCATAAGCCGCAAAAAAATAATAAAGAATAAAAATTTAAATTACGAGCCATGGTTTCAACATTTTGATGAAAAAACTGTTTTAAAATGCATTATACACCTGTCCAGTTGTTTTGCCATCATTAGTTTCCAAAATATCTAAGAGCAATTCTCTACGAAATCGGTCTTTTTTCTTCAATTTTAATTTTTGTATTTTTTAATCCGGCTGAAACTTTTTTGGTGCCTTCGGTATGCCCAAAGAAGCCATTTTGCATCATTAGTTTGTCCATATAATTTTCCATACAAATTCGGCAGCTGTCCATACAAAAATGATGTATGAAAATTCAAAATCTGTATCTTTGTAGGAATTTTTGATCGATTTGGTGTCTTCGGCAAAGTTGTAGGTATGGATACGGACTACACTGGAAAAAATAATACACGGTAAAAAAATTTGGTGATTTTTTATTTAACTTTTATCACTAAAACTTGATTTACAAAAACACTATTTTTAATTTTTTTATTTTTGATATGTTTTAGAAGACATAAAATGCCAACTTTTCAGAAATTTCCAGGTTGTGCAAAAAATCACTGACCGAGTTATGAATTTTTTAATCAATACTGATTTTTTCAAAAAATCGAAATTTTGGTCGTAAAATTTTTCAACTTCATTTTTCGATGTAAAATCAAATTTGCAATCAAAAAGTACTTTAGTGAAATTTTGATAAAGTGCACCGTTTTCAAGTTATAGCCATATTTAAGTGACTTTTTTGAAAATAGTCGCAGTTTTTCATTTTTTTAAATTAGTGCACATGTTTGCCCAGTTTTGAAAAAAATATTTTTGAAAAGCTGAGAAAATTCTCTATATTTTGCTTATTCGGACTATGTTGATACGACCTTTAGTTGCTGAGATATTGCAATGCAAAGGTTTAAAAACAGGAAAATTGATGTTTTCTAAGTTTCACCCAAACAACCCACCATTTTCTATCGTCAATATCTCAGCAACTAATGGTCCGATTTTCAATGTTAATATATGAAACATTTGTGAAATTTTCCGATCTCTTCGAAAAAAATATTTTTGGAATTTTCAAATCAAGACTAACATTTCACAAAGGCCAAACATTCAATATTACGCCCTTTTTTTAAAAAAAAAAAAAAAATTTCACAATTGTTTCATATATTAACATTGAAAATCGGACCATTAGTTGCTGAGATATTGACGATAGAAAATGGTGGGTTGTTTGGGTGAAACTTAAAAAACATCAATTTTCCTGTTTTTAAACCTTTGCATTGCAATATCTTGTAAGATTTTTATGAAACACCCTAACTGCTCGACTATTGTGTACCGGTTTAGATGTCAGATGGTTGCCTACCCGCAGGCGTATTTGGCTCTTGACTGTAAAGGCCAAAAGAAAGATATCCCTCAGTCCCTAACATCCACAAATGTAAAGCTTGCTAGACTTTTTGTACGACTTGCTCTCTTGAGTAAATGTTCTCATTTTACTCTCTCAGTAGCTTAACCAATCAGAAGTCCCGTTCTACGCAAGTCGCACATGATCGTATAAAATTGCGTTCATACAAAGACGAGGTTAACTTACATGTTGGTCCAAAAGGGAAGCTCTTTCTTTCTGGTGGAGTACTTTGACCTGTGAACAAGTCATTTTTATAAAGTGGAGTGCAAATTAAAAAAACGAGAACTTTGTTGAGAGTGCGCTCTTTCTCAACTTTTTTGAAGTAAGCGCGATCGTTTTGTAATAAAAGTTATGCATTAATTTTGCTTTTGATTTATTTAGTTGATTTTGTCAAATGACAAGTGAAATTTGCTGCTGGAATTAAGAATATTTTGGAAACTTGGTATCAGGTAAGACTTTTATGAGCATTTTGTGGTATAGTGAAAGCTAATTGCGGTTACTGCGTTGATTAGATGCCCTAGTTAACGTGGGCAAGTTGTCTGGGCTGGAAGCCATTGTGAAGCCCATCGAAATTAGAGGTTAGGCACACCGCGTGCTCGGTCAGTGACGAAACTCGTCCGGAATCGTTCGGAATCGTCGCTAGCGTCAGGATTCGTTTGGGATCATCCTGTTTCGCTGAGGGTTAAAGCCAGCAGCAAGCCAGGGTTGTGCTATTTACCGGTTGCGGACGCAGCCATTGTGATCTAGTACTTCGGTACGCTAGTGGCGCACACGTCACTTCCAGTGGGTTGTCAGCGGCACCGCTTTACGTCAACACAAAGCCGTACCGCACCGACGAAGTCGGGACGCAAACCTCGTTTAAGCCAAGACGTGCGACACCGAGCCCGTTACACCGCTCGGAAAACTCCACCGACGCCCGGGGACGCCTTTACCCCGATGATCTGTCCACGCACGAGGGCCCATTGACCACTGCCAGGATTCTGGCCATCCCAAAACCCGTTACAAACCTTGAGCACAAACCCTAGGCCGCCCTCCGAGAAGTCTGCACGTGGATGTAAGCAGCCCGCCGCATGAGACACGTGCGTCAAGAGGTGCGTGAAACCGATCGAGCCAACCGAACGAGACAACGAACGTGCGCAGCTACGTGGGATCGCCGTGGGACATCCGGTAGGACCGACGAACAACTATAAGGTCAGATCTATCTTTTGCATTATATAAACGCCCCTGTTCCCCTGAAAAACACCAAGATTAATCCCTAGAGTAGCTTGCTAGCTTAAGTCGATTCTTTGCGCGTCGCGCCAAACAGTCAGACCCCGCAGAGTCAGGTGTGACGTCACAAAATCTAGGCCAGATTGCAATAAAGGGAATTGCCTGTGTCCAAATCTGAATTGCGAACTCTTCTGAATTGAAATTTCGCCGAATAAAATACTCTTTGACAAATTCAATAAATTTAATTTGTTGTTCGCGTACGAATTTTGACTTTTACTATATTTATCGACTTCGAGAAAAGTTGTCATCCTAAATTAGTCTTTGGGGTCGTATTTAGTCGGAAGTTAGAATTTCCGCTCTTGGACTAAAGTTCAGTTAACCAAAGTCTCAATCCCTATTCCTAGTTTTGCTGCTTCTTTGCCTTTACAGTTAGATTCCGTACAGTCTGGTCATCTCGGTACACTTGGTTGGTCGAATTGGTGTTTCTGATTCTGATAATCTGTTGGCCTGCCCTGAGAAGGGTTGTCTCAAACCGGGTAAATTTAATCGGAGTTAACGGTCCTTTCATTTGGAGAGGTGGCGCTTAAGCCGTTTTACTTGAGGAACAGAACGGAACGTTACATTTTGGCGCCCAACGTGGGGCCCGAAAGACAGATTTTTGGGTGGAATTTTCTGAAAAGTTAGTTACAATAGTCTCAATCACTGAATCGACTCTTGAACCTGGTTTGTTGAGAAGTTATAAGTTGGGCTTATTTTAAGATTTGGGAAAATTAGTTAAGTTTAGTTGGTCTGGAAGTTGGGTTGATTACAGTGGATTACAAGAATCGTTCAGTGACTTTTCTCTTACAGTTTGGTACAAGTTATAACATTATTTCCTTATTATACTCTTGGGTAATTGAGATCTTTGGTTTCGGATTTGGGTTTACTTAAAATAATAGTCATTAGGAGCTGTCTTATTAGTCTAGTAAGTACTTAACTTCAGTCAATCTTTATTATTTACTTTTGTCGTCTCACGTATAATTGACCTCACGCTCGCAAGATGGAGCAGTATTATCAGATTAACGCGAACGACCTGTACGAAGACGAAATTAGTTACGAACTAGCGCTGCGCCATTTGCCCGTGAACGTGTCATTGCCTACGCGCATGAGGAACCTCCGTCAAGCTTTGCGCGAACCGGAAACCGAAAAGGTACAACTCATTGAAGGCTATTCGTTGGAGGAGGATTACACGATCGTGCCGCAGAATCTGCAGGAGATTGTACACCGGATGGAAAATAACCAGCCAAAAGGTTGCTGGTCCCGACTGGTTCATTATCACAAACGGGTTCGGCGCTATGTGGCAGGAGATCGACGCACACTGGATAACCAGGAGCTGTTGTTGGACTTAATCAACCGACTCGCGATAAAATACTTCAAGGTCGACATGAATCAGTTCGTCCCGCAAACGGACCTCTTTCTGGTGGTCAAATCACCACACGGAGTTAAAATTCCTTTTCGCCAGTTGCCAGATTCAGATTTGAACCCGAATGTCAGGACTAATGTCGAGGCGGTACCGGTACTTCCAAGCACTTCGACAGCGGACCTTGTTGTACCTGAAGTAACGAGTGCCGAAGACGAAGGCGCTTGGGGGGGTACTACAGCTACAACGACATCGGTTTTGGTGTCGTCCTGCGGTGATGGATCGACCTCGATGTCGCCACTGCGAGTGTCGCCGACGACGTCCTCCGCCCCGCCTGTGACATCGATCAATACTGGAGCCATCCCGAAACGTCCGTCGCTGGACAAGGTGTACGAACAACTCAAGGTGTTTTTGGAGAACCCTATGGCAACATCTCCGTCGATCGATAGCGCGGATTTGTCGGTTCTGTTTCAGACCCCGGAGTTCCGCAGTGCGTTCGTACAAGCTATGAATTCGGTGAAGCCCACCATGACCCGCGAAGATTCACGATCCAGCGTTGTTAGCTCGTTCACCGCGATGAATACGTCGACCCCAACCGTGTCCGCTACTGCTACCCGTCCAACTCCGTTGTTGCAGTCTACCCAGCCTACGACGACCGTTCCAGAGGGAGCTAGAAGACAATTGGATATGAGTAAGTTTGTTCATATTGACGAAATCCAAGGTTACATAAAAGCGTGCGTTAACTCGATTATTCATAACGGACCCAGGTGCCCTGAAGATCATCAGCAGTCGATTGACGGTTTGGTGGAACAGATTACGAACGTCGGCATACATGATTCGGAAGTGACCAACATTTCCCGAGGTGTTGGCGCCGTGCCTCAGACAGTGCCGTTCCAGATCAACTTGGACCCGCCATTCCAGCTGCCTACAGCGATCCAGGGGGGTTCGACTCAAACAACGTTACCTGGGATGGTGGACTCTTCACGAATCTTGCCAAACTTCAATCGTCCTGTTGTAACCGAAGCTCAGCCGGTACCAAGATCTGACGTCGGGTTTCAACAGCAAGAATCCCGAGGAAATGGATTGCTCTTGGACAGCCAAAACTTGCAACTCCCGCCAAATCCAGCAGATCAGTTCTGGGACCTGCCCGTTCCGGGACCTTCGGATCCCAACGCTGGTCATGGACGACCCAATGAATTCCCGCCGATGTTGCAGGGCGGTTCGCAAGGATATGGACGTCAACGTCTACCTCATCAAACGTGCAACATTATCGAGAAATGGCCGAAGTTTTCTGGTGATGCGAGCCCGTATCCTGTGGCGGATTTTTGAGACAGATTGCTTGTATGAGCAGGTCGTACAAGGTATCGACTGCCGAGTTGAGAGTTCACGCGCACTTGCTGTTCAAGGACGATGCTTATACCTGGTTTATGGCGTACGACTACAAGCTCGACACATGGGAGACGCTGGTAGCGTATTTGAGGATGCGCTATGATAATCCAAATAGGGACAAGTTCATCCGCGACGAGATGAGACTCCGGAAGCAGAAGCCGAACGAAAAGTTCAGCGCATATCTCACCGACATGGAGTCGATGGCCAGTAGGATGGTTCACCCCATGAGTCAGGCAGAGTTGTACAACCTTGTGACCGAAAACATGAAAATGTCCTACAAACGTCGATTGTTATTGGTGAGAGTGGAGTCACTTACGCATCTTTCCCAATTATGTTTTCAGTTTGACGCACTCGAGGGAACCTTGAACAATCCGCGGCAAGGAAAACCCGGGGTAAATCAAATCGCGGTCGACGAAGAACCGTACGACGAGGATGACGAAGTGGATGACCCCGAGGTGTTGGTGGTTCAGCCGAAACCTGCTCGGCCTAATCGTTCTACGTTGGAACCGGTTCCTGCTCCGCGGCGTCGAGCTGAAGAAGCTTGTTGGAACTGTCGTCAACTCGGACATATGTGGAGGGACTGTTCCCAGAAGAAACGGTTCTTCTGCCACATCTGCGGTCAGGAGGACACGGTCGCTTCACAGTGCCCGAAGCGGCACAACTTGTTTGGTTCAAAAAACGAGTAGAGTTAGGTGACGAAGGGAACCGATCACCTACTTGTGATATCTTCATGTTCATTATTAACTTAAAACAATACTTATTTGCACTTATTGAACGGGAGACGAACTCCATCTTTATTGTTTGGCTACCTCGCCCAGACTGACTCCCAATCCACGCTTCCTTTACACTCACACATACATAGCTCTACACGCTTATCGCTGACTACCTAATTTAGGATAATGTTCAGGATGCCACATCCTCCCCTTGCCAAATTGAAAGTTATAATAAGTACACAAACAAATCAATAAAAGCTAATGTTAATCTAAATCCTTTCTGCCGCTTCTCATCTCAAGTTTTGCAACGCCTTGTGAAGTGTCCGTCCCATAGCGCGAAAGCCCCGATGCCAGTCGTCGTGTTGATCGTCCAACCATCCTGTCTTCCTCCGAGTTAACTAAAGTAACGAAAAAAATGAAGAGAAAAACAAACAAAAATCAGCAGCATACTAAGCTCTGAAACGTAAAATATAAAGTGAAAACCACGTATCTCATGCATAAGAAATCATAAACCTCTTTGTAACATATTTAACTGTATCATCAATTTGAATGAAAACTGTATAAGGCTTCCTCTCCAAACTAATTGGTTAAGGTATAATCGTCAGTAAACTTCCTTCTTTAGAATTATTCAAAACTGTGATATAAGAATACATCTTTCATCGAACCCCTTTTATTCCATTGGGTATTCGCATGTTTCTTTTTCCTGCGATTGTTTTACGCGATATCGGTCCTCAACTATGAATTTATTAACTGTTGAAAATAGTCTATAACTAAGCTAAGGATAGTTATTGTACAAAATTGAATGAAAATTGTTTTGGGTTTCCACAAGGCTTCTATTCAAATTATATTATATGCATTCTTTACATAACCTTGATTGCTCTTCGCCTAATGAGCTTCAGATGAAATCATATTAATAATCTAAGATCGCTGGAATCATTCAATTGGGTTATTGCGCCTTGCAGCAATTTGTAGAGTTTTGTGTCAATCGTGCCAGGCCTGGATTTTTTCATCACACTGCTTTGCAGGACTGAGAACTGTCAACTTTGCGCACTTTGCACCTCAGTAGAGTGCTGCGGGAAAATTTTCATCACAGTTGGCAAACCGAATTTCCATCACACCATCAAAACAAAACAAGTGTAATACACCGACTTCTGACCACAATCTAGTCATCAAGCTGTGGTGGCCGAGAAAGATAAGTCATTGAGATGGTCTGTTAAAGGTTCCTGGATCGATTCTTGTGGTTGCCACTGATGGGTTTATTTGGTGGATTCTTTTTTTCTAATGAGTTCGAGGGCATAGTTCTATCGACCATCTCGAGTTATGTTCAATGAGTCCGTAAAAGGTACCATTATTCTCACGGCCCGATGCCATGAATTGGCTGAAAACCTGGCTAAAAACCAATGGATTGTAGACGAAAGAAGCATTTTTTTATTTTTCAGTAAAAACAGTACTAAATACTCTTAATTAACGTATTTGTGGTAGAACCGGGAAGAACATTTTTTTTCGAAAGCCTTTATTAGACAGGATTACATGTCCTAAATAGCATGCGAAACTCCGGACATTCGTCTATCTCGGATTGATCTGCATGGGTAGCTTGAATCCCGGGCAGTTGCTTCTTACCGCCGCCGTCTGTCACCTTCCCTAGGACCATGGAGGACGATCACTACTGGCCTTCATCGCCATGAAGGGACCCCTCTTAGCAGCGCCGGATCAGACGTTCGCTGGTTGTCCACCATCCGCCCAGCAAAAGACAAATATTCACCAAGCCAAGATGCCGGCGCAACACCGCTGCATCCCGGTACCGAAGACCACGATTCCACAGTCGAAACAAGTCGTTGTCCCTCCACTTAGCCGGTCCAAAACACTTTTTCTGAGCTGGACGAGCTTTCTGAACTTCAAAAATAAACAAATAAATAAACAGCCTGCCATAGCAACGGATATCGTCGTCATCACTGTGAAGAAAAATCACTGTGATGAAAAAATACTGTGATGAAAATAATTGCGCAAGACTCTAGTAAAGTGCAAAATGCGCAATATATATTTATGAAATTGATTAGATAGCATTGTATGATGAGAACTCTTTTTCTGAGAGAGTGATTCTTGGCTTTACCTTATTAAAAACTATTTAACGAAGAACCACATTCAACTATGTCGTGGTAATTGTACTATATTTAGAATTTAACGATTCATACCTTGGTTGGATTTTTGTATTTATTCCGTATATACATGTTTTCTCGATTTAGAGGTGGTATTCGTATGGTATTTTTATTTGATTTACTTGATAACAATTTTAACTTTCGTGGCCTGCTATCTCGATTTTCGTATCTTGTACATTCTCTCCTTATATTTTTATATGTGTGTTTAACTGTATTTAACATTATACTTGTTCTTTATTTATGAATTCGTCAAACATACGTTGACTACATAGATCCCTGCTTAAAATCTAAATACAATTAAACATTGTTTGGATAATATATTTGGTTGAAGAGCCCTTTTTCTATTGTGGATTTTATCATTGTGTAATCCATTGTGTTGCTATAATTGTTATGAGCTTCCATTATTCTTTTGGTGAGTTCTGTACCGACAATAGTGCTCCATCCTTCCTTCCTGTAAATTCTGCTAAATGTAATCTATTCAGAGAATCTTTTCTGCGGTAAACATTATGCAGTAAGGTGGACCACTCACATTTTTGCGATTCGTTTCGTCTCTTTTCAATTGGCATGGTCAAATATTTTAGTTATTTTATTGTATTTTGTAACAATTATTTCATGTTATTATCTATTCTTTTGCAGACTTTTGTCCTCACAGTAGTTATGTCCTTCTCATTTAAAAATAACTCAACTCGATTCCTTCGGTAACTGCAGCAAGCTTCGGACCAAATTCGACTCAAATTCTCAGCAACTCTTTTTGCAGCAGTTGGTCTTATGCTTACTTCGACTCAACTTTTCAGGAACTGTTATGCTGCAGTTGGCCTTGGGCTAAACCCGACTCAACGTTTTAGGGCTATTGGCCTTGGGCTAAACTCGACTCAATCTTTTGCAGCAGTTGGCCTTGGGCTAAACCCGACTCAACTTTTCAGTAACTGTTTTGCTGCAGTTGGTCTTGGGCTAACCCAACTCAACTTTTAGGGCGATTGGCCTTGGGCTAAACCCGACTCAATCTTTTGCAGCAGTTGGCCTTGGGCTAAACCCGACTCAACTTTTCAGTAACTGTTTTGCTGCAGTTGGCCTTGGGCTAAACCCGACTCAACTTTTTGGGCGATTGGCCTTGGGCTAAACCCGACTCAATCTTTTGCAGCAGTTGGCCTTGGGCTAAACCCGACTCAACTTTTCAGTAACTGTTTTGCTGCAGTTGGCCTTGGGCTAAACCCGACTCAACTTTTTGGGCGATTGGCCTTGGGCTAAACCCGACTCAATCTTTTGCAGCAGTTGGCCTTGGGCTAAACCCGACTCAACTTTTCAGTAACTGTTTTGCTGCAGTTGGCCTTGGGCTAAACCCGACTCAACTTTTTGGGCGATTGGCCTTGGGCTAAACCCGACTCAATCTTTTGCAGCAGTTGGCCTTGGGCTAAACCCGACTCAACTTTTCAGTAACTGTTTTGCTGCAGTTGGCCTTGGGCTAAACCCGACTCAACTTTTAGGGCGATTGGCCTTGGGCTAAACCCGACTCAATCTTTGCAGCAATTGGCCTTGGGCTAAACCCGACTCAACTTTTCAGGAACTCTTTTGCTGCAGTTGGCCTTGGGCTAAACCCGACTCAACTTTTCAGAACTCTTTTGCTGCAGTTGGCCTTGGGCTAAACCCGACTCAACTTTTCAGGAACTCTTTTGCTGCAGTTGGCCTTGGGCTAAACCCGACTCAACTTTTCAGGAACTCTTTTGCTGCAGTTGGCCTTGGGCTAAACCCGACTCAACTTTTCAGGAACTCTTTTGCAGCAGTTGGCCTTGGGCTAAACCCGACTCAACTTTTCAGGAACTCTTTTGTAGCAGTTGGCCTTGGGCTAAACCCGACTCAACTTTTTAGGAACTGTTTTGTAGCAGTTGACGTTGGGCTAAAACTTTACTTAATCTTTTCGTGCTAATAACCATCCTGTCCTTGAACTAAAACCAACGCAATCAAGTTTTGGGTGACCTGACTCCTATTACAACAAAACAACATTTTTCATTATAGTCGTCCTCGGACTCAAACACTCTTTTTATAACAATGCTCGCAATTTTATTTTTAAATTTCATCATAATCCTTTACCGTGTCTTTATAATTAACTCCTCAAAGTAATTTTTAAAAATTGGCTTCCTTAATATAAGAATTTCCCAAACGCAATTGCACTTATTAAATGTACGAACAGTTTAATATTCTAGTTTATTCCATTTTGAAAATTATATCTCGATTAACGAACAATTGTTTATCAACTGCTAAACATTATATATAATCTTTCGCATCTTCGTGCATATCTCCCTATCTATTCAGCAAAAAAAAACGCAACATAGCAATTTTCTGTGTAAGTAAGTTCAATCCGAATCAATAAAATTTACGCGAATTATAATTATTTGCTATAATATTTATTTGATGTTCTCAATTATGAATGACAGTAGTTTTGGATAGAAGAGTAATCATCTCGGATTTTTTTCAAAGATATCTAGAGTAATTTTTCAAAATAATCAATCTTCCAAGTCCAAGAAATTTACGTTTTCTTTCTTTTTACTTACTAAATCCATTCCGTAACCTAAAACTGACATATATTCATATTATCCTCCTCATCTCCTGAGCTAACGATGAAATGGACTGAGTATTTGGCTTGGTTTAGGGCTAAAAACATTTCAAATGTTATGTGAGATTTTCACTCAAAAACAAAAAAACGGTGTCCTAAACATAAGCAAATATTGTATTTTGTCACTACTTATGAAGATAAATCAAAACAGTTAATCAAAACTTTCCACTTTTCTAATGCATTCACAAAAATTATAACTTCTGTTCAACCACCCAGAAAACTCAATAATAATATGGGTTAATGTAAAACAACAACTCATTTATCTACCTTATCGCGTGCAATTTATGAATTTCATTCAATCAAATTATCGAAATAAGATATCTTACAAATAATTTGGTCCTTTTTTTTAAATAGTATTTCATACAATCATGAGGAATTATTAAAATTCTTCAATCGATATCTAAAATTTAACAAAACCTTTTATGACCATTCAGAATGTTAGTGTCGAATTTCCAACGATTCTTATTTTGCCGAAAATCAAAATCGACAAGCCAGAAAAGAAAGCAAATTCCCAGCCACGGCGTTTTAGCAAATTTTTATTAGTTTTCCAACAGAAGTAGATATTCTAACCGTATTCTATTAGAAATCCTACACGCTAACAACAGCTCCGCTAGAATATTTCGTGAAGGAAAAAGTGAGAAAAACTCGTGCACCTGTTGCTTTGGCTGAGTGATGGCTCCGCAACGCGAAGTAAAAGAGAGAGGAAGAGAGAAATCAATGATTGCTGCGATCATTGCATGACGTGAAGAATACAGGGATGGGCGCGGATTGGGAGCAAGATGTTAAGCGGGGAAATGAAAAAGGAAGAACCTCGTCGTTTGTGCGCCCTGCTACGCCCAAGTTTCTTTTTTTGTGGAAGGAAGAAGACGCACACCAGACCTTCCAGAACCAAATCGAGCCGCAAACTCTCTACCATCACGCATAACACTCACACACGCACAAGCGCCCCTATGCTTCGCTCGCTTCCCACAAACAAAAATAAAATAACCGGAACATGCTCACCGAACTCCAGCATCTGCTACCCGCTGCCATCGCACGATGCCGTCCTGTTGCGCAAAAAAAAAACGCCACCGAATATTTCACTTATTTTTCCATACACAGGAAATCAACTTTTCCATCTTCCAACTTCCAGACTTTCACGAAAATCACAATTTATCAACATGGCAGGATCGCCAATGTGATATCTTCATGTTCATTATTAACTTAAAACAATACTTATTTGCACTTATTGAACGGGAGACGAACTCCATCTTTATTGTTTGGCTACCTCGCCCAGACTGACTCCCAATCCACGCTTCCTTTACACTCACACATACATAGCTCTACACGCTTATCGCTGACTACCTAATTTAGGATAATGTTCAGGATGCCACACTACTAACGACAACCCAAGCGTTCCCAACAACAATTATCGCCCGTTTAGCCAGAACTACAACATTTCGACTACGTTTAAACGTTGTCCTCATCTACAAGTCCAGATCCTCGGGGAAAAGATTGAAGGTTTAGCAGACACGGGTGCTGGAATCTCGATCATCAGTTCTCTAGAGTTGATCGATAAACTTGGGTTGAAAATTCAAAACTGCAACCTCCGAATAAAGACCGCTGACAGTACGGAGTATTCGTGTTTGGGGTACGTGAATGTCCCGTACACTTATGAATCAAAGACTTGCGTAATCCCTACGATCGTCGTCCCGGAAGTGTCCAAGACGTTGATTCTCGGTGTTGACTTCCTGGAAGCTTTCAAATTCCGGTTGATGATTCCACCAGGACACTCCGATGGGCCAAGAGAGTCTTCATCTAGTGACGAACCCGGACCTGTCGAAATGGTCTTCGCAGAGGACTTCTACTCCGAGGATGACCAACGAGTGTGTTTTCAGATCGTTCCAGTGGAAACGGAACTTAAAGTAGAACCACCGGACATCGATGAAAGTCTGGAGATGCCAACAATCGAGATCCCCGAAGATCACCTTAGCCAAGCTTCCGACATCGAGACTGAACATTCGCTGACCAGTTCCGAACGGCAAGAGTTGTTTGAAGCGGTCAAACTACTTCCGGCGACGGCTGAAGGTCAACTTGGACGCACAGACATACTGCAACACGCCATAGAACTTCTGCCGGGAACACAACCGCGGAAAATGCCCAGTTACCGTTGGTCTCCAACGGTGGAGAAAGTGATCGATGACGAGGTTGATCGTATGCTACGGTTAGGGGTTATCGAAGAATGCTCTGGGCCTGTGGACTTCTTGAATCCGCTTCTTCCCATCAAGAAGGCGAACGGCAAGTGGAGGATCTGTTTAGATTCGAGACGATTAAATTCGTGTACCAAGCGAGACGATTTTCCATTCCCGAATATGCTTGGTATACTTCAGCGTATTCGCAAGTCCCGGTATTTCACAGTGATAGACTTGTCCGAATCGTATTACCAGGTGGGTCTGGCCCCGGAGGCCAAGGATAAGACCGCGTTCCGCACGAACAAGGGACTCTTTCGTTTTGTAGTCATGCCATTTGGTCTCACCAACGCTCCCGCCTCCATGGCCCGACTAATGAGCAAAGTTCTGGGACACGATTTGGAGCCATTTGTTTACGTGTACCTGGACGACATAATCATCACGTCAGATTCTTTTGAACAACATTGTGAGCTCATTGGTGGCGTAGCTGAGCGGTTAAGGAAAGCGGGACTAACCATCAACGTGCAGAAATCCAAGTTTTGCCAACGTCAAATCCGTTACTTGGGTTACGTTCTGTCTGAGCAAGGTTTATCGATGGACGTGTCGAAGATCCAGCCGATTCTTGATTATCCGCAGCCCCAGTCGGTCAAGGACATTCGGCGATTACTTGGGCTAGCTGGATTTTACCAGAAATTTATTCGGAATTATTCTGAAATCACGACACCCATCACTAATTTGCTAAAAAAGGATCGCCACAAGTTCAGTTGGAACGAAGAGGCGGGACAAGCTTTTCGGAAGCTAAAGAACGCTTTGGTTTCCGCTCCAATACTCGCCAATCCGGATTTCGAGAAGCCATTCATCATCGAGACGGACAGTTCCGACTTGGCTATTGGCGCAGTCCTCGTCCAAATCCAAGATGGCGATCGACGGACAATTGCTTACTTTTCTAAGAAGTTGTCGAGTACCCAAAGACGTTACAGCGCTACCGAACGTGAGTGCTTGGCGGTACTCCTTGCAATTGAGAATTTTAAGCATTTTGTGGAAGGAAGCCAATTCGTTGTGCAAACCGATGCCATGAGTTTGACGTTCCTGCGTACGATGAGTATTGAGTCGAAGTCCCCAGGATAGCCCGCTGGGCATTGAAGTTGTCCAAGTACGAGATCACCCTACAGTACAAAAGGGTTCCGAAAACGTACCTGCGGATGCACTTTCCCGTATCGTTTCCGTTGTCGATGTTGACCTGCCCGATCCGTACGTTGATGGCTTGAAGAAGCAGGTTGAGCATCATCCGGATCGGTACTCGGACTTCAAGATCGTCGATGGAAAGGTGTTCAAGTACATCACCAATTCTGCGGAAGCTGAAGATCCCGGATTTCGCTGGAAGCTTGTAGTCCCGATGAAAGATCGTCATCCAACCATCCAGAAGGTCCACGAAGAGGCTCACCTTGGCTACTGGAAGACTCTCTGCAAGATCCGTGAAAGATTCTACTGGCCCCGGATGTCCAGTGATGTGAAACGGTTCTGCTACGCGTGCCAAGTCTGTAAAGAATCGAAAACACCGAATATCAACGTCCGTCCAGTCTGTGGGAAGCCTAAGATGTGCTCGCGCCCGTGGGAGATGATCTCGCTAGACTTCCTGGGACCGTATCCGCGGTCGAAGAAGGGCAACGTTTGGATATTGGTCGTTTGCGATTTCTTTTCAAAGTTTGTAATTGTCAATGCATGAGAAGCGCGACTGCTCCAGCTGTCTGCCAGTTTCTGGAGAACATGGTGTTTACGTTGTTTGGTGCGGCTTCGGTGTGCATCTCCGATAACGCTCAAGTCTTTCGATCGGAACTTTTCCGAAAGTTGCTGGCAAAATACGGAGTACAGCAATGGAATCTCGCAGTTTACCATCCCGGACCGAACCCATCCGAACGCGTGAATCGCGTTATCGTCACAACGATTCGATGCGCACTCAACGACAGGAAGAATCACAAGGACTGGGATGAGTCGGTCCACTCGATCGTCATGGCGATTCGAACCAGCATTCATGATAGTATTGGTTTCACCCCGTACTTTGTGAACTTTGGTAGGAACATGATCAGCGACGGTCGCGAGTATGAGCACTTGAGAAATCTAGAAAGTACAGACCAGCCCGAGCCACTGAAGAGGAGCGCGGACATGGAGAAGCTGTTTGAAGTAGTGCGACAAAATCTGGCCAAAGCGTACCAGAAATACTCTCATCCGTACAACCTGCGCGCGAACCGGCGTCACGAGTTCGAGGTTGGCCAACTGGTCTACAAGAAGAACGTGCATTTATCTGACAAGGCGAAGGATTTTGTTGGCAAGTTCGGTAACAAGTTCTCACCTGCCCGAGTACAGGAGAAGTTAGGGACAAACACTTATGTCCTGGAGGACATGAATGGCAAGAGGATCCCCGGGACGTATCACGGGTCGTTCCTTAAGAAAGCGTAGGTCGAATAAATGAGTGAGCGATATACTTTTAGCTATGACTGCACTTTACTGCCGGAAGTGCATAAACTATGAATCAGCCTAACAAAACACTAGGGTGGTGCTACGGCATAAGCGATCTGAGATGTCTTTAAGTTTCCTCAATCGTGAATCAACTTTGATAGTTGATTAATGAGAAAGCTATGACTTTGAGAAGTGGGTGGGTCTCAAATACACCACGAAAATCACTAGGATTTCATGAAAAAGACTCATTGCGAGGTGTTCCATTCATAAATTTGGGCAACTTTTAGTTTGCCAAACGAAAGCTAAGCTATGTAGAAGTTCATGGAGAGCTTTGACTCGAAATACACTGTTTCCACTGCGTGTGATGCTTTCTTGAGTGAAACGGTCGTTGGCAGAGATTTAAACACAATTATTACCGATTACAATCCTCCAACGCACCGAAGTAACCAGTTTTTAACATGTTTTGCTTGTAAATGTTATGCTGTGCTGGTGATGTAACCTAAAAATAAAAAAAAATCGTTCAGTATGTCGTTTTCGTTGGAAATGTGGAGAACTGTTTTCAAATTCCCGTACCCGATTCATTTTCCTAATTTGATCTAATTTCAGTTAATTACACTTACTTACCCCTTATTTTTGCCGTAGCACACCTTTTAGATCCAAAATAGCTTCAATAGTCCGATAAATTAAAGAACACAAACGTTCTACAAGGAACTTTTAATATTTCGAATCCATCCGAAACCAAAAGTAAATATTTTCTCATCAACAAAGTTTGACAGTTTCGAATCTGACAGTTCTCTCGTTTTCTTGTGTTGGTGAATCTAGTACTCCCTTTGTAGGGCTGTGCAGTATTTGGCCTGTAGTTTGTGATACTCGAATGAAGTCAAGTTAGAATGTTGGTTAGGAATGGAAATCAGGTGTTGGAAAGTAAAGATAAACTAGTTGGTTGGTTACAGGTAAGGCTAATGTGGAAACAGAAAGTTTATGAAGTTCTTGAATCTTTTGGGTTTTGGTTAGGAATAAATATTATCAGATATGTCTGAAAAAACTTCAGTTAGCTTAAAGGTAAAAAAACTATTCAAATCTTTTGGAGTCAAATAAGTATAAGTTCAGTTAGTTATAAGAACATGTGGTTCCAAACATTTTTGGAGTAATTTTAGGCAACTTCGGTTGTGAATTTAGTGTAGGTCATTTGGGCAAGTGATTCAAGAAACTTCTGAACGTTTAGGAGTGTGGAATGAATGAGTATTTGGGATAGTAAGTTGGTAAAGATGGTTTAGAATGATTATAAGTCGGTAATAACTTTGTTTAATATTAATCTGTTCCTTAATTTTTATTATAAATTCGTTTAATTTGAAGTTAGCCACACTTGAAATCATTTGAGTGGAAAAGAAAACTGGATAATCCCTCAAAATAAAAATTTTGAAAATTTTCCAAATTTTCAAAATTTTGCTGTTAGTATTGGCGAATGTAAGATTTTTTATGAAACACCCTAACTGCTCGACTATTGTGTACCGGTTTAGATGTCAGATGGTTGCCTACCCGCAGGCGTATTTGGCTCTTGACTGTAAAGGCCAAAAGAAAGATATCCCTCAGTCCCTAACATCCACAAATGTAAAGCTTGCTAGACTTTTTGTACGACTTGCTCTCTTGAGTAAATGTTCTCATTTTACTCTCTCAGTAGCTTAACCAATCAGAAGTCCCGTTCTACGCAAGTCGCACATGATCGTATAAAATTGCGTTCATACAAAGACGAGGTTAACTTACATGTTGGTCCAAAAGGGAAGCTCTTTCTTTCTGGTGGAGTACTTTGACCTGTGAACAAGTCATTTTTATAAAGTGGAGTGCAAATTAAAAAAACGAGAACTTTGTTGAGAGTGCGCTCTTTCTCAACTTTTTTTGAAGTAAGCGCGATCGTTTTGTAATAAAAGTTATGCATTAATTTTGCTTTTGATTTATTTAGTTGATTTTGTCAAATGACAAGTGAAATTTGCTGCTGGAATTAAGAATATTTTGGAAACTTGGTATCAGGTAAGACTTTTTATGAGCATTTTGTGGTATAGTGAAAGCTAATTGCGGTTACTGCGTTGATTAGATGCCCTAGTTAACGTGGGCAAGTTGTCTGGGCTGGAAGCCATTGTGAAGCCCATCGAAATTAGAGGTTAGGCACACCGCGTGCTCGGTCAGTGACGAAACTCGTCCGGAATCGTTCGGAATCGTCGCTAGCGTCAGGATTCGTTTGGGATCATCCTGTTTCGCTGAGGGTTAAAGCCAGCAGCAAGCCAGGGTTGTGCTATTTACCGGTTGCGGACGCAGCCATTGTGATCTAGTACTTCGGTACGCTAGTGGCGCACACGTCACTTCCAGTGGGTTGTCAGCGGCACCGCTTTACGTCAACACAAAGCCGTACCGCACCGACGAAGTCGGGACGCAAACCTCGTTTAAGCCAAGACGTGCGACACCGAGCCCGTTACACCGCTCGGAAAACTCCACCGACGCCCGGGGACGCCTTTACCCCGATGATCTGTCCACGCACGAGGGCCCATTGACCACTGCCAGGATTCTGGCCATCCCAAAACCCGTTACAAACCTTGAGCACAAACCCTAGGCCGCCCTCCGAGAAGTCTGCACGTGGATGTAAGCAGCCCGCCGCATGAGACACGTGCGTCAAGAGGTGCGTGAAACCGATCGAGCCAACCGAACGAGACAACGAACGTGCGCAGCTACGTGGGATCGCCGTGGGACATCCGGTAGGACCGACGAACAACTATAAGGTCAGATCTATCTTTTTGCATTATATAAACGCCCCTGTTCCCCTGAAAAACACCAAGATTAATCCTAGAGTAGCTTGCTAGCTTAAGTCGATTCTTTGCGCGTCGCGCCAAACAGTCAGACCCCGCAGAGTCAGGTGTGACGTCACAAAATCTAGGCCAGATTGCAATAAAGGGAATTGCCTGTGTCCAAATCTGAATTGCGAACTCTTCTGAATTGAAATTTCGCCGAATAAAATACTCTTTGACAAATTCAATAAATTTAATTTGTTGTTCGCGTACGAATTTTGACTTTTTACTATATTTATCGACTTCGAGAAAAGTTGTCATCCTAAATTAGTCTTTGGGGTCGTATTTAGTCGGAAGTTAGAATTTCCGCTCTTGGACTAAAGTTCAGTTAACCAAAGTCTCAATCCCTATTCCTAGTTTTGCTGCTTCTTTGCCTTTACAGTTAGATTCCGTACAGTCTGGTCATCTCGGTACACTTGGTTGGTCGAATTGGTGTTTCTGATTCTGATAATCTGTTGGCCTGCCCTGAGAAGGGTTGTCTCAAACCGGGTAAATTTAATCGGAGTTAACGGTCCTTTCATTTGGAGAGGTGGCGCTTAAGCCGTTTTACTTGAGGAACAGAACGGAACGTTACAATCTCAGCAACTAAAGGTCGTATCAACAAAGTCCAAATAAGCAAAATATAGAGAATTTTCTCAGCTTTTCAAAAATATTTTTTTCAAAACTTGGCAAACATGTGCACTAATTTAAAAAAATGAAAAACTGCGACTATTTTCAAAAAAGTCACTTAAATATGGCTATAACTTGAAAACGGTGCACTTTATCAAAATTTTAGTAAAGTACTTTTTGATTGCAAATTTGATTTTACATCGAAAAATGAAGTTGAAAAATTTTTAGGACCAAAATTTCGATTTTTTGAAAAAATCAGTATTGATTAAAAAATTCATAACTCGGTCAGTGATTTTTTGCACAACCTGGAAATTTCTGAAAAGTTGGCATTTTATGCCTTCTAAAACATATCAAAAAATAAAAAAAATTAAAAATAGTGTTTTTTTGTAAATCAAGTTTTAGTGATAAAAAGTTAAATAAAAAAATCACCAAATTTTTTTTACCGTGTATTATTTTTTTCCAGTGTAGTCCGTATCCATACCTACAACTTTGCCGAAGACACCAAATCGATCAAAAATTCCTTCAAAAGATACAGATTTTTGAATTTTCATACATCATTTTTGTATGGACAGCTGCCGAATTTGTATGGAAAATTATATGGACAAACTAATGATGCAAAATGGCTTCTTTGGGCATACCGAAGGCACCAAAAAAGTTTCAGTCGGATTAAAAAATACAAAAAAAAATCGAATGACCGAAATCCTAGAGAACTGCTCCTAAGTATTGACGAAAAATTTTTTTTTTGCGAAAAATAAATATTTTGCGGTGCTGTTCATTGGAATTTCATAAAAATTCAAAACATTTTTAAACAAGCCAAATTATGCTGAATGTGATTATCAATGAAGAAAAATGCATTTTAGATTGTTTTCAGTTGATTAGACTTCTATTTTCATGGAAATTTTGAAGTTTATTGGAAAAATGTTAGTTTTGCCCCCTAATTTTTCAGAGTAATTTTGAAGGGGAGGGGGCGACATAAACTTTGAAAAATATTTGAAACGGCCTAAATTTCTTATTTTTTATCTAGAATTTTTAATTTTCTAGAAATTCTTGAGTTTTTAGAATTTAATATATAATTTTTAATTTCTTGATTTCTTCAAGCTTCTTAAACTTCAATTTCATTATTTAATTTTTTTGTTTCTTGCTTTTTTCAAAATTTTACTTTGTAGCTTCCTAATTTCATTGGATTTCAATGAAATTCTATTTTTTATTCATTTTATTTAATTACTTTATGTTGAAATTTCCTGAATTTTTTGGATATCTAAATTTGTTTTGAAATGTATCATTTATTTTTTTTATTTTTTTTAATCATTAGAAATATTAGAACTAAAAAAAATAATTCCTCTTTATTATGTACGCTTGAATTACCTTTTTTATTGCTAAAATTTTCTTGAATTTTTTAGGTTAATTTTTTTAATATCATGAGTTTTATGAATTATTTGTATTTTATGATATATTTAATTTTCTCAAATTTCGGCAATTGCTTGAAATGTCCTTAAATTTCATTAAATTATTTAAATTTCTTGATTATTTCAATTTCTTCAATATATAATCAAATAATTTTTTTTCCATGAGACTGATTTTTTTTAATGAAAATAGAGCACTAATCAACACAAAACAATCTAAAATGCCCTTTCTGCATTGATTATCATATTAAGCTTGTTTGAGCTCGTTTAAAAGTATGTTGAACTTTTATGAAATTACAATGTTCAGCACCGCAAAAACTTTGTTTTCTTTCAAGAATAAAATTTTCGTCAATGCTTAGATATTTTGGGAACTTTTGATTGCAAAATAACTTGACAGGTGTTTAATGCATTTTAAAACACTTTTTCATTCAAATGCAAAAATTTACCCCCTCTCGACTTTGTTCAGAGTCGAAAGACATAAATTTCAAAAATAATTGCTTCTGCTTAATTTTAATTTATCCAATTTTACTAAATGATTCGAATTTCATAAATATTTCAAACTTTAAATATTCTTCAATTTCAACAATTTCTCATAAATTTCTCATTCAATTTCTAGATTTTCTAGATGTTCTTAAATTTGAAAGGGGGCAAAAAATATTATTTCTTAAAAAGTTCAAATTTGTAATGGAATTTCAAGTGAAATCAAATGAAATCAATTTAATATACATTCTCCTGCGTTTAGAATAATTGTTGGCATGCTAGGATTAATTAAAAAATCTTTGGAATTTTGTTAAATTTTCAATGTACAAAAAGAAAAAAGCTTTTATTTTAACAATTATGTTTTTCGTCAAATCATACATTTTGGATGACTAATGATTGCATATCCACTGTTCGGGTGTATAATGCCATTTCCAATGGTTGTTTCATTGAAATGTTGAAATTCAATATCTGATAGTAAATAGCTTATGGAAAGTGACCAAGCATGTTTCTATCAGAACATTTGCAATAATTTAGACGGAATTCATTTTGAGTCTTTAACCATCCAAACATACAAAAATTTCCCCAATTATCATTTTATATACGTAGTTTGAAGATAAACTATCTTTTTCCCACCAAAACTGATTCCAGATAATAATAATAAAATAAAATCCTATTATTTATTTTTATTTTTGCAAGAGCATGCAAATTTGTAAAACTCATGATATACGAGATACTTTAACATTGAAACTTCAAGCTTACCCGTCGATTTTGGGAATCAACAGTGCCCCCCTGAGTTATTTCAGATTTCTCGAAAAAAAGAGAAATAAACGAAAAAATCTAAATAATGGCTAAAATTGTATAGGTGGCTTCCTTATGCAAAAAAGCGAAAGTATTTTGCATCAATTTTTAAATCTGTCCGTTCAAAAATTGTTTGTATATATTCAAAAATCCGTATCTTGGAAAGGATGTCGTTGTTTGTTAGTTTATCTGAGGTATTTTAACTTTCTTGGTCATTTGCTGTCGATCTCTAGAAGGAATTGTTTTATTGATATAGTGTCTTGAGCAAATTTGTAAGTTATGATAAAGAGAGTTTTGAAATAATAGTAAAACTCTTTCAAAAATACATTACTTAACTATCGTAAAATAATTATTTAAAAAATAAATCTGAAAACTGCATTTTTAAATACATTTTTTTTCATAAAAATAAATGAACAAAAGAGGCATCTGTAGAAGTGGGAAAAAGTTTATTCAAAAATGCTGATTTTCTGAAGGTGCTATATAATTTCTCTGAGTTTCCTCATTATATTTATCAAATACAAAAATATGAAAATCAAAATTTTATAATGTCGGTCGATTTTGTAAAGAATGTCATCTCAGAACTCCATTGAGTTGGTAGATGTCCTAGAGCTATTCAACAGACCATAGATCATAGATATTGACCATTGATATAAGCAGCCATTGATAAGGTTGACCTTCATCTCTGAACTCCGTAGAGTTGGTAGATGTCCTAGAACTTCTCAACAGATCATAGATCTACCCAGTGTAACTCACTGAAGCTACCTGAAGATGTTCCAACTTCACAGTTATTGATATAAGCAACCAATGATCAGGTTGACCTTCATCTGTGAACTCCATAGAGTTGGTAGATGTCCTAGAACTTCTCAACAGACCATAGATCTACTCTCTGAAGCTACCTGAAGATGTTTAAACTTCACAGTTATTGATATAAGCAACTATTGATCAGGTTGACCTTCAACTCTGAACTCCGTAGAGTTGGTAGATGTCCTATAGCTATTCAACAGGCCATAGATCTACCTAGTGTAACTCACTGAAGTTACCAGAAGATGTTCCAACTTCACAGTTATTGATATAAGCAACCATTGAACAAGTTGACCTTCATTTCTGAACTATAGAAAGTTGGTAGATGTCCTAGAACTTCTCAACAGACCATAGATCTACTCAGTGTAACTCACTGAAGCTACCTGAAGATGTTCCAACTTCACAGTTATTGATATAAGCAACCAATGATCAGGTTGACCTTCATCTGTGAACTCCATAGAGTTGGTAGATGTCCTAGAACTTCTCAACAGACCATAGATCTACCCACTGTAATCTACTGAAGCTACCTGCAGATTTTCCAACTTCATAGTCATTGATCAAAGCAACTATTGATCAGGTTGACTTTCATCTCTGAACTCTATAGAGTTGGTAGATGTCCTAGAACTTGTCAACAGACCATAGATCTACTGAGTGCAACTCACTGAAGCTACCTGAAGATGTTCCAACTCCACAGTTATTGATATAAGCAACTATTGATCAGGTTACCCTTCAACTCTGAACTCCGTAGAGTTGGCAGATGTCCTATAGCTATTCAACAGGCCGTAGATCTATCCAGTGTAACTCACTGAAGCTACCTGAAGATGTTCCAACTTCACAGTTTTTGATATAAGCAACCATTGATCAGGTTGACCTTCATCTCTGAACTCCATAGAGTTGGTAGATGTCCTATAGCTATTCAACAGGCCATAGATCTACCCAGTGTAACTCACTGAAGCTACCTGAAGATGTTCCAACTTCACAGTTTTTGATATAATCAACCATTGAACAGGTTGACCTTCATCGTTGAACTCCATAGAGTTGGTAGATGTCCTAGAACTTCTCAACAGAACTCCATAGAGTTGGTAGATGTCATAGAACTTCTCAACAGTCCATAGATATACTCAGTGTAACTCACTGAAGCTACCTGAAGATGTTCCAACTTCACAGTTATTGATACAAGCAACCATTGATCAGGTTGACCTTCATTGCTGAACTCCATAGAGTTGGTAGATGTCCTAGAACTTCTCAACAGATCATAGATCTATCCAGTGTAACTCAATGAAGCTATTTGAAGATGTGCCAACTTCATAGTCATTGATATAAGCAGCCATTGATCAGGTTGACCTTCATCTGTGAACTCCGTAAGTTGGTAGATATCCTAGAGCTATCCAACAGACCATAGATCTACCCAGTGTAACTCACTGAAGCTACCTGAAGATGTTCCAACTTCATAGTTATTGAAATAAGCAACTATTGATCAGGTTGACCTTCAACTCTGAACTCCGTAGAGTTGGTAGATGTCCTAGAACTTCTCAACAGACCATAGATCTACTCACTGAAGCTACCTGAAGATGTTCCAACTTCACAGTTATTGATCAGGTTGACCTCCATCTCTGAACTCAATAGAGTTGGTAGATGTCCTAGAACTTCTCAGCAGACCATAGATCTACCCACTGTAATTTACTGAAGCTACCTGAAGATTTTCCAACTTCATAGTCATTGATCAAAGCAACTATTGATCAGGTTGACCTTCATCTCTGAACTCCGTAGAGTTGGTAGATGTCCTATAGCTATTCAACAGGCCATAGATCTACCCAGTGTAACTCACTGAAGCTACCTGAAGATGTTCCAACTTCATAGTTATTGAAATAAGCAACAATTGATCAGGTTGACCTTCAACTCTGAACTCCGTAGAGTTGGTAGATATCCTAGAGCTATCCAACAGACCATAGATCTACCCAGTGTAACTCACTGAAGCTACCTGAAGATGTTCCAACTTCATAGTCATTGATATAAGCAACCATTTATCAGGTTGACCTTCATCTCTGAACTCCATAGAGTTGGTAGATGTCCTAGAACTTCTCAACAGACCGAAGATCAACCACCAACTAACTATAGCTTCAGAAAAAACCTACCTGAAATTTCTAAAATCATTTAAAAAAATATAATGATTTAAAAAGTCTTTGAAAAATATAAAGAAAATATTCTGGCACCACTGCAAACGAACTGTCAGCACGCGAGCTTGAGCCAAAATGAGAGAGTAGAAATCTGCGCGAATTTGTTTATGTTTCAGATATTTTTTGGGAAAAAGATAACCACTCAATTATTTTACAGCTAAAGTATGGCTTTATATATATCAAATTGCAGGTAATTGTCTCGACTACAAACTGTCGAGCTTAGATTTCCCATAAAGGCTTTCATTTCTTAAAAAAGTTGGGAGGAAAATAAGGCATTTTTCATCGTGTTTTAGTACCTTTTACTAAAAAGATAACCACTCAGGCTAGACTTAACCAATCAAGCTCATATTTAACCAGTAGGTGCGTAAGAATGTTGGCTACAAAATGTCGGGTCGGTTTGTTGAGAAAATGTATCGTTTTCGAGATATTTCAATTTTACTGAAAAAACTCCCAGCTGGTTCTCTTAGCCCTTAATAGTTCAACTGTGCAGTACTGTTTTTTGTGGAAAAGATCTTTGTTTCGTCTTGGCTGTCAGAGCAAAAACAGTTGACATTTTCAAGGCGGAATTACAAAAAAATAATAAAATTATCATGATTTGCAAATTCAGAAACATTTCCAAGAAACTCATCAACGACTTTGACTTGAAATCATTCAAGCTACAAAGCTGACCTGATTTCAACAAAAAGAAATCAAAAGTTCACCCACATTCTGACACACCAGCCTCGACCATAAGAAATAAAAATTGTCACCATCCAGCGAAAAGTTAGATTTAAAAAGTTCGTTCCCAGAATTGCACAAAAGCTCGTTCGGCGGTGGTTCGTTAGACTGTGTGTGTGTTTGTGTGTCTGTTTGCCCCCACCTTTTCCAGCACTTCTCACCACGTGCCTTCAAGGTAAATTGTTTGCGTACGATTTACGACTGTTTTCTACTATTTTTGCCCCACAATCTCCTCTCCACTTGACTTTTTTTTCAACCTTCTCCGGTACCTGCTGGCAATCAGAAGCTCAAATCGTGTGTAAGTTCAAGTTTTTCTCACTCAAAGGCACTGTTAAAATTAGTTCAAAATGTTTTAATATATTTAATACTGTAATCAAACAATGAATATTGAACTAAAGTTTCCGATTTCGGGATTTTTTTAATTTGAGTATATTTTTGATTTTTTATCTGTGTCTAACAAACAGTGAAAAAAGTTGCAGATTTGTATGTCTGTGTGATTCCGAGCAGTTCGTTATTAGAGATTTCCATATTTTTTCCCGCACTTTTCCGCTATTGTTTCCCATTCCGACTGTTTTTTCTTCTTCTTCTTTTTCGCTCCCCTCCCTGAAAGACCCTCAAGAGGCTTTTGTTTGTCGGGGGAGAGCTTTCGTCGTAACCCACATTCATCATTTGATCTCTCTTGGCCAAAGTGGGTGGAATGGGAGGTACCTACCTTCCCACTTCAACTCTCCCGGAGGTGGGGGAAAAAAGCTCGGGCCACGTCGAGTGGATCCTCGGAAGTTTTGCAGGAAATTGTTGTTTTCGTATCCAGCACGAGCAGCACCACCACACAAGTTTGCCATTATTATTTTCTTGAAAACATGGTGCAAGTGACGCGTTGTGGTGGAGCTCGGGTTGATTGGGAAAGGAAAAGAGGGAGAAGGAGAAGAAGTGGGTGGAAAATATACTTTCTATTTTGAAACTTTTCATTATTTTAAGCTTTGCTCGGAACTCGGGAGGGCCAAACAAAGCTGTGAGAAAGTCCTGGGTTGTACGGCTTCACCTTGTTTTGAAAGAGAGTGCAATTGTTTGAAAAATATTGTTATAGTAGAAGTATCAGGTACATTGTTATTGTAGTAACAATAGATGCTTGATGAAGAATCCGTAGCCACGAAACCAGTTGCATGAAACTAACTGTAAAACTTTGTGACTTTTAGATTTTTGTTTTGAAAATTTTTGCACGCGCTCGAAAATTGTCGAATGGAAAAAATATTTAATGAAAAGTTATGATGTTTTTTTATCTTTTATCTAATGAGTGCAATTCTGGAGTAACAACATATAAGGGCGTATGAGCATTTTGACAGTTTGAATTGATTGGCTTATCATTAGGCGAACTTAAACTTTTTCGCAAAACCAGAGGTGGAATAATCGCAAAAAATCAATTTCACTTGCGAACTTACCTCACCCGTGAAAGAGAAGGGAGGCAAATCACGCAAATAAAATCGCTCCTCAAATTCTCCAAGAAAATCAATCTGCTGATGATTTTTTTTGTGGTTTCCTTGTCAGCACCACTCAAAAATATTTATTTCACTTTGTTTACACACATTGCCCATCTAAAAATTGTGATATATCATTTTTCGACGTGTGACGTTACGCTTGCAAGTGTAGTAGTGAAAAAGATGTTCCGTCGAATAATCAAGATGATGATTTTTTTAGATTCTTTTTATCGATTTTTCGTGCGCGAGAGAGGAGAGCCATGCTTCTTTCGGATTTTTTCTCTTGAAGAACATCCAAAGATTTTCTTTTGTTGATGATTATTCCATCGCTGCTCAAAACTCGACGTGATGAACAATAGCTGGCCTCCCTAGCTATCTTACAACTCTGCGGGTTTTGTAAAATAGTTACTTGTTGTCTCGGAATTTACAAAAATGTTCCAGTTGTGCTTATGCGCCCTTTTCAAATGTTGCTCCAGAATTGCTCTCACCCAATCATCTTCAAGTGTGAGATTCTAATATAAAATTCAATTCTCTGTAACTTACACAGAAACAAAAATCATGGTAATATTACATCTGGGAATGGGTACATCTTTTATGTCAGAAAAAAGGTGTAATTTTACCTCTGGAAATGTGTAATTTTACCACTTTTCTGGTGTAATGTCACTTTTTAAGTCTAAATTGAGGTATAATTACATCATAAAAGAGGTAATATTCAACCTTCCAAAATTACAGCTTCCCAATTTACATTATTTTTTTTCTGTGTAGTCAAACGAATTAAATACTAACGGAATTGTTTGGATCCTAACTGAGCTTAGTTGAGAAGTGTTTAGAGTACCTCAAGATGAACTTTTCAACACATTGTTTATAAGACTTAATTGAAAGACGCATCTTTTGGTACCCAAACATTGGTCATCGCTGAAAGTTATCGCAGTTGTTTCAACTTAATGTCAATATATTACCATAGTGTTGCTAAATAAACATTTTGGGAGTTGGAATAACACCGTTTTGGGGGTCTTTGTATCGCTAGAAGAATTTTTTTGTTGGAATTTCTTACCAACCCGGAATTACGTCTTCGGAAAATCCGCTGGCATCCGAACCACGATTTTTAAGTCAACCTATGTGGCATCGGAAAGGGCATAAAATTTCCGATCTTTTGATACCTAAACATCTATGTTTTCTATAAAACCCACGTTTTTAAATACCTAGGTAAAAATGTTGTTATGGTTTCGTTTGAGCAACATTCCAAAAATGTATGGAATTTCGCAAATTTTGTTCTCGTGGATCAAACTTACTTTTTGCCCAGGTATTTAAAAACGTGGGTTTTATAGAAAACCCAGATGTATGGGTATCAAAAGATCGGAAATTTTATGCCCTTTTCCGATGCCACATAGGATTGTGGACCGGTTCGGATGCCGGCGGATTTTCCGACGACGTTATTCCGGGTTGGTACGAAATTCCACCGAAAAATCTATTCTAGCGACACAAAGACCCCCAAAACGGTGTTACACCCACTCCAAAATGTTTATTTAGCAATTCTATGATAAAATATTGACATTTATTTGAATTAAAAGTTTGCAAAATTAAGTTAAGAATAGTTTTATATAGAATTTCCAGAGTTATATAAACTTTTATACTAAGTAGTTAGTAAACTTTATATTCAATCCAAATTATTTTTTTAATCAGTCAAGGATGTCTATTTGGAGTTGGAAGACTGGATTTATGGTGATTTGTCAACAAATAACATTATTTATGTTAATTTTTCGAAAGGTGTGCAAACTTTTTTTGAACCATTTTTATTTTCGTAATAGTATTTGTTATATAACTTTTTATAGAAATCATCTTTTCATGAGCTTTTCGTAGCAAAATGTTTGGCATGAGTTTCTGAAGAAAACGTAGCACTAGGTTTTTGTGAAACTTTAAATTGTTTACATGTTTCATCACAAAATATCCATAGTGCCCAAGGGGTGTAAATACTTTTTTTACATACTATATCTCGGAAACGTACGGTTCGAAATCACCAAGTTTTTGATATTTTATGAGAAATTTTCCAAGGAATCCGATAAAAATATTTTCAGACATAGGTTTTTTGGTTCAGACACGGTCAAAACGCCATTTTAAGTTTTCATGCTACTTTTTCATATGTTAAGCTAGATTTTTGTAATTTCTTATTAATTTGGCCAAATAGCCAAACTAATCACCTTTCATCTGCGTCTAAGACAGCTGAAATCGAATGAAATGGCGTAGGGATATGGTTTTTTTTAAAAGTGGTTTTTGCGAAAAATGATGAAAATTGCATTTTTTCGAACCACTCTAGCACGATGTAGGTCACCCTAATGGCCAAACAAAAAATACGGGTCTTATTATTTTCGCCACCCTACAAAAATTTTGAGCAAAACGAAGAACTATTTTTTCGGTTTAGACTCTTTTCAAATGGAATTGCTGAATAAAGAAAAACTCGAAACAAGAAGAATTTGTTGTGTTAAAATATTTTTAAGAGATCATAAATAACAAATTTTTGGTTGGAATCAGAGATCAAAGATTTTTGTTGGAATGCCATTAAATTTATTGTGAGAATTCCAGATCATTCAAGTTATAATATTCTAACAGAACTTGATTTTGATGTAAAAAATGAGAAAATAAAAAAAAGGAAAAAATATTTTGTTGTCCATGATTTGATAATCCGAAGTTCCAAACAAACCTTCGGAGGATTAAACTTCGGATAAACAAAACTTCGAGCAGTCGAGGCTCAAATGGAAACCTTGAAACTATGTGGAAATGTTAATTTAATCTTGGCCTTTAGCTCTGGCATACCTGGCGTTCGGGTACAGGTTATTAAAAACGTTTAAAAATGAAAGAAATTGTTTTGGTCGAAGTAAACAATCAAAATTCCATCAAAAGTTTAGCAGAATAATTTGTTCATAGCATGAATCAGTCGATTGGTAAAAATTCCTCAATTATTATTTTCCCAGGGAAAGGGGTTTTTCCCGAATTGCCGAAAATGTTTTTCTTACATTTATTTTCTATTTTTGTCACTTAAAAAAATTGAACATTTCGTACCTACCATTCTTTGAAAGTAAAATATTTTAAAGGTACAGTTTGGTTCTAAACCATATGTCTACACACACAGTGCTTGGTTCCACCAATCTGGAGGAAATATATCAACACAAATAAAAAACACTTTTTCATAAATATTTGAAAATGAGAAAAACCCCCGATTTGATGTCACCAGAGGTGAAATAAAGCTTTTCTTACAAGATGATGAAACTCCGAAAATTTAATTGCTGTAATTAATTTTTCAGAAACATAATAATACGACTAAACCTCGAATGACATTATTTTAAAATTTCAGATGTACATTATGGGTCGCCAGATAATTATATTTACATATTGGTTTGACACAATTAGAAAAAAAATAAAGGGTAATCAGTCTTAAATGTTTGTCTATGATTCACTTAAAAAAAGTATGTATAGATAATGCACTTTGTCGATCTATGATGAGAAGCCAGAAAAACACTTTCACGCTCAGCGTAAAACGTACAAGCTAGATTATGTGTTTATGCTTCGACTTGACGACTTGTCGATATTTCGAGCGAGAACGAGCCGGGACTTCGAATTTGATGTTCAGTATATGATTCTGTATAAAACCAAAAAAAAAAAATAATAGGAAAAATTAGGGGAAAAATAAGACGCAAAACACTAATATGGCTATATCTCTGGAAATAAAATTATAAAGCTTCAAATTTTGGGCCCAAGCAGTTAATGGCGTATGTTTTCGAATGGCTTTTTGTTTGAAACTGAATTCTTTGAATTTGATAGTGTTATCTGTAAAATAGTTCAAAAAATACTTCTAAAAATGGCTTTGACCACATTTACTGGTCGAAAATTGTGAATCGAAAAATAGAATGTTCGTCTCCGACCCCACGGCTACAAATCTGAAATATAAAAATTGTGGGTTTTACAAGCAGTTTCAACTTCCCTGTTTGGTTTTCGCAAGTAGCTTTAATGCCTACAAATATTGTTCGACCAGGTAGAAGATAAAATACTGAAGTGACACACGCAAGCCACCACGCAAAACACACGTGAAGACCACCCACCTGGGGGACACCATCCCCGAGAAAATCGACAAGGACAACACGTACGGAAGAAGAGAAAGAAAAAAAGGTCAAGCAGTGCCATAATCTCTATTTTCCAGGTGGTCGACCCCCCGCTGTCTGAGAGTCCAGCTGGTTCACCACCACCACCCTGAACAGCAAAATTGGTTTCTGGCCACACAGAAGCTGCGACTTTCGACTAAGTAACTAATATAAAAGGTGAGATTAATTTGTGGCCTCTGCTTGGGACTTTTCCACCGCGCCGGTTGTGCGAGCTTTTGTACCCTAGACTGCTGAGAGAGTGATTTTCGGAGGAGGAAAGGTATTGCGAACCTGGAACCCGAGGTGTTATTGTTGCGGTCAAAAACTTTTGACTTATTGTGCAAGGGGAAAGGTCGCTGTGGCGAAAAAGGTTGCCCAAATTGGGGCCTGGCCATTACGGGAATCCTTCGAAACCCCCCTCCCATTCTTCCCGGAGGCCACAAGGGAATCAAAAGTGGAAACAGGGATTAATTCGATGTGGTTTTGTAAAAGTGCCAGCCGGAATAAGTTGTTACCCGAAAGGGGGTTCACCAGCTGAGGTTAGCCGATTCGATTCTTGCGGGTCGGGTTGTTCGGAGAGGTCACATCTGAGGCGCACCTTTTTGAACAACATAATAACCGTTGTAACAATACATCATTGAAGGGATGTGCGATCCGCAACAAAGAATAGGCCATTCATGAATTGTACAACGATCTTAATGGCATTTACAAGAAAGCGCGCCATTGTGGTTTCGCAAAAAGGTAGCTTTGAGCAATTCGGTCGAAAACCTGACCCACCAACACCAGAATTTCATTCAACTTTGAATCTCGCTCGCTCCATATTGCAAACCTGAATACTAAACAGATAAAGCGGAACTGGATTAAATTTTTAATTAAATCGGACCACCTGGCTCGCTGGGCTGTGTTGGTACATCTAATTAGAAAATTACATCGAAACCGAAGCTTTTTCCGGAACAAAGCCAACCAACCATTGTCGTGGCACATGGCTGACCCCCTGCGCTATTGTGTATTGGCAGGTTTACTAATTACCGCGATTTTCGGACTCAGCGGGGTCGATTTAGTCTAGATTCATCAAAACCTGGCCTGTTACATGATTTGCCGTTAGACACACGAAAATGAGCCCTTTTTCGATTTCGTGCCTTGACTATAACGGGATTGGTTTTGTTTTAAACTATGCATGCAAAACCAAAAAGAACCAGTAATTAGAAATTTCAAGTTAATTAAATCTAAATAGGACCGCAATGCTTGTGAACGAGGGCGCTGTATATGATTGTTTTAATCAGTTTTTTTTATATTGTTGTATAATAACTATATGTCATGTGTTTTATGCATTTTGATTCATTTATAAATTGAACGAACTCAATATCACAAATAGAACGAAATAAAAATCATGCGGGATCAAATCTCCTGAAAATTTCATCAAGATCATATTTTACCTTAAAAAGAGTCCTTTGATTAAAAGCTTACTAGTGGATTAAGTAACTATAGCTGTAAATTTGTTTAAGCTCAATGTTTGTGCCTTTTTAAGCGATGAATTTCTTCCAGGCAAGTAATAATGATTTTGAAAAAAAAACTCAATCTTATAAAAAATTGAGCATAACATTGAATTACAACATAATCTTTATCAACAATTCTATGATATTATTTCTAATATTATAGCAAAATAATGGCTGGAAAAATATCAAATTCTGAAAATATTTGTTTCAAAATTCATTGAAATTACAAAACAAAAATTACTGAAAAGAGTAGCAAAAAGTTTCATGCTTAAACACAATTACAATTAAAATATATTTGTAAAACAAAAAAACAAAATTTCATGAAGCGTAAACTTAAAGAGATTAAAGTATGAAATTGAATAAAAATTCGAATTTTGCGCATGAAATTTTATTAGAAAATACGATTTGGAATTTAATTTTGTGAAAATTTTACATATAAACTTGATTGTAATCAACAATATGATTTTTTAATCTACTCACCTTCAAATATCTTTAAGAGAAAAAATTGAATCAACAGAATTTTAATTTTTTCATCCAATACATCAACTCTCTTTCCACTCTAATCCATTACTGTAGGATTTTATCTGCCAGATTTTTCCAGATTTGGTTATCAATTCATCTCCAGATTTTCAAAACCAAGACCTGGCAAAAAGCTAAACATATTTTTAATGTTATTCATATAAAAAATCGTCAGTTTTAGATTTGTGTATTTTTTTAAAATCGTAATTTCAAAATCGGGCTTTGTCATGCACACGGTCTTCACCCAACATTTCAGCCAATTTGGTCTATCCCATCTCGAGATATCGTGGCACCCATAAATCAACTCGGCGTTTAGAGAAAAACGTTCACAAAGTTTGACAGTTCGCTTTGCGCATGGCAATGTTGTGAATTTAAATCGTCTCTTACTCAGTTCAGTCTCGAAATATCTTCATGAAATTTTCAGGAGTGATTGAAAATCACCATTTAGTGAATTTAGTGAATTTTCTGTAAGCTGAAATTTTGGAATTTTCTACATGTATGTAACCCCTTAAAAAATGAGGTGTGGTCGTTGAAGGCGGACAATAATGCACCGTCAGTGATTATTTTTCAATGATTTATTATGTATTCACATTTATATTGCTACTCACGAAAATCCCCTGGTAAAAATAAAAAGATTCGTTCGAAAATTCGTTTTGTTTATATTCTCTATGATTGATGACAATTCGATACCTATCCTCTTATTCTCTTTTCCTGAAATTAAAAATTTGTAGATGTTAAATTCACCATTTATAGGAAAATTTCATTATTTTCAGTGATTAATTTGCGCCATATATGACATGAAATTACATCATGTAAGAGGTAAATTTAAGCATTTGTAGAGGTAAATTCCTATAAAATTAAGTATTATCATGTTTTCAAAAATAGGGGAACTATACCCTTTTTCAGCCTATTTCAATTATCGGCCTATCAGCACTTTGATCATGAATTACAGCTTTCATAAAGTGTTTTTGACTGTTCCAAGGTAATTAATAGCTCAAATAAAAGTGAACAAGCAACTTTCTATTGTTGATACATCTGGAAATGTTGTTTTAATAGCGGAAAATGGCAAAAGTGATGAGAATTGGTCGAACGGCTTAGAGTGATTAAAATGGGTATATTTCCTCTAATCCACTGTCAGAAAAATTAACTTTGAGCATCATTTCATCAAATTTTGCCTTGAACTATGATCCTCAAATTTGTTCAAGATTTGATGATTAGATTTGAATTGAATTTTCTAAATTATGCTTTTCTGAAACTAGTTTTTAATTATTTTTAATTTGGAGCAATTCCATGCCAAATAGGAAATCAGTTGTACCGGGCCCTCTCCGATTTCAATGAAACTTTGAAGACATGTTATCCTACGCTTATGCCATTTTTGTGTATATGGAACCAATTTCACTCGATAATGACATTTGAGAATAGCGTAAGTGTTTTACGTATTTTTGTAATTCGTAATTTAAATATTTCTGTATCTCTAAGCCGTTACATCGTATCAAAAACTGGTCAAAGACAAACTTGTAGGAAATTTGACCGACTTTCCGAAAAAATACACTGAAAGAAAAAACCACTCCACTTTTATGAGATTTTTGGATTTTTATGTTTAAATGTCATATTTGAGGGTGAGCCCATGATTTTTTTTCGTTAAATTTTTTTGAAAATAGCCTAATATGTTACAAAAATGCGCACGAAATTTGAATTTTGAAACTGTTTTTTAAAGTGCTCTAAACGTCAAAATTTTTAAAAACCGAATACGTTAATCGATTTTTCAGACAATTTTACATGTAAGTCTCCATACTGACCACTGTCCTAAGTCCAATCCTTTGAAGTTACAGCGGTTTTAAAAATTAAAATGTTGAAAAAATGTTTATAGATGGTTTTTGACAATTTCTATATGACAGACTTGATTTTTCAGTCTCGTAAATATTTTTACCAGAAAGCTTGTCTAATTTCCCATTAGATTGTCTTTCACCACGTTTCAATTGGAAGTATGGGCTCACAAATATAAGCTTAATGCATTACTCATAACTGAAAACTGAATATTTTTTTCAGTGTAGTTCAGTGGATGGTAGTAACCTGGATAGTAAATTTGCTTAAATCATGAAAAAGAGTTATTTCGAAAAGTGGTCAAAGACAATCTTATGGGAAATTGGACGAGTTTTCCAGCAAAAATATTTACGAGACTGAAAAATCTAGTCTGTCATATAGAAATTGTCCAACACCATAAAAAAAATCAATTTTTATTTTTAAAACCGCTGTAACTTCACAAGGATTGGACTTAGGAAAGTGGTCATAATAGAGACTTATATGTAAAATTGTCTGGAGAATCGATTTCCGTATTCGGTTTAAGAAAATTTTGGCATTTAGAGCACTTTGCAAAATAACAGTTTCAGTAAATGATTTTTGCATTTTTCGTGAGTCTTTTTGTAACATATCAGGTTATTTTCACAAAAAAAAATTGAGCGAAAAAAAATCGTGGGCTCACCCTCAAATTTGACTTTTAAGCATAAAAATTCGAAAATCTCATAAAAAGTGGCGTGTTTTTTCTTTCAGTGTATTTTTTCGGAAAGCCAGTTTTTGATACGATGCAACGGCTTCGAGACACAATTCTGTCCGAAAATTATGAAACGCTCAATAAATACTTCTACAATATAAAGGATTGTAGAGCTATTAATGTTGGTTAGTAGTTTAACGTATGGCTGAATAATTTTTAATACATTTTGAGGATGGCTCATACCAATTTTAGGTAAGGCTACTTCAAATTTTATTTAAAGTTTTTGTCCCTTGGCCCTTATCGAAGTCGATGAAAAGAAAGGGTGTTGAAATTAATAAAATATTTAATTCAAATTCATAGCTAAAGTTGGAAACAACAAGAAAATAAAAAAATAATATTAGCATTTATCTTATTCGCAACATAAAAATCAACAATATTAGTACGTTAAAACGGGAGGCTTAGAAAAAAAATCGTATTTTTTTTTTCATTTCAAAAATCTTGACTGCATGTGCGCCACGAAAGCTCACTTCAAAAAAGCTTTCAAGCGAGAGAAAAAATCAACCTAATTTCTTATTCCACGCGTGTGTCGCATCTCACGCCACGTGGTGTTCGTCGTCATCGTCGTCGTTATTCCTGGCGCGACAGAAAAAAAAAGATAAACGCGAGGATAATGATCATGATTTGGTTCGTGTCGCCAAGCTGTCCCGGGGAGGAACGGGTGGGGGGGAAACGACATTTGCGAGGGTTGGAAATGGGAGGAGTGGTGCAAATTTATGGTCCTGTCGTGATTTTCTCACTCTTCAAGGTTCAGCTGGTGGGATAACAAGTTATCGTTTTTTCTGTGAGTTTTTTTCCCGGTTGGACTGTGTCAAAAAAATAAATAAATAAACTAATGGTAAAATCTATTTCAATGAATTTAAATATTGTTAATGTTTCTCTTTCCTAAATTTGTGACTTTTTTTTTTGGAAAATTTACGGTGGATTGACCTTTGCTCAAAATAAATACATTCTTCTTTAAAATCAACTCCCAAACGTGTGCAAAACACATCACAATTCAGAAAAAGCTTTGCTTCAGCTGTTTTGCATTCCGGCCAAACATTTCAACAGCGCACTACTGCGATTCTACTGCTGCAATTGCTGCACCAAAAATGGAATATGAATATAAAAACATTCAATCAGCATGCGAAAATATTCTCCTCTGCACAAGCTATCAGCTCCTGCTGCTGAACGAAACGTGCTCTTCCGGTTTTGTTGTTGCCGGACTTCCCGCGGGTTTCGTGACCCCCTTTTTTTTGCATCGGGCAGAACTCTATTGGAAATCGATCGACAGAGTTCAGTTATTTTGCATGCACGTCCTCCCGGACTATCATCATCGTCAGATTCGCCGCTGAGGTGCGGTCACACAGCTCTGTCAAGTGTTCTGCCAACGAAAAAGAATCGGGTGTCCCACGTGGAGGTACTCACGGAGGACGTGACACGTGGCGCAAGCATCAGACAGCCAATTTGGATAAACAAACAGGAGGTGGTTTGGCGAATGAACCTGTTATGGCGATAGTGACGATGGCAATGTGGAGTGTTTCCGTTTCCTGTTTCTCGGGAGCATCTTTCCATCAGGTTTTTTTGTTATCACTCTCAGCTGTGCTGGAAGTTTAAATATTTTTTCACACTTTCATTTATGTAAATCATACAAAAAGTGTTCCCGTTCAGGCTTTTTGAGGTGATTTAAATTTTTAATTCAAAAAATAAGTTTATGGAACAAGTTACAAGTAAGTTGAACTAGGATTTTTTTTAAAATAATTTGAGTTTAGCAATATTTGAAAAAAAAAAACTGAAAACTTTATATGAAGATGTCAAAAGAAGCCATTTTGCAACTTTGGCAACAATGATAAGTCGGTATTCGAAAAAAAAATGTTTTGGGTAGAGATTATCTTACCAATATCGTATGTTGTTTTCATAACAATATAGGTACACAAGTTACAAAATTAACACGATGTTGTAAAAACCTTAGGGCTCACCCTGATTTCGATAGGTTTTTGTCATACAAGAGCAATTCTCTACGAAATCGATTTTTTATTAGAATTTTAATTTTTGTATTTTTTAATCCGGCTGAAACTTTAGTGGTGCTTTCGGTATGCCCAAAAAAGCCATTTTGCATCATTAGTTTGTCGATTTAATTTTCCTTACAAATTCGGCAGCTGTCCAAACAAAAAATTATGAAAATTCAAAAATCTGTATCTTTTGGAGGAATTTTTTGATCGATTTGGTGTCTTCGACAAAGTTGTAGGTATGGATAAGGACTACATTGAAAGAAAATGATTACAAGGTAAACAAAATTTGGTGATGTCACTAAAACTTGATTTGCAAAAACACTATTTTTATTTTTTTTTCATTTTTTTATATATTTTAGGAGACATCAAATGCCAACTTTTCCAAATTTCTAGGTTGTGCAAAACATTTTTGACCGAGTTATGAATTTTGGAATCAATACTGATTTTTTCAAAAAAAAAATGACGTCAAAAAAAATCAAACCATCCACATTAACGACCCCCGGGTCTTTTGTGGTCTCTATTGCAAGTTTCTGCTCGAACCTAGGAGTCCGAAGGCTTGAATGGGGAGAGCACCCAAACCTTTTTCTACTCCAAGGAACCTTCCACCCCAGTGTTTGAACTGACGACCTTCGGATTGCGAGTCCAACCGCCGCCAGCGATTCCACCGGAGTAGGCTTGGTTTGGTGTGTTGTTTGTACTTATGGCATGGAGACGACTCCTACACCTGGAATGGCTTCACGGCCTAACAACCAAGGCCGGGACCGACATTTTACTTCCTCATCCGATGGAAGGTTGCAGCAGATGGGAATCGAACCCAGAATCATCCGCTTACAAAGCGGACATCGTAACCATTTGGCCACGCACTGCCAAAAAACTGACGTATTGGTTGCAAAAAATTTTCAACTTCGTTTTTCGATGTTAAATCTAATTTGCAATCAATAGGTACTTTGATAATTTGATAAAGTGCACCATTTTCAAGTTAAAACCATTTTTAGGTATTTTTTTTAAATAGTCGCAGTTTTTCATGTTTATAAATTAGTGCTAATTGTTGCTCCCCTCTATTTTTTTTGAAAAGCTTACAAAATTCTCTATATTTTGCTTTTTTGAACATTATTGATACGACCCTTAGTCGCTGAGATATTGCCATCCAAATGTTTAAAAACAGAAAATTTGATGTATTCTAAGTCGAACTCAAACAACCCACCCATGTCGATATCTCAGCAATTAATAGTCCGATTTTCAATGTTTACATATGAAACATTCGTGAAATAAATTTTCAAAAATTTTGAATCAGGTCTAACATTTTAAAAGGGCCAAACATTCAATATAACGCTCTTTTGAAATGTTTGTCTTGATTATAAAAATAATTCATAACTCGGCGGCAGATTTTTTGATCATACTTCTCAATAGCTGGAAAGTTGCGGGTTTTGTTCTGTAATAACTACAACTTTGCCGAAGGCATCAAATTGATCAGAAAATTCACTCAAAAGTTACCTGTTTAAATATTTGCGTACCATATTTGTATGGAGAATTGTATGGGTGAACCAATGCCACAACATAGCTTCTTTGGTTATAGGGAAGGCCCCCACAAAGTTTGAGCCAAAAAAAGAATACAAAAAAATGGTCGAAATCAGCCGATTTCTTAGAGAATTGCTCTTACCCGAGCATGGGTAAATAACAAGAGAAATGCAAAATAATACCATTCAATGGTATCACTTCAAAATTTTGGTATTTGCGAGCCATTGAAAAAATGTCTAAAGTATATGTTAATACCAATTTGTGGTATCATACTAAATTTTGTTTTTTTTTGTTAATGGGCAAATTTTAAGAAAATATCGAATTTCACATACTGATACCTACTCACAAACATAAAAACGTAAATCTACTCCAAATTAAAGTCAACTTTCTTATTTTGGTTTCAAAATGTCATTTAATGATCTTTATAATTTTGGGAATACCATACATTGGTATTTAAAGGTATTTCAAATATTATAAAAATATTATATTATAAAATAAACGTGGTTCATTAAAAAAATATTTTTTTACCCCTGCTCGGGATTCAAAAAACATTGTCTTTGGAAAAGATCTGATAAATAGGGTATGACAAAAATTTTCCAATCGTTTAGAACTCGCGATTTACTTAAAAGTTGACTGTTATCATAAAATTTTGCTCTAAAACATTGGAAAAAACGTTCAAATAGCCCCGTGTTTCACTTCACTTCACAATCATCCATAGAATCTTACAAACACTGTTATGTATTCTTATTGATTCAGGAAGACGCTATTTTTCATTGGCAACAGGATAATGTTTAAAAAATGATTTTTTGCCTAATGTTTTTTACGAATTTATCTCAAAAAACCAACTAAACAAATTTTACTGCCAGAACCATATGCATCATATTGTAGGCAACTTTTTGCCTTCCTCACTTAACTGAGGAAAGGCTATAAAATCACTCGAAAAACAAAATTCTTAATTTGACCTCCTAGACCCACCTTCATGTATACTTATCTACTCAGAATCACATTCTGAGCAAATGTCTGTGTGTGTGGTGGGATGTTGATCAAAAAAATTTGCACTGCCCAAGTAACCAGAAGCACTAAATCAAAACTCTAAATCCACTCTAGATAAACTTTCACGATGCTATGACACTTTAAATAGTCTTTCCCAATGTTTCGAAACATTTGTAGCTTGAAACATTATTATCTACTGTATAATGACATATAGAACAGCCAATTAAAGTTTCAAAGCATTTAGCTCAATAATGTTTCAAAGCACTAATGGTAAGCTTTATATATCAATGTAAAGTAAGCTTTTAAAGTTACATCACACTTTGACATTTCTTCAAATGTTTCAAAACACTAATTCAACATTAGTGAGAGCAAAGAAAGTTTGGCAGTATTTGGTGGTATTTTTGTTGATGCAGGAAAAATCGTTTGGAGGAGGTCCAGGTTTTCTCGGACGAGATCGTGTTCGGAGTGGCATACGTCTACGCCAGCTTCAACGATACCTTCGTCCACGTTACGGATCTTTTGGGCAAGTAACTATCTGGCGGAGCACCGGCGGCATGAAGGTCAAGGCTGATCGTGACGAGGCTCGCTTTACGCTGCTATGTGGCCGCTTTGTACGTAGGCGGAAAGTGCAAGTCCCTCGGAATCACCTCGCTGCACATGAAGCTGCGTGCCGCCGGCGGAACTTGCACCAAGACCCCGGGACCGGGTGCGCAATCGGTGCTCGGTGCCCTAGCCCGTTCGTCGATGAATATTGTGAAGATTATCAATATCTTGTAAAGGTTTGAAGTGTATTGATTAATAAATATGTACTTTGTTTCAACCTGGCTAGTGTATTCTTTTTTCATGCAACTAACTGAAGGAAGACTCAATCGACAAAAATCATACGTGTAAACATATTTCAGGACGGGCGAGATGGTTGGCGCAGGGCATCTAGGTGAATCATCTCTGAACATCAAATCAACACGCAGTTTAGAATCTCGAATGAAGCACAACACAGCAAAAAAACACAAACAAGCTTTCAAAAACCGCCATCCCTGCGTGAAAAGCACTCTCCCAAGAGAGAGAGAGAGCTGCGCGCAAAGCTTTTTTTCTATTTCAAACACTGTCGGTAACGTAGTATTTTGACGTTTTACCGCGGTATAACTCTATATCAATTCTACCAGTCGCCACTCAATTTTACCTCCATGCGTATAAAGTGAATATAAAGTTTTGAGACTCTGTATGCATACTTTATATGTTGATATAGAGGGGATTTAAAGCTACCATATACAGTCCCACGGTTACTTGGGTGGATTACCCAAGTAACCGTGGGACTGTATATGGTAGCTTTAAATCCCCTCTATATCAACATATAAAGTATGCATACAGAGTCTCAAAACTTTATATTCACTTTATACGCATGGAGGTAAAATTGAGTGGCGACTGGTAGAGTTGATATAGAGTTATACCGCGGTAAAACGTCAAAATACTACGTTACCGACAGTGTTTGAAATAGAAAAAAAAGGTGCAGTGGTAATGCTACAGGCATAACCATCATGACGAAGAACTTCGGACACAAAAGTAAATGATTTTTTTTTATAGTTTTATTATTTGCGTTTCTTGGCCACAAAATCAATCACGAAACGGTTATTTCTTAAGATCTATTTATTTCTGCTCTTAGATCTTATGGTATTTTGACGTTGGATAACGTCTAAAGTTTTGAAACGCTTCACAGCTAATCGTAATGTCAAGTATTTTCGTGCCAGTTGATTTGAAATCATTTCATCAATTCTCTTTTAAACTTTTGGCATTGAACAATGTTTTAAAAATATTTTGAAATAATAAAAAGCCATTATCAGGACTCCAATTCATTACAAAGAGCCAGTCTGAACCATGTGTTAAAGATTTTCTTTGCGTCACAACAAATTTGAATCACATTAAACGATTTATTCCCACACATTACAATACTTTTTTCTCGTATTGACGTTTCTACGGCGTTCTCTCTGCCTTCCTACGGCATTCGCCACCTAGATTTCTTCGTTCCACGAAATCCCAAAACAAAAATCTATTTCATTTGCGTACTTAAATCACTCTCGACAGTCTACGAGGAAGGAACGACACAGCGGCAACAAAGATAGCTGAAGGCGGAGAAGCATCGCGGCGAAGGGGCAGACCGAACCTGGAAGGGTTCAACGTTGTCCGCGATGGGGAAATGTTCTGGCAAGGCTCTTGCCGGCCATCGGCGACAGCCAAGTAAATTTCAACAGCAAGCATTAAAAAGCCCTGTTTAGAGCTCAAATTGATTACGAAAGAGTTATTCTCAATCTCAATAATTTCGCAATTATCGATTTATTACCCCAGCGATATTGCCAAAAAGTTCAAGATGGTATGTAAGAGACATAACCGAAAGACATAGGACCAAACATTTTGAATGAGTTTTTGGATTGCTAGTGAAATCTGGAATAAGATTATTGTATTTTGTTTCATAGATTTGTCGGCAAAATTGTCATAAATGTTCCCCCAAGGTGAACTTTCCATTAGGGCACTGGCAACTCCAGGTTGTGGCCACTACTGTCGAAATGGCCATTTGCAGGTTCAATATCAAAACAATGAATTTTGATACCCATATTGCCAAAACTCGTATGGTTCTGTAAAAGGCCCTCCGGGCCCCGGGGGAACCTTCTTTGAGGGCACCGGCCACTCCAGGTTTTAGCCACCACTGCCGAAATGACCATTATCATGTTCAGTATCAAAAACCATGAATTTTGACTCGTATGGTTCTGTAAATGTCCCCCCAGACCCCGGGGGAACCTGCTTAGAGATCACCGGCCACCCCAGGTTGTGGCCACTACTGTCGAAATGGCCATTTTCATGTTCAGTATCAAAAACCATGAATTTTGATACCCATATTGCCACAACTCGTATGGTTCTGTAAATGTCCCCCCAGGCCCCGGGGGAACCTGCTTTGAGATCACCGACCACTCCAGGTTTTGGCCACCACTGTCGAAATGGCCATTTTCATGTTCAGTATCAAAAACCATAAATTTTGATACCCATATTGCCAAAACTCGTATGGTTCTGTAAATGTCCCCCCAGACCCCGGGGGAACCTGCTTTGAGATCACCGGCCACTCCAGGTTTTGGCCAACACTGTCGAAATGGCCATTATCATGTTCAGTATCAAAAACCATGAATTTTGATAACCATATTGCTACAACTCGTATGGTTTTGTAAATGTCCCCCCAGACCCCGGGGGAACCTGCTTTGAGATCACCGGCCACTCCAGGTTTTGGCCACTACTGTCGAAATGGCCATTTTCATGTTCAGTATCAAAAACCATGAATTTTGATACCCATATTGCCACAACTCGTTTGTTTCTGTAAATGTCCTCCCAGGCCCCGGGGGAACCTGCTTTGAGATCACCGGCCACTCCAGGTTTTGGCCACTACTGTCGAAATGGCCATTATCATGTTCAGTATCAAAAACCATGAATTTTGATACCCATATTGCCACAACTCGTATGGTTCTGTAAATGTCCCCCCAGGCCCCAGGGGAACCTGCTTTGAGATCACCGGCCACTCCAGGCTTTGGCCACCACTGTCGAAATGGCCATTTTCATGTTCAGTATCAAAAACCATAAATTTTGATACCCATATTGCCAAAACTCGTAGGGTTATGTAAAAGGCCCTTCGGGCCCCGGGGGAACCTTCTTTGAGGGCACCGGCCACTCCAGGTTTTGGCCAACACTGTCAAAATGGCCATTATCATGTTCAGTATCAAAAACCATGAATTTTGATACCCATATTGCCACTACTCCTATGGTTTTGTAAATGTCCCCCCAGACCCCGGGGGAACCTGCTTTGAGATCACCGGCCACTCCAGGTTTTGGCCACTACTGTCGAAATGGCCATTATCATGTTCAGTATCAAAAACCATGAATTTTGATACCCATATTGCCACAACTCGTATGGTTCTGTAAATGTCCCCCCAGGCCCCAGGGGAACCTGCTTTGAGATCACCGGCCACTCCAGGCTTTGGCCACCACTGTCGAAATGGCCATTTTCATGTTCAGTATCAAAAACCATAAATTTTGATACCCATATTGCCAAAACTCGTAGGGTTATGTAAAAGGCCCTTCGGGCCCCGGGGAACCTTCTTTGAGGGCACCGGCCACTCCAGGTTTTGGCCAACACTGTCAAAATGGCCATTATCATGTTCAGTATCAAAACCATGAATTTTGATACCCATATTGCCACTACTCCTATGGTTTTGTAAATGTCCCCCCAGACCCCGGGGGAACCTGCTTTGAGATCACCGGCCACTCCAGGTTTTGGCCACTACTGTCGAAATGGCCATTATCATGTTCAGTATCAAAAACCATGAATTTTGATACCCATATTGCTACAACTCGTATGGTTCTGTAAATGTCCCCCGGGCCCCGGGGAACCTTCTTTGAGGGCACCGGCCCCTCCAGGTTTTGGCCACCACTGGCTTAAACGAAATCTTCGAACGGGGGGAAGCTTCCTGACTGACCCGGCTGTGCATCCCGGGGCCGTGACCAATTACACGAGCTCGTAGTAGATTCATTGTACTAACCCATACAACAGGGCTACAACAATTTTCACACAGTCTACTAGGTTAAGCGATTTTGCTCCACTGCCTAAAAGTTGCCTCCGCTGGCGGTTTTGCTCGTCCCCGGGTGTATCTGTAGTTGGTCGCAGTCTTTGATGGCCTTTTCATGTGACGAATTTAGATACATCAATCGAACATCCGTGGAAGGGAAACTCGACGCATCGAACCCAATCAGCGTGTACCATGAAACGGGGTGTGTGTGTATGTGTGTGTGAACGCGCATTTGGCAATTTTCTTGAATCTGCCATCCTACGGCATTTGGTGTGTCATTCTACGGCATTCGCACACAATTTGCCCTCTTCGGTGCTGCTCTCCGATTCTCTCTCTCTCTCTAGAAAATAAAGGTAATTTTTCAGAAGAAATCCTTCTCCGGAAAAGAGAATTTGCGTTGCTAGGGCTCTCTCTCTCCCTGCTGCTGCTGCTTCACCCGTCTGCGGCTCAGATATGAGCCGACCCGACTTGTTCAGCATCTCGGTGGCAACTAAGTGGAGTGGAAAGGGTAGAACGCATTTTTATACTTCTACTTCGCTATTACTTCCCCTCTTTTTGTCACTGCGCGCGCCCTCGTACATACACACTAGCCTGTCCCATTTTGAGGTCATGTCGAGGAATTTCAGGTGCTCACTTCTTAAATGATAGATTATGATGTTAGGAACAATGTTTTCTTAGACAAGAAAAAATAATAAAATACTTTCTCGCACCCCCTAGACGATTTACTGAAAAAAGTCACTTTTTTGAACAAATTTTCTAAAATCGCTTGGAATCAATACAAAAACTGTTTCGATCAGGTGTGTTTTATCTTCAAACGATAGGTTTTTGTCCATAGATTAAGATGCACTATCAATATTGGACCAAAATTTAAGTTTTTGGACTCTCCCAGGCGGATTTGTGTCGAAAAAATCGCATTTTTTCGAAACTTTTTTCAGAAATGTTCATTTAATTTAGGGTAGCCTATTTTTCCCAGTGAAACTAATAGATGCAGCTTGTAGGAAATTTCATGGCGAACATTTTTCCCTCTGAGAAAATGCAATTTCGACACTCCAGAGCCAAGATATTTGAGTTTTAGTGAGGAAAAAAGTGCCAATTTTCAAAATTTCTCAGAATTCAGAAGCAAGGCCTACTAATTACACGATATAGCAAGCATATGTCTCAAAGGTCAGGGTATGCTTTTTTATAGTGATTTTGGCCGCTGAATCCGAATCTGAAATCAAATTTCGTGTAAACAGTGATGTTTTGGAGCTACACCCTTTTGGAATGTTATTTGCGTGTTTAAGAGGCAGTTTTTGTAAATATTGCTCGGTTTGTTCTAGAGGTCGTATTGAGGTGCTCCGATTTGGATGAAACTTTCAGCGTTTGTTTGTCTATACATGAGATGAACTCATGCCAAATATGAGGCCTCTACGACAAAGGGAAGTGGGGTAAAACGGGCATTGAAGTTTGAGGTCCAAAAAATATATAAAATCTTAAAATTGCTCGCATTTTAGTAAAACTTCATCAATTCCAACTCTCTTAGATGCATTCAAAAGGTCTTTTGAAGCACTTCAAAATGAGCCATAGACATCCAGGATTGGCATTGAAGTTTGAATTTTCCGAGGATTTCGAATATGACAAAAGTGAGACTAAAAAGTGCCGCTATGGATGCAGGACAATAACTAACGTTGTAAAATGTTTGTTATAGAAAAATCGAAAAACTATGAGAAAAACTGCATTGGCCAAAAAGTTATTTCCGTAGGCTTATAGTCTATGAAACTACCAATCTTTTGACCTCTGGGAGTATGGGTGTTGGAGGCTGTTGCAAAAAGATATTGAGGTTTAAAATAAAAAAAACATTTTTAACAGTAATTTGCAAAAGCTATGAGAAAAGTTAAACCAATCCTGGATGTCTATGGCTCATTTTGAAGTGCTTCAAAAGACCTTTCGAATGCATTTAAGAGAGTTGGAATTGATGAAGTTTTACGGAAATGCGAGCAATTTTAAGATTTTATATATTTTTTGGACTTAAAACTTCAATGCCCGTTTTACCCCACTTCCCTTTGTCGTAGAGGGCTCATATTTGGCATGAGTTCATCTCATGTATAGACAAACAAACGCTGAAAGTTTCATCCAAATCGGAGCACCTCAATACGACCTCTAGAACAAACCGAGCAATATTCACAAAAACTGCCTCTTAAACACGCAAATAACATTCCAAAAGGGTGTAGCTCCAAAACATCACTGTTTACACGAAATTTGATTTCAGATTCGGATTCAGCGGCCAAAATTACTATAAAAAGCATACCTTGACCTTTGAGACATATGCTTGCTATATCGTGTAATTAGTAGGCCTTGCTTCTGAATTCTGAGAAATTTTGAAAATTGGCACCACGGGTCCCCCACAGACCGTTATTATGAAGAAAAAATTTCCACCCAAACCAATGATTGGACATGGTTTCTGGGACCATTCTGCACCTCTAGGCCAAGTTTCAAAATATTTGCCGGCAGAAATTTCGAATACGGTCAGTTTTAGTATTTTTAGTTGAAATTAAGGGAAATCACATGTAAAATGCATAGGAAAACTTCAAAGTTTCAATGCTTAAACTCTGAAACGTTACTGATCATGGTTTTAAATTGTACTTACATGTAGCAAAATGATATAAAACGATTTACGGAACTGACTTAGCCGGATTAAGCCGTAGTTAAGTGACTTAAGTACATTATTTACAAGTTTATATCTAAATATTTTTAAATCTCCTACATTAGGCAATTTTAAGTCTAGGAAGACTAGATTGCATAAAAATAATTAAAATGGGGTGACTTTGAGCCAAGGGGTGACAATGTACAAAAGATTGTTTTGATAAGCATTAAGTTTATGTCAATATTTGTTTGTAGACTGCTTAATTTGGTCTATTTATGTTCCCAAACCCAAAAATAATTTGATGATATTGCTTCGCAGATCGCAAATTAATATGTTTGAATAGGCCTATTGATTTTAAATCACCTATAAGTGACAGATTTAAAATGCTGCGCACATGTTCCAGTTCTGAATCGATTCGTTCTGAATATAAATAAAAGAAAAACAATTATGTGACGTGTCAAGTTTGTAATCAAAAATCACATTGTTTTGTTTTAAAACGTTTAGAAATTTGAATGAAATGCAGTGAGTATTTCAGCTGTAATTTAGCTCAAACATTTTTGTTGCCCTGTATAATGATTATAATTAGCAAAAGTTTAATGGCACAACTTCCCACAGGATTAATATCTCAAACTAATTATGATTTTGCAAAATTGCAGGTAATCATCACAAAAACTGTATTTTATAATTGATTAATGTATTGTTGATACAGTTTGATCATCAATGAAATTCATCAAAACTTATTATTGATCAGCAAGTACTTTTACTGATAATATATTTAGTTAAAACAAAACCTACTCCTGTCTCATGTGAAAACACAACCACTCATCCACTATTTTAACAATCCCGACATATCTTAAGAAAATGTGAAAATAGTATAGTCTGATATGTATAGGTTATTGAACTTATAAATATTTACATATGAAGGACGATTTAAGTTTTCAATGTAGTTTGTGTCTTAAAACTCTTGTCAGGCTAGGTTTTTATTTAACTTTTATGGAATTTTTCAAAATTGTGGGAGAGGACAACAATATTTGCAACGAGTAATCCTTATAATTCAAGCTTATCGAGCTTGTTGTTAAGCTATTTAGTTATTAAACAAACGTAAAATTTGGTACAATGTCACCCCTTGGCTCAAAGTCACCCCATTTTAATTATTTTTATGCAATCTAGTCTTCCTAGACTTAAAATTGCCTAATGTAGGAGATTTAAAAATATTTAGATATAAACTTGTAAATAATGTACTTAAGTCACTTAACTACGGCTTAATCCGGCTAAGTTAGTTCCGTAAATCGTTTTATATCATTTTGCTACATGTAAGTACAATTTAAAACCATGATCAGTAACGTTTCAGAGTTTAAGCATTGAAACTTTGAAGTTTTCCTATGCATTTTACATGTGATTTCCCTTAATTTCAACTAAAAATACTAAAACTGACCGTATTCGAAATTTCTGCCGGCAAATATTTTGAAACTTGGCCTAGAGGTGCAGAATGGTCCCAGAAACCATGTCCAATCATTGGTTTGGGTGGAAATTTTTTCTTCATAATAACGGTCTGTGGGGGACCCGTGGGCACTTTTTTCCTCATTAAAACTCAAATATCTCGGCTCTGGAGTGTCGAAATTGCATTTTCTCAGAGGGAAAAATGTTCGCCATGAAATTTCCTACAAGCTGCATCTATTAGTTTCACTGGAAAAAAAAGGCTACCCTAAATTAAATGAACATTTCTGAAAAAAGTTTCGAAAAAATGCGATTTTTTCGACACAAATCCGCCTGGGAGAGTCCAAAAACTTAAATTTTGGTCCAATATTGATAGTGCATCTTAATCTATGGACAAAAACCTATCGTTTGAAGATAATACACACCTGATCGAAACAGTTTTGTATTGATTCCAAGCGATTTTAGAAAATTTGTTCAAAAAAGTGACTTTTTTCAGTAAATCGACTAGGGGGTGCGAGAAAGTATTTTATTATTTTTTCTTGTCTAAGAAAACATTGTTCCTAACATCATAATCTATCATTTAAGAAGTGAGCACCTGAAATTCCTCGACATGACCTCAAAATGGGACAGGCTAATACACACGTATTTGCTTTCGCATCGAAGGGTAAATCTGCTGATGTGGTTGTATTCATCTGGATTCGAACGAAACGGTGATTCTTGTTTTGCGTTTGGCGCATCGGCCAACAATTTGGCAACGCAGCAGGCTCAGATTTTTGAGGGGTTTTGTTAATTTGATTTGGTTAACCGCGGCGGATTTTCTTGAAATAATTCGAACTGTCAAAAATCCACCAAAGCATCTATCACATTGATCGCACAAAAATCAGTGGTAGAAAAGTATCCACCGGTAGATGCTTTGGTGGATTTTTGACAAATCGAATTATTTCAAGAAAATCCACCGCGGTTAACCAAATCAAATTAAAAAAAGCCCTTTGGACTGCACGCGCTTACACTCACACACACACATATGTAATCGCTCGTAAATTTCGAGGTGATTCTGATTCCGAGGCTGGATTTAATTTCATTTCCTTTTTGCGTAACCGTGCAGCAACATCACAGAGGAGCAGCTACATTTTGATACCTTTATTGCCCCAACTCTTATGGTTCTGCAAATGTCCCCTCATCGGAACACCCCCGAGGGCTCCGGTCACTCCGGATTGCGGCCACTACAAATTTCATGTCCAGTATCAAAAACCCTGATGTTTGATACTGCCAAAATGTCAAATTTCATGTCCAGTATCAAAATCCTTATTGTTTGATACCCATATTGCCCCAACTTTTATGGTTCCGCAAATGTCCCCTTATCGGAACATCCCCGGAGCCTCCGGCCACTCTAGGTTGCGGCCACTACTGCCAAAATGTCAAATTTTATGCCAAGTATCAAAATCCCTTAAGTTTGATACCCATATTGCCCCAACTCTTATGGTTCCGCAAATGTCCCCTTATCGGAACATCCCTGGGGCCTCCGGCCACTCCAGGTGGTGGCCACTATTGCCGAAATGTCAAATTTCATGTCCAGTATCAAAAACGCTAATGTTTGATACCCAAATTCCCCCAACTCTTATGGTTCCGCAAATGTCCCCCTATCGGAACACCCCCGGGGCCTCCGGCCACTTCAGGTGGTGGCCACTACTGCCAAAATGTCATATTTCATGTCCAGTATCAAAATCCAGGTGGTGGTCACTACTGCCAAGCGCTTGGTGGCGCTTGCGAGAGGAGCTGAGCTCCTCTCGCTTCGGTGGTAGACCACCGACTGAAGCCTGCCTTCAAATTTCCCGTGGTTTTGTAGGGAAGAGAAGGCTGGCGCTCGCGAAAGAGCTGAGCTCCTCTCGCTTCGGTGGTAGACCACCGACTAAACTAATGCTGTGGAGGGAGTGGCGTTTATATTTATATCAACCGTCGGCCGCGCTGCTTCTGTGATTTTCCCCTCTGCTTGGGGAAGGTGTTTCATTTATCGGTTTCATTTCGCTTCGCGAAATTTTGGATTGCTACCCTGTATAGAGCCCTAAGACGAAGTTCTTCGTCAAAAAGCTTTGCGCGCAGCTCTCTCTCTCTCTTGGGAGAGTGCTTTTCACGCAGGGATGGCGGTTTTTGAAAGCTTGTTTGTGTTTTTTTGCTGTGTTGTGCTTCATTCGAGATTCTAAACTGCGTGTTGATTTGATGTTCAGAGATGATTCACCTAGATGCCCTGCGCCAACCATCTCGCCCGTCCTGAAATATGTTTACACGTATGATTTTTGTCGATTGAGTCTTCCTTCAGTTAGTTGCATGAAAAAAGAATACACTAGCCAGGTTGAAACAAAGTACATATTTATTAATCAATACACTTCAAACCTTTACAAGATATTGATAATCTTCACAATATTCATCGACGAACGGGCTAGGGCACCGAGCACCGATTGCGCACCCGGTCCCGGGTCTTGGTGCAAGTTCCGCCGGCGGCACGCAGCTTCATGTGCAGCGAGGTGATTCCGAGGGACTTGCACTTTCCGCCTACGTACAAAGCGGCCACATAGCAGCGTAAAGCGAGCCTCGTCACGATCAGCCTTGACCTTCATGCCGCCGGTGCTCCGCCAGATAGTTACTTGCCCAAAAGATCCGTAACGTGGACGAAGGTATCGTTGAAGCTGGCGTAGACGTATGCCACTCCGAACACGATCTCGTCCGAGAAAACCTGGACCTCCTCCAAACGATTTTTCCTGCATCAACAAAAATACCACCAAATACTGCCAAACTTTCTTTGCTCTCACTAATGTTGAATTAGTGTTTTGAAACATTTGAAGAAATGTCAAAGTGTGATGTAACTTTAAAAGCTTACTTTACATTGATATATAAAGCTTACCATTAGTGCTTTGAAACATTATTGAGCTAAATGCTTTGAAACTTTAATTGGCTGTTCTATATGTCATTATACAGTAGATAATAATGTTTCAAGCTACAAATGTTTCGAAACATTGGGAAAGACTATTTAAAGTGTCATAGCATCGTGAAAGTTTATCTAGAGTGGATTTAGAGTTTTGATTTAGTGCTTCTGGTTACTTGGGTATCTCGGCACTGGCTGAACCGATTTGGACCGTATTGGTCTCATTCGATCCGTCTTGGGGTCCCATAAGTCGCTATTGAAAATTATAAAATTTAGTAAAGTACTTCAAAAGTTATGCTGAAAAAACGATTCTAACATAAGTCCGGAAGATTGTAAAAAGGGAGATTTTTGTAAGAAACCCTGTCATGTTATACAGTTTTAGAAAGGTATTTAAAAGACATTTTCAACGAGTTCAAAAGATTGAAGATCTGACGACCCTATCAAAAGTTATAAGCACTTAAGTGTTATTTTTTAACCTTTTAGAGGGCGGATCCAATATATTTCAATGATAACGTTGTTCGGATCTACCATGCGTCTTGTCGTTCGATAGGTGATCAAAAGACCTTTCTAATGAGTTCAATAGATTGCAGATCTGAAAACCCTATCAAAAGTTATAAGCACTTAAGTGTTATTTATGAACTTTTTAGAGGCCGGATCTCAGATAATTTGTCAAAAACGTTGTCCGGACCTGTCGATGGATAAGTAATCAAAAGACCTTTCCAACGAGTGCAATAGATTGCAGATCTGACAACCCTATCTAAAGTTATAAGCACATAAGTGCCCTGAATTATGAACATTTGACTTATCCATCCCCTCAAATTTGAGCAATTTTTGTTCACTCTCTTTCTAAGCGTTTCTTTAAAACAAAGTGCTGCTATTTTCTTGTCTATTCTAGAAATAAACAAAGAGTATTCTTCGCTCAAATAAATAAACATACGCTGCTTCGGAAAGTGTCTCTTTCTTCCATCGAACACATTATAAAACATGAGAATACCTTCTTAACTGTAAAGAAAAGAAAAAGAAGAGCAAATCAAGAAAGAAAGCAGCACATATGAAGATCTGACTACCCAATCTGATGGTAAGAATAATGAATCAAGTTTATAGAACACTAAAAGGTCTGCCCTTTTGTATATATTTTGGATAGCATTACCCTCTAAATGTGAGGAAGGCACCAACCACCTAAAGGTGGATTAAGTAACGTTTTTTTATAGTAATTTTAGTCATTTTATTACTCGCATGCCTGAGTAGAATAGGAGCAAACCAGTTAACATCAAGTGTTTTATGCAAAATAATTTGTTTGTAAAGACAGTATTTGGATAAAAATAGAACCGGTTTCTTAACCAGCCGAACATGTGAGAATTTTCCCTAATATAGCTACATTTTCCACAATGCTGTAACGAGTGAAATCCAACATTTCGAGTCAAAAATTTACTCCTTGACCTTTACCACTCCCACAAATTCTTTCCCACTAGCAACTGTTTCACCCTCTGTTTTGCGATGCGATGTGATCTATTTCGAGAATTTCCGACGAGTGGCTTTCGCTTTTCAATCGATCGACTTTGCAAACTCTCGCGCCGAGCCTCGAGCTAAAAGTATCGAAAACCCCGCAAAGAATGCGAACCATCGATGCGGACACACTGGGAAAAATTCCAAGGAGCCTCGGAAATGGCCTCGGAAATTTTCCTTTGACACCCAGCCCAGCTCGGTTGGCTTCTTGGAAAATCGGTACCCCCCCGGGGGGAGACCGAGAAAGGAAAAACGTGGCACAACAATCGCTTTTTGGAAGTTCCACGTCACGTCACGTCGCTGCCAAGTCAGTCGTCACTCAGTCGACTTTTTTCCCCCCCCCCCTCAATATTGCCGGCGGAAAATTTGTCCCTTGGAAAAGCGGATCCGATTTGGTCTCCGGTGGAAAAAAAGGGAAAAGCAGCTTTTGTCGGGGAAAAAATTGTTGAGCTGTAAGCTGTTCGAAATCGTTTACTCGTTTGGGACGAGGTTTTGTGCTGCTTTCTTTCTTGATTTGCTTTGCTTTTTCTTTTCTTTACAGTTAAGAAGGTATTCTCATGTTTTATAATGTGTTCGATGGAAGAAAGAGACACTTTCCGAAGCAGCGTATGTTTATTTATTTGAGCGAAGAATACTCTTTGTTTATTTCTAGAATACGACTAGACAAGAAAATAGCAAGTTTTTTGAAGCATTTATCATACAGTTGTTGAAGCTTCAAAATTCATAATCAAATCAATTTATAAAAATAATTTAAAATAAGGACTTTGTTTTAAAGAAACGCTTAGAAAGAGAGTGAACTGATGCAAATTACAAGGGGTCTTGGAAGGAATTTATTTATGAGCAAAGTTGCAGGGTTGCAGGTTAAGAGGAGAACAATTCAGAACAAATAGAAACACTTTTAAAATGGCCGGTTTTTGCTTTCCTCGTTGAGGTTAGGCTATAAAATCGCTTGGAAAAACTCGCAAAGCTCTCGTTTGCACTAAAATTCAAACATTTCAAAATGTTTGGCTTGATTTTTTTTATATATTTTAAAAGCAGTTTAATAAATTTTCATTGAATAGAAAAAAATTAAAAATTGTATCTTTTATAACACTGATATTCTTACCAAAATTTGTTATTTGAAATATGTAGGTCAGATAACTGGCAACCAACTGTCTAACTTACAAAAAAACTTACAAACCTTAAAAAAATTCAAGAGTTTTTTTTAAAGTCCAATAAAAAAATGTTCCGCCATGATTCAGGAGTGCCGTATACCGGGGTGAAATTAACATGTTTTCCATTTCCAATTGGTAAGGTTTTTCTCAAGAAATAATTTTAAAACATGTACTGAGGTGGGCCACAAAAGGTCCATGCACTATTTTTGAATAAAAAAAAAGTAGTGTTTAAAAAATTGCTGCGTTGAGATGTCCCATTTTGAATCTCGGGGTGAATTTGAAAGTCATAATTTTTCGTATTAAAATCAGATTTAATGTGTTCAAATGTTATTTTTAGGGGTTACATACATGTAGAAAATCACAAAATTTCATATTACGGAAAATTTATTAATTCAACTTAAAAGATGATTTTCAAACACTCCTGAAAGTTTCATGAAGGTATGCGTTAGATGCGATTTAAGCTCAGAGTTTTGCCATGCGCAAAGCAAACTGTCTAACTTTCTGAACGTTTTTCTCTGAACACCAAGTTAATTTACGGGTGCCACGATATCTCGAGATGGGACGGACCAAATTGGCTGAAATTTTGGGTAAAGACTTCCAAGACATATTCCATGTGCATGACGAAGCCCGATTTTGAAATTTTGAAATTTTGAATTTTCGAAAAATACAAAAATCAAAAACTTTTTATATGAAAAACAGAAAAATATTTTTATCTTTTTTAAAAATAAACTTTCTAAAAATCGGTCTTCGTCATGCAAACGAGACCGGGTTAACGAGTCTTCACCAAAATTTTGAGCCGATTTGGTCAAAGCAATGTTGAGATATCGTGGCACCCGTTTTTTGAAACTGTTAACTTCAAATAGCTATATATCGGCAAAGCTACAACCAAATGTTTTCAAATTTGTTTTGTTAATAGATGAAAACTAATATTTTAAGAGCGAGTCCACGAACAGTGCATACCTCTTTGTATGGGACGTCGTTTGGACCTCACCAATCTACCTGAAATTTTCAGAGGTTGTTTGTACATATAAAACTAGCATCTGGCCAAAATATGAGCACTCTAGGTCAACGGGTAGTGGGGCAAATCGGGACACAAAGTTTGAAGGTTCAAAAACGTCAAAAATCTCAAAAAGGCTGTAACTTAGGCAAAACTAGATTTAATTTCAAAATTCAAAATGCATCTGAAAGGGCTCAAAAAATGCAACAAAATGCAGGGTAGAGCATCTCGATTGGTTAAATCTAAAGAAAGTTATTGGCATTTTAGTGAAAAGTAGCATAATTTTCAAACTCAAATTAAAAAGTGTTCCATCCAGATATCAACTCGGTTCGACCTGCAGCTTGTAGGGGACATCTGGGAATACCATCTGAGACTGAGAACGCTTTGGGTAAGGCAGTTTTACATATTAAATAGACACTTTTACTTTTAGTGAAGTTTTTGGTTGTAAATTTTTGCTCGGGGGACCCTTTAGATCCCATTTTCTGGTGATAATTTTATCATATTCGTGTTTCTGAGACAATTTCACAATAGAAACATACATAAAAATGTTTATTTTGATCCGTTTTAACCCTTTAAAAAATAAAAGTTAAAAAAAATCTTCGATTCACATTTATTGAAAATCAATCTTGTTTCCAAGGAGACAAAATTACACCAGAAAAAAGCAGCTTAATATTTTATTAGTATTTTATTTTGTTTGGCCTACACCGTATCAGAGTGATCCGAAAAAACACCTTTTTTCAAAAAAAAAAAATTATAACTCCCCACCCCATTTTAACCGATTTAAGCTATCTTGAGCGCAAACGATAGGGTATAAGATAGGCTATTAAGGAAAAATAGTTAAAAATGTCAAATATCTAGCCTTACATTTGAAAAGGTCAAATGAAAACTTAAAATGCTATTTTAAAGATCTCGGGACCAAAGAGCCAAAGTCTGAAAATATTTTTATCAGATTCCTCGAAAAATTTAGCATAACGTATCAAAAAATGCTGAAGTTGTGTTTTCAATATTCAGAGATATAATTTTTGAAAATAAAAACTGGGTTTTCTGACGCGCCGCGCGCAATTTCGGGAAAATTACAAAATCGGCAAAAAAAAATGACGTTTTTTTCACTAAAACTGCGATAACTTTGAAATTTCAGCGATGACATATTTGGGTACAAAAATTTCCGTAATTAAAAGACGCAACTTTTGGTAGACAAACATGTTCAGGTTATCGCTGAAATCGCAACAAGATAGTTCTTAAACTACGAGGACGCTTTTATTGAAATAGAATCCCGCCGTAAACCCATATACAGTATGGCACATACAAAAATGTGACATTGTTATTAGGTGGAAATCGGGTCTGTTTTGACTATTTATGATGTATGTAGCATGTGTACATGTTAAGTAAGTTCCAAACAAACAAATAATGCATTGAAAACCTTTTCTTTGGCTATAAAAAATGTCACAGCACATTTAATCTTAAAATTTCTCTAATTTGCTTTAAGCCCATGCCATATAAAGGAAAAATGATTTTTCTATGTTGATCGTTCTGAAAAGCCACCTCTGAATTTTTGTATGGATTAAAAAGTAAACTGCCTTCACGGCTACTGTTTTTGAGAGTTGTAAAAATTAATTACACTAAATTTTACGCACGTTTACGTTGTACTAAAACAATGAAATTTTTGGAAATATACCGATACTGAAAATGCTTTAATTTTTAGGAGTTTTTGGAGCCTGCAATGGTTTGAGAAAAAAATAATAATAATGCCACAAACGATGGTAATTGACTCTAACTGATGCCCTGATATGACTTTTAACAGTATAGAGCCGTTGGGCACCCTTTAGAGCCATCGACATAGGTTTTAAGTTATTAAATTATTTTGACCGAATCACTCAAGATGATTCCTTAAATGGCGTAACGTCATGATTCGAATTCCCGGACGCTTCGAAACCCAGACACTTCATCTTGTTTTATCAATTATTTGGATATAAGTTCGCATTATGAATGTCAAAACTGTGTGATTTGATGAATTCCAATATAAACTTTTATATAAAGTTTGTTTGAACGCTATAGTTAATGTCAAAACAATTAAATACAATAAAATTGTAAATTTACAAAAAATGCGAAACATTTCACTTGAAATATTTCATAGGCGTTCGAAGAACCGGGAAGGCACAGCAGAAATGTGTGGTTACAATTTCTTAAATTCTAGCAAATTTTTATATAAACTATCGATTGTTTTGATGTTAACAGCTTATTTGAGAGCTAGAGAATGCCTTTCACTAACATTTCAGTCTAAATTTGTGCAATTCATAAGTAAATCGAGTGTCCGGAATTCGAACAAAAGTTTCCGAATTTCGAATCTGCTTTTATCAGTGTCCGGGATTCGAAGCACAACAAGTCATTTTAATTTTCAAATTGTGATGAAAAATTGTTAGAAAAGACATACTTTGCATGCATTTTCTTGAAATTGACTGTTTAAGCTACATTCTGATGATATTTCTACATTTCCAACATATTACATGATTTTTTGCCAGCTATAACAAAAATGTTATGCTACTAAGTGTCCGGATTTCGAATCATGACGTTATTTTTCTAAAATGACCAATTTTATCAAAATTTATAAACTTTTTTGATTGGGCGTATTTAAGTGGGACTTCTAACGATGCTTTTGACACAGGGTTGGATATTTTAAAATGTAACGTTTTTAAGATAAAAGGTATGAAATAAAGGTAAAATTTGTACCAAAAATACATCCATTATTGTAGCCCGCCAATACCCAGTTTTGGCGAACTGCAAAACACTGTCATGAAAATATCTTCAAAACATACTAAAATAATCAGTTTGTTTAATACATTTTAGAATGGAATCAATTTTCTGTGAAAATATGCAAATGTCGCATTTTTTCTGGGTCATACTGTACACTTACCCCCAGTGGTTGGTCACTTTTACGTTTGACACTTTTTAGTTTGTACAAATTGTCACTTTTTACGCGGGACTTACACTAACCATCGAACCAAACGTTTGATTGTAAGTGTGAGCTTTGTGTAAAGAGGTTGTCAAACTAAAACGTGACCCCGTTCGTTTGACAACAATTCGACGCTGTCGTGCTAGCTTGTCGTGCGTCTTTTCTTGACGATCCGAGAAAAACGCGTTTTAATGTTTGTTTGATGTTTGAATAAACAAAACTAGAGCACGCAATGTAAACAAAAACGTCAAACGCGCTCTGGCTTGAAATCTCTTTGGTCAGATGTCGCACTTACATCAATTTTCATGGTGTGTCAAGATAGCACGATAAGATTTGAACTTCTTTTACAGAGTATTTTTGGTTTTTATGGAATATCTCTGAGGATTGAAATTGAATTTTGGGAATCTGTGAAGGTCAAAAGGTGAGGCATTGTGAGCCGCACAAAATGGCGTTCTTAACTCAAATTGGCCAAAAATGCACTTACGACAAGGTAGCACTACAACGACGAATTGGTGTCAAACCCTCGGGGTTCCAGTGTACTTCAATAATTTTCACGATGCAGGCAGATAAGTTCAAATCCTGGACATTTCACTGACTAAAAAAACAGTTTATGTCTTCATCATTATTTTCAGCCGCTCTACCCAAATCATCGACGAACTTTAACCAAAAAGCACGCATGTGGTCGTGGCCTACCATGACTTCAAACCAGCCGACAACTTCCCAGCGCTCCACAACATTACACCGTGAGGCCGTGAAGGTGTCCAAGCCAAAGTGGTCGGGAAAAATTACGGAAAATCACGTTCCACTCAGACAGGACTTTGCTATGCTGGCTAGGAATTTTTCATCCTCTTATTTAGTGCGGTGGCCGCTTTTCAGCTCTTTCTTGGTAGATCGTTGGCCTCCTGGTTTTTCCACACTGAACAAGTTCGTTTTTTATTCTTCACCTCACCACGTTCGAAAGGTTGAATAAAAAGTGGCAAAATTAATTGAATGATACTTGAAAACATAACAACCAAGGCTTAAAAAGCAATTCTCGTCTTCTTTGGCTGGCAACACTGCCCTCTGCACGTCCATCCGCTTGAGATTGCTCGTTTAGAACCTGCAGCAGGGAACGGGGGAGAAAGAAAGCTGATAATGAGACTGGCTGCTCATGTCTGAACCACTTGAGACTATTATCTTGATGGGGGTGAGGACTCCCAATGGGATGCACTAACTAGCGAACAACATACTTTGAGGTGCATTTGGAATGTTTCTTCTTTTCAATTACAACTCATAAAATTATATTATATTTAATCAAACGATATCTTGATAACTCGTTGAAAAGTTCTTACAAATGTGTTTTCCCTATCATTCGAGGTGCTGTTTGTTTATCGAAACTTTCATCTCGCAAAACAACTCCCTTTTCTTGAAGCCAAGTGGGACCGAAAAGATGCTGGTCTGGTAAACACACAGATCCCGTTCAAGATGATTCCGACGATAGTACTCGAGTCCCATATCCAAACCGGAAAATCGGACTTTCACACATTTTCATTTCCATTTCCCCTTTTCGAACTGGATAAGGACCATAACGGATCGGAAAAAGGAAAAACGATATCGCCATCACCATCATCATAATCGTCATCATCATCATCAGGAACCTTAAAAATCATGATTCCTTTGCTCTCGGCAAAGAGGATTCGATTCGATTGTGCATGCAATAATTTTATATGGACTGGTTGAATAATTCATGCATGATGAGTTTTGGAGTGGCGTGTCCTGAAGGGAAGAGGATGGAACTGAACAAGTCTTGTTGAAGTTGTCGAGACGTTCTGATTGAGTGCAATTGAGGAACACACGTGGAAGAACATTGAATACTGGTTCTTGTGTGTGTTACAGGAAACCGTAACAAGATATTATGACACTTCATAATAGGTTTATGTGAAGGACCAAATGGCCTAATATTCGTAGAAAATGTAACTTCTTAAAAGTTGTTCAAATTTATTTCAAGCTAACCTTAATCTAAACTTCCAAGCTCATTTTGATGTTTAATATTTGGCCTTGAATAAACACAAAATAGAGTACGCTATGTAAACAATAACAAACACGTTTTGTTTGGTTGAGCATTCTGTGCATTGTCCTGAAGTTTGGCTGAATTTGGTTGCCGGAGTCACGAGTTATAATTGTATACGGTAGTTGGGCATGTACGTGTGTCAAACGCGTTCTGACCTGAAATCCCTTTGGCCAATTGTCGCACTTACATCGATTTTCAGGCTGTGTCAAGATAGCACGACAGGATTGAAACTTCTTTCATATGAAAAGTGACAACATTGCACGGATCTTTTTTGGTTTTATATTGAATATCTCAGGATTGAAATCGAGTTGGGGATCTGTGAAGGTCAAAAGGAGGCATTTTGAGCTGCACAACATGGCTTAACTCAATTTGGCCCAAAATGCACGTGCGACAAGTTAGCATGACAGTGACGATTTCCTCGCTGCTATCGAAATAACACCTCCCACCATTCATTCGACAATCTCAGCAGCACATAATGAGATGCCCAGTTTTTGTTGCTACCGTTTCGATTTCAACCAAATTTCCTTCCCCAAAGTTCATTCTCCGACTACCGAAAGAAAGAACCTCCCCCCACGCCACGTCTTCCCCCAGGGAGCTGGGGATGAAAGAACCGCTTTGACTACGCAATCTATTGGCTTCGAATATTGAATTAAATCGGTGCGGCCAAAAACGAACATCAAACAGAGCGAGTCTGAACGAAATGAGAGCGCAGCAAAAAAAAAGTGGATCCCCAAATATGTTTTTTTTCGCCTCATTCGGAAGTCCCCCGCAGGGTTGGTCTCCCATTGAGACAGTGCTGCCAGTTGGAATCAAACCCCCAGGGGAACACGAGGGTGGCCAAACGTTGGTTGATTGAAAGGAATGAATAGAATGTGGCGAAAGCTCACATTGTGGGCTGGAAAAGGTAGAATCTTGAAATAGGTCCAAAATAGGTACATTCACCCTGGAATCCTTTTGGTGTCGCTTTCTGTCGACATCATTTCGTCAGTCCTTGGAGGCAATCCGAGGTACGGAAAGGAGGATCGCATACACATACAGCGAGAAACCAGAGCTGAGCTTGCGAAAACATTGGTAGCTTTTTGTGGGAAAAGTGCCGAAACAGTGCGAACGATGTGAATAATGTTTGCGTTGAAGCTACATCGACAGCTGTATCATGAAGGAACTGTTTTTATAGTGAGGAACGCCAAAATATTGGGGAAAGCTCGATGATTGAATTGTTCAAGAAGAAAGTTTATGGATATCTTAATAATTACTTTGAAGTTTTAAAGCAAATTCGTTAAAAGTTTTAAACATTTAAAAATACAAAATTACAATTTAAATCAATTTTGAACAATTTCAAACAAACTTACAACAATTTGTTTCTTGTTTCTTGTTTCTTGTTTCTTGTTTCTTGTTTCTTGTTTCTTGTTTCTTGTTTCTTGTTTCTTGTTTCTTGTTTCTTGTTTCTTGTTTCTTGTTTCTTGTTTCTTGTTTCTTGTTTCTTGTTTCTTGTTTCTTGTTTCTTGTTTCTTGTTTCTTGTTTCTTGTTTCTTGTTTCTTGTTTCTTGTTTCTTGTTTCTTGTTTCTTGTTTCTTGTTTCTTGTTTCTTGTTTCTTGTTTCTTGTTTCTTGTTTCTTGTTTCTTGTTTCTTGTTTCTTGTTTCTTGTTTCTTGTTTCTTGTTTCTTGTTTCTTGTTTCTTGTTTCTTGTTTCTTGTTTCTTGTTTCTTGTTTCTTGTTTCTTGTTTCTTGTTTCTTGTTTCTTGTTTCTTGTTTCTTGTTTCTTGTTTCTTGTTTCTTGTTTCTTGTTTCTTGTTTCTTGTTTCTTGTTTCTTGTTTCTTGTTTCTTGTTTCTTGTTTCTTGTTTCTTGTTTCTCGATTCAAGATTCAAGATTCAAGATTCAAGATTCAAGATTCTAGATTCAAGATTCAAGATTCAAGATTCAAGATTCAACATTCAACATTCAACATTCAAGATTCAAGATTCAAGATTCAAGATTCAAGATTCAAGATTCAAGATTCAAGATTCAAGATTCAAGATTCAAGATTCAAGATTCAAGATTCAAGATTCAAGATTCAAGATTCAAGATTCAAGATTCAAGATTCAAGATTCAAGATTCAAGATTCAAGATTCAAGATTCAAGATTCAAGATTCAAGATTCAAGATTCAAGATTCAAGATTCAAGATTCAAGATTCAAGATTCAAGATTCAAGATTCAAGATTCAAGATTCAAGATTCAAGATTCAAGATTCAAGATTCAAGATTCAAGATTCAAGATTCAAGATTCAAGATTCAAGATTCAAGATTCAAGATTCAAGATTCAAGATTCAAGATTCAAGATTCAAGATTCAAGATTCAAGATTCAAGATTCAAGATTCAAGATTCAAGATTCAAGATTCAAGATTCAAGATTCAAGATTCAAGATTCAAGATTCAAGATTCAAGATTCAAGATTCAACATTCAAGATTCAAGATTCAAGATTCAAGATTCAAGATTCAAGATTCAAGATTCAAGATTCAAGATTCAAGATTCAAGATTCAAGATTCAAGATTCAAGATTCAAGATTCAAGATTCAAGATTCAAGATTCAAGATTCAAGATTCAAGATTCAAGATTCAAGATTCAAGATTCAAGATTCAAGATTCAAGATTCAAGATTCAAGATTCAAGATTCAAGATTCAAGATTCAAGATTCAAGATTCAAGATTCAAGATTCAAGATTCAAGATTCAAGATTCAAGATTCAAGATTCAAGATTCAAGATTCAAGATTCAAGATTCAAGATTCAAGATTCAAGATTCAAGATTCAAGATTCAAGATTCAAGATTCAAGATTCAAGATTCAAGATTCAAGATTCAAGATTCAAGATTCAAGATTCAAGATTCAAGATTCAAGATTCAAGATTCAAGATCCTCTGTTATTTTTTGTTTTTGAATATTTTCAAATTTTGCTTGTTCTTTATTAGTACAGATCTTGCATATTTAAAATCGTCTGCAATCTGGTTTGAAACTCCTCAACGTTGCATCATTAAGCAGCTTACGGACATTGGTCGAACATGTTTCCTAAATTCCCCTCCTCGTTCAACGACTTTAGTAATCCACTGGTAAAACATCCAGCACAATCTGTTCGCATATATCGTTCTCTAGTTTGGACCAACCATCCAGAACGAGAGTAAATCTTAATCGCATTAAGGCGCATTATCTCTGCGCTAGATTGAAGCGCCGATCTGCTGGAAAACATCCCGAAAACCATAACAATTCCCGGGCAAACTTTTACATCCTGGCCAGCAGCGAAAACCACGACGAGATGAACTTTTGCGATGGTGGACCTCCACCCTCCTCCCCCTCTTGAGTGATGAAAACAAATTTGAAAAACATAATTAAATTTTCCGCATAGTTTCCGACGAACATCATAAATTTCCACTTTGGGTCCATTTTGGAGCTCGCGAGTTGAGCAGGGCGCTGAATGGAACAGAAGCGACCGCACACCTGAGAACTGGACGGGATGAACATGGTCCCAGGCCCTGGGTGGTCATCATCGCTGCCGCGCGGGTTGCCTCTGGTCAGTTTCTAGTGTGGGCTCTCTGTTCGTTTTTTTTTTTTGCGACGACTAACAGGAACGATGATGGTCGTCAGAGACAGCTATTAAAATCAGAGTTAGAAAAGTTTTGTAATCGCTTTTAAAATTTAATTTGACCAAATATCCTAAGAAACATTCCATAAAAAATGTTTTTGAAAATATAAGTCATGAAGTTTCGGTTAGTAAATAAAAATCTTATTAAAACACAATTAGGTTAACTTGCCAAACCATTTTTATCTGGACATTTATTAAATTTCCTCAAACCTTTAAATATTTTATTCTTTAAATTCTTTGATTTTTTTGATTTATTTTTTTTATATTTTGCAAATTCTTTAAATTCTCTAAATTCTTTAAATTCTTGAAATTCTTGAGATTCTTGAAATTCTTGAAATTCTTTAAATTCTTTAAATTCTTTAAATTCTTTAAGTTCTTTAAATTCTTTAAATTCTTTAAATTCTTTAAATTCTTTAAATTCTTTAAATTCTTTAAATTCTATAAATTCTTTGAATTCTTTAAATTCTTTAAATTCTTTAAATTCTTTAAATTCTTTAAATTCTTTAAATTCTTTAAATTCTTTAAATTCTTTGAATTCTTTGAATTCTTTAAATTCTTTAAATTCTTTAAATTCTTTAAATTCTTTAAATTCTTTAAAATCTTTAAATTCTTTAAATTCTTTAAATGCTTTAAATTCTTTAAATTCTTTAAATTCTTTAAATTCTTTAAATTCTTTAAATTCTTTAAATGCTTTAAATTCTTTAAATTCTTTAAATTCTTTAAATGCTTTAAATTCTTTAAATTCTTTAAATTCTTTAAATTCTTTAAATTCTTTAAATTCTTTAAATTCTTTAAATTCTTTAAATTCTTTAAATTCTTTAAATTCTTTAAATTCTTTAAATTCTTTAAATTCTTTAAATTCTTTAAATTCTTTAAATTCTTTAAATTCTTTAAATTCTTTAAATTCTTTAAATTCTTTAAATTCTTTAAATTCTTTAAATTCTTTAAATTCTTTAAATTCTTTAAATTCTTTAAATTCTTTAAATTCTTTAAATTCTTTAAATTCTTTGAATTCTTCAAATTCTTTAAATTCTTTAAATTCTTTAAATTCTTTAAATTCTTTAAATTCTATAAATTCTTTAAATTCTTTAAATTCTTTAAATTCTTTAAATTCTTTAAATTCTTTAAATTCTTTAAATTCTTTAAATTCTTTAAATTCTTTAAATTCTTTAAATTCTTTAAATTCTATAAATTCTTTGAATTCTTTAAATTCTTTAAATTCTTTAAATTCTTTAAATTCTTTGAATTCTTTGAATTCTTTGAATTCTTTAAATTCTTTAAATTCTTTAAATTCTTTAAATTCTTTAAATTCTTTAAATTCTTTAAATTCTTTAAATTCTTTAAATTCTTTAAATTATTTTAATTTAAAGTAGCTCAAATTGTAACAAATGAATAGCAGATACCATTACTTGAGTACAGACAAAAACGACATTTGGATGTTTCTAGTAAAGCTGCAAAGTGATTCTTAAATTTTGACCGGAAACGTTCCTTGCCAGAACATTTTTGACATACCCGTTCCAATACACTGCATCCCTGAACTAAAATACTGCAAGTAAACTCTGGTTAAATTTAATCATGTTATTATCTTGTTCGTCCTAGCGCGAAACACGAACCCGAAACCGGCCACGTTCCCCGGAATTTGACGGGGCCCTTTTGGATGGAAGGATGGAAATGAAATTTTCCTCCCGGAACAACCCGGAAGGTCCAAGTAGGCCCACCCAGAATGCTGCGTTGCGTCGGCCAGGAAACGATTACTCGAAATGGCCTGCTATAATCGTACATCGTGGGTCGTTCTGGGCCGGGTTTTGAAAATGAACACTTTCGGAAGGACGATTACACGGAAATTTACCGGTCAATTTATCCGGTGGGTGTGTGTTATGAAGTTCCTGGATCTCTGGGGGAGGAAAGTCAGCACAAGAATCATCAAGCACCTGTGTTTACGATTATTTGACTTGGCAACTGCTAACTGCACACTTAACTCTTAATCGAGCTTTGTTCAGATGAGCTTTTGGAAACTGGAAGCTGAACCAATACAGGTCACATTTTACAATTTCTGATTATTAATCTTTATCGAACTACAGCAGGTTGACTCTCCACAGATCTTAAGTTTGAGTCTTAAGGTGGAAGGCCTATAGTTTTGGCTCAAAATAACTTGAAAAGATACCAAGATGTGTAATGAGTCCCATAATTCAAACTTCCTGCAACAGTCAACAGTTTCAACAACAAAAGAAACTGAACAATAAACCACACGTACGAACTAGCTTTCTCCTAATGCCACAAAAAGCAACGGAAACTACAAATTGCCCTCGGCTGATGACTGACTCACAGAACCTCACTCCAACTATCAAAGCGGGGAGTCTCCTTGCAAGAAATACGAAACTTTAGTGTCTTTTCTTGGCTGGCTTCCCGCGGAGTTCATTACGGGCAATGCCACAACGCTTTATTCTTTGCACTTTTTTTTTCCTTTGATAATCACCTTTTGTGATGTGATGATACTGCTACTGACTGATGCGGCTTCTGCACTTTTGCAGACGGCACCACTCCCATTCACCTGCAGCTGCAGCTGTGCAGCGTTGCCATTCGTTCTTTGTGGGGATCAGAGTCGGAAACTCAAAAGAAAGTGGCATCGTTTTTTGTATTTCTTTGGTGGGATGGTGCATCTTTCATCCTTTCTGCAGTGTCAGAAGAGCAATGGTAGGAATAGTACATCTGAGGATGGTGAGCTTCAACACAATGACTTAATAAAAAAAATTGTTCGAAAATAAAGCTTTGCCAATTTGCATAAAATTAAATGTGACGATAAAGAAATATTTGAAAACTAAGCAAAACTTCTATGTTTTCTGACAAATTTAACACCCTTCCAGAATGTTACTTCCATTTTCATGTACATCTGTGGCAAGACCTGCGTGAAATAAGCTATAATAAGTTGGAAATGCAATACGAACGTTGCAGATCAAGACAAGAAAAACACAATAGGGTGATGATTCCTACAAAAAAAAATATTGGCGGTTACTCGTATTCTTCGTGGCACAACAATCGCTTTTTGGAAGTTCCACGTCACGTCACGTCTAATTTTGATTATTTGTGAGAAAAAGTATCCATTTAAGGGTCTACAAGTTCATAAAACTATATTGAAAATAAATTTCATCTTAAAAATAAATTTCCGGTTTAATGGACTTTTCGGAAACAAATAAACGGAAGAAAATTATTCTTTCATTTGGCTTTTTAGGCAATTGTAAAAAGAAATCTAAGTTTCTGTCCCTCTGTCTATAAATTTCAATTACAGGCCATGGTTTCAACATTTCAATGAAGAAAAATATATCGTCGCCATCGTGCTAACTTGTCGTACGTGCATTTTGGGCCAAATTGAGTTAAGAACGCCATTTTGTGCAGCTCACAATGCCTCACCTTTTGACCGTCACAGATCCCCAAAATTCGATTTCAATCCTGAGATATTCAACAAAAACCGAAAAAACTCCGTGCATTTTTGTCACTTTACATATAAAAGTAGTTTCAATCTTGTCGTGCTATCTTGTCACTCCATGAAAATTGATGTAAGTGCGACAAAAAGCCAAAGGGATTTCAGGCCAGGAAAGTCAGGATGCGTTTGTCGCACGTACAAGCTAGACTGCCGTAAACATTTGTAATTATAACTCGGGACACCAGCAACCAACTTCAACCAAACTTTGGGACAATGTACAGAATGGTCAGCCAAACAAAACGTGTTTGTTATTGTTTACATTTCGTGCTCTCGTTTTTGAATATTCAAGGTCAAACATTAAAACGCGTTTTTCTCGGAACGTCAAAATGGCGGGTGCGACAAGATAGCACGACGACGTCGATATCTTATCACTAAAATAAAAATGCTCAAAAAACGATTATTATTATCAAATTGTAAAATCGATTGTTATACCAGAGTTATACTATTTGAAATGAATTTTATAATAAAAAGAATAGATATTCTTTACAATCATCTTGACATCGATCAGTTTTGGGAGTGTTAAAATAATTTTATTGATTTAAAATAGTCTCATAAAAAAAAATTATTTAACGAATTGATAAATGACAAGCCAGTAGCCAGGGAGGTCTCCTCAGAAATTTTTGGAAGGCATATGGGAGAGAGGGAAGAAGAAGAAAAGAAGAAGAAATTTTCTTCTTCAAGACCCCCCCCCCCGAACCAAAATTCTAGGCATTCTGGCTACATTTCTTTTAAATGATCATAGCTGTTATAATGTATAAAGCCATAAAGCCATTTCAAATCTTATTTAAAGATTTTGACCTTCGCCCCTTTCAAAATTTCCTACAAAAAATCAGGAGGCTAAAGAATAAAATTTCCAAAAATGAAATTTATATTGAAAAAATATTCAATCGTTTGTTTAATATTTAGGATGATATTTATTCGTATTTTTAATCAAATAGAGCATTTCCAAGCTTTTGAAAAGTTTTAAATTTGAGGATCCCACATAAATAAAAAAACTGAGACAACACTTTAGAAAAACCACTATTTTCATCATTATTTTGAATTTTTTTGAGAGTAACATAACTGTAACAATGTATTTAGCATTATGTGATTTTTTCCCTTGAAAAAATAGGCTTGAATTTTGAAATGTAGTTTTGAGAAAAAAATTAGATGCAGAATTAAATTTGCAATCGAATCAACATCGTTTTTTTACAAAGAGTGCCATTTTCAATTTATAGCTTAATATTTCATGAAGGAAAAGAATCCGTGCACGATTCTTTTTAAATTGCTAAAAAACTTCATGTGATTTTAATTTTGAGTTTTTCAAAAAATAATAACAAAGAAAATGATTGGGGGGTCAAGAAAAAATTAATTATTCGCTCTACAGCATTGCCTTGGCGTTCTCGATTGCGAGATTCCTACTCGAAACTAGGTGTCCAAAGGCTTGATTGTTGAGGCAATTGCAAACCTCTTTTTACACCTTAGCTTCCATCCACCCCGGGGTTCGAACTGACGACCTTTGAATTGTGAGTCCAACTGCCTACCAGCGACTCCACCGAGGCAGGACCCAGGAAGACGACTCCTACACCTGGATTAAGCTAACGACCTAACCCTCTAGGTTAGACCGGGGCCAACATTTACTTCCCCGTCCGACGGAAGGCGTGATCAGACAAATCTCGTCTCGAAAAATGCCACCGGGACCGTCTGGGATCGAAACCAGGCCGACTGGGTGAGAGGCAATCACGCTTACCCCTACACCACGGTCCCAGCTGTAGCATTGAGGGGTCGGTTAACAAATAAACATTATTTTTTGAGCATTCATGAAATTTCATGTCATAATCAAAGGGTTTACTTTGGAAATATTTTTGAGATATTCCCAGCCAGCAATGCTTAATTAATTAATTGTAATGCTTAGAAAATTAGCTATAAATTTTCTAAGCGACATAAAGGGTCCACTACACGCAAACAGCTTTTGCTCAGACTTTTTGCCTTCCTCACCTCACTGAGGCAAGGCTATAAAATCACTCGAAAAATGAACTTCTTAAATACACCTCCTAGATATACCTTCACGTATACCTATCGACTCAGAATCAAATTCTGAACAAATGTCTGTGGGGATGTGTGTAGACATGATTTTTTTTCCACACGATTATCTCAGAACTGACTGAACCGATTTTGGCCGGATCCGCCTTGTTCTGTTCGTTTTGGGGTCCCCTAAGACCCTATTCAATTTTATTTTGTTTAGTAAAGTATTTAAAAAGTTATGCCAAGAATTTTTTTGTAGATACAAAAAGGGTGATTTTTTGCATAACCTCAAAAGATCTTTTTGTTTACGTGCGAGAGTCGCGCAAGATGCGAAACGCCCGGTTGCCATATTGCTTCAAATGAGAGTCTGCATGTTTTCTGGAAAAGTCTGTATCAGGTATATATTTTTTTTCATAAACTTATTTTCATTATTACTTTGTTGATGTGAGGAAGGCACCACCGCCCTAATGGTGGATTAAGAACCGTTTTAATATGAAAATTGTCATATCTCTGAATAGAAAACAGTTAGAGTCCCACTTTTTGTATTAGGTTCTATAGAAATGTTATGCAAGGTTAACTGATTTGATTGTTTCAAAAATTTTTCGTTGTTTTTCGTTGTTTTTAAAATTTTGAAGTTGCTAAAATTTACTTGATGTTTTGTCTTACACATCCGCACTACCGATCTTTAGATTAGATTAGAAAATTTGTTTATGAATCAACAGTTTGAAGTCAACAGACTGAAGTCTAGAATTTTAGTCACAAAATTTGAGGTTGATTTTTGAACTTTACTCATGTTAATCATCTTGATGAAAGAACAGCATTTATTTCCATCGGGCATATAATATTGGCTTGTTGGCAACACGTTGCCGTTTGTAAAAAAAAAAACACGTTGCCGTTCAGTTACAGCTTATCAAAGGTATTTTCAAAGGATAAAGAGTTATAAACAGCTCAGTATGAAGTTAGAAAACAACTTACCATTAAAATTTTTGCAATATAATGTGTTTGAATAGTGAGAAACTGCAAGATGGACCGAATAGGACCGAATCCTGCACCTGCCAAATTGACGAAAATTTACCCCAGTTATTATAGACATAACATACTTTATCAAACAAAAAAATATTTTAAATACAGAATAGTAATGAAACATAATCACCCTAATTGCTTTCAATACTGCAAGAAAAAAAAAACATCCTGCAGACAAGAAAGAATACCTTTATCATTGGCCAGGTGAAAACAGAGAAGGATAGTTTAACAGTTTGGCTGATGCACTTTTCCCTCAGGGATGGTTGAAGGAAGCGAAAAAAAAGCTGGCTGAAATGGGAACTAAACGCTGCAGTCAAAAGATGCGGATTGCGTGCCAAGCGGAAATAGTTCACAAAAAACGCTCTTGTTTCTAGTCATGATACTTGTTTCTGCCGTTTGAAGCTGGAATGTTGAAGGATTAAATCACCTTTTAAACATTTTTTGCTACTTTTTTGTAGGGTTTTTTTTACATATTTTGTTCCTTCAATAAAAAAAATGATGTGAAAACAAAAAAAGAAAAATCGAATAATTTTGTTGCTTTTTAATCCATTTCAGGATCAAACCAAGCTTATCCTCCTGGTTTTAAAAAGTCGACCCGGGGTCGGAACCGACAACAAAGTGAAAAATAACAATCCCAACCAGCAGCGGAGAACAAACTTGGTTTGGCTTTCGGATATCACCAGCGAAAAAGCAAAACAGATCCTCCTAGCGTGGGGAGAGGGACACTCTCGGCTGGTGCCGAAAGGATCAGAGAAAAGTTTTAATTATCGTCCCAAATTAATTACCAACAGGATCCTTTCATTACCCTTTCCTCTCCTACCCCTCTTCTCAGGAACCTGCTGGATTTTCCAGTTTAAATTTGGCTTTAGCCAAGGCCACATCGTCAACCTCATTTAGCGTCAGAGTTCCCTTCAGGAGGAGTTTTGTCCACCGGGGACAAATTAGTGTTGTTCCAGGACTTGCTGTCGACCGCGTCATATTTCACTATTTTGTAAACGCGGGATGCGAATTTAATTGATGTACGCTTTGATTGCTGTGGCGTCACCCTGATATAATTCCTGTGGTAGAAATGGTTTTATGTAATAGGAGATTTAAGATTTAGCATTTTCTAATTTGTGATTTGGAATATTTTACTTAAAGTTTTGGTAAAGTTCCGCAAAATTATGTTTCAAAATAAGTCAATAAAATTCAACAAATTATTTGAAATTTTCCACAAACTCATTGAATTCCCTCTTCTCCCACAACAAATCACACTAACCCACTTTGTGGGTGACGACCCAAATCAAAGGGCTCGTTCCGACAAAACCACCGGCGACAAATTGCACTTGTCTTGATCGGCCTTTTATTTCATTAACTAAACCATCACAAGTGTCCGACGGGGAGAAAAAGAGAAGAGAACTGGGTCAGTCCAGCCATTCAGCACGATTGTGACAGGACCGGACATCAATCCGGGGGTGGACTCTGGTTTTGGCCTCAACGAGTAAGGGTCGGCCTGCTGCTGCTGCTGCTGCTGACCTCAACAACAAACGACGGGATTCGAAGAACCGCAGAAGGGAGATACTGTCGGACGGACTGTCTCTATATTTAGACTGGGAGCGAACGGTGCGGCCAACTCAAAAAGGGTACATCAATCAGAGCAGGAACTGGGAAGAACAGCTGGTGGGGCAGAGGGGGTAAAATAGTCACTAAAGCTTATCATTTTGAAAAGTTCGAAATGTTCTGTTAATGTCAGGAGGTCAGAACTTGTTATTAAAACACCCAAATTAGCTGTTATAATAACACAAAATAGCAACAGAGAATCAAAAAAATCATTCATTCTGTTATCAAACATTATTACAAGAAAATCCGATAACTTAGAAGAGCAATTCTCTACGAAATCGGTCTTTTTTCTTCAATTTTAATTTTCATATTTTTTAATCCGGCTGAAACTTTTTTGGTGCCTTCGGTATGCCCAAAGAAGCCATTTTGCATCATTAGTTTGTCCATATAATTTTCCATACAAATTTGGCAGCTGTCCATAAAAAAATGATATGCGAAAATTCAAAAATCTGTATCTTTTGAAGGAATTTTTTGATCGATTTGGTGTCTTTGGCTAAGTTGTAGGTATGGATAGGGACTACACTGAAAAAAAATGATACACGGTAAAAAAAATTTGGTGATTTTTAATTTAACTTTTTGTTACTTGATTTGCAAAAAAACACTATTTTTAATTTTTTTATTTTTTGATATGTTTTAGAGGACATAAAATGCCAACTTTTCAGAAATTTCCAGAATGGGCAAAAAATCTTTGACCGAGTTATGACTTTTTGAATCAATACAGATTTTTTCAAAAAATCGAAAAATTGGTCGCAAAAATTTTTCAACTTCATTTTTCGATGTAAAATCGAATTTGCAATCAAAAAGTACTTTAATAATTTTTTCATAAAAAGCACCGTTTCCAAGTTATAACCATTTTTAGGTAACTTTTTTGAAAATAGTCGCAGTTTTTCATTTTTTTAAAAAGAGTGCCCATGTTTGCCCACTATTGAAAAAAATATTTTTGAAAAGCTGAGAAAATATTTTGCTTTTTCGGACTTTGTTGATACGACCCTTAGTTGCTGAGATATAGCCATGCAAAGGTTAAAAAACAGAAAAATTGATGTTTTCTAAGTCTCACCCAAACAACCCACCATTTTCTAATGTCGATATCTCAGCAACTATAGGTCCGATTTACAATGTTAAAACATGAAACATTCGTAAAATTTTCCGATCTTTTCGAAAAAAATATTTTCAAAAATTTAAAATCAAGACTAACATTTCAATCGGGCCAAACATTCAATATTACGCCCATCAACTTCAAATCTTAAACTATTCAGAGTGTGGTAACATTACATCTAAAAAGGGGTACATCTTTTATGTTAGAAAAAAGGTATAATTTTACCTCTAATAATGTGTAAATTTACATCTCTAGCTTACTAAGTCCTACTAAGTCCGCGTCCCAACCCGCACGGCTAACTCGCCGCTGTGAAAACTGGACGATCACGCTACAACCACGTTTTGCCTTCCTCACCTCACTGAGGCAAGGCTATAAAATCACTCGAAAATTGAACTTCCCAAATATACCTTCTAGATATACCTTCACGCAAGGGTCCTGATTTTCGGTTCAATGAGCAGAAACCACTCACTCATCGCCTATCCATTCGGCACCTATTCCAACCCGCTAGCATTCATGAGCGAATGAGACTCGCAACCATCCAGCGAGTGGCCCGAACTGTTCACTCAGCGAACAAATACATCGTGAAAATATTTTCCTACTCCGCCGCTCGACGACACTCACACACTAACATGCTCAGCGAAGAGCCATTCTCACAAAATGCCAGCGTGGCAGTCTTTTTGTCTTCACGCCCTCAGCTTGCCATCAATTCGATTTTTTCTTTGTGGAAGTGTCTTTGAATGGTGTCAATAATGTTATGAAATCAAAACAAATGCACAATTTAATTGATAACATTGATTTTAGGCAACCCAAATCAATGAGTATAACGCAGCGCATCAGAGAAAAAATGTTTTCAGTTCAGAGTGATCGTTGACGTTCGGCCTGCCTGAGCCGTTCGGAGACTGAGCCGATCAGAGAGAGAAGGAGAGTAGAAGAGAGAGTGTTCGGGAGCGAATGGTGTGAAAGTGACAAACGGTAGGAATTCATCAGAGCAGTATCGCGTCGCCTGCTATTTGTGCTCGCGAATGGAGTGGTTGATTTTGAGCAATCAGGACCCTTGCCTTCACGTATACAAATCGACTCAGAATCAAATTCTGAGCAAATGTCTGTGGGGATGTGTGTAAACATGGTTTATTTTTTCACATGATTTTCTCAGAACTGGCCGGGTCAGCCCAATTCGATTCGTTTTGGGGTCCCATTAGACCCTATTAAAATTTATTCTGTTTAGTAAAGTATTTAAAAAGTTAAGCTAAGAAAAAGATGTTTGTATCTACAAAAAAGGGTGATTTTTTGCATAACCTCAAATGCCCGGGTCTTTTTGTTTACGTGCGAGAGTTGCGCCAGATGCGAAACGCCCGGTTGCCACATTGCTTCAAATGAGAGTTTGTTTGTTTTCTGGAAAAGTCTGTATCAGGTATATATTTTTTCATAAACTTATTTTTTTAACTTTGTTAATGTAAGGAAGTCACCAACCATTGGAATGGATTAAGAATTTGAGAAAGAAATTGATTTTGGTTTTGGTTTTGGTTTTGTTTTTGGTTTTGGTTTTGGTTTTTATTTATTTGTAGTAGGCAGTGTTCATCGTTCAAATGGAAATGAAAACCAGACATTTTGGAGAAAGTCACTTGTTAATATACGATTCATCTCATTTTTTTTAAAAATTCTTCAGAAAACAATTCTCTACAATGTGATTGATTCGAAAATTATTTGAAATGTTCTAGTGTCATATAGCAGAGGATTAAAATAATAGTTTTGGAGCCTTTTAGGTAATACATAGCTTTTTAATTAAGTTTAGCATTGTTTTATGCTCGAATTTTTATCCAGTATATTGATGACAAATTGTACAAAGAAATGATTTTTTTTTTCATTTGTATTGAGGTTTCAAGCTGGGTTTCGGGGCTTGGAAACTTTTTATCAGAGGTCAAATTTTTGTCAAAAATGTTATTTAGAGTTTCTTTAGGCATACTCATAAGAAATTTGATGGATATAAACATGGACCCAAAAAAAAAAAATCTTTAAAAAATAGTTTTAGACAACCAAGACATATTTTGTCGGACCCCGCAAAATGTCCCAAAACAAACCTTTATTCCATGGTTCCAAATATCATAATTTTTCACTTAATGTTCTCAAAAAATACACCGTGCGCATAGTCTTTCGATTTTTTAAACAAGTTTTAAAATATGAAAAACAAGCCTTTTGGAGGTCGCACATTTGATTTTCATGTAAACTTTGGCAAATATGGGTATTTACCGAGAAAAGATTATCATTATGAAGCCCACTCTATCAAAATAAAACAAAATAAAAAATATCGAAATTTTGGAAGATATTTCGGAAATATTTTGCCCTTCGTGTCCTATGACTATGCTAACTATGCTGACCACTGAACCTCCAGCTGCTCGACCCTCGAACGATTCTAGTGAAAAGTATGCAAATTCTAGTGATTTGTCATCTGGCTGTCTGCTTGCTACTACCAATGCTGCATCTGCCCCACAAAGTGAATATCGAACAATTTGGCAAGACCCCGGCCAATAGCGCCGAGATTTCCGAGTTTCTGCTGCGAATATTAATTTTCCTAGGATAATATATTCGTGTGGCCTGTGGGTGCCCCTCAAGGAGAAAGGGAAAACCGTTCATCTTTCGTTCGGAAACCCCCGCAGGAATGATTGAGGATTTAACAAGTTTTCTTGGGAGACTTTCGTTTTTTTTGCTGCTTGCAAATTTGAACCCAAACCCGAGTAGCATCCGGGCTTGGATTGGAAATAAATATCGACGGAGGATACAAATTGATGTTATGTAATTTCGAGCGAATCGTTTTATGGAAATGGATTTTCCTGCTCCAAACCTGGCCACCACCTCATTTCCTTAAATTTCCCCTCACTTTTCACCGCACCAACGCACCAACAACGTTAGGAAAGTCGTAAATTGAATCTTGAGATTGAATAAATTTCGCACTGATTGCAAAGTTATGTAGTACCAGGTGGCTCTAGTGGGGCGTGTTTATGCAGATATTTGATGGGCAGTTCTCGAGAAGAAATTGTTCATTATTTTTGAAAATGTATGCTAAAGTTGGACCAAAGAAGGGAGAATGCCAATCTGATTTGAATTGTTTAAAAAACGTTACAACAAATAAATAAAAGAGATTTCACTATGAACATTAAAATTAAATAATCTAAATGCTAGAGAGTGATTCTAAGACAACTGCTGAGGACCATCATTGCTGTCTCTGAAAATAAATGCCATGAAGTCACCTTCTTGGTTACCCAACATCCGGAAGAACAATCATTTTTATTTCCGGTTTTATGAGGCAGGTTCCAAGCAGAACTTCCAGCAGGGAGTTTGGGAGAAAGTTCAAACAGTCACGTAACTGTGACAAGGCGTCAAACGGAACACCAAAATCAGCTCTTCCATTCACGAGAAGATTCTAAACGAAAATGTTAAGGTGAGTCAACCTAACCTCGAACCAAACGCTGCTAAAATTAGGCCAAAATCAGTCGTTTTCGCAGAAGCGCTGCAGAAAGACGCCTCCAAAAAGAGTGCCAAAGTCACGTCCAGCCAACTTCCTTCCCGGGCTGTGATCTTCTGCGCGGGGGGAAATTACGTTTGTGGATTGGGCCTACGTGAGAATGAGGCCTGCCGAAGACTTGTCGAAATTCGCGCTCGAGTTTGATTGCCCCTGTGGTAAAAAAATAAAACTCACTTTCTAGAACCGGCCACCTCCTCGACGATGCATCGGTTCCGTCGCCACCGGCACGGCGAGATGGTCCAGTAGCTGGATGCGGCACTGCGGGCCCAGCCCTCCTCCGGGTACAGCAGGACCTGGAAGTGGAAAGAAAAGGGGTTTGTAAGTGGCTTTTATTGCTATTGTTATATTTTTTAAAATTTTCAACTGAATTTTATATTTTAGTGTTTATTTCTCATGCAAATATATATGATGATAAAATTTGTTTAAAAAAGCTTTCAAAACTTTGCTTTGCGACTACACTTTTGCTACTAAGCAATTCGCAGTGATTTTGAAAAAGTTTTTTTACCTGTAACATTGTGAGTACCTTCTCTATCTAAAGCAGACATTTTGCATCATAAATTCGTTCACACAATTTTCGCTCTACAATTTTCGCAGCTGAGAATGGATTTTCTGATGACTGTTTGTTTTATATGACCAAAACTTATATGACCAAACATTCATTCAGTGTAGTATTTTTTGCCTTCCTCACTGAGATAAGGCTATAATCTTGCTCGAAAAAATGAGCTTTTCAAAAGAAGTTTGTAGATCCACCTTCATGTGTACATATCGACTCAGAATCGAAAAGTGAACAAATGTCTGTGTGTATGTGTATGTATGTGACCAACAAACTAGCTCATGTTTCTCGGCACTGGCTGAACCGATTTGAACCGAACCTGCATTCGACATGGTTTAGGGTCCCATAGATCGAGTTTTATACAGATTGATGTTTCGGTTAGTAGTTCAAAAGTTATGCAAAAAATGTGTTTTCGCATATTTCTGAATGGCCACAAATTGATTCAAATACCATCAAATTACACATCGTTGGTAAGTGAAAGACCCTTCCAATAAGTCCAGAACATTGAAGATCTGGCAATCCTGTCTCATGTTATGACCACGTAAGTGATATTTATGTACTTTTAAAGGCCGGGTCTCACTTAAAAGTAACTAAACTATGTCCGGATCTATCATCCGATCCATTGTTGGTTAGGTAATCGAAAAACCTTTCAAACGAGTCCAAAACAATAAAGAGTTTGATTTGCGATGCCTTTCCGTCGGGTCGTGTTTTTTTCGCGTTCGTCGTCGGTGTGCAATAACAACAAAACCTTATCATACCATTTCAGCTCGATAAACATCGTAACTCGTCGTTCGCTTCGTTAATCAGTACCCCACTAAACATTAATCATGTAAAACTCGTAAAAACATCTCAATTAAAAAGTCAGACTGTTAAATCCTTCATCATTTAATTACAAATAATTTTGGTTCTATCTTTCCACAGCCGGCTGTCTAAGATAAAACCATTTCAATTATAAGTTAACAGCCGATAAACGGGAAATGTCTCATCCGCAGCATCCGATTGCTTACCTTGAGAATAAAACATAATACCTTTCAAAAAACACTATGATTTTGGGTCGCATCATCATCTTCTATGATGAATCCTGACCAAACACCCTATCCTACTAACAAATTTTCAGGTTCCTGGCGCTTGTGGGGTGTAAGCACAGAGTAAATCAGCTGCCTTAGTAGCAACCTGCGCTAACTAACATTCCCGTCCCTTAAAATCGAGATCTACAAACTGACATGGCGGGCGCCGTTGGTGGCCAATGACTGTTACCTATTCGCAACTGATCTGGCTTTAGCAATCATGGTGTTTTATCTTTTCAGCGCATTCATACATGCTGTTGATAAGGGAAACACCACTAGATCGTCGAAGCATATAATCAGTAGTGCTGAAAGGATATTACGGTTCTGTTCAGTAACGGAGGGGCAACCATGGGTGATCTCTCATGCTCATGCTCATGCTCGAACGAGTCCAAAACAATAAAGTATTGGCAACCCTGTCTCAAGTCATGGCCACTTAAGTGATATTTATGCACTTTTTTAAAGCTAGATCTCCCTTATTTGTTTGTAAACAATTTCCGGATCCATCAACCAACCGAAAGGTACTTTACAGACTTTTTGATAATCCGCGAGAATCCGCAAGAAAGTGCTAGAAGATTCTGGAATTCATTGAAAAAAGTGTCGCGTCGTGGCCTCGGAAGTTGGGCCATTAGTAGTGTGGTGTTCGTGGGGGAGATCGGTGGGCAAGTCACAATCCGCAAGAAAGTAGTGGAAGTTTCTTGAATTTATTGATAGAAGGCTTCGCGATGTCGTGTATATGTTGAATTTCTGTAGTTGAGCCGGTTGTTCGAGGTCCGGACTGGACAAATTCGTGGTGAAATTTGTTGCAAAGAAATCGTGCGCGAAGAATTTCATGAAATCGATTGAAACAGTTGAGTGTATCAGCACTATTTGAGGTTTACATGATAATGAATAATACGTTTCTTAAAATTTCATTTCGTTTTGAAAGCCCTTCCCATAGCATCGTTGCTCGGATGGCACGCCGACGGTAAGATGTAAAAAATTACGGGATTAAGTATATAAGTCCTTCCCAAAGCGTCGAAGATCGGAAGGCAACGATTATGTTTCATATCATCTATCAATAATGAATTGTTGATTGGAAGGCACACCGCCGGTCTAGTTCGTTTAAGTTATTGTTTTAGTTTCATTACAATCGCCCTAGTAACATTTTTAAACTTACAGGTTTTATCATAGTTCTGACAATATGGCCTACTTAAAACCTAAAATGTTACTAGGGCGGTTACGTGGTGTCCTGTTTTCTTTTCGTTTAAATTCGTTGATCGTAATATTTTATACCAACTGGCAGTTTTAGTATTAATTCATCAAACTATCGATTTTATGAAGAGTAAAGCGTCTTTTATTTACTATTTTTGAAATTTGCTCGCGTTATCTAAATTGTACAAACAGTAAAAATATACTGACAAGTCCAGCCCATAGCACTACTGCTCGGTTGGCACGCGTTCGATTAAAAAACTTTTAAATAATCAATTATTTATCTTTCCGCAGTCGGCTGCCTAAAATTTAAAATTTTCAACCGATAAACAAAATGCTCATGGTCACATTACTGCCACTCGTGAATCCTGACCTCATACCCATCTACTAACCCCCTCAAAACTCATGTGATACTGGTCGTGGCCGGCGCCGGTATTGATCAGCATGATAGGGGCCTTTGAGAAGTTGCGAATTGAGGAAAGATAGCACCCACTCATCTTCCACGGCTCGTGGATGTAACTTCTGGAGGTCCTGGTCAATAACGGAGTAGCAACTGCGGGTGGGCACCTATGCTTATGCTTATGCTTATAGCCACCGAAAGTTTGATTTTAGCGAAATATTTGCAGTTTTTCTATTTTTAAAAATAGTGACCATGACTGACTATTTCAATAAAATTTTTAATGAATAGTTCAAGAAATTTGCTATAAAATTGTCTAAGAGCATTGAAGATTGGACCTCCGGTTGCTGAGATACAGCCACTTTAAGGGAAAGAAACACGAAAATTGAAGTTTTCTAAATTTCACCAAAACAACCCACCATTTTCTAATGTCGATTCTCAGTAACTAATTGTCCGATTTTAAGTGTTAAAATATGAAACATTCGTGAAATTTTCCGATCATTTCGAACAAAATATTATGTAAATTTTTAAATCAAGACTAACATTTTTAATAGGCGTAATATTCAATGTTTGGCCCTTCGGTGGCTATATCTTGAAAACAGAGCCTGTTATCAAAAAGTCTGTAAGTACTTTTCGGTTGGAAATTCAATTTTACTTTAAAAAATTTCTTAATTTTTTTTGCATTAAATTTAGATTTTTTTCAAAAAACCATTATTTTTTCAAAAATTAATAACTCGGCGGCAGATTTTTGTGCATGTTTCTCTATGTCTCAAAAGTTGTGGATTTTTGTCCCCTAAAACATATCAAAAAATCTCGAAAATAAAAAAAATACATATTTTGGAAAATTGAGTTTTTGTGAAAAAAAGTAATTTTTTTTTCCTTGTACCTATTTCCTTCTCCATAGTCCTCAACAATACCTAGATCTTTGCCGAAGACACCAAACTGATCAAAAAATTTACTCAAAAGTTACAGCTGTTTGAATATGTACGTATTATTTTTGTATGGACAGCTGCCAAAATTGTATGGAGACTTGTATGGGTGAACCAATGTCACAAAATAGATAACGTGGTCATAGAGAAGGCCTCCACATAGTTTGAGCCAAATCAAAAGATACAAAAAATAAAAATGGTCGAAATCGGCCGATTTTGTAGAGAGTTGCTCACAATACTTTTATCGGGAAAGTTTTAGAGAATTTTCTCAATTTTAACACTGTTGTGTGGTCATATTTTGGATTTCTGTGTAAAATTATCATTTAAACCAAAAATATGGCAGGCAGAATCCAAAGGTCGTCAGTTCGAATCCCGGGGTGGATGGAAGCTAAGGTTTAAAAAGAGGTTTGCAATTGCATCAACAATTAAATCATCGGACATCTAGTTTCGAGGAGAAATCTCGCAATCGAGAACGCCAAGGCAATGCTGTAGAGCGAATAATTTATTTTTATTTTATTAAACATTGTTCAGAATTGAGGAACAAAAATTTTACCATATTTGCAAAGGACCATCTAACAAAAAAAAACTTTTTTACTATTATTAATAATTTTATTAAATAAGCTGGCACCACTTCTTTTCACGAAGGCGAAAATCCATTTGTAGACCGAAACTCGCTCGCAGTAACTCAATCTACACAATTGCTTATAAAAAAGAAACAAATATAACAATCGCTGTTGGCTCAACGTTTCCACCCTTCTACTTTATAACCTTCTCACTCTCTCTCTCTACACATTTCGAGGAAAAGCTCTAAAGTGGCTCAATATTCGGCAAAGTGAAGAATAAACCGCTCACGATTTTGCATTTTCCAGCTTCCTAGAGAGCATCACTTTTTTGGAAGAACAAGAAGAAACTGCTGCGTTCTTCCTCTTCTTTTTCCATCGAGACAGGAGTTGAGATAATAAAGAAAAACTCGATGCCATCAATTTCTCGAAGGAGTATCAATTTTTGATTGCTTTGCTAATAAAATATTCAACGCAATCAAGCATTTTGCTTCGGTTTTGCCCCCCTCCTCCGAGCACTGAGATGATTCCTTTTTTCCCTGTCTGTGTCAAAGGGGGGAAAAGAAGGAAAAATATGTTACGCGCGTTGACAGCCGTCGTGTGAGCGGATGAAAATCACGAGTAAATATGAACGCAGACACGTCGAATGGTGTCAGAGAGCCGTTTGACTTAATGTCTCCGAGGAATGACACTTTGGCGAGGAAAAGTCAATACGAAAGCTTTTGCATGATTGAACAGAGAGTCGAGAGTGAGAAAGAAGTCTGCCTTTGGGCAGGGATTTTGGGGATATTGTTTTCCGAACATGAAATATTCGTCGAGTAGTGCAGTAGTGCGCGCTTGTTGTGCCTCGATACGGCTCCGCGAAAGTTTTCTCAAAACCACGGTTACTCGGTTTTATCGCGACCCAAAGTGATACTAATCAACGCGGGAAGGTGCCGGGAATCAGTGCAGTGAATTATATTTCCCCTGCGACCGGTGGCGGAGCAGAAAAAGTGAAGATTATTCTGCTACACAGCGGCGGCATCGTGGGAAGAAACAAAGGAAGCAAAACAAGTGATCGGTCGTGGCCTGGGCTAGTGTTTCGCTACGGGTGACGACACGCACACCATTAAAGGTCGATCGCGGTGTGTCGAGAGTGCAATTTTTTTGAGAAAAAAGTGGTAAAAGTTTTGAAATTGTTGAAAATTTAGAAAGTGATTTCGGTAGCGCAAAAGCACACAAGCACAAAGCAGTGTATTTATGTTTTGCTGCTACGTTCTCTTCCGGATATGAAGACCGTTAGGCTTCGAGACAAAAGCCCCCGTTACGGTATCGAGAGAAAACCGGAGCTAAGTCTCGGTAGCTCGTAGGCGACCTCGTCGCCCCGAGGCTAGGTAGCGCGGCCCTGATAAGGCTGCCTACCGAAAAAGAGGATCGCGAATGGCAAGAAGATTGGAAATCCGGAGCAAACGGCAGAAGCCAATTAAAAGCAGATCACCGATTGGCGACTCGGTTCTTGGAACTGCAGATCCCTGAACTTTTTGGGTTTCCAGTTCGCATTGGCGAATGAGTTGCAACCTCGCAACTTCGATGTTGTGGCACTGCAGGAGGTGTGCTTGGAGGAGGAGCAGGTGCTCGACTGGCCAGGTCGGCAGACCGATTCCCGTTTTTTTCTGAGCGGCGGCAAGGACAAGAAGCTGGGTACCGGCTTTATTGTGCGGGGCAAGATGCAGGATCGCGTGTTCGGCTTCACGGCGATCAGCGAGCGGATGTGCAAGTTGAGGATAAGAGGCCGTTTCTTCAACTACAGCATAATCAACGTGCACTGCCCCCACGAGGAAAAGTCCGATGATGAAAAGGAAGCATTCTACGCGACGCTGGAGGAGGTGTATGACGGCTGTCCGCGGCAGGATGTGAAAGTCATCATTGGGGATATGAACGCTCGGTTTGGGAGGGAGGAAATGTATCGGCCGACAATAGGCCCAGAAAGCCTGCACTCGGTCACGAACGACAACGGCCAACGCTGCATTGACTTTGCAGCCTCCCGAGGAATGGTGGTCAGGAGCACCTACTTCCCTCGCAAGGACATCCACAAAGCCACCTGGACATCACCTGACCAACGGACGAAAACGCAAATCGACCACGTCCTGATCGACGGCCGATTCTTCTCGGACGTAACGCACGTGCGCACCTTTCGCGGTGCGAATATTGACTCGGACCACTACTTAGTTGGAGTTGACATGCGCTCAAAGCTGTCGACGGTGTTTAACCAACGCCGGAGCCGGCGGGCCCTCCGTTCAACACCGCGTGTCTTCAGAACGGAGAAGTGGCCCACAGGTACGCGCAGCAGCTGGAAGCGAATCTGCCAGGTGAGGAGGAACTTGGCGCAGCCTCGCTCGAAGATGGTTGGAGTCGCATACGCTCAGCCATCGGCAGTGCAGCGGAAGCCACACTGGGTAGTGCGATCCGAGTCAGCCGAAACGATTGGTACGACGACGAGTGCCAACGGATTACCGCCGAGAAGAAGGCAGCTTACGACAGGAAGCTGCACAAGGCGACGAGAGGGAACGTGGAACGATACAGGCAGGCTCGGAATCGGCAGGTCGCGGTCTTCAAGCTCAAAAAGCGCCAGCAGAAGACCGGGATTGCGCAGAAATGGAGCAGCTATTCCGAGCTAACGAGTCGCGGAAGTTTTACGAGAAGGTGAACCGGTCCCGCAAAGGCTTCGTGCTGCGAGCCGATGTATGCAGGGACAACGAGGGAACTTGATCGTGAACAAAAGCGAGGTGTTGGACAGGTGGAAGCAGTACTTCAACGAGCACCTTAACGGCGATGAAGCGGACGGAGACGGCGTTGGAGTCAACCTTGGAGCGCCCGCAGCTGATGAACAGTTCCCGGCGCCTGATCTAGAAACGGTGAAGAGGGAGATCAGGAAGCTGAAGAACAACAGAGCTGCCGGCAAGGATCACCCGGTGAGCTCTTCAAATATGGAGGAGAGAAACTGGCGAGGGCGCTTCACTGTGTGATCTCCAAGATCTGGGAGGAGGAGAAGCTACCGGAGGAGTGGATGGATGGTGTCGTGTGCCCCATCTACAAAAAGGGTGATAAGCTGGACTGCGGCAACTACCGCGGCATCACGCTTATCAACGCGGCCTACAAAATCCTCTCCCAGATCCTCTGCCGTCAGCTGTCACCACATGCAAGGAGGTTCGTGGGGCCCTACCAAGCGGGCTTCACTGGCGCGCGCGCCACCACGGACCAAATATTTTGTCTCCGACAGATCCTCGAGAAATGTCGTGAGTACAACGTGCCCACACATCACATCTTTATCGACTTCAAGGCGGCCTATGATACAGTCGACCGCGAGCAGCTATGGCAGATTATGCACGAGAACGGGTTTCCGCCTAAACTGACTCGACTGATCAAGGCTACCTTGGATGGTGTGATGTGTCACGTGCGTGTTTCGGGGGGATTTAGCGGAACCCTTTGGATCACGCCGAGGGCTGCGGCAAGGTGATGGCCTATCCTGTGCGCTGTTTAACATCGTCCTTGAGGGCATTATTCGAAGGGCGGGCATTGACACGAGTGGCACGATCATGAACAGGTCCTACCAGCTGCTTGCTTTTGCCGATGACATCGACATTGTGGCAAGAAACCTGGAGACGGTGAAGGATGTCTACACCCGACTGAAGGTACAAGCAAGGCGTGTAGGACTTGGCATGAATACGACGAAGACGAAGTACATGAGAGGAAGGGGTTCGAAGGACGTTGGCCCCCCCATGTCTCACCCCTCTAGCTGTGGATGATGATGAGTTGGAGGAGGTGAGCGAGTTCGTGTACTTGGGATCGCTGGTAACCGCCGACAACGACACCAGCAAAGAGATCCGGACTCGTATTTTTGCCGGGAATCGTGCGTACTTCGGATTACGGAAGACTCTCATATCAGATCGAGTGCAACGCCGCACGAAGCTGACGATGTACAAAACACTGATTAGACCGGTAGTCCTCTATGGCCACGAGACCTGGACGATGCGGCAGGAGGACGAACGAGCCCTTGGAGTTTTCGAACGGAAGGTGCTACGAACGATCTACGGTGGAGTGCAGGTGTCTGACGGAGTGTGGCGAAGACGCATGAACCACGAACTGCACGCGTTTCTTGAAGAACCGACCATCGCCACCCAGGCGAAGATCGGGAGGCTCAGGTGGGCCGGCCATGTCGCCCGAATGGACGAGAGCCAGCCTGTCAGACTGCTTTTGACCGCGCTGAACCAGCTGGCGGAACAGGCAGAAGAGCAGGAAACCGCGTGCACGGTGGGGAGATCAAGTGAATGGTGATATCCGGAAGATCTGTAACCTGGGAAATTGGAGAGTAGCAGCTCAAGATCGAGAAAGATGGAAGCGTCTTCTTGCTACAGCACGCGTACCTGGTGCGCTATGCTGATTGGTATGTACATGAATTGGAAGCACACTGATTTGTATTATTCAATTTTTTTAATGTTCTAGAAGTTTAGAAAAAAAAAAAATTATTTTGTATAAAGCTAAGTTGGTCTACATTTTCACCTGTAATTTCGATGCTAGCTTTTCAAATATCTCTATGTGAAAAAAGTGTTACTGAGTTGGCATCGCAATTTGAAAAGCCAATAACTAACTATTACAGCAGGAACTCCGATTAAAAAATTTCATGCAGAAGAATGCACATCATCTTTGTGAAAAAAAAAAAATATTATAGTAACAATATAGTTTAATGTTTCTACAGAAAAAATGCATCTGTCAGGATTCAAACTCAACAGTCACAGAGAAGACTGGCGCCTTAGCCCGCACGGCTATCAGACCGAGGAAGAATTGTCAGGATAAAAGCCTATGTGAGCTTGACATTTTGGTCAAGTAGGTTTCCCATACTGATGGGCTACATATTGCTGGGTGTAATATTACATGTAATTTCCACACCATTTGCTTTACTTATTATTTTTTTATTTTTTGATGTGTATGTATTGTTAACTTTGGCATTATAATTAACATGACGGTAAGTCAACTGGGTACACTTTCGAACTCGACCTTCACCGATTTGGACCAAACTTGGAGGGATCGTTCATCTATCGATAGTTATCAGAAATTTCAAGTTTGGGGCCGATTGGACCATCCCTCCATTGTTGGCACCGCCCTCTTTTTGACGAAAACTTTTTAAAGTTAAGTTAAGTAATTCAAAAGTTATGCTAAAAAAACGAATTAAACAAAAGTTCGGAAGATTATAAAAAGGGTGGTTTTTGTAAGAAACCTCGTCATGTTATACATTTTTAGAAAGGTATTCAAAAGACCTTTCAAACGAGTTCAATAGATTGCGGATCTGACAACCCTATCAAAAGTTATAAGCACTTGAGTGTTTTTTATGAACTTTTTGGAGGCCGGATCTCAGATATTTTGACAAAAACGTTGTCCGGATCTATCATGCGACCTGTCGTTGGATAGGGAATCAAAAGACCTTTCCAACGAGTTCAATAGATTGCTGATCTGACAACCCTATCAAAAGTTATAAGCACTTAAGTGTTATTTATGAACTTTGAGGAGGCCGGATCTCAGATATTACCTAGCATTACACTCAACATATGAGGAAGGCACCAACCACCTAATGGTGGATTAAGTAACGTTTTTTTTACAAAAACTCAATTTCCCAAAATACGTATTTTATGATTTTCGAAATTTTTTTATATGTTTTAGGGGACAAAACCCCGCAACTTTTGAGCTATAGAGAAACATGGTCAAAAAGTTTGCCGCCCAGTTGCAATTTTTGGAAAAATAGTGATTTTTGGACAAAAACGAAATTTCATGCAAAAACAAATTTGACATAATTTTTTAATGTAAAATTGAATATATTTTTTTCGAAAAGAGCCGAGGTCGAATCTTTAATGTCTCTTAGACAATTTTATAGCAAATTTTCAGAACTTAAAAAAGAATACTTTTAGAAATGGTCAAATATTTTGCTAAAATCAAACTTTCGGTGGCTATATATTGAAAACAGTGCCTTTTATCAAAAAATCTGTAAAATACTTTTCGATTGCAATTTTACATAAATAAATTACGTCAAATTTGTTTTTGCATAAAATTTTGTTTTTTTTTCCAAAAATCAATATTTAAAAAAAAAATCATTACTCGGTGGCAGATTTTTAGACCATGTTACTCAATGGCTCAAAAGTTGCGGGTTTTTGTCCCCTAAAACATTAAAAAAAATCTCGAAAATAAAAAAAATACGTACTTTTTGAAATTGAGTTTTTGTGAAAAATATGTTAATTAAAGCATTGGCAATTTTTTTTTCCGTGTACCTATTTTTTCGCAATAGTCCTCAACAATATCTACAACTTTGCCCAAGACACCAAATTGATCAGAAAATTCATTCAAAAATTACAGCTGTTTTAATATGTACGTATCATTTTTGTATGGACAGCTGTCAAAATTGTATGGAGACTTGTATGGGTGAACCAATGATACAAAATAGCTTATTTGGTCATAGAGAAGGCCCCCAGAAAGTTTGAGCCAAATGAAAAAATACAAAAAAATAAAAATGGTCGAAATCGGCCGATTTCGTAGAGAGTTGCTCTGTTTTAAATCACAAACGGCAAATAAACAATATTGGAAGGGATTTGAGGGTTGATATATTATGTCTTATGAACTCCAGAAAATCCAGAAAATAGTCTTCTGGTCTTATAATTGAAAAGTTGTGAGCAAAAGAAAGATTTTTTGAAAATCGACATAAAAGAGGGCGGTGCCAAAAATAGAGAGGCGGCACCAAACATGGGATTTCTGTTAACTATCGATACATGAACGTTTCCTCCAAGTTTGGTTCAAAACGGTGATAATCGTTAAATGTTTACTCAGTTGACTTAGAATGACCCATAGAATAATTTTCGTTTAGATTTTCCCAAGGATTTTTCCTAGTTAGCATAGCATTTTGTCGTTGTAGTGCTATCTTGTCGCACGTGCATTTTAGACTAAATTGAGTTGGGAAAGCCATTTTGTGAAGCTCTCAAAGCCTCACCTCTTGATCGTCACAGATCCCCAAAATTCGAATTCAATCCTAAAATATTCAATAAAAACTGAAAAAACTCCGTGCATTTTTGTCAATTTTTATATGAAAGAAGTTTCAATTTTGTGAATTTCTATAAGTACCGTAAACCGGGGTGACATTGATAGGATTTCAATTTGTTTTTGGAATATTTTCCAACAGTTATGGTTTTTCTCAAGATTATTATTTTTAAGAGCGAGTCCACGAACAGGGCATACCCCTTTGTATGGGACGTCGTTTGGACCTCACCAATCTGCCTGAAATTTTCAGGGGTTGTTTGTACATATAAAACTAGCATCTGGTCAAAATATGAGCACTCTAGGTCAACGGGAAGTGGGGCAAATCGGGACACAAAGTTTAAAGGTTCAAAAACGTAAAAAATCTTAAAAAGGCTATAACTTTGGCAAAATTCAATTTAATTTCAAAATTCAAAATGCATCTTGAAGGGCTTCAAAAATGCAACAAAATGCAGGGTAGAGCATCCCAATTGGTTAATTCTAAAGGGAGTTATTGGCATTTTAGTGAAAAAATAGCATAATTTTCAAACTGAAATAAAAAAGTGTTCCATCCAGATATCAACTCAAATCGACCTGCAGCTTGTAGGGGACATCTGGGACTACCATCTGAGACTGAGACCGCTTTGGGTAAGGCAGTTTAACATATTGAATAGACACTTTTACTTTTAGTTAATTTTTTGGTAGTAAATTTTTGCTCGGAGGACCTCTTAGATCCCATTTTATGGTGATAATTTAATCATATTCGTGTTCCTGAGACAATTTCACAATAGAAACATATATAAAAATGTATATTATCATCCATTTTAACCCTTTAAAAAATGAAAGATAAAAAAAATTAAGAAGCTGCTTTTTTCTGGTGTCATCTAGTATCCTTGGAAACGAACCTGATTTTCAATAAATGTGAATCAAAGTTTTTTTAACTTTCATTTTTTAAAGGGCTAAAATGGATGAATACAAACATTCTTATGCATGTTTCTAATGTGAAATTGTCTCAGGAACACGATTATGATAAAATTATCACCATAAAATGGGATCTAAGGGGTCCTCCGAGCAAAAATTCACTACCAAAAAATTCACTAAAAGTAAAAGTGTCTATTTGATATGTTAAACTGCCTTACCCAAAGCGGTCTCAGTCTCAGATGCTAGTCCCAGATGTCCTCTACAAGCTGCAGGTCGATTCGAGTTGATATCTGGATGGAACACTTTTTTATTTCAGTTTGAAAATTATGCTATTTTTTCACTAAAATGCCAATAACTCCCTTTAGATTCAACCAATTGGGATGCTCTATCCTGCATTTTGTTGCATTTTTTAAGCTCTTTCAGATGCATTTTGAATTTTGAAATTAAATTGAATTTTGCCCAAGTTACAGCCTTTTTACGATTTTTGACGTTTTTGAACCTTCAAACTTTGTGTCCCGATTTGCCCCACTTTCCGTTGACCTAGAGTGCTCATATTTTGGACAGATGCTGTACAAACAACCCATGAAAATTTCAGGCAGATTGGAGAGGTCGATGCGAGATGGGTATGCTTTGCTCGTGGACTCGCTCTTAAAGCATGTACTAGGGTAGGCTACACATTGTCCATGCACTTTTTTGGAAAAAAAGTTTTTTCAATAGTGTTTAGAAAAATAGTTACGTTAAAAATTCTTAAATTAAATTCCGGGGTGACTTTGATAGTCATAGTGTTTCTTGTTAAAATCATATTTTAGATGTTCACACTTTATTTGTTCGTTAAATGTACCATTACTTAAGCAGCTGATAAAGTTTTTAAGAAAAACAAAATCAATGTTTCTATTTAGTTAACTAAGTTTATAAACTTTTTAACAAAATACAAACAAATTTTAGGTAAAATTGTTAAAATATTGGAATTTTGCCTGAAATTTGTCAAAACTAGTTTTGTTTATAAAATCATCGATTTATATTGCATTTAAAACTGAATTCAAAGCACATATCACAAATTTTCACATTTTACATGAAATTTGTTCAACTAAAATTGCCTATAAATTTGGAGATTTGTTTTTTAATTGTGTTTCAAAAACACATATTATTTATTATTTACAAACTTATTAAACCTTCTTCTTCCTTTTCCAAAGAATCCGAAAATGCATTCCGTTTGCCGATTCAAAATCGTGTTCATTAAAAAAATCATGACACTTTGAGAAGTTAAAAATAATGACTTTCATCGACATTTTCTTAACTATAGTAAACTAACTTTTTAAACTTTTCAAAATTTTATGAAAAGTTCTTTTTGAGGTTCTTTGAACATTTTTCTACCACGGTCAGTATGATTCTAAACAATTCCGTACGTATCTTAATTGTACTCTTCATTTTGCGGAAAAATCTCAAACCTATCAAAGTCACCCCGGCTATCAAAGTCACCCCGTTTTACGATACGACAACTGGCCAAAGGGATTTCAGGACAGAACGCGTTTGACGCACGTACATGCCCAACTACCGTTAACATTTGTTTTAATAACTCGGGACCCCGACAATCAAATTTGTTTACGTTGCGTGCTCTTTTTATTTGTTTATTCAAACCTTTCAAATAAAAATCTTCCTTTTTTTAGAAGTTTTAGCGGGAAATCAACATAAACACAAACAGATTTACTGAAATGTTAGTTAATCCAATTTTAGTAAAAAACAAGTCAAAATTTTCAAAGCGTAAATAAAAAAACTCTTTAAGAAACGTAGTGTAAACGAGAATATTGTCTGTAAACTTTTAGGTTTTATTAATCAACGATTTTTTTTTAAACATAATCCCAGAACCTTAAAAATTTTACAAAACTTCTTTGGAATAGGTACGTGGAGAATTTCCCTCATCCCCTTGAAATCAACACTTTCCTTGTTCATTTTTCCTTACCCGGCTAGTTTTAGCTGCACTTTGTGAATGTACCATAGCTATTATTTGTAACTTGAATCTTTTAAACTTCAATATCAAAAGTTGATTTTTTTATGTGAACTATCTTTGTTAACTGTACCGAGAATGAAAGTTTGGCAACCCTGCCCTAATCCCCTTTAGAGACTTAAAAAAGAAAAAAAAGCAATATAAAATAAATAAATATTCAAAAAGCCAATCGATTCCCTCTCGCGCGCTTGCCATGATCTCCCAAACCACGGGCCCAGAATCCAATTCAAATTTTGCCTCCTCGTGGCATCTGCCGGAGGGGCTCAGGGAATCTTCTTCTTCTTCCTCCCATAACTCACCTTGTTCGGATATCCGTTGTATCGGAGCAGCTTCTTGCAGCACTTGCCGCGGCTCTCGAAGTAAATCTCCGACGGCGGCCGCGGGGGAATTCGGCGGCTTATCGCGCAGCAGCCGACGTTGGTGGGCGAGGCGGGCGGGTGGAGCAGGGTGGCCGGAAGTGGCGGGTTTCCGCCGTCTATCGTGGCAATGGTGGCCGTGTTGGAGCCGTGCTTGAACTCCATCCCGGGCGGTGGCGCCGGAGGTGGTGGTGACGAGCCGTGATGTCTGAGAGGGAGAGAAGAGAAAATGGGGTATTTTTTAAGATCTTTGCTTGAGATTTGGATTTTGATATTGTAGTTTAAAGTGACCAAAAACACGACCAAAACAAATTCAGAATCAGGTACACATTTCTACCATCAAAACTACAAACTAACTTTCGTCATCGAAACATTCCCACAGTTGAAAAGGAAAGAGAAAGTTTTCTTTAAAATGTGTCCCATTTCCAACAGCAACTTTCAAGTTTTTTTCTAGAAGTTTTATTTTATTCCATTCCTTGAAGTCCACCTAGCCAAAGCGACTTCCTGTCCTCGCAGCAGAAGACATCCTGCTAACATATGTGGCCTTTACTTTTTCTTATTTTTTTCGGTCAGCTAATCCAATCTGTTACCCCTGTGTTACGGGGGGAGCCTTGCTCAGTTCACAGCCATGACCATGACGAACGACGCTCGAACCCCCCCGGAAGCCACACATAAAAGGGCAACAACAGCTCGACATTGCTCCATAATAGCGCCAAAACATCGGGGTTGGTCGGTCAGCAGAGGATTGGCGAGGAAGCCAGCTGATGGGAAATTGTATGTACTCACGACGACGCCAAGGCACAAACGACATCTCTTCTGCCATTCCAGGGGAAGTTGTAGCGAAGTCGAAGCCAGCAACAGCAGCATGTGTGCATCGTCAAGAAAAATTTGCATATAAATAAGTTATACTCCGCCGCACACAGAAAGAGAGACGCACACACACGTGTCACTCTGGCAGTGACTTGTTTTTTTTTAAATCTGGGTTAGGAGATGTCGTCAAAGGACGCAATTCTAATAATCTTTCAAAATATAAAAATACAAAAATACAAAAATACAAAAATACAAAAATACAAAAATACAAAAATACAAAAATACAAAAATACAAAAATACAAAAATACAAAAATACAAAAATACAAAAATACAAAAATGCAAAAATACAAAAATACAAAAATACAAAAATACAAAAATACAAAAATACAAAAATACAAAAATACAAAAAACAAAATACAAAAATACAAAAATACAAAAATACAAAAATACAAAAATACAAAAATACAAAAATACAAAAATACAAAATACAAAATACAAAAATACAAAAATACAAAAATACAAAAATACAAAAATACAAAATACAAAAATACAAAAATACAAAAATACAAAAATACAAAAATACAAAAATACAAAAATACAAAAATACAAAAATACAAAAATACAAAAATACAAAAATACAAAAATACAAAAATACAAAAATACAAAAATACAAAAATACAAAAATACAAAAATACAAAAATACAAAAATACAAAATACAAAATACAAAAATACAAAAATACAAAAATACAAAAATACAAAAATACAAAAATACAAAATACAAAAATACAAAAATACAAAAATACAAAAATACAAAAATACAAAAATACAAAAATACAAAAATACAAAAATACAAAATACAAAAATACAAAAATACAAAATACAAAAATACAAAAATACAAAAATACAAAAATACAAAATACAAAAATACAAAAATACAAAAATACAAAAATACAAAAATACAAAAATACAAAATACAAAAATACAAAAATACAAAAATACAAAAATACAAAAATACAAAAATACAAAAATACAAAAATACAAAATACAAAAATACAAAATACAAAAATACAAAAATACAAAAATACAAAAATACAAAAATACAAAAATACAAAAATACAAAAATACAAAAATACAAAAATACAAAAATACAAAAATACAAAAATACAAAATACAAAATACAAAAATACAAAAATACAAAAATACAAAAATACAAAAATACAAAAATACAAAAATACAAAAATACAAAAATACAAAAATACAAAATACAAAAATACAAAAATACAAAAATACAAAAATACAAAAATACAAAAATACAAAAATACAAAAATACAAAAATACAAAATACAAAATACAAAAATACAAAAATACAAAAATACAAAAATACAAAAATACAAAAATACAAAAATACAAAAATACAAAAATACAAAAATACAAAATACAAAAATACAAAAATACAAAAATACAAAAATACAAAAATACAAAAATACAAAAATACAAAAATACAAAAATACAAAAATACAAAAATACAAAAATACAAAATACAAAATACAAAAATACAAAAATACAAAAATACAAAATACAAAAATACAAAAATACAAAATACAAAAATACAAAATACAAAAATACAAAAATACAAAAATACAAAAATACAAAAATACAAAAATACAAAAATACAAAAATACAAAAATACAAAAATACAAAAATACAAAATACAAAAATACAAAAATACAAAATACAAAAATACAAAAATACAAAAATACAAAATACAAAAATACAAAAATACAAAAATACAAAAATACAAAAATACAAAAATACAAAAATACAAAATACAAAAATACAAAAATACAAAAATACAAAAATACAAAAATACAAAATACAAAATACCAAAATACAAAAATACAAAAATACAAAATACAAAAATACAAAATACAAAAATACAAAAATACAAAATACAAAAATACAAAAATACAAAAATACAAAAATACAAAATACAAAAATACAAAAATACAAAAATACAAAATACAAAAATACAAAAATACAAAAATACAAAAATACAAAAATACAAAAATACAAAAATACAAAAATACAAAAATACAAAATACAAAAATACAAAAATACAAAAATACAAAAATACAAAAATACAAAAATACAAAATACAAAAATACAAAAATACAAAAATACAAAATACAAAAATACAAAAATACAAAAATACAAAAATACAAAATACAAAAATACAAAAATACAAAAATACAAAATACAAAAATACAAAAATACAAAATACAAAAATACAAAATACAAAATACAAAATACAAAAATACAAAAATACAAAAATACAAAATACAAAAATACAAAAATACAAAAATACAAAAATACAAAATACAAAAATACAAAAATACAAAAATACAAAAATACAAAAATACAAAAATACAAAAATACAAAAATACAAAAATACAAAATACAAAAATACAAAATACAAAAATACAAAAATACAAAAATACAAAAATACAAAAATACAAAAATACAAAATACAAAAATACAAAAATACAAAAATACAAAAATACAAAAATACAAAAATACAAAAATACAAAAATACAAAAATACAAAAATACAAAAATACAAAAATACAAAATACAAAAATACAAAAATACAAAAATACAAAAATACAAAAATACAAAAATACAAAATACAAAAATACAAAAATACAAAATACAAAAATACAAAAATACAAAAATACAAAAATACAAAATACAAAAATACAAAAATACAAAAATACAAAATACAAAAATACAAAAATACAAAAATACAAAAATACAAAAATACAAAAATACAAAAATACAAAAATACAAAATACAAAAATACAAAAATACAAAAATACAAAATACAAAAATACAAAAATACAAAAATACAAAATACAAAAATACAAAAATACAAAATACAAAAATACAAAAATACAAAAATACAAAAATACAAAAATACAAAAATACAAAATACAAAAATACAAAAATACAAAAATACAAAAATACAAAAATACAAAAATACAAAAATACAAAAATACAAAAATACAAAAATACAAAAATACAAAAATACAAAAATACAAAAATACAAAAATACAAAAATACAAAAATACAAAAATACAAAAGTACAAAAATACAAAAATACAAAAATAGAAAAAAATATATACAAATTCTTGGAAATTTGAAAATTTGGTATTGTGGAAATTCAGAAATTGGGAAATTGGGAAATTGGGAAATTGGGATATTGGAAAATTTCGAAATTTGGAAAATGGGAAAATTGGAAAATTGGAAATTTGGAAATTTGAAAATTTGGAAATTTGGAAATTTGGAAATTTGGAAATTTGGAAATTTGGAAATTTGGAAATTTGGAAATTTGGAAATTTGGAAATTTGAAATTTGGAAATTTGGAAATTTGGAAATTTGGAAATTTGGAAATTTGGAAATTTGGAAATTTGAAATTTGGAAATTTGGAAATTTGGAAATTTGGAAATTTGGAAATTTGGAAATTTGGAAATTTGGAAATTTGGAAATTTGGAAATTTGGAAATTTGGAAATTTGGAAATTTGGAAATTTGGAAATTTGGAAATTTGGAAATTTGGAAATTTGGAAATTTGGAAATTTGGAATTTGAATTTGGGGGAATTTGGAAATTGGGAATTTGGAAATTTGAAATTTGGAAATTTGGAAATTTGGAAATTTGGAAATTTGGAAATTTGGAAATTTGGAAATTTGGAAATTTGGAAATTTGGAAATTTGGAAATTTGAAAATTTGGAAATTTGGAAATTTGGAAATTTGGAAGTTTGGAAATTGGGAAATTTGGATATTTGGAAATTTGAAAATTTTTAAATTTGGAAATTTGGAAATTTGGAAATTTGGAAATTTGGAAAATTGGAAAATTGGAAAATTGGATATTTGGATATTTGGATATTTGGAAATTTTGAAATTTCGAAGTTGGGAAATTTGGTAATTTCAAAGTTTGGAATTTTGGAGTTTTTTTTCAATTTGAAAATTTGGAAATTTTTTATTTAGAATTTGGACATTTTGATATTTCGATATTTGGACATTTGGTTATTTGGACATTTGGACATTTGGACATTTGGAAATTTTGAAATTTCCAAGTTGGGAAATTTGGTAATTTCAAAATTTGGAATTTTGGAGTTTTTTTTCAATTTGGAAATTTGGAAATTTTGTATTTAGAATTTGGACATTTGGACATTTGGACATTTGGACATTTGGACATTTGGACATTTGGACATTTGGACATTTGGACATTTAGACATTTGGACATTTGGACATTTGGACATTTGGACATTTGGACATTTGGACATTTGGACATTTGGACATTTGGACATTTGGACTTTTGGACTTTTGGACATTTGGACATTTGGACATTTTGACATTTGACATTTGGACATTTGAACTAATGGCCATTTGGACATTTGGACATTTGGACATTTGGACATTTGGACATTTGGACACTTGGACATTTGGACATTTGGACATTTGGACATTTGGACATTTGGACATTTGGACATCTAGGACATTTGGACATTTGGACATTTAGGACGCCTAGTTAATCAGGATGTTTAAACAATTGCAACGCCTAGATATTGGTTGTTTCAGAAAATTGGAGATATTTGATATATGTATAGACCACAGGAGCGCCTACATCTTTAACAAGTTGAGACAGCTTTTATCATGGGACGCCCATATACTTAAGATGCTCAGAACCTTTAGTAAAATATTTTTTTAAATTATCAATACTGAGATATACAGATAATCGTGGTGCTTAGACTTTTGGGATACCCGCTCCAATAGTCTAGGGTACACAGGTGTCTAGGCGTCCCAGATATGTGGTCATCCTAAATAAATAAGATATATCAAGTAAACAAGTAAGCAAACACTTCTTTTGCCAACTACACCTTCTATGGACGACCCATCAGCTTCAACTCCAGCCAACCAGGATCAAGCTTCTTTCCCAGAAATTTCGTGCCACTGCTCCCCAAGGGACTCTTTCTTGAAAGAAAGAGGGAATGAAATTTTCGTTTTTCTTAGCTTTTCCTCTCCAGCGTTGACCATATATGTTTAGCATGAATCTACTAACATACCAACGCATACGCTCACTAAAGTCAAGCTCGTCGTCAGTGTTTTATTTTCTCGATTCACTCTTCCTTGTTTGCCATTTTCTGGCGCCATGATACAGTTATTCCGGGGCAAGTGGAGTACTGCACGCCATCGTGGAGCAGCAGCCCTTTAGGGGGCATTTTTGGCTGATTGAACCTTAATGTCGTTTCGGGGTTGACATGGAAAATAACGAAATTTCGCTATCTTTACCATTTTGAGAAGGGTCTTTACGCAGCAAAAGTCAAAGTTGACACCGCGCCATCTATCTTTTGGGGACACGAGGCCATGTTTGCTCCAGAATGTAGGCGCCACCCACACGTCGACGTCATTTCCCGGAAACACTTTGCATCTTCATAATTAATCATTCCGACGTCGGTCGGTTGGCGCCATAAGTCGTCGCTGCATATATCACCGTCATATCAGCATGCTGCGCAGACATTCGCCACAGACAGACGCAGATTTGTGTGTGAGTGGGAGGAACAGTTTTGCGAAATAAAAGTTATTTTTTAATGGAATTAAGTGTGGAGTGCATATTTAAGACACAAACACATTTCGCCACCAGCTTTGGACGCGGCAAACACGTCGTCAAATTCCGTCGTCGTCTGGTGGAACAATATTAAAATTAAGGATATTGCATACATTTGGGAGAGGAGAGGGGGGAGGGGCGCCTGGATGCAGACCGGAAGAACGTGTGCGATTCCCGTCCAGACATGCGATAACGCGTGACAGACTTATGTTGGATTTTGGCTTGGTTGGTTGGTGGGTTGGACTCTGATGGTGGGAAGATCCTGCTCTCCTGTGCTTCACTGTTGTGGTAGTCGCTCTAAATAAAGCGTTATGCAAATACGGACATGTCAGTCCGTTTCAGGAGTGAAGAGGAGTGGTGGGTGACTGGCAGGAAGTTTTGTGGCAGTCAACTGAACAGGACTGTGTTGGATGAGGTTTAACATTTTCTGGTGTGGCACAGGTCAGCAGGACGTGACTGGGAGCAATAAACTAAGCTGATCATATTTTTGGTGAGGCTGATGTTTCTGACAACGTTTTACTATCAAGGAAAAATTAGATACAAATGCAAATATCTAACAAAAAAAGAGAATGTCACGGTTTTCATAGAATTTTCCTACAACTTCTTGTGCCTTTATTTTAAATCCTTGCGTTAAACTTGTTGCGTTCAAGTGCTTTAAATGTATTTTAATATACAATCTATGAAACTTGTTAAACCAAAAAAAAACAAAAACAAAAAATATAATTAATTTTTTCTTCACCAAAATAGTCGATTCTCTAACTTTTTTCAAATGTAAAACAATAATAAGAACATAGTTTTATAAAAAAAGTCATCATAATTACAACAAGATGAAAATCTGGCATAACAAGCTCTTCAAGCTTAACCCCTCTACAACCCAACCCCGCTTTTAGACGGGTTTCGATTTAAAAAATCGCCAAAAATTAATTTTTCAACCAATTTTTGATCCTTAAAATGCAATGAAAAGAAGAACTCTTAAAATTTTAGAAAATTTATGAGTTGGAAGTTTTACTTGTTTAATGTAACTTTGCCAATGTTTTTAAAAATGTAATTTTTTTGGGGTCAAATTTGGCTGTGTTTTTTACTAACATTTCCTATATTTAAAATAAAAAGAAGTATGCCGTAATTTTTCTAGTGTCCCAAACTGACTGCAAAACAAGAAAAAAAATCATAGGCAAAATTAAATAATAGGAGGTGGCAGAATAGGCCAAATTCTACCAAAAACAAACATAAACTAAACAAGATAAATGCAAATTAAAATACTAAAAATGAAACAAGAAAAACATAAAACAAGCGAAGTAAAGGGAAAAATAAAAAAAATCGAAAAAAAATTGGGCAGTAGAAGGATAATAATGTTTCTTGGGTTATAGGCAATCTAGATTAGCATTAAACTTTTATGGATTACCGAGGATAGAGTTGGGTAATTCTCTACCAACTCACACGAAATCGGGAAAAGTTGCCCCGACCCCTCTTCGATTTGCGTGAAACTTTGTCGTAAGGCGTAACTTTTGTCCCTGATCACGAATCCGAGGTCCTTTTTTTGATATCTCGTGACGGAGGGGCGGTACGACCTCTTCCATTTTTTAACAAGCGAAAAAAGAGGTGTTTTTCAATAATTTGCAGCCTGAAACGGTGATGAGATAGAAATTTGGTGTCAAAGGGACTTTTATGTAAAATTAGACGCCCGATTTAATGGCGTACTCAGAATTCCAAAAAAAAAACGTATTATTCATCGAAAAAAAACACTAAAAAAGTTTTAAAAATTCTCCTATTTTATGGAAAATTTAATGTACTTTTCGAATCTTCATTGACCCAGAAGGGTCATGTTTTCAATTTCAATTTCGTGTTTTTTCTAACTTTGCAGGGTTATTTTTTAAATGTTACAATGTTCTACAAAGTTGTAGAACAGATAATTACAAAAATTTTGATGTACAGGCATAAGGGGTTTGCTTATAAACATAACGAGTTATCGCGATTTTACGAAAAAAAGTTTTGAAAAAGCAAAATTTGTAGAACATTGTTACACTCTAAAAAATAACGCTGCAATGTTAAAAAAAACAATAAGTTTTAAAATGAAATCTTTTGTTCTAAATGAAAAAATGACCGTTCTGGGTCAATGTAGATTCGAAAAGTACATTAAATTTTCCATAAAATGATATGTTTCAAATTTTTTTACAGTCGAGTAACGGAAAATGGGAGAATTTTTTAATTTTTTTTAGTGTTTTTTCGATGAAAAATACGTTTTTTCGGAATTCTGAGTACGCCATCAAATCGGGCGTCTAATTTTACATAAAAGTCCCTTTGACACCAAATTTCTATCTCATCACCGTTTCAGGCTGCAAATTATTGAAAAACACCTCTTTTTTCGCATGATCAAAAATGGAAGGGGTCGTACCGCCCTTCCGTCATGAGATATCAAAAAACGGACCTCGGATTCGTGATCAGGGACAAAAGTTACCCCTTAGGCCAAAGTTTCACGCAAATCGAAGAGGGGTCGGGGCAACTGCTGTGTGAGTTGGCGGAAAATTACCCATATGGTAAATCCTGACCAAATACCCAACCCTACTAACAAGTTTTCCAGGGTTTCTGGCACTTGTGGGGTGTAAGCACAGGGTAAACCAGCTGCCCTAGTAGCGATCCGTTATAACTAACATTCCTATCTCTTAAAATCGAGATCTACAAACTGACATGGCGGGCGCCGTTGGTGGCCAATGACTGCTACCTATTCGCAACTGATCTAGTTTTGGCAATCATGGTGATTTATCTTTTCAGCGCGCTCATACATGCTGTTGATAAGAGAAACACCAGTAGATCGTTGAAGCCTATGATCGGTGGTGCTGAAAGGATATTACGTTCTTGTTCAGCAACGTAGGGGCAACCATAGGTGGTCTCTCATACTCATGCTCATTCTGATATGCATCGCTTTCTGTAGTCTTAAAGGATTAATCACTATCTATTTACCTACTGATTCGGCAAAACATAAAATCACCAGATATCTCGATTACGCTTGTTTGTCAAATTTACTATTTTTACCGAAAATGATTATACTTTGAACACTGATTTATAATTCTTATGAGAAAACTACAAAAAATTTCTTATTGAAAAAAACTTTTAGTCTTTTTTAAAAATTGCAAATTGACTTTTATCAATCTGGGATAAACATCTAAAATATATCCTCAAACATCGATATTGCCAGGGTCAAACAAAACGGTTCCCAAATGTGTTTGCCATAAAATTGATATTGAGCCATCGCAACCATTTTGGAGCAACATCAAACGACCCCGTATATCATTCAGACCCTGTCCTAAATTAACCGTTGGGCCAGGATCGTGTGATGGAAAACAAATTCATCATCAACGGTCCCGCCATCGTCCGTCACACATCCGGGGGTTGACCCTCGCCGGACCGGAAGTGCGGTGTCAACGCGTTCGCACCTGCCGCACCAAAGAAGGTGACCCAAATTTGTCTCTCATTTGAATAATGGATCCAATGTGTATGCGTATGTGTGTGTGGGAAACACCCGAAAAATGCTGGTTTATTGGCCACGTGGCTGTGTGTGGGTTGAGCAGGTGTGAAATTCCAACCCTCAGAGTCGGTGAAATAATCCCCGGTTTGGATCTCGCCCAGAAGTGGAATGATATGATGATGAGGGATCAGACAACACCAGACACGAGCCAAACCCGTCCGGGGTTGGATTATGGGTGGGTGGGTGGTTTTGTTCGGATTTTCCGGACGAGACATGACTCTTTGAAAATAACGTAAAAGCAGTGTGTAAAACCCATTTCGTGAACAAAGCCATGCTCTCGCCGAGAGGACCGAGTGGACCGGGAGGACTTAATTTAAACTTTAGTTTTTGTTTGTGCAACTTTATTACCTTATTATTACTTTTATGACGAAGCCACAAAATATCAGAGTTTTCTTTTTTTAAGCTTGACAATCACAAAAAATTATCCCTGGATTGTGAGTCCATCAGTGTGCGGTCAATTGATCCACATAAACGTTCTGTCACAAACTTGTCTTTGTAATGTCACAGTTTGACTGACACGGCTAAAAACTTTCACTTTTCCCAAGACTATTCAGCAAAGCCCCCCAGAAAACCATCTGCCGCAGACGACAACGACACTCCTTTAGTCGTCTTTCCCACCACCCAAGGATGGCATTTCCATTCTTATTCTAATTCGTCGAATGAATATTTCAGCAAATATTTGCTCGGGGAGTAATTTATTCGAAAATAGCTCTCGCAATAGTCGCAAGCCAACCAAGAGACAACGAGAGCTTTCAAATTCTAACGAAACCAACCAAACTAAGCCAAGTCGCTATAGCTAGCTCGTTTTGTGGAATGTTTGCACCGTAGAAGCTTGACAATCGTACACCTACACCAAGCCGTATGAAGACACGAGGGTGGCGTTCAAACGAGTTGTCTGCCGTTTCCACCCCCAAAATAAAGGTGTGCAGTCTATAGAGCTCTTTCTGCTACTGTTATGTTGGAAGTTGGTTGGAAATTAGTGTCGCTTTCACTTGTGGTGCCAAATTGAATTGAACGAAGATGAACTATATATTTTGTTAATTTTTTTTCGATATTTTTTTTTCGTTTTTTACAATCTTAAATGACCCCTAAACAACTCTAAAGTGATTTAGAATTATTAAATCCAAGATGGCGCCCAAAATGGAGGCGATGAAATATTGAAATAATGCATTTTGTAAGTCAATAGGCAATCAATTATTCAAAGTTGACTAGAATGCGGTCGCAGAACTCTAATTTGATGTAAAATGTGAGTAATTACAAAAATATACCAAACATTTTGTTTGTTCATGATTCGAATATCCGAATTCCCTTACAAACCTTCGGATCATCGAATTTCGGATGATTCGGCGAGTATTCAAACTTTTAGGAACTAAGGGCGGCGAAGTTCTTGTAGATAAAAACACAGACAACAGACGTTTTGGCTCGATCACCACCTTGTGTAAAAACATTTAACGGTTTTATCGAGAATGGCAAGCCGTTTGTGGCGCTGTCGTCGCAGAGGAGATTTGACAACTCTCCCGCACTGCTCTCACCCTGTTTGAAAAATGTCGCACGTCGTACGAGTTGTCGCACGGTTTTGATTTTATCGTTTCGATATCGATTGGTCGAAAGGACGACAAACGGACGACAAAAACTCGACATGCTCGACATGGTTTTTTTTCAATCGATTTACCTTCAATTCGACGTTGATTATCGTCGACGCAAACAGTTTGACAGTTCTCTTCAGTTGATCTTGTTCGGACTTGATTGCAACCGAGTCGAACCAGTTGTTGTTGCATTTAGGCTTTTGGAAGATTTTGGACAGTTTATAGATAAGTAGTTTACTAGGTTCAATTCTAGGCTCAATTACTTTTTCTGGCGGAAAGTTCCGGCCGGAGTGGGCGAGCGACCGAATCAAAGTGTCTTGTATTCCAGATTTTGGTCTTCGTGGCGGAGTAGGAGGAGGACGGGAAATATGGTTTACTCGGCGGGCCATTCCGGAAGACGGGACGGGAAGGAACCAGTTTGCGATCGTGGAAGCGGTTGGTGTTAGGTGTTTTACCGTCCGCGGGAGGTTGCGACGCATACCTAATGGAACTGGTGTGCTGGAAGTGCGATTGGACGATCGAAATTAAAAAAAGGATGAATGGAACATAACAAATTCTCAACTTTTCAATCCAATAATTCCAAACTGAAAACTAAAAAATCTAAAATACCAAAACTAAAAAAAAACTTAAACGCTGAAATTGTAAAGTTGTAAGTAAAGTTGAAAAATTCTAGCATTCCAGAACTGAAGAATGCAAGAATTCGAAAAATCTAAATTTATTTAATTTCTTGATATTGTGCAAATTGTTAGTATTCTTAAATTTTAGAATTTATCAATTCTTCAAATTCTCAAAGTCTTCAAATATTTTCTAAAAAACGTTACATTATCCACCATTAGGTGGTTGGTGCCTTCCTCACATTTAAATAACACTTAAAACCACCCTTTTTACAATCTTCCGGTCTTTTGTTAAAATCGTTTTTTTAGAATTACTTTTGAAGTACTTTACTAAACTTTATCATTTTCAATAGCGACTTATGGGACCTCAAGACGTCGCATGCGGATTTATATCAGCTCGTCAAGGAGCAAAAGTCCAACACGACCAAGATGCTGCCACGGCCGCCTCAGAAGAACACTAACACCTAAGCCGGAAGCTGCGGTCAAGGCAAATTCAGAAAAAAAAACGAATTTTGGGAAGAAACGGCGACCCGCAAGTGAAATTAAGTGTACAAGTAAATATTTTTGTGAAATTTTGACAGTATGAATAAAAAAATCAATTAAAAACAAAACAACAGTTTTTTCAACATCAACATAACCTAAAAATGCGAAATGACAGCACACGACAAAAGCACGACATTCTAAATAACAAAACCGTGCGACGTCGGTCGAATGTCGTACAATTTCGATTATCGATCGCACGACAAATACTACATTTTGGTGCAAAAACGTCTGACATTCGTACGAAAGTCACGCGACATTGTCGTGCGACGTCGTACGATTGCACGGACGACAAACGACGGACGTCCGACGGACTTTTCAGTCAGGGCAAGTGTAAACAACAACATTGAAAAGCACGTAGTTGGGTGTTTCTTGCCTATTTTCGTCGAGAATATTGTTATGTAGATCAAAAAAAGCTTTAAAATGTCGAAAGTAATTATTTATAGTATCACTTCAGATAGTTGTAAGTTAATTTAAGAGCAAAAATTAAATTTATTTAAAAAAAAATTATCATCATCAAAATCATGTTGGTGAGAATCGGAATGCGGCTCCTGCAAAAGCTGTGGTGCACTGCAGCCTACATTCAGGCTTATTTTTGCAAGTGGCAATAGACTACGAGGTGGCGTCAGTTCTGTGGGAGAGTTGGTTTCCCGGAGGAATCCCCCACAGCGAGACGACCAACTTGCTCGACGGTTACTTGATGAAAAGAGGCCGTCGTCTGACTCTGTCCCGCGATCTGTCAGATCCATTTGGCTGCGTCCGTGCGCTGTCACTGGAAGGCTGCGTCTGGTACGCAACCAGATCGAGGGGGCTATTCGGGCCCACACATCTTCCCCCTTCTCTAAAAAAAATCTACGCCTTAATAAGTTATGATTATGTAGAATGTTGATGCTCTTACACAAACATGCATTTTGACAAGCACCAACTCTCGCCGATCCTGCTAAATGTTGATTTTCGTTCCCGCAAACCACTAACAATCCAATAACACTTTTTCTATCTGCCACAACAGACATGCAAACTCTTTTTTTTCTTTAACATTTGCTTGTTAAAAAGACATACAAATTTATTTTCTTAACTTTTTTCAATGCGTTCTCTAAGATGCCAACAACCATTTGATATTTTCATTGGTCTCTTCTTCTTTCATCCAGTTTGTTTGCTACCTCTTATTCCCTTTCTCTTATTACTCTCTTCAATGTCTCAAGCAGAGCATTTCACTCTTTTTTTTGGTGAATACTTTCATATTTTGAAATCATTTTCTTTATCCTTTCATTCTTCGACTTCAAGCTAGGACCTTTCCAGCGGATTCCCACAAGCCCTTCGACGAGTTTGGCGTTTCAGTGAGCATTAACAAGCAATCACTCCGTCAGGCCTTTTCAGTATATTCACAAGCCGTCTCTCCGCCAGGCCTATTCAGTGAACATCCACAAGCTTCCTCTTCACCAGGCCTTTTCAGTGAACATCACATCACCCGCCATATTTTTACACACGATTTTCAAATTATTTTGCTCTAGCTGCTACGTCTGGTGTCTATGATAAAAGCAAGATTCTAACTGTTGGTACTTTAGTACAGAGAAACCTCTTTTTACGCGGTAGCGTTACGCTTTTTGTTTCGTAGATTTCTCTTAAACCATACAATATTTTTTCAACCTTTATAAAGTGTTTTGTAGAACTGAATAAAACCTACAAATCGCTTTTAAAACATTGCAAAAATGTTGCGTCGTTCCAGTGAAATCAGAGAAATGAGAAAAACGTAATGCACCGCGTTAAAAGGGGTTTCACTGTATACTAAGAAAATAAAATTCGAGGAAAAAAACTAGTGTTGCCAGTTTAGGCCAGTCAGTATGAAAGAATACTTGAGGTGCTTTTCCTCCGTAAATCAACCACCCAAGTTGGTCGTCGTGCTATCTTGTCGCACCCACCATTTCGACGTTGCGAGAAAAACGCGTTTTAATGTTTGACCTTGAATGAACAAAAACGAAAGCACGCAATGTAAACAATAACAAACACATTTTGTTTGGCTGACCATTGTGTGCATTGTCCTGAAGTTTGGTTGAAGTTGGTTGCTGGAGTCCCGAGTTATAATTAAAAATGTTTACGGTAGTCTAGCTTGTACGTGCGTCAAACGCGTTCTGACCTGAAATCCCTTTGGCCAGTTGTCACTCTTACAATTTTCAGGAAGTGACAAGATAGCACGACAAGATTGAAACTACTTTCATGTGTAAAGTGACAAAAATGCACGGAGTTTTTTTTTTGGATTCGTTGAATATCTCAGGATTGAAATCTTATTTTGGGGATCTGCGAAGGTCAAAAGGTGAGACATTCTGAGCTGCACAAAATGGCGTTCTTAATTCAATTTGGCCCAAATTGCACGTACGACAAGTTAGCACGACGACGACGACATGTTGACGGGAAGTGGCAAACATCCCCACACATTTTATCCTTTTCATCTCGACGACAAAAACAACGCCACGATAGAGACTCGATCTCGATCCGAAGTGTGTGTCTCCTTCCTTTCTTTATCACTCACTCACACTGCACTAGCTACAACACCCAAGACTCCTCTCTCTCTGCTCTGCTCGATGGCACTTGGGATATTTATCTGAATTGTTTATAGGCGTTCTTTGAGCTCGTTCGCGTGAGACGACCCTATTATAAGGGGAAAGAGACCCAAACACACACATGCACACACGCAAAAACAAAAGGGTTTGGCAATATCCAATATGGCAACACGATAAAATTGGACCTTTGTGTGGGGGGTTAGTGGGGGTGGAGGGCCTTCTGATGAGTCCCCACGTGCCACTTCAGCTTCCGACTCAAGTTGTTTGTGGGTGTGTGTGTGTGTGTTTTCGTGTGACTCAATGGCTTAATATCTGCGGATGTTTGCTATTGTCACTCTTCCCTCTATTCACTAAAACAAGGTTCTGGGAAGGAGTAGGGAGTAGGGAAGGATTGGTGATGACGCTGACAACCCCTTTGGGACACGCGGGGGAGATGCTCTTAATCGTTTCACGGGTGGGAGCGCCTTTTCTTTTGTTTGTCTTTGTGTTTTGTTTGTGTGGGTGTGGGTGGTTTTGGGTCGGGGCTGGGAATAAGCTGTTTTGATGACAAAATTGTTTCCACTTGAAATTGGGGTTGTGTGGTTTCGGGGCTGGGATTGATGGAAACTATTTTAAGCAGATGTTTGGGAGACGGTTCAAGGTTGATTGTGAAAGTTGATTCAATGTTAATTTATATTTTAGGCCCCGACATTATTGCGATACGAGGGTGACAGTTGGTAGGAGATGTTTATTGTTTAATACTTTTATGATGAAAGAATCATTTATTTTTTATTTTAAAATGGTAATCAATTTTGAAATCAAATATTTTCTAAATTTGTACCCCTCCAAAATCCTATGAAAAAAAATAAAAATAAATAAAACACTGAAATGAAACAAAAAGAATATCTCAAAATCGTAAAGCACAAAGTGATGTTTAATTTTTTCTATTGAAATTATTTTATAAAATTACATTTTTGTTTTATAGTTATTCTAAATCAGCCGATTTTATGACTATTTTTTGGTTAAAATATTTTTTGAGCATTTTTAAGTATCAATGGCAAATTAATTCAACATAGTTTGGAGAATAGCTATATTTATGAAATTACTTTCTAAGATTGTGTTAGAAAATTCTTGACATCATCAGATCCCAGATTTGTTAGTGAACTTGTACACTGACCAAATTTGTCAATGATCGCAAATCGAACCGAGTTGATCTTGAATAGTTAATATTGATTCAGTGCTGACGTGTTTGGAAGACATTTTTTCGCTTACTTACATTTCAATATTTTTGTTTTTTTTTGAATGTTAATTAAATTTGCAATCGCAAAGTTCCTAACATGTTTTGAAAAATTACTTTGTTTTCGAACGCAATCCTTCCCAAATTGTCACTAAAGAAGCACTAAATTTGTATATGACACATTCTCCGGGCCAGCGGGAAAAATACTTCTTTGGAATTCCGAGTTACAGCAAAAAAAAAAAAAAACTGAAAAAAGAAACGTCAACCCGTTATAACGTCACGGTAGAATGTGTCATATGTCAGAAAATAAAAGTAAGATCACAAAAAGTTTAGATTGTATTTTGTTCTATGGCCGATTTTCTTAAAGTATATGAAATTGACAATATAAGGATAAATAGTTATCTATAATATCGCATTTTTTACATTTTCAATTTTGTGTTTTTTTTTAAATAATAAAGCCGTTGCAAATATTTTTCAAAGTTTATGTCATCCCTCCTTCAAAGTTGGCATGAATAATAAGGGGGCAAAAAAATTTTTTTTTCGAAAAACTTCAAAATTTTAATGAAAATTAAAGTTTAATCAACCAGTTAAAATGCATTTTCCCGCATTTATACAGCAATTCCCCACGAAAACAGCATGGTTCGAAAAAAAAGTTCTCCGATCGGGCTCAACATTTTTTTGGGGGTGCCTTGGCCATTAGGGTGACCTACACCGTGTTAGGGTGGTCCGAAAAATGGCAATTTTCGTCGATTTTCTCAAAAACCACTTTTTTCAAAAAATCATATCTCCACGCCATTTCATCCGATTTAAGCTGTCTTAGACGCAAAAGAAAGGTGATTAGTATGACTATTTAAGAAAAATAGTAAGAAGTTTCAAAAATCCAGCTTAACATGTGAAAAGGTCGTATGAAAACTTAAAATGCTGTTTGGAAGGTCTCGGGACCAAAGAGCTTATGTCTAAAAATATTTCTTTCGGATTCCTCGGAAAATTTCACAAAACATATAAAAGATAGTGAGATAATGTTTTCGATAATCTGAGATACGATTTTTTGAAAATAAAAACTGAGTTTTTCGACGCGCCACGCTCAAAAATGGGAAAATGACGAAATCGGGAAAAAATCGATTTATTTCACTAAAACTGCGATAACATGAAAATTTCAGCGATGACCTTTACATGTAAGGGTACTAAAAGTTGCGTGTTTCAATTACAAAAAATTTGGTATCCTAACATGTATAGGTCAACACTGAAATTTTTAAGTTATCGCCGTTTTAGAGAAAAAAGACGATTTTTCCCGTTTTCGTCATTTTCCCATTTTTGCGCGTGGCGCGTCGTAAAACTCAGTATTTATTTTCAAAAAATCGTATCTTAGAGTACCGGAAACATAACTTTACCACTTTTTGATATGTTATGTGAATTTTTTTGAGGAATCCGATAGAAATATTTTCAGACATAAGCTCTTTGGTCCCGAGACCTTCAAAATAGCATATTAAGTTTTCATACGACCTTTTCAAATGTTAAGCTAGATTTTTGAAACTTCTTACTATTTTTCTTAAATAGTCAAACTAATCACCGTTCATTTGCATCTAAGACATCTAAAATCGGATGAAATGGCGCGGAGATATAATTTTTGAAAAAAAGTGGTTTTTGCGAAAATCGACAAAAATTACAATTTTTCGGACACGGGTTAACACGGCGTAGGTCACCCTAATGGCCAAACAAAAAAATATGGGTCTAATTATTTCGGCCATGGAACCCCCAGAAAAATTTTGAGCCCGATCGGAGAACTTTTTTTGTCGAATCATGCTGTTTTCGTGGGGAATTGCTGTATAATCATATTTAGCATGTTTGAACTTCTTTGAAAACATTTTAAATTTTTATAAAATACCAATGTACAGTTCCACGAAATGTTTTATATATTTTCAAAACTAATGATTGGAAAGCAACTGTACGCCTGTAAAATGCATTTTAAAACACTTTTTTCATCCAAATGTTGAAACCTAGGCTTGTAATTTCAATTTTAATATTTTTTTTTTATTTAAAGTACCTGAGTGCTGAAAAGAGCGAATGCGTAACGTTATTTCTGAATGACCCTCACTAGTACAGCTTCGATGCACCCGTAAACAGAAGCAAAGTAGGAAGCTATGTTCAAGCTCAAGCGTGACATTGTTTTTACTGCGAAAGTGATAAATTTTTGAAACTTTTGGACATTAGATTTCGCTGAAATGAAGTGTTTTGCGAGTTTTAATTTGTAAACAAAACGTTGGCTGTCAATAGATGTATTTTTTGGCTTTCACGTGTAGAATATTTGCGTCAGATGTCGGTGAAATTTGAGAGAGCAACTCAAATGCGTGTGGTTGGTTATGCAAAGCCCATTTTGAATCAAAATACACTGGCTGGAAGAGCAAAGAACAAGTCTTTTTCAAGAAAATGAGCGCAGTGTAAATGATTCGAGAGAAATCGATCGATAAACATAGGTTTCATATGGACTAGACTCCAACGACTCCAAAAACAACTTCCAATCTAAATTTGGCGATCTAAAGACATGTTAACATCAACACCGGTTCCTTGAAAGTGCCGAAAAAATCAACTTTTGATTTTTGACAAAAAGAAAAACAACAATTTCCAATCATCGAATTAGGATTGCTACCCTGAATCATGAAGCTTAATCATTTTAAAAAAGTTAGTAGATACTAATGTTTATTTACAACTGGTAATAATTGGATTAATTTTAAAGGATTGACTGAACACAAAATCTCCTCCTGAATAAAAATTCATTTATGCAAAGATTGTTTAACGCCTAACAATAACTGTCAAGTAGAAGCTTATTCCGCCCGTGTGGATCAATCGGACCGCGTACTGGACTCATAATCCAGAGGTCACCGGTTCGAATCCCGTGGCGGGTGCTCTAAAATTCTTTGTGTAAATATGGGTATTCAGCGCCGTTGCTCAGTGCCATACTCAAACACTTGGAAGCTCAAGGTGGCAAAGTCTTTGTAGTCAAAAGGAAGACACTAGTGGTTAGTACTAGCAATGGCGGCCGACAGCTATAAAGTCTACTTCGTTTTTAGAAGCTCATAACGTTGCAAATTTATTCAAATTACTCCGAAACCATTTAGCTTTTAAACAATACCTGTTTGCAATTATTCCATCCCGTTAAGCACTCCTTGTTGAAAATCAAATCCCCTCGCACACAAAAGCTTTTCCTCAGAGAAAAAGCTCTTCACCTCGAAAACAATTGAATTCGTCGTCACCCTCGAAAACCCCTTTCACTCAAGTTCTCTCGGGCTCTGCCCTGATTAAATTGTAATTTATTCCATCTTCTTTCGGTTCTTTCCGAGCTGCCAACCTCGGCAAATCTCACTTTCATCTCATTTTCAAGCCGCGAAGAGTATTTCAATTTTGGCATTATTTCAAGACCCGGCGTGCGCGCTTTTTTGGGGTTGTTTCAAAAGCTCGTTTTTTTTTCGTGTTTCGTTTTTTTGAATGAAAAAGTCTTCCACGACGATTGCGAGGGGATAATCTGTGCCAGGCTTTTGGTCTATGGCGAAGGCGCGAAGCCCAAGGAGTTTATATTTAATTCAAAGTTGAGTTATTCTGGTCGCCGTCATATCTTGATGGGAAAGTTTCTCGCGAACGACGTCGGTTGGTCCAGCCCCAAGCCGTCGGGTGACGGAACGAGGCAGTTGGGGAGGCTCAAGTGTACTATCATTATCAGAAACGTCTTATTATAATCTGGGACCCAGAAGTTCATCATCAGCATCATTACCATCGGAAGTGTCTGCTGTGCGCTGTGGTATCATCATCATCATCAGCTTTCCCCTCGGTCTCACCTTCACCTCCTTGCCACGGAGGACGCTATTTAGATAAGAGAAAGTGAGGAAAAACTTTTTTTCTTTTCTCTTTGAAACCTCACCTCAAACCACCCTCCTCCGCCAGAACATCTGCTGAGAGAAAGGAAGGAAAAGTTGTGACGTCGTCAGCTTCAGTTGGTTGGAAAATGAAAATTTTCATTTCGTTCAGTTTTTGCTTTGCCATTTTTCCGATGAAAAAGCAAAATTGGCGTTGCGGAATTAATTGTGACACGTAACGTTTCTCCTGTCTCGTCAGAGGCGCTGGAGCAGAAATCCCACGTTAGAGGAAGGCCATGCTCCGGGGGGCGTAGTGCCAATAGTTTCGTTTTTTTTCGTAACTGACTCCAAATACCCAAGCCAAAATGTTGATCATTTAAATATTGAAGATAACAAGTGTTTTTCGACGTTGTCGTGCTTTCTTGTCGCACGTCGCATTCTTGGCGCAATCACCGTCAATAATAGTTCTACAAACAATGATGGTTGTACAAAGTGCCTTCCTCACATTCATAAAGTAAAGACACTACACGTCCTCAAAAAAGTGTATAAATAACATTTTTTTTTGTCAAATTATCTGAAATCCGGCCTCTGAAATGTGTATAAATGACACTTAGGTGCTCATAACTTTTGATAGGGTTGTGAGATCTTCAATCTTTTTAACGCGTTGGAAATGTCTTTCAAATACCTTTCTAATAATATATAGCATGACGGGTTTTCTTACAAAAACCACCCTTTTTTACAATCTTTCGAAGTTTAGCTAAAATCGTTTTTAGCTTAACTTTTGAAGTACTTTTCTGAACTTCATAATATTAACTAGGGTCTTGTGGGACCCCAACATGGATCGAATGAGACCAAAACGGTCGAAATCGGTTCAGCCAGTCCGGAGATAATCGAGTGCATATTTTTCGGTGCACGGACTCACATCCAGACACACGCACAGACATTTGTTCAGAATTTGATTCTGAGTCGGTAGGTATACGTGAAGGTGGGTCTACGAGGTCAAATAAAGAAATTCATTTTTCGAGTGATTTTAAAGCCTTTCCTCATTAAGGTGAGGAAGGCAAAACCTTCAAAATTTTAGACGAAATAGAAGTCTGACCAACTAAAAACTAACTTAAATCCACCCATGTGGTTGGAGCCTTCCTCACTTATTACCAACAATGGCTGATATGATGGAATTGTACAAAAATTCATATATTTTTTATATCCGAAATAAAAAAAAAGTACATAAATATCACTTAAGTGACCATACCTCGAGACAGAGTTGCCAGATCATCAATGTATCGAAATCGTTAGAAAGGTGTTTTGATAACCTAACCAATGATGGGTTGGACGGTGGATCCGGACATAATTTACTTACATTTAAGTGAGATCCGGCTTCCAAAAAGTACATCAATATCACTTAAGAGGCCATATCTCAAGAAAGGGTTGCCAGATCTTCAATGTTTTAGGCTCGTTGGAAAGGTCTTTTGATAACCTAACCAACGATGGGTCGAATGATGAATCCGGACATAGTTTACATACATTTAAGTGAGATCCGGATATATGTGAAACACATTTTTATACATAACTTTTGAACTGCTTATCGAAACTTCAATCTGTATATAACTGGATCTATAGGACCCTAAACCAAGTCAAATGCAACAGGTTCGGATCAAATTTTCCTGCGTTTAAAATCATATTTTTAACAACTGGGCAGGTGTAAAATGCCCTTTAAAACACTTTTTTCATTCAAATGTGCATGTAATTTCAATTACATGCATGTAATTTCAATTTTTATAACCCTATACCTTTCTTTGGTAAGAAAGGGAAAAATGGAAATTTTCTAAAATCTGAACGGTAAATCCAATTGAGGTCAGAAGCTCGATTATGGTCTCGATTATGGAGAAAAAAAATAGATAAAAAGCCAAAGGAAAACTTTTGGAATGGAACCACATTATCAAGATGGATGAAAATTTGGGAGGATGTAGGGCTCGACAAATGCAACTTTTTCGGATAAAGAAACGCTTTGAATAATTAAATTTTCGATCAAATTTTTATTTGAAATCCACTTGATCAGGTGAAAACATGTTCCAAATCCCCTTAAAACATGGATAAATTCAAATTTGGTATGAAACTGGTTCAGGTTTAGCACATCCCATTTCAAATGAGCTCAAGAGATCTCAAATCCATAATATGGTCTCTGAGAAACCCCCCTACCACAAAATTGAGCACTTTTTTACCCCACAAGGACGAGCACGGGTAAATTGATCCCCAAAATTTGGATATTGGAGATAGACCAATTCTGTCAACGTCAATCGATCGGGCGTCAAAAATCGATCGTCCATGATTTTTTTGCAAATTTTTCCAATTAATATTTCTCGAGAATTGATTTGATGATGAAGCTTGATTTTGAGTCGAAGCCAAATACCTTTTTTTAGTAAGAAAGGCAAAAATATTGACCCCTCCCCATAGTGGACAATTTCCACAAAAACAGTATATATTGGAACGTTGACAATCGCCAATCCCCGGGCATTTGTCCATTTGATATTTCGTCGCTTGTGTGCTATCTTGTGGCACGTCTGCTGTAAAAAGATAGGACGTGTCATAAAATAGCACACAAGCGACGTTTGACGCAAAAACCGTCCTAATGTCTTTGCGAGTTGTTTACATGTCCGTAGTAAAATTTCAATAGGGCGAATCTATTATTTTTGTTGAGAGCTTTTAAAAAATCTTGTTCAGGTGGGGCAGTGGATTTTTAGTATGGAAAAAATACGAATTGCTATAACAACATATTTTATTGGGAAATAAATACATAAAAGTACTCAAAAACTGATAAACGTTTTTAATGGGTTATAACGAGCATTTCCTTAGCTTGTTACACTTTCCCCTACAACATTGTTACACTCTAAAAAATAACCCTGCAAAGTTAGACAAAAACACAATATTTCAATTTTTTTCTGAATAGAAAAATGATCCTTCTGGAAGCACATTAAATTTCCTTTAATATGACATGTTCCGAAATTTTTTACAGTTGAGTAACGGAAAATGGCCGAGTTTTTAAAACTTTTTTAGTGTTTTTTTTCGATAAAAAACATGTTTTTTCGGAATTTTGTATACGCCATCAAATCGGGCGTTTATCTTTACAAAAAAAGTCCCTTTGATACCAAATTGCTGTGGAATTTAACATCAAGCTTGTAACATCACAGTTGTTCCTACGCCCATGGCCACGATGGAATTTTGATCTTTCTTTGTTGCACTTTCAACTCCTCAAAAAAGGTACCATGCGTTTTTTTTCAACTCACTATATTTTTTCTCCCCTCAATCGAGGTAGATCCCCTGTCCCATCACAATTTCAACGCATAGCTACCCTCAAACAGGAGCACAAAGCTCACGCCTCAAGCCTCCCCACCAACAACTTCCGGAAGTCGTTCCACCGGAGAGATACGCCCAATGACGCGACGCCGCTCCAAGGCTAGAAACAAAGTTTTTCGATTAAACATTTTGCAAAGTTTTGCACACTGGAGTTGAAGTTGGTTGGTACCTAGTCCAAGCCGGGCCTGGTGGTGGTTCAGCTGTTCTGGTTGCTGGTCCCTGAAGACGACAACCGGTAATAATAGCGCCGCGCCGGAAGTGCACCTCAGCCCGGCCATGGCCAACTTGCGCGTTATAATGCAATTTTGAGTTGCTTTTTTTTCCTTGCTCTACTTTTTCGCTGGAAGCAAACTTGCCCAGGTTTCTACGGTGTTGGGAGAGAAATTTGCTTCGGGTGTAGGTTTCGACGAGCTTGGAATTACACCTGCAATTTACCTTGGCTTAGCTTTAGGGAAGAGCCCGGGTTTGAAATTGGAATCTGGATGAGAGTTTCAAGTTGGGTGAGGAAAAACTTGTTCCTGGTGAAATACTGGGAACTCTGAAAGAAAGCTTTCTTTTGTCCGAGTTAAATTTAAAATGTTACTTCAAGGAGCAAATTCAGTTCAATTTTAGTTCAGCTGTAGTCGCAGGTTCAGTTTGGTTTTCAAAAACAAAATAAAAAAAAAGTTGTTTAAATAAATTATCGTAGATCAACATTATTATGTTTAGCCACAATCAGCCAAAAACCTAGCGTAAATATCGTTCATTATCAGTCAATATCCCATCAAACCCATCAGTGTACATTTCAATTACCATAATCAAACAGTTACCCTGCACTCGAGTATCACTCCAAAAGCTTTCAAGCTCTCATAAAACGATGGATTTGGATTTATGCAACCACTCCGCAATCCATTCAGCATCGATTCATGAGGGGAAAGGCTCCTTCACCGATGAAACTAAATCAATTTCCATTTGTTCCTAATGAAAATGGACTTCTGAATGACTTGCCCAACCCCGCTCAAATCCGGTTCTTCTGTCTAATGATTTGATTTGCATTTTACTGGCACATGGACTTTCTCATAGGGAACCTGCTCCAATTTGGTCCGAGCCCAGATGGCTATCACATATGTAGATTTCTGGGGTAACAGACAGGCAGCGGTGCTGGTCTCACTTTCAACTTTTGGGCTAACCATTATCCTAGTTGCCTCCACTCCTGAAAAGAGCCTTCCTGGCTCTGATCAAGTGATGAAAAACCTTGCCATATGAATATCGAATGATGCAGCTTTGGGGTGGGAAAGAGTTCATAGTGAATACCCGAGCAAAACTGTGACTGAACCTGAACTGAACCTGAACTGAACCTGAACTGAACCTGAACTGAACCTGAACTGAACTTGAACTGAACCTGAACTGAACCTGAACTGAACCTGAACTGAACCTGAACTGAACCTGAACTGAACCTGAACTGAACCTGAACTGAACCTGAACTGAACCTGAACTGAACCTGAACTGAACCTGAACTGAACCTGAACTGAACCTGAACTGAACCTGAACTGAACCTGAACTGAACCTGAACTGAACCTGAACTGAACCTGAACTGAACCTGAACTGAACCTGAACTGAACCTGAACTGAACCTGAACTGAACCTGAACTGAACCTGAACTGAACCTGAACTGAACCTGAACTGAACCTGAACTGAACCTGAACTGAACCTGAACTGAACCTGAACTGAACCTGAACTGAACTGAACCTGAACTGAACCTGAACCTGAACCTGAACCTGAACTGAACTGAACCTGAACTGAACCTGAACCTGAACTGAAACTGAAACTTCTACTGATTTTCTGACCGAATCTTTCCTACAACTTTAAAACATTTCTGCTCGGGACTTCCCGAACCTGATTGGATGCAACCTGACGTAGTACGAGCCAAGACCTCAAAAGTTCGGTACGACGCCGTATGCTCCGCTCTACATATGCTTTTACCACACACTTTGCTCCCAACCCCCTCTTTTTCACCCACGTGGCCTAAAGGCAATACCCCCCCAAACTCCGACGAGGTCGACCAAAAGGCGAATGTGCTCGTTGAACAACGAATATTAATATCAAATAAAAACGCCTCTGTCGAAGTGCGCGCACACACCCACCCACATGTGTTTGATATCGGCGTTGATAGAGTCAGTCCATGAAACGTGTTTTTGGGTGCTCGGGGTGAAAGGGGACATAAAAGGCAGCCTCGTTTTTTTTTGCTTTGCGAGGGGCCATAATGATCACATTGTCCTGAAGGCTTCCTGTTGGCAACGGCATCATGATGAACAAAGTGAGTGTGAGTTGTACCTGAAATCTGGGTGGCTTCAGAGAGGGAGAACGGCCGTCACCATATGTGCGAATGAAGCTCGCAAAACGGGTTTTCCTTTGGAGCATGGTTTGGGGCACACGGTAAGGGAAAATATTCAACAGGCTGTGAAACAGCTGTGAATATGATTTTATGAGACTGTTTGATTTGATTGCTGATGACTCTGTTTGGGTTGGAGATTGCTGGCTGTGCACCGTGCTAGAATTCACTTAGAAGGTCTGTCTGTAAAGGTGGAAATTCAACAGTTCAGGATCTTAAAGGTATCATTCCGCTTATAAAGAAGGAAAACCCAAATTTAAACCTGCTAAAGATGATGAAATCAAACCTTTAAAAAATATGTGAAGTTCACACAGTGGAAACAGTAATTTATCAAAACATGGGTTGCGAATAATTTAACGTTAATTTTAATGGGTAATTCTTCCCTAACGTAATTGGGAAAAATCGCCCCGACTTTTCTTCGATTTGCGAGAAACTTTGTCCGAAGGGGTAATTTTTATCCCTGATCATCAATTTGAGTTCAATTTTTATATATCTCGTGACGGTGGAACGTTACGACCCCATCCCCTTTGAACTTGCGAAAAAATACGCGTTTTTCAATCATTTGAAGCCTGAAATGATTTTTGAGAAAATTTTGTGTCAAACGGACTTTTACGTAAAATTTAACAAAAGTTACGCTCGGTAACTTTTGTTAGAAGAAATTTAGCACCACACTGTCTTGTGGAGAGTTGTTAAGGACATCCAGGGCTATACTTCTACGGTGTTAGTTTCATAAAATAATTTAAAATGAGTTTTGAAAATTGAAAAATGTAAAAATGCAAGTATCCCAAAGGAAATTTCAATCGATTTGCGCCAATCGTGGGTTGAACCAATCGCTCCCAAATTTTGGGAGGTTGTTTGGGACCCTAAAAGGGACCCAATAAATGTGGTGCTGATTGGATTTTTACCATTTTCAATTTTCCCATACAACTCGATTCCACCAAGAATTTGGAAAAAAAGATTTTTTTATCGGAAAAAATACAATAATAGTTCCAAACCAAGCTTGTAACGATAACGATAGTTCTTTCGTTATCGTCATTTCGATAATTTACCCGGCGATAATCTTATCGCCGATGATGGGCGATGACTAATTTTAAAATTATTCAAAAATCGACTGAATCAATCATATCATGTTAAATTTTCAATGCTTTTACTCATAATATAAAAAACGGTATTTTGCAAAAATGCTAAGTATTTATACTTTGAAACTCACTACATTAGTTACAAAGAATCTGGGTGATGAATAGAGAAAATGCCTAACGTGATTTTCGAATGATCCTACTTTGTTTACATCTACAAAGTAGGGTGCTGTTCAAGCACAAGCATGACTTTTTACTTACTGGAAAATGAGCGGTTTTATAATCAGTAGTATGTGTCTAATTTTTCTAGTGTTTGCAATGTTTTGTTGGAAAATTGTTTGTGTTTTCAAATTTAGATCGGTTAGAAGAGGTTTTTCTTTTTAACGGGTGACGTAGAACTGCGATGAGAGTTTTATTTTGCGATGTCGCAGATAAATTCCCTGGTTGATTTTTGAACCTGCAGCTCTTCCTGGTCCAGCGAAAAAACGTTGCCAATTCTAGTGAAACTGACCCATCAAATAGAGAAGATTTTCAGTAAACCAGGTTTACAAACGGAATCAAACAACAAAGACAACTTCTGCATAGATAAAACCGCATCGACTCCATAAACAACTTCCATTCATACTTATAAAAAATGAAAAATATTCAAATTTTCTAAAGTCGTAAAGGATACAAAATTTTGAATGGACATCTAGATTATCTATTTTTTTCTGTAAATCACCGTGATTTTTTGAAAATACTAAAAATTTCATTTTTTTAAGCAAAATTTTATATGAAGGATACAAAATTTGAATGTTTGTTTGAAGCATAAAGAATTTAATTTCGTTAAAACCCAGATTACAAATTTTAAAAATTTAAGTATTTTCAAAAAAAAAATAAGGTGCTTCGTGATTTTTTTTTGCACAGTATGTAAAAAAGTATTTACACTCCCTGGGCACTGTGCACATTTTTTGACAGAAACCTAGTACTACTTTTTGTCAGAAATTCATGCCGACGTGGGTTTAAAAGAAAATCTTGATGCATGTGTATCAAAAGATCGGAATTTTATGCCCATTCCGATGCCACATAGGTTGACTTGTGAATTGAGGACCGGTTCGGATGCCGGCGGACGACTACGTAATTCCAGGTTGGTACGAAATTCTATTCTAGCGATACAAAGACCCACAAACGGTGTTATACCCACTCCAAAAGGTTTATTTAGCAATTCTATGGTAATATATTGACATTAAGTAAAATTACAACTTTACAAAATTAAGTTTAAATATGTTTTATATAGAATTTCCAGAGTTATATAAACTTTTATACTAAGTAGTTAGTAAACTTTATATTCGATCCAAATTATTTTTTTAATTAGTCAAGGAGGCCTATTTGGAGTTTGTAGACTGGATTTATGGTGATTTGTCAACAAATAACTTTATTTGTGTAAATTTTTTGAATGGTGTACAATCTTTTCTTGCACCTTTTTTGATTTCTTTAATAGTATTTGTTATATAACTTTTTATAGAAATCATCTTTTCATGAGCTTTTTGTAGCAAAATGTTCGGCATGAATTTCTGAACAAAACGTAGTACTAGGTTTCTGTCAAACTTTAAATTGTTTACATGTTTCATCACAAAACGTGCATAGTGCCCAGGGGGTGTAAATACTTTTTTTATATACTGTATATTCCTGAGAAAACGCATATGTTGAGAGAAAACATACCGAATTTCGCTTCGTTTGACACCCATATCGCAAATTCTGACAATTCTAATAATTTTCGAAAAAAAAATCGAAAAAATTTAAATTTTGTGAAAATTTGAGTATTTTCAAAAAAAATTATAATGAGGTGAAAAAGCATCCATTTTTTGTCGATCGATATCCATCTGCATATTTTGAAAATCACAGTATTTTTGAAAAAATACGATATTTTTTGAATATTTTAGCTTTAAACAAAAAAAAAATCTAATGAAGTGAAAATTATTGAAAATTTGAGTACTTTCGAAAAATATGGTATTTTGTGAAAAATTAGAGGATGTATACTTTGAAACTTAGCCCGTTGCAAATATTTATCAAAGTTTATGTAATATAGCTGAATTAAGTCGATTTAAAAAATAAATCAAAATGAGTTATCGTCCAATTGAATGTACTCTTCGAATCTGCAGAAGTTAGTTTCCAAATAATAAGTTTAACGTGTTTTTGAAACACAATTCGAAAAAAATATCCAAATTTATTGCCAGTTTCAGTAAAACCATATAAAATCATATAACATGTGAAAACTTTTTATTAGTGCTTTGAATTAATTTTGACTTATATGACAATATAAATCGATAATTTTATAAACAAAACAATTTTTATAAAATAGGCAAAACTCTGACCTTTTAAAAAATACCTTTAATTTAAATGCATTAAATTTACGCAAAAAGAACACTTTAAATCTTATTTTAATAAGAAAAATTAAGACTATCAAGGTCACCCTGGAATTCAAAACAACGATTTCTGAGCAACTATTTTTTTAAAGCACAATTGACAAAAACAATCCAGAAAATAGTGCATGGATTTTGTGTGGCCTATCCAGTTGGAAAATATTCCAAAAATAAATTTAAATCCTATCCTATCCCTGGTTTACGATATGTGAAATTGCTCTTTGCTTTTAACCATAAAACAAAAATAGATGTTACAAAATGTATAATAACTGGATATTCGGTTTCTAGGAAACTAAGTTTAACTTTGAAACTTCTCCCTCAATAATTCACAGCAAATCAACTCCCCACACGGAGAAAAAAGAGTTCCCAAAATCGTGAACAAGCGTTCATGAAAATGAGAACCTCGAACAACGATTTTGAAAAACGTACCATGAAATTTGAACACTTTGTTCGTGGTTCTCATTTTCATGAACGCTTGTTCACGATTTTGGGAACTCTTTTTTCTCCGTGCAAAACCACAGAAAATTATTTAATTTGAAATAAAGAAAACTGCAAATTCATCAAGTCAACTCCGTGCAGCCACGCCACGTGGCTGAGGATAATCTCTCCTCGTGGCAAACGAAGCGAGAGAGGTGCCGTGCCAGGTGTGAAGATAAAATCGCTCCTCAACACGCGGGGAATTCATTTCCAGGACAACAATTAATCTCCTCACCCACTTGGCAGGGAGGTCGCTCCCCCCACCTTACCTCAGATCCCACTTCGGGTAATTCCTCCACAAAATACGTCTGCATTTCACGACTCATCATCAGGAACACACACACACACCGCCGCATTGCTCCACGTGTCCTTTCGCAGGTTTTATTTTCTGTCCAGTCAGGTCCAATTACTCTGGTTGGCGTCGTCTCGACATTGGGTGTGAGTGGGGGTGGGAAATAAAAAAAACAAAAAAAAAATGAGGGAAAAAAGAAATATTAAGAGAACTGTGGAAGAATTTAAGGGGAAGTTCAGTGGGGTTCCAAGGTTTGGGGAGCGGGAAGAGTGTCCAATTAGATTGCGTCTTTTTGTTCTTTTCTAACTTGCAATGAGGGCTGAATGGGGTATTTTTAGTAGTTTAACAAGATTTTTCAAATCAAAATTTAACTTTTATTGAGAATACTTAAAAACTTGCTATTGTACACAAATCCGAAAAAAAAATCAAAGCTAACAAATTTGACCCAAATGAACCCCTCCCTCACACACGTGTCCCGTGCCTTGGTACAAGCTTTGGCTCACCATCCCGGGGCTCTACACACCCGGTTTACACAGCACTGAGCGACGGACGGCCGTTGGCCGACAAAATTGCTCGGTGCTCCGTCAGGCACTTGGTCCACTTCCGACGGGCGGCGCGTGATGGGCCCCAGCTATTTATATACTATCTTGTCTACCTTCGGGCGTTTAGTAGCAAAAGCGCCATCTCTGGGTGGTATTTTTTTGCCTTTTGGCCAAGAGTGGTGAGGACTTCCGTTTAGAGCTGCAGCCAGTCGTTCGTTGACATTATGTGTTGTCGGCTCTGGGAGGCTTTTTAAAATTAGCTGTCATCTACTGGAGATTGTAGCAATGGGCACGGTGGGGTTGAAAGGAACCCTCGTTCGCTTTCAAAATGAATGGTAATATATACATTAGGGTGGTCCAAATTAGGGTACCCCCGGGTGCTATTCCCTGCAATCGAAGATTGACTCATCGGACCACGGGAACCCTTTGAAGCTCCTGACCTCTTGAAGTGAAGTCTTGGGAACATAGTCTAAATCGAGACTTCTCACGGAATGTGCCTTCTAGACCATTGAAACTGAAACCTTATAAATAAATAAATGCATCAAGGGCTTAGGAAGAGAGATTCCCGTGGTCCAATTGAATTTAAATAAGAAGATAGGTTTTGTGATGAGTCAAGCTTTTGTTTCAGGGGCTTATGTAAATCAATATGTTTTTAAACGAGGCATGTGATTTTGGAATAGTTTGTTCAAAGTCACAGGTATTTAATTTTTCGATTAAAAAAATCCCTGAAGTCATTGAGCCAAAATCTGACAAAAGGTTACAGCACCAATTGTGCCTATTATTAAATTTTCATCCCATAAACTCTTGTCTGTCTTATGCAGAATGCCGTGAATCTCAATTTAAGCCCAGTCCTCGAAGAAGGGGATGCGCCTCATCTCTGGGATGAAACTCCAGTAGATCCAACGAGAGTGGCGTTACGTTGCCTCCATCACGTTCCGTTTCTCGTCTGGCAGCGGGCTGATGTGCATCGAACCATAACTGACAACAACACTGCTCTAGAGAGAGAGCACAGACTTGGGGCCACACGGCGTGTTGGTCTGGTTGATCCCCTTTAAAATAACCTTCATTTCGAGGAAACAAAGTCAATAAGCTATTCTCGTCGTCCTGTTTCCCCCCGTGAACCAACCCTCAATTTCCAGCTGGAGCAGGAGGAGCAGTGAAGAAAAGTGAAATAAAGTAGAATTTTCGTCTGCCAACTGTCATGGAGACCCCGTGGTGGAGGGGTGGGGAGGTGGAAGACACTCTACAGAGCAACTTCCCTTCCAGAGGATGCTGGCTTGGCACATTTTGTTCCGGAGGCCGGAATTGGATCAATTTGGTGAGGGTGTTTGAGAGTGCCCGAACATTCGTTAGTAGGTAAACAAAATTTGGCGGCGGCAAAGCAGCTATTTTGGAAGTTGTGTAAGGAGATGATGCTGGGTGGTTGGCAGCTTGATCTCTAGTTAAAGCATCAAGGTTAGAACAGTCGTTGTTACTCTGGAAACGTAATTCATTTAAATTTTCTATTCTTCAAGAATACATTCATCAAGCCAATCGACCTTAGATCTGATTGATAAAAAGCCATTCGTAACCCACCCCTGATAATGAATCCGAGAACATATATTTCGGTTTGACCCTTTTCATTTTACTGGATTTTTACAAAACACAAGTCTTCAGTGGTTTGTTGCTTAACACCACGAAGCGATAGAAATTTGATGTCAAAGGACTTTTGTGTAAAATAGGACCCTCGAATTGATGGCGTTCTCAAAATCAAAAAAAAAAAACATATTTTAAATCAAAAAAGTTGAAAAATAAATTTTAATGCACTGTAATATCTGGTTCCTGTCAAATAAAGAGATACATGTCATTCAATGATAAACTTACTTTTAGAATCTGCAATACAGAAACAGAATTTTACGAAAGAGTTTTTTTTTTTAATTGATGATTTTGTCAATTTTTTGACCAGTTTTTTTAAAGTTTCAATCCATCCGAGCATGGGTAAATAACAAGGGAAATGTGTAATAATACCTTTCTCTTGTGTCAATACTAAATTTTGGTATTTCTGGACCCTTTTAAATTTGTCTTAAGGATTATGCAAGAGCAAAATGTGGTATCATACCAATTTAAAGTATTGTTTTGATATTGCAAAATTGCAGAATTTGTCAATGGTCGAACACCACATTTTGGTATTCTTTTAGTATTACAGTATTTTATCAAATTCCTCTGAAACTATGGGAAAATTTTGACCAATTTTTACAAAATAATTAATTTTGCGCTAAAATGATGTCTCAAAGCGAATGCTTTAATTGAAAACCGGAAATTTCAAACTTGATTTTAAACATTTTTGATATACCCCCTAAAGAAATGACTTGAAACTGTGGAAAATTTTCTTAACCAGGTTGCCACATTTTGGTATTATTTTGGTATTGAAGTGTTTCATCAAATTCCTCTGAAACTATGGGAAATTTGTTTAAACTTTGTCGAGGTAATTAATTTTGCGCTAAAATTACTTGAAACTCAAAAATGTAAAAGCTGATTTAGTTTTTTTTTATTTACCCACAAAGTTTTTTTTAAATCGTAGAAATTTCTCTAAGTCGGGATAATCAAATACTTTGAAAAACGAGTCAATCGACAGATTATTGAAGTTTGGTGAATTTCAATCCAATTTCATTTTAATAACACTTATTTTTCAATCTTGTTACTTTCCAGAAGAGCAGTTCTCTCAGATTTTGGTCATTCGATTTTTTTTTAGTATTTTTTAATCCGACTGAAACTTTTTTGGTGCCTTCGGTATGCCCAAAGAAGCCATTTTGCATCATTAGTTTGTCCATATAATTTTCCATACATATTTGGCAGCTGTCCATACAAAAATGATAAATGGATAATACAAAATCTATATCTTTCGAAGGAATTTTTTGATCGATTTGGTGTCTTCGGCAAAGTTGTAGATATAATGATACACGCTAAAAATTTTTTTGGAAATTTTTATTTAACTTTTTGTCACTAAATCTTGATTTGCAAAAAAACCCTATTTTTATTTTTTTTTATATGTTTTAGAGGACATCAAATGTCAACTTTTCAGAAATTTCCAGGTTGTGCAAAAAAATCTTTGACCGAGTTATGAATTTTTGAATCAATACTGATTTTTTTCAAAAAATCGAAATACTTACTTTTTTACTTTTTACTTACTTAATTTTTAAACCAAGAAAAACATTTAAAAAGGCGTAATATTCAATGTTTAGCCCTTTTGAAATGTTAGTCTTGATTTAAAAAAATTGAAAATATTTTTTTTGAAAAGATCAGAAAATTTCAAAAATGTATCATATTTTAACATTGTAAATCGGACCATTGTTTGCTGAGATATCGACATTAGAAAATGTTGGGTTGTTCGGGTGAGACTTAGAAAACATCAATTTTCCTGTTTTTAAGAGCGAGTCCACGAGCAAAGCATACCCATCTCGCATCGACCTCACCAATCCGCCTGAAATTTTCAGGGGTTGTTTGTACATACAAAACTAGCATCTGGCGAAAATATGAGCACCCTAGGTCAACGGGAAGTGGGGCAAATCGGGACACAAAGTTTGGTGGTTCAAAAACGTCAAAAATCTTAAAAAGGCTATAACTTAGGCAAAATTCAATTTAATTTCAAAATTCAAAATGCATCTGAAAGGGCTTAAAAAATGCAACAAAATGCAGGAAAAAGCATCCCAATTGTTTGAATTTGAACGGAGTTATTGGCATTTTGGTGGAAAAATAGCATAATTTTCAAACTCAAATAAAAAAGTGTTCCATCCAGATATCAACTCGGTTCGACCTGCAGCTTGTAGGGGACATCTGAGACTACCATCTGAGACTGAGAACGCTTTGGGTAAGGCAGTTTAGCGTATTAAATAAACACTTTTTCTTTAAGTGAATTTTTGGGTTGTAAATTTTTGCTCGGGAGACCCCTTAGATCAAATTTTCCGGTGATAATTTCGTGATATTCGTGTTCCTGAGACAATTTCACGATAGAAACGTGCACAAAAATGTTTATTTTCATCCATTTTAACCCTTTAAAGAATAAAAGTTAAAAAAAAATTAAGAATCTGCCTTTTTTCTGGTGTCATCTAGTATCCTTGGAAACGAACTTGATTTTCAATAAATGTGAATCGAAGATTTTTTTTAACTTTAATTTTTAAATGGTTAAAATTGATGAAAATAAAAATTTTTATGCATGTTTCTTATGTGAAATTGTTTCAGGAACACGAATATGATAAAATAATCGCCAGAAAATGGGATCTAAGGGGTCCTCCGAGCAAAAATTTACAACCCAAAAATTCACTTAAAGAAAAAGTGTTTATTTAATACGCTAAACTGCCTTACCCAAAGCGTTCTCAGTCTCAGATGGTAGTCTCAGATGTCCCCTACAAGCTGCAGGTCGAACCGAGTTGATATCTGGATGGAAAATTTTTTTATTTGAGTTTGAAAATTATGCTATTTTTCCACCAAAATGCCAATAACTCCGTTCAAATTCAAACAATTGGGATGCTTTTTCCTGCATTTTGTTGCATTTTTTAAGCCCTTTCAGATGCATTTTGAATTTTGAAATTAAATTGAATTTTGCCTAAGTTATAAGATTTTTGACGTTTTTGAACCACCAAACTTTGTGTCCCGATTTGCCCCACTTCCCGTTGACCTAGCGTGCTCATATTTTGGTCAGATGCTAGTTTTATATGTACAAATAACCCCTGAAAATTTCAGGCAGATTGGTGAGGTCCAAACGACGTCCCATACAAAGGGGTATGCCTTGTTCGTGGACTCGCTCTTAAACACTTGCATGGCAATATCTCAGCAACTAAGGGTCGTATCAACAAAGTTAAAAAAAGCAAAATATAGAAAATTTTCTCAGCTTTTCAAAAATAGTTTTTTTAAAGGTGGGCAAACATGTGCACTAATTTAAAAAAAAAATGAAAAACTGCGACTATTTTCAAAAAAGTCACCTGAAAATGGATTTAACTTGAAAACGGTGCACTTTATCAAAAATTCACTTGAGTACTTTTTGATTGCAAATTTGATTTTACATCGACAAATGAAGTTGAAAATTTTTTGCGACCAATATTTCGATTTTTTTGAAAAAATCAGTATTGATTCAAAAATTCATGACTCGGTCAAAGATTTTTTGCACAACCTGGAAATTTCTAAAAAGTTGACATTTGATGTCCTCTAAAACATATCAAAAAATAAAAAAAATAAAAATAGTATTTTTTTGCAAATCAAGTTTTAGTGACAAAAAGTTAAATAATAAATTACCAAATTTTTTTAGCGTGTATTATTTTTTTTCAGTGTAGTCCATATCCATACCTACAACTTTGGCGAAGACACCAAATCGATCAAAAAATTCCTTTGAAAGATACAGATTTTTGTATTATCCATTTATCATTTTTGTATGGACAGCTGCCAAATTTGTATGGAAAATTATATGGACAAACTAATGATGCAAAATGGCTTCTTTGGGCATACCGAAGGCACCAAAAAAGTTTCAGTCAGATTAAAAAATATAAAAATTAAAATTCTACAAAAAAGACCGATTTCGTAGAGAATTGCTCAGAAGCTTCAAGAACTTCAAGCACATGCCGTTCATCAATGACAAATGCATTAGATGTGGTGAAGAATATCACTAAGAACAACATGAAATCATCAGATGAGTAGATTTGGCTGTTGCATATGGATCATTTCCGTTTTTTCACTAACTGCAACTGCTGCACTCAAAAATGGTATGAAAATACCAAATTTTGGTATTACTTGTGCAAATACCAGCGACCAAAATGTGACCTTGGTTGCCCAGTAATAGATGGTTAAATACCATGTAATTTAGGGCGTCCAATTTTCCCGGGTTTTGAATTTCCCGGGAAACGGGAAAAATATTTTCAGAATCCCGGGAATTCCCGGGATCCCGGGAAATTTTTGCAGCAGTCAAAAAATCTATTTTTTCATTATATTTGTTACGTTTTTCTTGCTTAAATCATACAATTAGCTCAAAACTGTTAATGGTGATAAGCTACACTTCAATCTGAACAAGGACAGCAGTCTTTAGATAGTTTAAAACACATTAAAAAAATGTGTTCTTTGATGTGCTTTGGAGTTTAATTGAACCAGAATTTTGAATATATATTTTTTTATTTTTTGGTTATATAATATAACTACAAAAGCTTATACAATTTCAATTAAAGTGTCTAAAACAACAAGAAATAAAATTATACCAGACAATGTAACACTTTGGATAAGTTTGGAATTTTATGTTTTATACTTAAAACATATTTTAAAAATTATCTTTAAGTCACTACCAACCAACTACCAACTGGGGATAATCGGGACTGCAGTCTGAATAGGTACAGGAGATTTTAGAGCAATAAATTTGGAAATCGGTGTACGAATTGTTTTGATCTGTTCCTGTTGTAATCGAAATCAATCAAAACAATCAGAACATTATTCAAAAACAAATTAGCTTAAACAGCTGTCTAAATTCGTTACTTTTGCCCTAATTTGCTCCAGATGCCGGTTTATGATGAATAGCTAAATAATTTTTAAAATATTATGCTTTTTTTCAAGTTTTAAGTCATAAATATACATGAATATAATAATAAGTCTTTTTTAAAATAAATAAAATTTAGTAGAAAATATCTAAGGTGCAAAGCATTTTGCGGATCTGTAAACAAAAATTTGAACAATTTTCCCTGTCAAATTAATGCTGTTATATGCCGAATACAAATTTTAATGCTTTAAAATGCTTATCGATTACTAATTTCCACATCCAAATCTGAATTCCTAGACCAAAATTTGATATGTTTTCAATTTCGGGAATTCCCGGGACAAAATATGAAAAATCCCGGGATTCGGGAATTCTCGGTTTTGGAAAAATCCCGGGATTTTTGTCCCGGCAATTCCCGGGATGGACGCACTACATGTAATCATACCAAAATCATGTATGTGGAAAATCACAGGAATACCAAAACCTGATTTTCCAAGGGCGCGGGAATACCTAAAAATAAAACAATGGCAATACCAAGTTTTGGTATTCAAGCAATGTTCAAAAATCCAGATGGCCTCAACTTGGTATTGAAATGGTTTTATTTCGAGGCATTATTTTGCCAACTAGAATGTTTTTTTTTGTACCAAATAACTTTATATTTTTGGTAAAATAAAGTTAAAACTCAATAAATATGCCCAAAATCACTTTCAATTTATGTTTTGAAAGATTTACATAGATTTTGTAATGTTTAATGAAGAAAAATCAATGTGTCTCATTGTTAGAAGTGGGGAACAAACAATCCACAGCCCTGGATTCTGGGAATATTCTTAATTTTGGTCAAACTTAATGAAAGGACGTTGTAGCCCAACTCATTCCCTATAAGATGTCGAAAGATATCTGAGGAAATATTAGTTTTGGTGTCAATGGCAGCCTACGAGCGAAAAAACAATATGAAACTACGACTTGTGAGAGCCATTTTATTTAACTATTTTTTAAATCTAAAAACCCGTAGCCTTTTCCGTAATCCTTTCATGGGATTAGCATCTGTTTTGGCCATAATGTTCATTTTGCCACTTTTTAGCTTTTTTTATATTAAGTGTTGGGATAACATAAATAAATTTTTTTTTATTTTTCAGTTTTGTGATAAGTTTTACCTCAAAATTTTGAAGGTGGGCCATACAACTTTTTTTGTCCCTCAAAAAGTAAGCAGAATCGTCAGTTGAAGAGAGTTTTTTTGAAATTATAGAATATTTGAATTGAAATTGCAATTTCAATTACTTTGCACTTTAAAATTGAAGTGCCCTTTCGGTACCTATAAAAAAACGAATCCAACTTAACCCAACCAAAAACCAGAATATAAAACTCTAGAAATAATATCCACGCGTAATGGAAAGTTTACTCAGCGCCTCTCTCTTCGTTGCTCCAGGATAATAAACCAAACTTTGCGCACGTGGTTTATGTACGCCACCTTCGTTAGGCACACTGCTGAGGATCCCGTTTTTGCACACATCCAAAACTAATAGCATCAGATAGTGGGGTGGGTGTGAGATAAGCGATCTGCGAGCATTAGGGTGGCACTGGGAATTTGGAGGAACTATAAGTTCATTAGGGTGGTACGTCTACCAGATTTTTTTGAAATATTTGAAAATGTTGTTTGTGGCATTGCAATTTATTTTGTTCTATAGTAAAATCAACAACAAGAAGTTCGTACAAAGGTGGCAACACTTGGACCAAACCCTTGAACACAGCTCCATAATGAAGCAGTAGTGGCAGCGGCAGCAGCACGAAAACTAATCCTGTTTGTGTTTTGTAAACAAACAGTGAACCGCTTCGTCATCAGCAGCGCGAACATGTGTGTGTGTGTGAGCGTAAGTGAGCGGATGTGTGTTAAGCCTGTATGTATGCATGTGGTGAACCGGAAGCACAAACAAGAACCAACTCCCTGGGTTTGGGTTTGAGGATAATTTTCCACTGCTTTTTTCCGTACAAGAGGGAGTGGCTCACAGGTTGTTCGAAACAAAGGGATTCAAGAGTTTGTTTTCAATACCCCTTTTTTCAACAATCGATCCGTTTTAAAGCCACTTTTTCGCGGAAACAATCGCCTTAAAGTATGCTTTCAACCACCAACCTCTACCAAATTTCGCCTAAAGTTATGCAATTTGCAACATTTGGTAGACTTTTTTTTTCCTCGGGAAACGACTCCATCAACTCCCTCGCGTCATAAAACGACCAACCGACAAAACCGACAATTCCGGCGTGGGGACCCATTCCGTGTCCTTACGAGGTCGGTCTTGTGCGATAACGCCTCCGTTGTCCCACGAGGGTGGCGGTGCGAGGTGACGACAGAGCCAGGAAAATTCACCCAAGATGGTCCTTTTTTTTTCTTTGACTTTTTGCTTTGGGGGCACTTTACATTGTTGAAAAACCACCCCCGGAAAGTGCCGTCTGTTGGTACAAAAAGAGCTTGGCCAAAGTAAGATAAAACATGGTATTTTACATCCGCCTGCCCCTCGGTTGGCATCCTCCCTCGAAGTGGCCGGTCTTAATTACCTCAAGAGGGAGGGCATAAAATTATCGAGATTGTGCTCTGCCCGGTGAACCGGAAGTGGCATGTGGGACTCGAGCTAATCCCACAGATCCTGAGAATAGGAAATGTTGGCCACTTGGCATAAGTGGTTAGAATTGAGCCGAAAGTAGCCGATTTTGAATATTTCATGGCGCTGCTGTCGGGCCAGAGTGCGCCTGCAAGTAGGCACGATAATGGCAGAAACACTGCAGAGCGAAGCCTTTTGATAGGCAATGCCGATACAACTTCCTCGTTCAGAACGTAGAATTCAACCTTCTCACCGTGAGAAACATTAAATTTTCAAATCGAAACTCTAAAATGTAGCTCAAGCTTTAAGACAGCCTCACATCGGCATATAGTGCAAGTGTTTAGTTTATCCACCCCACGTACAGCAAAGTAGAAAGCAGCTTCAGAACTCACTTTTATGTGTGTTTTAGCACACCACCACTACCAACATGAAGCAGTGTCTGGTAGACCGTATGTGCACTCCGGAACTATGGCAGTAGCAGTATCAACTATCTTGGTTATGGGATCGTAAGATACACGCGCCACCGAGTAGGGCAAGATGATGGTGTAAGAAAGGTGGTGGGAAGAATCGTTGGATGGTGAGGGGAAATGGAAGTGAATTTTAAGGGCAAGCAAGCAGGATCATGGCTCTTTGTAGGATAAAAAATGAAATTTATTTAAGGGAAAAGTTATTTTTGTTTGTCCTTTTACCTGTGCGTTGTTTGATAATAAGTAATGGTGATTGAAATTCATTGTTTTGTCTTGTTCATCGTTTTATCTGTTTTATTGCAAATATCTTGGTTTTGCGTGGACATAAATTGAATGTCAAAAAAAGCAAAATGATCTCCGTAAAATTTCCTATAAGCTGTATGCATTAGTTTTAGCTGCAAATTTTTTTTGGCTCGTTTTGAGGAGTGATTTTTTGTAATTTTTTAGCTGAAGCCCAAGGCGACCAAATTTGAATGACTTTAGTATGATTGTTACGCGCATTTCTGAAAAATACTCGAAAAATGCACTTTTTTCATTCAAGCTACGCGCGCGAGTTGTAAACTATTTTTGGGATTTTTTGTTGTTGTATGAAAACATTGTTCCTGACATCCAAATCTATCATTCTAGGGGTGAGCACCAAAGATTTGACAACTTTTCATTTTTTTGGGACGAACAATCTCAAATTGTCTACTAAGAAAAATTTAATTAAAATTAAAAATGCAGCAAAATGAAAAGTGAAGCGTCCGAATTAACTAAATCTAAAGGAAGTTATTAGAATTTTAACGAAAAAATAGCCAAACTTTCAAACTCCATAGAAAAGATATCTGACCTGGAGCTTAAAGAGAACATCTGGGACTACCATTTGGGACTGAGGATGTTTTGGGTAAGGCGATTAAATATATAAAATAGATGCTTTTTCATTGATTGAATTTTTCATGTTTTTGCTCGAGAGACCAATTTGTTGGTGAAAATTTTAACAAACGCGAGTAGTTGAACCAATTAAACAATAGAAACATATATCAAAGATTGTTTTCATCCAATTACGCCCTTTACAAAAAAGAAAATATAAAAAATCTCCGTTTCACATTTATTGTAAGGTTCGTTTCCAAAAATTCTAGATGTCACCTTACAACCGATTCTTATTTTATTTTTATTTTTCAATCAAACATCCGAATTTTAATGTCTACATTTAAACAGGTGAGCAGTTCTCAAGGATTTCGGTCATTCGATTTTTTTTTGTATTTTTTAATCCGACTGAAACTTTTTTGGTGCCTTCGGTATGCCCAAAGAAGCCATTTTGCATCATTAGTTTGTCCATATAATTTTCCATACAAATTTCGCAGCTGTTCATATAAAAATGATGTATGAAAATTCAAAAATCTATATCTTTTGAAGGAATTTTTTGATCGATTTGGTATCTTCGGCAAAGTTGTAGGTATGGATACGGACTACACTGGAAAAAATGATACACGGTAAAAAAATTGGTAATTTTTTATTTAACTTTTTATCTCTAAAACTTGATTTGCAAAAAAACACTATTATTATTATTTTTTTTTTATATGTTTTAGAGGACATAAAATGCCAACTTTTCAGAAATTTCCAGGTTGTGCAAAAAATCATTGACCGAGTTATGATTTTTTTAATCAATACTTATTTATTCAAAAAATCGAAATATCGGTCGCAAAATTTTTTCAACTTCATTTTTCGATGTAAAATCAAATTTGCAATCAAAAAGTACTCAAGTAAAATTTTGATAAAGTGCACCGTTTTCGAGTTAAATCCATATTTAGGTGACTTTTTTGAAAATATTCGCAGTTTTTCATTTTTTTAAATTAGTGCACATGTTTGCACACTTTTGGAAAAAATATTTTTGAAAAGCTGAGAAAATTCTCTATATTTTGCTTCTTAGGAATTTGTTTATACGACCTTTAGTTGCTGAGATATTGCAATGCAAAGTTTTAAAAACAAGAAAATTGATGTTGTCTCACCCAAACAGCCCACCATTTTTTAATGTCGATATCTCAGCAACTAATGGTCCGATTTTCAATGTTAATATATAAATCATTTGTGAAATTTTCCGATCTTTTCGAAAACATTATTTTCAAAATTTTCAAATCAAGACTAACATTTCAAAAAGGGCCAAACATTCAATATTACGCCCTTTTAAAATGTTAGTCCCATTTTTTGAAACTGATAACTTCAAATAGATATATCTCGGCAATGATACAACCAAATGTCTTCAAACTTGTTTTGTCAATTGATGAAAATGTATAATTTAAAACCCTGAAATCAGATTTAAACAAAAGTTTAATTTTGTTCTGACATTTTTGCCGATTTACAGGGGTTACATAATACATAATATTTTTATCAAGTTTTCAGTACAATTTCCAATGAAAAGGAAAATGTGTGTGTTGACCACCTTGCAATGTCATGAACGAAAGAAACGAAAGAGGGAGGTGCCAAAACTAGAGGAATGGTCCAATAGGCAATAAACTTGAGATTTCTGTTGATTACAGTCTACTCGATTGTACGATTGCCTCGAAAAAAAATCACTTCAGATAATCAAATCTTCTGATAATCGAATCACGGATTTTTTATGTACTGTTTTTGATTGTCAAGCTTATCTGAAGCCCCGTACAAACCTTCGTATAATCGAACTTCAGATAATCGAACTTCGGATAAACGAGGCTCCGGATAATCGAGTCTGGGCTGTATCGATTACTGGACTTGCCTACTTAGTTGACATGAAATGATTCAACATCATAACAAAAGCTACCTTAATTTTAAAACTTTTCAAATTAAATTAAAACTCTTCTGTATTAAGCTCAATTCACTTCAAATATTACAGCAAACAATTCAATTCAAATCACATTTACTGTGCACAAAAGATGTGTTGTTTAAACTCAAGAGGGGGAAATATTACAACATAAAATACAACCTTCAAAATATCCGTAATCTTCACTGTACATTCCATTCGAAGGTTATTTGAATGATCAACATGAAAGTTCAAGCCGTTGCAACGCGTCGATTGATTGAGCCTTGATTAAGTCTAAATGTTGATAAAGTGTTATAAAGTGTTTTTTTTTTTCTATATTTTGAACAGGATAATTCCATGTTATGAATTATAAATAAAAAAAATGTTAATTAAATAAATGAAACATAAAATAAGTTAAGATTTTTTAAATATTTGTTGGTATTAATAATTTGTTCGTAATTATTTCTTGAATATAAAAGATAATGTATCAACAAAGGCTTTACACAGTTTGATTTTTTGGAACTGCTTTAAACCTATGCCTTTCAAACAATGCTGCCGATCATAGCTGAAAAAAACGTTACTTTAAATTACCTCAGTGATTGGTGCCTTCCTCCTAAAAAAAGCTTTCTGCTTGTATTAAGTTGCGCCTAAATACATGCAAACAAAATGCTAAAAAAAGCATTACTTTCGTTTCTGCCATAAAAGCCATAATATTAAGAAAACTTGGGCTAACGAAGCCGATTCCATAAAGCTGCCTCAGCTGGATCTGTAGCAATTTCAACCCTTTTTTGTTCCATTGAAATTATGTTTTAAAACAATTGCTGTAAACTTTTGATAGCGTTATCAGATCTTCAATCTTTTGGGCTCGTTGGAAAGGTCTTTTGATTACCTATCCAACGATGGGTCAGTTGAAAGATCCGGACAACTTTTTCATCAACATTTTTGAGATCCGGCTTCAAAAAAAGTGTGTAAATAGCACTTAAGTGACCATAACTTTTGATAGGGTTGTCAGATATTCAATGCCTTGGACGCGTTGGAAAGGTCTTTCAAATACCTTTCTAAAAATGTATAGCATAACGGGGTTTCTTACAAAAAACACCCTTTTTTACAATCTTCCGGACATTAGTCAAAATCGTGTTTTACAGATAACTTTTGAAGTACTTAACTAAACATCACCATTTATAGATAGTGACTTAGGGCACCCCAAGACGGATCGAATGATGCCAAAACGAACAAAATCGGTTCAGCCAGTGCCGAGATAATCCAGTGCAATTTTTTTGATCAACATCCAACCACCCGCACAGACATTTGCTCAGAATTTGATTCTGAGTTGATATGTATAAATGAAGGTGGATCTAGAAGGTCATAGTAAGAAGTTCGCTTTTCAAGTGATGTTATAGCCTTTCCTCATGAAGTTGAGGAAGGCAAAAACGATTTTTTTTGCTGACATTCATTTTTTTTAAATAATTTTAATATTGTCCAAATACGCTATCATAATATTCAAAACAGCTTATAGATTTTTAAATTGTTTGTAGTTCATAACACATCTATCGTTATTAAAATTTTGAAGATCTCAAAAAATTTTTTTGTCAGCTGATTTTTCAACCCAGTATTGAAGAAGGAGCAGAGGAGATAGGGGTGGTATAAAATTAGAATAAAAATATTTGCAGCGGCTTTTGTTCATAATATCATCAAATTCATTTCTTGAATTTCTATAAATAGAACAGGGCGATCAATTGGTTGGAATAAAAAACCTGGATTGGTCCAATCATTGGAAAACTAACGCATTGAACTGAAATTTGACTGAAACATTTTTTTTAACTTGTTTTAATAGTTCCAATCAAAAAGGAACTTTTTTTGGAAGTTTTGAAATTTCTTGCTCCTTAGGTTATTATATTACTTTGCAAAACATAGTTTCAAACGAGATTTTGTATGCCATTTTTACACAAAAAAAAAGTTTTTTTTATTGCTTTATTGAACCAAATCACATAGCATTCTTTGAATATTTTTATTTTTTCATAAATATTTATAATTTCATTGAAAACCCGATTTAATCCCACCAGGGGTGAGATAGAGCCTTTCTCACTAAAGAATATAACTTCTCTCAATTCACTACATCGACTTGATACAAAAAATCTTATGATGAAAGCAAGGTATTATTAATTATTAACAATTTTCACCTATCGAATATTTTTAATCGTACAAATTCTTAGCTTCCAATGCGCAAGTGACGACACACACCGCGGTTTTGGTTTTCTAGTTTTGGTACGAGCCCAACAACCGAACAAAGCAGGCGCAAAGCAAAACCGAGTTAACCGCACAGTGGGAAGCTTGCCATTCAGCGTCTACGAAAGTGAGAGAGTCAGAGATAGATATTTTTACTAGAGAACCTGAGAGAGAAGCGTCGTCACTCAGTGCAGCGCTTGAATTACTTGTCAAAATTGAGTTCCTTCGTTTAAAAGCACATGAGCGGGAAATAGACGGGAGAGCGAGTTTTGTTGTGTTTGAGTGCCATGTCATTTCTCTTAGAAGGTTCTCTAATTTTTACAACCGCACCACTACACACTCAATCGCAATACCTTAGGTAGATAGCCATTGGCGTCGCGAGCATTGAAAACTTTGAAAACGATATAAAGCTTAGAAGCTTAGAAAGCTCCTATTGGAATCCAATGAACTCTGTTAAATAAAACGACACGACAAATGAAGCCTACTTAAAGGCGATTTTAGGAGCACACGGGAAACAAATTGATTGTACCCGGATGAATGTCCTATGTCAAAAAAGTTTTTGCATTAACATTGGACAGTTATGCAAAAACGGACAGAGCAAAAGAAACCGAAAAGCTACGATATCTTACATGTTGAAGGAAACATCGGTAGACAAGCTACTACGAACGAGTATAAGTCGAGCCGAAACATATGCGCCAGCATTCTAGCGCCAGTATTCGAAGCTCAACTTGACAACTTGTCGACTTGGCGACGAAGCGTCTAAAATCGATGCAGTGTGATTTTTTAGCGATTTTTCGGTTTAAAATTCATGCTGAATCGACATATTTACGAAGCTGGAAATGACGTCCTGGCTTAAAGTAAAACCTATACCAAGAAATTTCGAATAAAATCAGAAATGAAAAATGTTGGCGAAGGTCACCAGGTGGGCTTTTACCTTTTTTTAGGGATTTTGTTTCTTACTTACTTACTTTTACTGCTCAGACAACCCCCGGGTCATGAGCTGTCTCCAGATGCGCTGCCACTGAACTCGGTCTTGGGCTGCTACTCTCCAATTCCGACTCGGAACTCCCACACTTCGAAGATCTTCCTCCACTTGGTCTAACCACCTTGCACGTTGCGCCCCCCTCCGCCGCGTTCCAGACGGCTCCGAATTGAACACCAACTTCACCGGATTGATAGTCTGGTTCGGTTGGCGCGCATCCAGCGCGTCCGGCATTCTCGCGACGTGTCCGGCCCACCTGATCCGGCCAGCCTTGGCGACTTTCCGAATGCTTGGCTTGCCGTAGAGTTGCGCCAGCTCGTGGTTCATCCTTCTCCGCCACACAGTGTTCTCACGCACGCCGCCAAAGATCGTCCTAAGCACTCGCCGTTCGAAAACTTCAAGTGCTTGCAGGTCCTCCTCGAGCATCGTCCACGTCTCGTGCCCGTAGAGAACGACCGGTCTTATCAGCGTTTCGTACATGGTGCACTTTGTACGCCGGGAAAGATGACCAGACCGTAGGGTCTTGTGGAGTCCATAGTAGGCACGACTACCGGTGATGATGCGCCTCCGAATTTCTCTGCTGCAGTTGTTGTCAGACGTTACCAACGAACCGAGGTACACAAACTCCTCCACGACCTCGAACTCGTCGCCGTCGATCGTCACGCTCGGTCCTATGCGAGCCCTAAGGGACTCGGTTCCTCCTGCCAGCAGATATTTCGTCTTCGCCACATTCACCTTCAATCCAACCTTTTCTGCTTCCCGCTTCAATTCGGTGTACCGCCTGGCCACCTCCTCGAACGTCCTGCCGACAATGTCCATGTCGTCGGCATAGCAGATGAATTGGCTGGATCGGTTGATAATCGTGCCCCGCATGTTGAAGCCCGCCCGCCTCATTACACCTTCAAGCCCAATGTTGAAACAGAGGCCGGAGATACCGTCGCCTTGTCGCAGTCCCTTGCGCGATTCGATCGGGTCGGACATCGCCCCCGAAATCTTCACGCTGCACCGTGCCCCGTCCATCGTCGATTTCACCAGTCTGATCAGCTTCCCGGGAAAGCCGTTCTCGTACATTTGTTTCTTATGGTAGGTCAATCAAACGGCTCTAACTCCAGAACCATATTATGAATCTGGATGAAAATTTGGGAGGTTGTAGAGCTCGAAAAATGCAATTTTTGAGATTAATAAAAGATATGAAAATGAAAAAATTGGACCATATTTTCATTTGGAAACTGTGTATTTTCTGGAAAAGTCTGGCCGTATCCGAAAACAGATGGATAATTCGAAATTTGCGCGGCAACTCGCCCAGGTTCAGCACACTAGCTTTCATCTGCATTTAGGAGAATCGAAATCGGATTTATGGGAGCTGAGAACGGCGCGACACAAAATTTTGCAAAAATTTACCACATACGAACATCACTCGACCTCCACGGAATTTATTTTCTCAAAATTCCAGGGTTCGAGATAGACGAGTTCTATCAAGGTGAATCGATAGAGCGTCGAAAATCGATGCAGTGTGATTTTTTAGCGATTTTTCGGTTTAAAATTCATGCTGAATCGACATATTTACGAAGCTGGAAATGACGTCCTGGCTTAAAGTAAAACCTATACCTTTCTTTAGTAAGAAAGGCAAAAAGGGTTGCATTAAAACATGAAGAATATTTGTACCAGCCTGAATTCCAAACATTTTCTGTATGCTACTAAATTGAGACAAATAATGGTAATGTTCGATTTAAAAAGCACTTTAAATCATTGCATGATTGAATAAAGTTTTAAGGACATGTTTTGTATGATAAGTTGAAGTACAATGATGACTTTTTGATTCAAAAGAATCAAGAATTAAAGAAAAGAATGATAAAAAAACTTACTACTCACTGCTCACAGCACCTCGAAAGACTCTTCTTCAATCTACCAACAGCACCTGCAACGCGTTGTTTGTTTTAGCACAACAATTTTGTCTTCGCACCCGGAAACTCAACGTCGTGTCGTGATGACGTGACACTGAAAACAATCTTCACTTCCTCGGCATTCGATGACTTTCACGCCATAACATTTAACCTTTCCCTTCTCATCACTTTTTTTCGCTGGGTATTTCGAGGAAGAAAAAGATCCAATTTCGGGTATCACTCAGCACATTTCAACCTCACTCCTCCCAAAAAAAGAAGAAAAAAAAACGCACACATTTCCATCAGACGCACATTTTCATCCCATCTTCCAGCCGAAGCGCGCCATCTGCACCATCATCATCACACTGCGCTGCTATCGCCATTCAGGCGATTAAAGCTAAGCAATCTTAAGCTTCTTCACGACTGACTTGGCTCTTCCTCCTTCCTTCATCGACTAAGCCACTGTGAATTGCCTAATTTCACTAATCGCCTTCGCACATCATTAATCACATTAATGGCGGAAATTTCGGCTTCTTTTTCTGCTTCTAGATTTTTCCGAACAAAGTTTAGTGTGTGACTAAGCAGAAGCGTTTTGTTTTTAGACGTTTCCCTTTTCGAGAAAAAAAACTTTCTTTGTTCCGATTTTCCTACCCCGAAGGATAAAGGGATGACCCCGAATTTGTATTCTACCGGAGAAAGGCCAGAAAGTTACTTTCGTTTGGCCGCCGGCAAAAAAAACCGAAAACGACCGATTTATAGCCTACTTGCAGGCGCCGTCGCCGGACGAACAAACAAAGACCAAACAGACCGGAACTTTCCCCAAAAAAAACTTTGTTTTTTTATTCAGCTCAATAATCTTTTCCAGAATCGAAAACGGTACGTGTTTCGCAAAACAAACCGAACGAACTTTATTTCGCGCCTGAAGGTAGACAACCACCCGCACCAAAAATTCCGACCAGTGAATCGCCCGAATGCAGACACGAAACTAGTCGAACTCCGCGGTGGCACGTCTGTTTTTGTAACGAGCGTAGCCGTTTCCGTTTTTGGCCACCGGTAGCGTCCTCTGGTGGCGAAAACCCCCTCGCACTACCCCTGAAAGTAGACTACCCCACCTTCTACTCCACCTCCACTTCCAACCGAACCCCAATAATTGCTAGTTAAATAGTTGTACAAACGGCACCACTACACGCGTATCTGACAGCTGCGACGTCACCACTACAAACGAGCGCACCACCCCCACCCCCGAATCTACACTTTGTTATCAACAACAAACCATGTGGCACTGCCCGCACCCCGCCTGTTACAAATCGCTAACGAAACGCGATGACGCGACCGACCGAAGCGCGTGTTCGAGGGAAACTGAAGCGCCGAAAGGTATGCAACAGAGCGTTTTGCTATCAGGCGAGAGATGCTTGTTTTGGTTTGGTTTGGGATTCGTTCGTCGTGCGACTTTGACAGCTCTTGCCTAGCTTCGGGCGCGTGTCGGAGTTGGAATCGGGGAGTGTGCGCAGAACAAGGAAAGTGGAAGTAGCGAATTTGTCGGAGTTTTGCGTGAGGGTGAATAGTGACGATGTGCAGTTCGGGGTGAATTGCACGAAAGATGTTTTAATTTGCCTATTTTTTGAAACGTGACATTTTAATTTACCATTTGAAGATTTTTCAAATTAAAAATAGGGGTAGGGCAGGGGTTATATCTTAACTTACTCTTTTGACTACAAGAAACATCAAAATGTTAATATGATACAAATAAGAGCACAATGTTATGTTAACACAAACAATTTACAACAATACTTTAACTTGTGCTTTAACATAATATGTGATAAAATTTTGCACCACGGATTATGTCAAAAAGTCAAAAAATTAACATTTTTTACTGAAAAACTATGTTTTGTTAAATTTAGCACTTGTTTAGCCAAATATTCAAATATTGTCGGTAATTTTCCATAAAGTTGCCAATCTCTATTTTTTTAACATCGAAATCTAGTTCTGCGACCGAGTTTAATTTCAGTGGTCAATTGCCTTTTAAATTATCAAATGCATTTTTTAAATATTGCAACACCGTCATATTAATCACCATCTCTGATTAAAAAATTCTAAATCACTTGAGAAATGTTTAGTGGTTGACAATCAAAAATAAGACAACGAAAAAAAATATATTTCGTGATTCAATTATACATAGCAGGGATGCTACTTGGTTTTTAAAATTACCGTAAAAAAAGTCTGTGTATTTCTGGGCATTTTTCTAAAGTTCGAATAATTCAATTTACAGCATTGGAAATCTATCAGAAATTGCGTTTTTGCGTTTCGGTTGATATATTAATTTAAAGAATGTTTTTAAAAGTCTGTGAACTTCAAAAAATGTCTGGCACAAGTTCAAATGTCTGTGAAACACAGACATATCTGTGCATTTGGCATCCTTGCTAAAGTAACATTTTTCTAAGACTGTTCTAAAAAAGTCGCAAAGCTACGTGTTTTCAGAAAAAAAACTCAATTTCAGGGTTTTGCCATATGAATATGGTTAAATTGACTAATCTAATCCTACCGCAGCCATCCTTACGGAAGCATCCTGGGAAATGTTGGGGTGATTACTTACAACCTCCTTCTTTTCAAAACGGCCAGGCCAACTGCGAAAAGTTAACCGCATATCCTCAAGTTGAGATTTTCTAATTAGTTTCGATAGGAATAATATTTTTAAGATACTACTACTTTTCACATTGATTTATTTACTTCAAATTGTTTTACATTTTTGCATTGAATCGTAAACATTTGGGTAAAAAAGAAAAAAAATCACTTTAACGACTTATCCTAACTTAAAACTAAAATATAAATTCTTTGAATTATTCAAAACCATAAGAACGAGTAAACTACGAACTGTATTTTAAGATAAATCCACCAAGCGTTCTCACTTGTTCTGCACGAGTTTTGCAACCACGCAGTGTTGTTGTCCACTCGATGGAAATGTTCAGAAGTTCTTGTGGTGAAAACAGGTCACTGCTGCCTTCATCCGTTGGTGTTGGTTAGTTTTCCCTCAGTTGCTGACTGAACCAGGAGGTGTTGTATTCTCTGCAACTTATTGCCGCTGATTCAACGGCAATGGCTGCAGATTTGTAACCACTCGAACAGATCCCGCTCCAGGTGACGCCAAAGCAGGAAAATCCACGTCCGTGAAAGTTGGTGGTGTTTTGTGACGATTTGGTTGGTGCCTCGTCGTCGCTTGCTGCCGAATTTTCACAAACTCAGCACGTTTTGGGCAGCTCCGATTCTTGATAGAATGGTCGCCGCCGCAATTGAAGCATTTCGCTTCGATGTTCTCGTTGATTGTTTCGCAAGCTTGTGTTTTGTGCTCACCTCCGCAGGTTGCACAACGACTCTTGATGAAACAGTTCCTTCCACCATGCCCAAACTGCAAGCAGTTCGAACATTGTGTCACGTCACGGTGGACTGGACAATAACGTTCCCAAGTCACGATGATGTTTAATTTTTTTTTATTTTTTATTCTTAACTTATTTTTATTAGGTCCGTTTAGGTGCTGTGACCAGGTTAGGACCGAGGGATGGTTTAAAATTATTTAGAATACATAAAAAATAATTTTCCTCCGTATTTGCCGAGCATGTAACTGACGAGTCTTAACTGGTTCACGCGGGTCTTGCAGGTCTGGAACCAGGCGCTGTACTCGTTGAAAATGTGCCACAGCTCAGTCGAACTGTAGAGCACCTCCTCTTCTTCCGCCGTGGGGGTGGCACCGGCGCCGGCGCCGGTATTTTGTTGACTGCTTCCTGCGGGTCGAGGGTGATCCTTTGGTTTTACGTCCGGAACTGTGCCCGGCAGCGGAGGGAACTCCGCCGGCGTGAACGCCGGAACTGCTGGACTCTGCTTTTCCGTCTTCCGTACCGGCGGTTTCGGATTCGATGACTGCTGCCGCATCCGGATGAAATCTGCACGCTTGGGGCAGCTTCGGTCCATGGCTTCGTGCGTTCCGTTGCAGTTGGCACACCTCTTCGGCTCGGCTTCTTGCACTTGGCAGTCGTCCGTTGTGTGGGGACCCCCACAGCTGTTGCACCTGGCCTTGAGGTGACAGTTCCTGGTTCCATGGCCCAGATGCAAGCAGTTCCTTCACTGGATGATAGTGCTTGCCACAACCTTCATTGCAGAGAGCTTCTTCAGATTGGTGTATCCCTTGGGGAAGACCACGATGTACGGAGTTTCGTCCACGGTGGATTTTTCCTTCCGCTTGATGACATGCACCTCCAGCGCGTCCAGCTTGAGATCTCTCTTCAGCAGGTACTTTACCCTTATCCGGTTTCAGTTCATCAGGTAAACCACGAAGAACCACCCGATGATTTCGTTCGATCCGTCGTTCGTGGGTGTAGAATTCAACTTTGTGCTTCTTGAAGAGCATTTGCAACTTGTCGAAATCTTCGACAGAGAAGCTGGTTACCTTGGTGCCAAACCGGGTAATCTTGAAAATTGGCTCGAAATCGTATTGACACAGCGACGTTATCTTCACAAGCCTGTAAAATGCCGTGGAGCTCTTTACCACCAAAGGTGGTTGCTTTTGTTTACCTGCTGACTGGTCGGGTGGCGGAACCGCCGGAGCGTCTCCTCCTCCTCCTGCTGGGCTGGGATTGTTGTTGTTTTTGTTTTCCGCTAGCGGGCTGAACTTGTTGTTGTTGAGCACATTCTGCTCCACATTTCCTTCTTCGACGACAGCTCCGGTGATCTCAGGGGACTTCTTCCGCTTCCAATTTCCGGGGATGAGTTGGAAATCATCCGTCTCGGAGGTCTCTTCCACCTCCATCCGTCAAACAACTCGAGGCACGCAACGGTGCCTTTAGCGCGCACGACACAACAAACACGTCTACTCTTTCAGAACTGCCGAAGACGAATGATGTTGAAAATTGCCCGCACTGCTTTCAGCTCAGACGGCGTTGTCGATCCAGGTACAGTTGGTCATGGTACTTGATGTCCTTGTTGTGTCTCGTCATCTTGAAGACTTCGATCACGTTTAACTTAAGAGTTTTGAGCTCTTCTTTCAGCACACTCACATCCATGTCGTACAGGCCTCGGAGGACCTGTTTCATGGGGCGTTTACCTGGATCGTCATGGCTGTAGTATTCAATATTGGTGTTGTTCAGGAAATCCCAAACGTAGTTGTAATCCTTTCTGGTAGGTAGCAGAATTTTGAGTCCATCAGCACACAAGCGAATGGAAGCTCGTAAAGCACCAGATTTGATAAATCCGATAAGCCGCTTTCGCACCGAATCCGATGACGATGATTTCACAAAAATGGATGGCAACTTTTCTCGTCGTTCAAATTCTTCCTTCTCGCTCACGTCCACAGGGCGGGTTGCGAACTGGTTTCCAGACGAATTTTGAGCATCCTTGCTCAAACTGCCTGGCTTTGCAGGTAGCGCTTCGGCATTCTTTTGCCTCAACTTTAGTTCTGCAACCACTTCACAGGTCTCTCTATACCATATTCACCAGAACTAAAGTGGTGAAATAAAAGACAGGCTCGAATCACTCCTGTAGCTAGAACACAAACAGCTCATTCCGTGGCACGATCTTCGCGATTGTCGTCGGCAATGATGTCTAGAACTTGTGCGGCTGAATCCGGTGGTAGGTGATCAAGGAGATATTCGTTCTTCAAAAGAAAGTCTTTCATCTTTGTTGTTATGTCAAAACTATCTGTGTTTTAACACGAGTTGCGGATGTATAATTTAGATGCTTCATTGGTACCCATCATCGTGAACAAACATTCACGGAAAACCTTGACCGAATTGCCATTCATATAGAATTCTTGTGGAATCAATGTTTTGATTTGGTGGTCAATGTCTTATGAACTTTGCTAGGACAGTGCATCATGTTTGCTTTAGGTGAAAGAAGTTGTTAAAAAACATTATGTATTCCAACTGCTTACCTTTTACAACTTCTTGCTGTCATTTTTTGTTATGTTATTCCTGTAATTATCTTTGCCCTTTAAAAATATCGAGAACATTTTGCATGGCTTCTTACAAGCCAATATTATATGCAGTGTTCGATTTATCAAGAGGTGATTGAAAGCCCATTTGACTGGAATGATCCGTCGTGATCAGATTGGAACAAGCATGCAAATGGTTTTGATTAGTTGGAGTAAACGAACAATCAATTTTTTTTCGGCTATCATTTGAATTGGGCTGAAAACCCTCTGGACCCCTTCCTGGTACATTTCAATTTTAAAAACTCAAATTTAACTTATAAACTTTGATTTTTTTAAACTACTACAACATATGTCTAGAGGATTGTAAACCTAACTAGGATAAGTATTTTTATTCAATCTACTACACAGAAAAAAATATTCCTGTAGATTTACATTATTTATCATGTACCAAAAGGTATCATGATAAATAATGTATATTTACATTAACTACATTGGACATTTACATGACTTTTATTGTAAATGTTCAGATTCAAAATTTCTTGAAATCGTGTAAATTTCCAATGAATCTAATGTAAATTTACCGGACCAAAAATTTTTTTTTGCTCCGTTGAACCCAGAATTCGCTGTATTTTGTGAATTCTAGATTCAACGGAGCTTTAAAAATACCACAGGTGATGTTAGCACTGAAAATATATTTTTGCTTCAAATATTACTTAGGTGCATTAATTCGTACACTGCAGTTCCTCCTTGCGTTTTTTCTCTGCTGGGCAAACCTTATCCTTTTCGTGGTGGATTCGATTACCTCGAATGATGTGGTCCTTCTTCAATGTGTTGATGTGCTTGAGGTTGAGGTGTGCATCAGCAGTGACGAACACGAAAGCAGCAACCTTGATCACTTGACAGGTTTTCCCGCGAGGTTGTCTCAAACATCCGCAGCTGGTGGGTTTCGGCGAGGACTGAAACAGAAAAAAAAAATATTTAGGACCGCATCAAAAAATTTTGGAGGTCAACGATCAACTTACACTTTTTGTGCTGCTTCGCAACGCTCCGGTGCGTCGTCTCTTCCTTGGCTGTTTGACCGTGTGGTGCAGCAGGTCCACGACCCGCTTGGCGTTCTCGATCATCGCCAGGTCGGTTCACTCGATTTTTCACTTTCTGCATCTAGCGCTTATTGTCGCTCAGCTGTTTCTGGAGCTGCTGGCAAATACGTCGTGCCCTCCCCATAAACGACCATCTCCGCCACAATGTCTCGCCGCTGGCGATCGATGATCATTTTGATTTCCGTGAACATCTTCGACCGATTCTGGATGCCTCTGTTCCTTAAGCACGTCAAACTTCTCGCCCAGCTGTTGTTTCACCGTGCTTCACTCGACCGTCTTGTCCGAGACAACGCGCCAGCTTAAGCAGCTTCCGCTAAGCCATGTCATTCTCCACCACGTGACCCATGAGCTCTTCCTTGGTTGACTCCGTCAGGTCGTTAGTTTCGTCTGGACCAGCAAAGTTCTAGTGTACATTGTTGACGCTGGGGGCAGCGTAATGCTTCATTGGCAGAATAATCTTTGTGGTCATCGTGGAGCGATTGTGACTTATCCTCTGAACAGCCTGGAACCAGAATCCGGATTGAACCGCTGCCGATTCGGATGGTTCGTGGTGGTGGAACGCAATCTGGCAGTCGTTTTCACTGGGGATGAACGTGCGACGATAAGATTGAGGAAAAATAGGCAAGAAGAGTTTTATACTTACAGTTCGAAGAGGTTTTCCAAACACACGACACACTCGATATGCACATACTTAAACTGAGCAAGCATTTGTAACGGGCTGAAAAATAAGACGCATTGTTATGAAAACTCGTTCCACGAAAAACACATCCGATACTGGACCCACTTCTGACAAATTCAGCAGAAACTTACCGGGTAGAATTCATCACGTGCAGAACACCAAAATAGAGGCTATCTATCGGATTGTTACGTTTGGCCGGCAATTTTGGTGTCACCGACCACGTTTTGGACGAATTCCCAACGACGACCACGATCTACAGGACGCCACAACTTGCCAAAATGTATAAAAAAAACATTGTAAAACCATGAAAAAAATACAGAACCACGCACGATCGCAGCTGTGCAGAAAACAGAAGAAGAAAAATCAAAACGATCAAAACAAATAGACCGAAACAAATTTTACACGCTTACAGCAAAAAGGTGAAACAATACACGGTAACGAATTTATATTTATTTCAAAACGGCTTATCTACTTTTGTCTGTGGTCGACCCTAAATTGTTTTACCTTTATTTCAAACGTGTAGCAAACGTTAAACTTACTCAAAAAATTGTACCTACTTTTTGAGTACAGCTGTGAATTTTAATTTTAATCTATATTTTATATTTTGGAGTTGCAATATTTCCGGATAGTTGGTATGCCAAGATATGAGTGTAAACTCTGACAATGTTGACAATCCATCCGTTCAGTTTGCTGATTTCTTGTTGTTCTATTCTAAGTGGCAAAAGAGATTTTCTTAAATTTTATGCAATTTTTTATCACTTACAATTACCTGAATACAAAGAATTAGATAAAATCAATTCCGAAGTAAACAGTAGGCAACACCGAAGTAGCAGTTTCTAGTAGTAGGCAGTGAAAAATTGAAAATGTGTGCAATGTGACTGGCAAAAATGCATCCGCCGTTTGCTCACGCCAAGTTGCCCAAAAAATCTGGCCAAGAGACTTCCGGCGAATGCTCCAGTCCGTCCTCGGGATGCTGGCCAACTTTTCGGAGATCTGTGCAAATCAACCCCGCCGTGGTTCGACCACCTCTAGCCAACAAGCCGTTCTGAATGTTTCCGAAAAGCCAACCGGGTGTCAGCTTCCGCAGCAACCACAAGAACAGTGCCAAATGGGTTCCCAAGCAGCAGCAGTTGACACCAGATCCGAAGATGCTTCGAATCAAAACCGGACATGCGGGAACATCTTCAAACTGTCTTTGTCCGCCATGGTCTGCTGGTGGAGTTGATCGGCAATATTCAACTATCAAGTAGAGAACGTTCTGCGAGTCGGTTCTGCTGCTGGAAACAAAAGCGGTCCGTCCTCCAGGGCGTGTTTTTTGAGATCGACTTCCAGATGTCCTATGTAAATGGGCCAATGTAGTGTAAACAAATAGTCCATCCTGCTCACATCAGTTGATGTTTACATTTGGAACCAGCAGGATAAACTCTTTGTTTACATTTCATCGCTGGCCCAATAACATTATGAAACGATCCTTCCAAACAACAACACATTAGAAATGTTTGATTAGCTGTCACTCAGCAGTTGCAAAGAAATTTTACATGTTTCGAATTTACATTTGAATATGTTTACATTTAGTTTAAGATTTACATGTTTGAAAATCAATAATAAATGGCAAAAAAGTTTCATTTACATGACATTTACTCATTACATGCGATTAGTTTTTACATGATTGCTATTTACATGAGATTCAGCTCTTTACATATGATTTGAATTTTACATTAACCAAATTTACATTTGAAACATAGTTTACATGACGTGGAAACTTACATATTTTTTTCTGTGTAGTCCTTAATTATAATGTAAGCCAACATACACGTACTAAAATTCTCCGGAAAAAAATCCGTCCACCACTCGCAAACACGTACCCGAAAAGTATTATCTTAATGATGGCCCTTCCTCGAATTGGCGAACGTTACGTGATGATAGTTTCTTTAATTGCACTTTCCAAACTATCTCATCCTCCCTCCAACTCTCCAATTCAAACAGCGATTTGCCTGCAGAGATTTACCAAGAAGGACGATCAACAGCCCTTTACCGTGTGTATGGAAATGCAAAAGTTTTCCCCCCGCCCTCCCAGGAGAAACGGTCAAAACGTGCCCAACCGAGGAGTCCTGCACTGCTCTGGTTGTAATTTGGCGCCCAAAATTCCAGCAGATCTTATCGCTCACGAGTGCAGTAACAACTTATCACTTCTTTTTCGAATGCCTTCCCTTATGGATGCTGGCAAGGTGCAACAATATAACTTGGTTGTGTCATATCTTGATAGGGATGGGTTGGAAAACTCTTTGGAAAGTGTTTATCTCCTCACAAGCGTGGAAGCCACAATGAATGAACGTGGGGGGGACAACCAATTTGCATACGTGCCCAGATTTCGTCCCTCCGGAACCGACTGCTTCTTGGTGAAGAAATTCAAACTTTACAGCTCCGGCCGGATTAGTGGAGAGTCCTTTGGGGAGAGCACTATCGAATCTGTTGAGGGAGGATGGGAAAAGGGATCAAATAAAGAACTCAGTTGACGCATCAGCAGAAAACTTGTACCGATTCTGCTGCTGCTGCCAAGAGGGAACGGTACAGAAATAAACTTCAGGGAAAAGCTTCTACTAAATCTGAAGCGAATCACACTTTTGAAACAAAGAGTTGGTATACCGTAAGGAAAGGATCAATTGGATCACGTTGAAAGTTTTATCAAAAATATGTTTTTTTTTATTCTAAATTCATTGCCTGTGTTGCAAAAAGATGAAAACTTGCAAATGGTTTGTGTCTCGACTAGAGAGTTCATCACTTTAAAAATATTTTAGAAGGCATGAAAGATAACTAGGCTAAGCCTAGTAGGCTTAGAGATTTTCCATACTCAAAAATTGCAAATTTCACGGGAACCTTGATCTCTCGGAAGTTTTGCGGAACGTGAAAAATGTTAAAATTGATTTGATTTGATTTGATGTGATAACCAACAGGGCCACAAGGATGACCTATGTAGCGGTTGCCTAGAATTACAGTGGCTCAGACTCAAAGGGAGCATCTTCAAATTACTGCCGTATAAAGGGCCAAAAGGGGGTGGTTGGACGCGAACGAGCAAAATCACTCACGTGTCCTCAGGGGATGAGAATATCCTTCCGACAGTAACCTCCAATAACTCCGAAAAAAGTCTGACAAAGCTGAAAAACAGGGCTCGCACCCTGTTGGGGGCCTAAAAGGACGCGGCAGACAGCTGGAAACTGACAGAAGTCAAAAGATATGGGTAATTCTCTACCAACTCACACGAAATGGGGAAAAGTTGCCCCGACCCCTTTTCGATTTGCGTGAAACTTTGTCCTATGGGGTTACTTTTGTCCCTGATCACGATTCCGAGGTCCGTTTTTTGATATCTCATGACGGAGGGGCGGTACGACCCCGTCCATTTTGAACATGCGAAAAAAGAGGTGCTTTTCAATAATTTGCAGCCTGAAACGAAGATAGAAATTTGGTGTCAAAGGGACTTTTATGTAAAATTAGACGCCCGATTTGATGGCGTACTCAGAATTCCGAAAAAACGTATTTTTCATCGAAAAAAATACTAAAAAAGTTTTAAAAATTCTCACATTTTCCGTTCCTTGACTGTAAAAAATCGGCCCCGGCAAAAAAGATATGCGTCGCGCCTCGCGACGCCCGCGCCCTGGACGCCATTTGATTTTGCCGGGGCCGATTTTTCGAAAAAATGCCAAACTTTGAAGGCCTGTACCGAGCTCCAGGGTGCTCCAAATGTCAATATTATATATACCAAAAGATGCGCAAGGATCTGGCCAACACGCCAGTGATGTTTTTGGTAAACGCATTGGTGGCCAAAATGCCTCAAAAAGTGACATTTTTGAAAAAATCTTTTTTTACGGGTTAAATCCCATTTAAAATTGAAGGGTGGAGCGCCAGCTCCTGTTACGTCCAATCAAGCTCATATTTTGGATTTGAGCTTAGAATGCCCACCGGAACAAACCCTTGAATGCTCGCCAAAAAGTCATTTTTGTTACATCCTAGTCTATATGTTAAAATTTTTGTAATTGTCTGCTCTACATTTTTGTAGAACATTGTTACACTCTTAAAAATAAACCTGCAATGTTAGAAAAACACGAAATTTTAAAATGAAAAATTTTGTTCTAAATGAAAAAATGATCCTTTTGGGTCAATGTAGTTTCGAAAAGTACATTAAATTTCCCATAAAATGACATGTTTCAAAAAATTTTACAGCCGAATAACGGAAAATGGGAGAATTTTTAAAACTTTTTAAGTGTTTTTTTTCGATGAAAAATACGTTTTTTTCGGAATTTTGAGTACGCCATCAAATCGGGCGTCTAATTTTACATAAAAGTCCCTTTGACACCAAATTTCTATCTCACCACCGTTTCAGGCTGCAAATTATTGAAAACACCTCTTTTTTCGCATGTTCAAAAATTGAAGGGGTCGTACCGCCCCTCCGTCATGAGATATCAAAAAACGGACCTCGGAATCGTGATCAGAAAACGAAAAAAGTTGTATTTTTAATTGCGACGGGAACTAACCTCCCAAATAATCAAAAATCGTGTAAAGTAAACAGGACTCAGAAAAGATGTAGTTGTAGGTGATTTTCAATATTAAAAAACAATTCAAATTATACCTTTCAAATAAAATAACAGTCAAATTGTTATTATAGCGAAAAAAAACTACACATAGTTAATTTCCTGAGATAAACTTATATCAATATTCTAAATAGCAATCTATTTTCTCAATATTTTTGTCTACTCTAATGAAATTCCATTTTTCATTCTGTAATCTTATTGCTTGCTCATCTGGTTAATGATATTTTGACTCAGGGAAGGATGACTGTTTCTACTGAATGTTACTTTTACATGAATGTTTGCTTTTAATTAATTTCCTAAAATAATTTAATTCAATAAAAAAATCAATCTCTCAAAAACTTATCGCATTGTTCTTGTTTAGTAAATTTTTACATGTTTTGGATGAAAAAAACAATACTTGCATTAATTAAACCTTTTTGGTAACAACAATAACAATTCTTCAAAAAGTTCAAATGATTTTCAATTGAAATCTATTATAATGTACTTTAAAAATCCTTATGGAAGAAAAATATATTATGTTGTTATTTCTAAGAATGATTTTCACGGAAATCTTAAAATTTCTCGAATTCAACGCTGTCCGCGAAATCGTTAAAATTCATTAACCCTAAAGATAACCTTCGAATGAACGACCGCAACTCTAGGTACAGGCAATTCCCTTCACATCTTTTTGTACTCATCATCTCAAACCAGGCAGTTATTTTTTTGCTGGTGTTCTAAGAGAATACGTTGGCGTTCGAAACTCATTATCCAACACTCCACATTGTGCCCACAAGACTCATTGTCTCGGAGTACAACTCGCAGAAGTGGCATGGTCATCGGATCTTCCAATTTTAGATATCGCGTCGCTGTCTTGCTTTGATTAAAAGCTGAAAAATAGCTTTAGTTCGTTGAACCTCTCTCGATTCCTCTTGATCTCTATATTTCTTGAAAAAAATTCAGTGGGTTTACTACCAAGAATGCCTGGATTCGTTGGTATTCAGCTTTTTGCAAGCATAACTTGCACACAGAGTCATAGAATGACATGCGCATGTTACCGACATCAGGCTTTGACAATATACGCTCCAAAAAGTTTCTTGGCCGAGTTGTGCTTTTTTGTAAAGAAACGCCAGCTGATCCGGATCTCTTAATCTGTCGCTTGTGATCGATGCCGTCTTTCCTGAACTGTTTTGTGATCGGCAAGTTGTATTTCCAGGATGGTGTAGAACACTTCTTTGGATCGCTATGCTGTTTGCTTCGCCGGGTCCAGGTTCGGATGTTTTCACGGCTTTTGGAAATCTAGTAAAGACAAATAGTGCTCACTAATTATTTTTATTAGAACTTCGAGTTCGTAATGATAAGAGTGTAAGATGCCAGGTTATTTTCCTCAAAACATTGCCAATTTACCGAGTCAACGGTGTTGAAGGAACGGACGCTTCGCTCAGCATCTACCGAAGTCGGAGCACGTGTTGTGATTCCTTCCATATTCTCTCTTCAACCTGTCGCAAGGTACTCCTACACCTTTTAAAATTGCTACCTCCGGTGTCATTCTTTGTAGAGAGCCTGGAGCTCTCTAATAAGCTCCAAGCTCTCTAATTCTTTGTATTAAATTATAATAAAAAGAAAAAATAACTCTAATTTTTCGGGTTGTCCGCAGGATGACTTGTTGTAGTCTCGTTTTTTTTATTAGACTGTGTCTCAGATTTCAATTCTGCGTCTCGCAGAAATCCAACCTAATTTGGATCGATACTGATTAGGGCTGCTTTGTGGGCGTTCTATTATTACGTCACGCAAAATTTAGCAAAATTCATCAACTGGGTGCTGAATAGTTATTCGTGAAACGGCCTCAATTTTGAACTGTCAAAGTGGAAACAATTTACTGTTCATCAAAAGTAAAGAGTATTGTAATCGATATTTTTTTTTCTTTAAGAATAAAAAATGTTTGGCTTTTGGAACTCGGAGTTGAAGTCAAGAAATCTTAAGAAAGCTAAAATTACGATCGCATTTTTTATAATTATGGATGGAAGTTAATTATGGAGTCGATGCGGTTAGATCTATCCAGAAGCTGTCTTTATAAATAGTTTGAATCCGTTTGAAAACCTACTATTTTAGTGACAATTTTCTCTGTTTGTTGGATCAGCTTCACTAGAATTAGCGATGTTTTATTGCTGGACCAGGAAGAGCTGCATGATTCCAAAATCAGCCAGGGAATTTATCTGTGAAATTGCAGAATGACACTCTCGCCGCAGTTCTTCGTCATTCGTGAAAAAGAAAAACCTCTTCTAACCAATCGAAACTTGAAATTTTCCAGCAAAAAATGTCAAAAATTAGACAAAATAAAACACATACTACTGATTAGAAAACAGCAAATTTACCAATAATTAAAAGTCATGCCTGCGCTTGAACAGCCTGCTACTTTGTAGATGTAAACAATGTGGGATGATTCGAAAATCACGTTACGCATTCTCTCTATTCATCACCCAGGTGGATAATGACAATTTCTTTAGAAGTCAATTTGAGGAAATTCGAGAGAATTTGTGGGAATTCATTCATATGTCATAATTTGTGCGAGTTTTCCAGTGCATCAGCTCTGATTTTCACCCAACCCTACGGTACACGGTAATCGTAATCACATCTCGCATCCAACAACTCGGCCCGGGCAACAATATTTAGATTTCGATTACAGCACACGATTCAATTTGTCTTGGGGAATGTGGTGTCGAATTCCGGCAGGGTGTGCGATTGGATTTTCAAATGCTGCAGGCCAATTGCTCGTGGATCCTGGGTTTGTGTCGTAAATTTGCAATAAATTCACCTCCTGGGCGACACACGAGTTGGCACCTTATTCCATTTTCGAGCTCGAAGCCGGATCGGTTTTCGGGGGTTGAAGAGAAAGAAGCCCTTTTGGGGGGAATTTACACCGAGGTTTTTGAGCACGTGAACAAACGGGATGGAACTTTTGCATTTGGGGTACAAAGACGAACGCGGATTCGATTCTATGTGCTTGTGTTCCAATGTTTGTTTGTACCGATTTGAGGAAAATTGCCAAACATAGACCCTAGGATGGTCCAATTCCGGGGTTTCTCGGGGCTACCCTGCCTGACTGTCTACATGACAGTGCGCCTGTTGTGCAAAAAATACTAAAAGTATGTTGTTCTACATTTGAGAATTGATAAAGTTTGGACGATTATTGTGCCCTTCTCAGTTAAAAAGCAGAAACAGCAGGTTTTCTCTATACATTTTGACATTTTTTTCCCTACAAACTTCAAGCGATTAGAGGGAGGAGGGGTTCCCGTGGTCAGAATGAACTCAAATTCAGAATTTAGTCTAGTGATGGGTCAATCTTTGATTTTATGGGGTAGCCACGGGAAATCCCGGATTGGGACCACCCTAATAGAAAATTTCAAAAACGCTTCAGCGAAACCTCATCAACAATTTTATATTTTATTAGATTAAAAATTTGAAGCAATGCAAAGTATAAAATATTTTCAAAAATGTTCTAAAATTTGCTCTCTAACACCGACGTGAACATATAGAACTTTGGCCATTCCCAGCTAGCGTTTTTCTTAAAGTACTCGTGTTACATTCTCTTATTTTTCTTGTAGAGTTTACAAACGTCTCGAGTTTCCTGGAAAACCGGAGGTAACGGTGGAAGCGCAAGATGTTTTAAGAATTAAAGCAACAGAATTAAATGAAACCAAATTATCAAAAAACATCAATTTGGCTGTGCAACCCATCCTCCGCGTCCGCGGTATCCGCCACGTCCACTACAGCAGCAGCGTGTTTTCGCAGTAGCAACTTTTCAGGCCTGTTGAAAAATGGCAGCACTCACAAGCGTAACATAAACATTGGAGCAAATTACGGAAGGGTTCAACGATTTGTGTCAGTTTGTGGAAATTACGAAAAGAAATTTAAAGATTTTTAAGTAAATTTTAATTGAATCTCTGTTTTTTTTTTAGAGTCAATCGCAAACAAAATCGATTTCGATGTATGTTGGTTTGATTCAACCATGGCAAAAAGAATTAACAATAACATCAACTGTTTTGACACTAAAATTGTTTCAGAAATTAAATTAGTTGATACAAAAATGTTGAAAAAAAATTACAACTGCTTCTTCAGGTAATATTACCCTTAAAACTGTTATTTATTGTTTGTTCAGCTGATATCTATATAAATACCGAAAAGAAAACATTTGAAACCATTGACCAATGAAATTTCCTCGGAGGTACTCCAAAACTGACTGTAACATTCCACCGCGCCTCGACTACATATCACGAAGACCAATCATTTTAAAAATCCAATTTATTCTTTTGTGACAGCCTTCTCCCAAAAACCAACAAGAAAAAAAAGAAAAAGAATACGTGGAGCCTTAGCCAAACGCAGTCACATTCGAATAAATTGCTACATCCTAAACAATCCTAACGAGAGAGATAGAGAGACAGACCCCAGTCCGTATCGTTTGAGCGAATGGAATTGGACCACTTCTTGGCCACGCGCCGCTGCCGTTCCGGACACTGCCGGTGACACCCTCGGGGTCGAATGTTAATAAAATAAAATGTATATTATGTTCGAGGGCGCGTAGCGTTTCTACTTCTCAGTAAGTCAGTTCAAAATCTGGCTTTTGTTATTTTTATTAAGTTTTTCACCAAAAATAATTATGGTTAGTGTCCTGGTTACAAATTGTTTGGTTGGTGTCTTTGCTAAATGATCTTATCTAAATTCTTGAGAATTACATAACAATGTCCACGTGTTACGTCCAACACAAGAATACAAATTTCCCAGAGAATCACCTTCCTTCTGTTATTGTTGCTCGGCGGTGGCCTATGGCAGCCGGCTTCCTTGCCATTACAAATTCCGAAGAAATTGTGAAACCGACCGAAGAAAATGGCCAAGAATTTTCCGTCCCCCCGGGGGGCGTGTAACGCAACAAAGTTTCTTCAGAAAATGCTCCTGTACCATTCACCGCACGTAGCATCAATTTTATTTTATTTCATTGTTTTATTTCACCCCGGAATGCCAAGTACGCACACTCTCGTTTTGGGCTTCAAGATGAGGAAAAAAAAAGATTTTGTAAAGCTAAAACTGTTTGCATTCTTGCTGCATCAAGAATATCTGAAAAGGTTGGTTGATGTCTTGGCAATGTTAATCATACCAGTCGGTGGATGTCTTAGCTATATCTAATTTTGAATCCTTCCTCGATGGAGCTTTTGATCTTTGCATACCATCAGGCGTAAAAACTCAAAATGTAAAATTATTTTGCTTAAACAAATTTATTAATGGAGACACCAACCAACACGTTTGTTTTCCATTCCAGCGACATCAACCAAACGACTGCCAAAAGCCTCAACTGTTTCCAACGTCCTTGCCACGACCCGCATCGAGTGATAGGCTCCTTACCGCGGTTACAACTCCAATACCGTCCTACGATCGCGTCGACCCCGTAAAACGTGAAGAAATTTTGCAATCATTCGGGCGCATTTCACCACTACAGCGCCATCTTGTGACGTTTTCCCCGCTCCGAAGTCAATTTTCCTTACGAGCTACCGTCATAGAAAATGGGTGTTTTGTTTGTCACATACTTTCGGGATGCTTTTCCCTCGGAGACTGATTTGAATTGACAATGAGAAGAGTTTTAGACTTTTTAAAGTGAGACTGTCTCAAGTTTGAGTTCTGTGTAAAATCGCATGCATAACCATGCACATCACCTTTGTGAGCAAAAGCATGTAATATTATATGAGAAAACGTGTACACAAAAAGCATGTACGGAAGAAAAAGAAGAGATTTTCCGCACCCCAAAAATAAGTTAAGTTAACCTTCCCTTGGTATTAAAAAAAATCACATATAAGGTCCTTTCCGACCCAAAACTTTAAAAAATCGTCAAAAATTCAGTTTTCGGCTACTACCGGGATGCTCCGGGTTGCATTCAACAGGTATACAACTTTGACCACAAATATTAACATCAGGGCCAGGTGACCTACCGGTTCCGGAAATCTGGAACATCCGAAAAGTTCATATTTTACTGTTTTTCACGTATATGTGATACCAATACTCTCATGATAGTTGAAATTGATCCATAAAACTAACAAAAACCCGATTTAATCCCACCAGGGGTGAGATAGAGCCTTTCTTACTAAAGAATATAACTTCTCTCAATTCACAACATCGACTTGATACAAAAAATCTTATGATGAAAGCAAGGTATTATTAATGATGTGTTTTCTAAAAGAAATTGAAAACGCAATTTTCACCTATCGAATATTTTTAATCGTACAAATTCTTAGCTTCCAATGCGCAAGTGACGACACACACCGCGGTTTTGGTTTTCTAGTTTTGGTACGAGCCCAAAACCGAACAAAGCAGGCGCAAAGCAAAACCGAGTTAACCGCACAGTGGGAAGCTTGCCATTCAGCGTCTACGAAAGTGAGAGAGTCAGAGATAGATATTTTTACAACCGCACCACTACACACTCAATCGCGAGAACCTTAAGTAGATAGCCATTGGCGTCGCGAGCATTGAAAACTTTGAAAACGATATAAAGCTTAGAAGCTTCGAAAGCTCTTATTGGAATCCAATGAACTCTGTTAAATAAAACGACACAACAAATGAAGCCTACTTAAAGGCGATTTTAGGAGCACACGGGAAACAAATTGATTGTACCCGGATGAATGTCCTATGTCAAAAAAGTTTTTGCATAAACATTGGACAGTTATGCAAAAACGGACAGAGCAAAAGAAACCGAAAAGCTACGATATCTTACATGTTGAAGGAAACATCGGTAGACAAGCTATTACGAACGAGTATAAGTCGAGCCGAAACATATGCGCCAGCATTCTCGCGCCAGTATTCGAAGCTCAACTTGACGACTTGGCGACGAAGCGTCGAAAATCGATGCAGTGTGATTTTTTGGCGATTTTTCGGTTTAAAATTCATGCTGAATCGACATATTTACGAAGCTGGAAATGACGTCTTGGCTTAAAGTAAAACCTATACCTTTCTTTAGTAAGAAAGGCAAAAAGTAAATCGTTCTAAAAATTGATCGGGATTGCCGATCGATGTCGAATTTGTTTCAGATGCTCACTCATGGTCTGTACTATGAATGTAGCAAGAAATTTCGAATAAAATCAGAAATGAAAAATGTTGGCGAAGGTCACCAGGTGGGCTTTTACCTTTTTTTAGGGATTTTGTTTCTTATGGTAGGTCAATCAAACGGCTCTAACTCCAGAACCATATTATGAATCTGGATGAAAATTTGGGAGGTTGTAGGGCTCGAAAATGCAATTTTGAGATAAATAAAAGGTATGAAAATGAAAAATTTTGACCATATTTTCATTTGAAAACTGTGTATTTTCTGGAAAAGTCTGGCCGCATTCGAAAACAGATGGATAATTCGAAATTTGCGCGGTAACTCGCCCAGATTCAGCACACTAGCTTTCATCTGCATTTAGGAGAATCGAAATCGGATTTATGGGAGCTGAGAACGGCGCGACACAAAATTTTGCAAAAGTTTACCACATACGAACATCACTCGACCTCCACGGAATTTATTTTCTCAAAATTCGAGGGTTCGAGATAGACGAGTTCTGTCAAGGTGAATTGATAGAGCGTCGAAAATCGATGCAGTGTGATTTTTTGGCGATTTTTCGGTTTAAAATTCATGCTGAATCGACATATTTACGAAGCTGGAAATGACGTCTTGGCTTAAAGTAAAACCTATACCTTTCTTTAGTAAGAAAGGCAAAAACACAAAACACGATTGCCAGAACCACTCTGGGGTGTTAGTGACCAATTCCGGGTAAACTGGAACCGGTTCCCGGGTACCCGATGAACGGCCAATTTGTTTTTTTGTTGAAAACCCATCATGTTGCATATCAAACTTCATGAAATTGAAAGATATGTCCATCTTTGATAACGCCGTTAATCGTTGAGCCATCCTGGCCAATCTGGAACCGGTTACCGGTGGCGCCTTGGGGACACTTCCGGAATGTGAGAGAATCCCTATCATCCGACATATCAAACTTCATGAAATTGAAAGATATGTCAATCTACGGTCATGCCGTTGTTTGTTGACCCATCCTTACCAATCTGGAACCGGTTACTGGTGGTGCCTTGAGGACACTTCCGGAATATGAGAGAAACCCTATCATCCGACATATCAAACTTCATGAAATTGAAAGATATGTCAATCTCAAGGTGGTCACTCAAGTCGGGAAATCGGGAAAGTCGAGAAAAAGTCGGGAATTCGCCAAAATCCGCAAAAAATCGGGAAAAAGTCGGGAATTTATGATTTTTTGTCAAAAAGTCGGGAAAAGTCGGGAATTCTGAGCATACTTGTTTGAAAATTATTTTTTAACCCTTGAATAATTTTGTACAATTTTCAAATTGAATTCACTCATTTCTGTTCTAGTAACTTACTTTAAATTTAAGGTTCTTTTCACTATTTCAATATATTTGAGTATGGAAAAGCTGTTTAAGACATTCAAAATCTTATTCATAAAGTCTTTTTTTATGAATCAAATGATCGCTATTATTTTTTGTTCATCAAACAAGAGGTAAAGTGAGCATGAGCATGAGCATGAGCATGGTTGACTGCCAATGAGCTGCTACTCCGTTATTGATGGATCAGCTGAAGTTACACAATGAACCAACAGATGAATAGTGGGAGCTAATCATCCTCACTGTATAACCCCTGAAGATCTCTGCTTTAAGTCAATACCGGCGCCCCCCCAAGGAGATGCAGTTCAACAAAGGTAGGAATGTTAGTCCGATAGTTGAAGTTGCAGACTCATCAGACACAGAGTTTGTCGCTCTATACCTGTTGACACCGCATGAGACCGTTGAATCCACAGCATCTCTTTCAAGCATCACGGGAAGTGGGGGAATTGTGTTAGTAGGGGAAGGAAAGGGAAGGTCAGGATTCATCTTGGTATGGTATGACCAGAAAGTGAAACAATCGTTGCCTTCCGAGCTACGACGCTATGAGAAGGTCTTATCAATCGCGTATTTTTTACTTCTTACCGCCGGCGTGCCATCCGAGCAACGATGCTTTGGGAAGGACTTTCAAAACGAAATGAATTTTGAATTAACGTATTATTCGGTGATGTACAATTAGGATAGATCAGGATCCATTTTTGTAAGATGATATGACCAAAAAGTGAAACATTATCGCTGTCTTCCGAGTTGCGACGCTTTGAGAAGGACTTATCAATTCCTTAATCGCGTATTATGTTTAACTTCTTACCGCCGACGTGCCATCCGAGCCACGATGCTATGGGATGGGCTTTCAAAACGAAATGAAATTATAATATATAATTCAACGATGCGAATCTCTATTTCAATGCTTTTCCGATCTACTTCTCGCGGGTTCGCGCGCGTCGATTCACTCTCCGATCGATCCAACGAACACCACACGACTGATGGCCCAACTTCTCTGGCCACACCGCGACCCCTTTTTCAATGATTTCGAGAACTTTCTACCACTTTCCCGCTAGTTCGCGCGCGTCGATTCACTCTCCGATCGATCCAACGAACACCACACGACTGATGGCCCAACTTCTCTGGCCACACCGCGACCCCTTTTTCAATGATTTCGAGAACTTTCTACCACTTTCCCGCGGGTTCGCGCGCGTCGATTCACTCCCCGATCGATCCAACGAACACCACACGACTCGTTCATCAAACAAGAGGTAAAGTTAATGAAAAACTAATATAAAAATAGAGCCTAATGGCCAGCTTAGAATTATGATTCTATTTGATTTTGTCACATAATTGAATATTTAAACTTGAGTTTGGCAATGGTTTTTTTTGGGTAAATATTTGTAATTGTTTTACTAAATTCATTGAGTAATTTAAAATATGTTTTTTTTTTTCAAATGTTGCCCTTGAACTTTTTTTTGTGAGTATGGATAAATTACCTACCATAGATAAAGCTTGATTTTCAGTTTGCGGTAAACTTAAATATCGAATAAAATCCGAAATTGGAAAACTTTTTTACGTTTTGAAAACATAAAGAAAATATTGAAATTGCAAAAAAAAAATCCAAAAAAATTTGAGTTATTGCATAATTGTTTGAAAAATTGTCTCTTCAAACATTTTGCAAAAAACATAAAAACATAAAATCATATCAAACTGGATTTTCATTAAAAAAAACAGTTAAATACTGCATACCATACCGATAAATTAACATTGATTTAAAAAAACAATATCAAAAATTTCAAAATTTAAAAGGCAAAAACATTTTCTTTTATGAATTCCTTGAAATTTTTCTAAATCCTTTTAATGAATAATAACAGCAATTATTTTTTTGCGAATTCTTTGATTTAAAATGATAATGAAGTTAAACAAAAAAAAACATTTGCCAATTTAAAAAATACCATAGAAGTTATAAGTATTGTTGAACTTTTCTTATAGAAGGTTTTTATCTTGAAATCATTCTTTAAATAAGAAATGTCTATGTTTTGAGCATTCTGGAAAAGTCTGGAAAAAAGTCGGGAAAAAGTCGGGAATTTGAAAATGGAATTTGAGTGGTCACCCTGCAATCTACGGTCATGCCGTTGTTCGTTGACCCATCATGGCCAATCTGGAACCGGTTACCGGTGGCCCTTTGGGGACACTCTCGGAATATAAGGGAAATCTTATCATCCGATATATCAAACTTCATGGAATTGAAAGATATGTCAATCTACGGTCATGCCGTTGTTCGCTGACCCATCCTGGCCAATCTGGAACCGGTTACCGGTGGCCCCTTGGGGACACTCCCGGAATATGAAAGTAACCCTACCATCTGACATATCAAACTTCATGAAATTGAAAGATATGTCAACCAACGGTCAGCGAACAACGGCATTACCGTAGATTGACGTAGTTTTCAATTTCATGAAGTTTGATATGTTGGATGATAGGGTTTCTCTCATATTCCGGAAGTGTCCCCAAGGGGCCACCGGTAACCGGTTCCAGATTGGCCAGAATGGGTCAGCGTACAATGGCATGACCGTAAATTGACGTAGTTTTCAATTTCATGAAGTTTGACATGTCGGATGATAGGGATTCTCTCATATTCCGGAAGTGTCCCCAAGGCGCCACCGGTAACCGGTTCCAGATTGGCGAGGATGGCTCAGCGATTAACGGCATTATCAAAGATGGACATATCTTTCAATTTCATGTTGATATGCAACATGATGGGTTTTCAACAAAAAAATCAAGTTGGCCGTTCATCGGGCATCCGGGAACCGGTTCCAGGTTACCCGGAAGTGGCCACTAACACTCCAGAGTGGTTCTGGCAATGGTGTTTTGTGTTTGTAGTAAGTTTTATGGATAAATTTCAACTATCATGAGAGTGTTGGTATCACATATACGTGAAAAACAGTAAAATATGAACTTATAGGATGTTCCGGATTTCCGGAACCGGTAGGTCACCTGGCCCTGATATTAATATTTGTGGTCAAAGTACAGGTATATACCTGTTGAATGCAACCCGGAGCATCCTGATTGGTTGAAATTTGCTGGAGATACAGGTCGTGGCAGTGCGTGGCCGAATGGTTACGCTGTCCTCTTTGTAAGCGGATGATTCTGGGTTCGATTCCCATCTGCTGCAACCTTCCATCGGATGAGGAAGTAAAATGTCGGTCCCGGCCTTAGTTGTTAGGCCGTTAAGTCATTCCAGGTGTAGGAGTCGTTTCCATGCAATAAGTACAAACAACACACCAAACCAAGCCTACTCCGGTGGAATCGCTGGCGGCGGTTGGACTCGCAATCCGAAGGTCGTCAGTTCAAACACTGAGGTGGAAGGTTCCTTGGAGTAAAAAGAGGTTTGGGTGCCCTCCCCATTCAAGCCTTCGGACTCCAAGGTTCGAGCAGAAACTTGCAATAGAGACCACAAAAGACCCGGGGGTCGTTAATGTGGATGGTTTGATTTTTGACAGGTCGTCAAAGATGGGATCTCAAAAAGGCCTTTTCAGTTGTAGCCGATTCCCGGTGGCCACAGTGACCAAATCCGGGTTTCCAGGACGGTTTTGAAAAGGGGACGTTCTAAACTTTCATTTGTGTCCAAAAGAACTGGAATCGGTCAAAAACTGGATTTTTGCCGGTTTTTTAAGTTTGGGGTCGAAAAGGACCCCAATACCTTTAAAGTAACTTTTGTTATGGATGCTCTCCTAGGGGTCGTCCGAGGTTTATTTGTTTTGTGAAATGTGTATTTATACTCGTCCCGCTCGTGTGGATCAATCGGACCGCGCACTGGACTCACAATCCAGAGGTCGACGGTTCGAATCCCGCGGCGGGCGCTCTAAAATTCTTTGTGTAAATATGGGTATTCGGCGCCGTCGCTCCGTGCCATACTTTCATACACTTTGGAGCCCAGGGCGGCGAAGTCCTTGTAGATAAAAAGGAAGACACTAGTGGTTGGTACTAGAAATGGTGGCCGACAGCTATAATGTCAACTTCGTTTTTTTCGTATTTATACTAAAAATTTAATGTCAGAAAATTTCAAGGCTCTAGCATGTATATAGCAAAAGTTATGGCAAATTTAATTTTCAAAAAGGCCGAAAAGGACCCCAACACCGTAGGAAGGTTAAGTCTCATTCATCGTATACAGTTAACACAGATCTATAGATCTTCCAAAGTTTGGCATTCCTCTAAGTTAGAAAGTCCTCAAAAACCGGCCTTCAATCCACTTCCGCCACAAGGTTTGGCCGGTTCTGTGGAGAAAAGAATGGCCAAAGTTGGAAAAGGGAAAAAGAAACTGCACTAACGATACTTGGTTTGGTTGCTTCGTTCTCATTTTTTGTTTTTTTTTGCGGGGAACCGGCTCGAGATTATACTTAACGACCGGGTAATGGCCACCGCAATTGGCTGACTAAAGCCGGGCTGGCCACATGATTGCCAGGAAGAAGCCTTCTGTGGCCAAAAAGGAGCTTCTTCCGGGGGAAATTGTTGAGAAAATTGGTGGTGGTTTTTGACAAGGTTTGGCTGTAATTGTTTGCATTCTTTTACAACATGCAAGATTGTACTTCAATCATGGGAAACAGATTCTTTTTAAACTTCAAATTTGACCAATTTTTAACCGTTTCGATCTAGGTTTTAGCTAAGACACCAACCATCAGGTATGATTAGCATTGTACAGACACAAACCATTGTATGTTTAGTGCGACTTTCGGCTTTTCCCATGAGTTTTGAAGAATATTTTTAAGTTTTTGACTATAAGCAATGCTCATAAGGCTTCAAATCTCTCCGATCATCAACTATGACGTTGCAGATTTAACCCACATAAAAACGCAGAAAAAAAAACTTGTTTACTCAACTCGATCCCCGTGCTGCGCCCGCCAGGCCAAAACTTTTATTTAACTTTCATCAGCGTTGTCACTCTAATTAGCTTCTTTGCTCCGGAGAGAAGGCAGCAATGCTCCTGTCAGCACCAACCAGTACGGAACCTGGGACACCAACTTTGGGACTTGTTCCGGGCAACAACAGCCAATGAAAGCTTGGTTGAGGCTGTTGTTTGCTCGAACCAGGCAGAGAAGTGCCTCTCACTCGAGAGAGGTCATTCCGGGGTGAAGTGTTGCCCCGGGAATATGAGACGCTAGTTTAACATGGCCTTAATGACTTGGTGACAAACCAGTTGCAACGGCAATGATGACAATAGTGGTTGTTGTTATAATGGCAGATAACAAGATAACTTGGTGATGGGAGAGGGAGAGTCTTTTGCGTTGCAAAGTTTCTTGATAAATGATATTTCTTTTTATTTTACATTATACCGATAATAGAAAAATACCAATAAACCAAGACTAAATAAAACTCAATATGAAAACGAAACCCATCGAACAAAAAATATCCCCAAGAATTATGGAAACCCATCATAACGCATTCAATTCTCTTTCTTCGCATTACCGGAAAAGCCAATCCGGGAGGCTTCCCCATTCCAGACCAAACCATAGCCAGCAGATAACGGCAAAGAATGGCGCTTTTCTTAACCATGGCCGACGTTGGAAAATATCGCCCAGCCATTAGACCTTGCCATGGGGGAACCATTTGACAAAAAAACAATATCTGGAGCGCACCATTTCGTCGAGATTCCTTTTCTCTTCATTTTTTTCTGGGTCTTCATCAGCTTCCGATTGCTTCCGGGGTGGAGGACCAGCTAGCCAGCGTGTGAGAAGTGGGAACCCATTATCCAGACAATGGCAATCGATTCCAGTTCCGCGCTGGCGCCCTGCAGGTTGTGATCCTTGGTTGGATTGCCGGGAATCGGTGGCCAGAGGTGAGTTTGGGGTCCATTTCGCATCCGCAGTGTGCTCCATGAATATGGATATCCGTTTGAATTGTTTCCAGAGACAACTGAATTCTTATTTTACAAAATTTCAATGTATAATTCTTTTACAGCTAAAACAAACATATTCTAGAGCGTCGCCATCTATCTTTTGCAGCTAACACTAACCCAACTTGCGTGCAACATTGCACTCAATTACGTCCGTTTGTCTTTGCAATAGGTGACTATGAAGCTTTTCTCCAGATCTCCGAAATCCGAGTGGGTGGCTTATGTTGCACCCCACCACAACATATTCCGGAAGTGAGCGGAACCGGCCAAAAGGGCAACATTTGGATGCAGTACAGGAAGCATCGTTGCAGCAGAAGCAATCTTCCGGAATTTTGCCGCATCCTCCTAGGTTGAAAGTGTTCCCATTGTCTGATTTTATTGTTGCACATTATTTTAATGGCAGCTGGATCCATTACTGGAAACGATGGCCATTTGGATTTTCCGGAATGGCTTGATTTTTCATACCCGATTTCCATCAACATGGGCAGCGGAATGAGAGGAAAAACAAGTTTTTGTTGTTCTGGAGAAGAGGAAAGTTGAGCGATAAGATTGAAAGTGAAACTTGGAGGTGCGAAATGTGGCGTTGTTGTTGTTGTTTTTTTTTTTTGTGTTGACGGAAAAAGTTTTGAGTGACAGTTTTCTTGAATATTCGACAAGCTGTTGTCGGCTTGAATAACCAGCTACGTAAATCAATGTCATTTTTGCCACAACAAGATGAATAATTCATTTCCGAGAAATTGTTATTTCGTGAAAATTTGTTCAGTCTTTGATGCTTTGAACACCTGTCTTGAAAATTTCAATCTTTTATAAACAGGTTAAATCGTTTGCACTTATGCTGTCAACTTTTTTTTAGTATTGAAATCAGTTCAAAGTTTTGAAAAATTGTTTATTTTTGCTATCATAACAAAATCAAATTCTACAGAAAAATCTCTTAATTGTTTTACACTGTTTAACAAAACTTCTTGAACTATTGAATTTTGACATTCTGGATAAAAATTTATCGGAAATTGTGGAGAATTTAATTTAAAAAAATAAATCTTATATTTTAAAATTCCATCATACCGTCGATTGAAAAATGAAGATTAAAAAGGTGATGGCACCAAACCAATTCCCAAAAATTTTGAAAATTCGAATTTGACTATCGAATTTCAGATAATATTTTCCGAAATCGGCAGTTTTCAGTTTACTGAATTTTGAGCAGTGTCCTAATCAATTATTTTTACCGATTTTGGTTAAGTGTTTGCCGTAGAATAGAGTAGGAAGACTTGATTCCCTCCTTTGTATCGCTTTTGTGTCTCTCAAAACTTACAAGAAAATTTAAAACATTATGATTCATGAGCCTTTTGATATTTTTTTGGTTTAACGTTACGATTTGATGATAAGTAGGGTAGAATAGTCATCAATGAGACACGGGGAACAATGGTAAAATGGCTTTCACAAGTCGTAGTTTCAACCAATCAGGCTCATATTTGGGTGAAAGGTGTATCTACTGGATACACGTCTGCTATAATAGTGGCTTTGGTTATGGACGCTCCCTTGAAAAGTTATTCATAAATGTTTGATTCTGGGGTGTAAAAGTAAATTATGGACAAAAAATACTTTTTGGCTCGTAGGCTGCCATTTACACCAAAACTAATATTTCTTCAAATTTCTTTCGACGTTTCATAGGGATTGAGTTGGGCTACAATGTCCTTTCATTAGGTCTGACCAAAATTTAGAATATACCCAGAATCCAGGGCTGTCTCATTGTTCCCCACTCATTTTAGCCCATGGGTAACAATGAGACACTTTGATTTTTCTTCATTAAACATTTCAAAATCCATGTAAATCTTTCAAAACATGAATTGAAAGTGATTTTTGGCATATTTATAGAGTTTTAACTTCATTTAACCAAACATACAATGTTAATTATGGATTTTATATGGATTTTACAAAATTTAAATACTTTTGAGTATAACTTTTGTTAATTAAAGTTTCATGTTGGCAAAATTGCTCAAAAATGTTCAAGGCAAGTCACCTGTAATGGAACAATACAAAAACATGATATTTTACTGGAAAAGTATTGATTTTCGTAGAGTGTCTCACTGTTCCCCAGCTGTCTCATTGTTCCTGCCAAGTGCGTCTACAATGAGACAGTTGAATAACTCTGGCTGTAGATGTCGGATCGACCTCATATTTTGGTCAATGTTAGAACACACTAAAAGAAAGAAAATGCAACAAAAAGCTCATTAAAACATGCTGATGAAAAAAATAGAAAATCAAAAGTGTCTCATTGATGACTACCCTACCCTACACGTTTAAAATGCCACTTTTAAGATGTTAACTTGATCTCACTTCAGAATCTGGTGAAACAAAAAAAAATATATATAAGTTCCAAACATAAAAAAAAACATTTTGAAATAAAATGGGATGGAAACCTTTAGTATCCAAAATGAGACCAATTTTCGCCATGTTTACTAGAGATCTCATAAATGAAAACATGATATTTTTTCGGTGTATTTAAGTGGACGGTAGCAGCCTAAATAGTAAATTATCTTATTTAAATAATAAAACGAGTTCAATTGAAAATTGGGTTGGATACAAACGCATGGGAAACTGGACGAGCTTTCTGGTAAAAATATTTTATTGGAAAATCAAGACTGTCATATATAAAAGGCCAAAAAATGACAAAAAAAAATCCCTGTTTTTTCAATCTTCACAAATACTTACTTAGGACAGTGGTCAATATGGAGACTGTTAAATAAAATTTTCTGGATAATCGATTCCCGCTATCTGTTTTTGATAGTTTTGATGTTTAGACCACTTTTCAAAAAAACGGTTTTAGTAAATTATGTTTTGTATGTTTTTAGGAGTCATCCGATTTTCAATATTAAAAAATGAATCACTTGTGAAATTTTCTGACCTTTTCAATAAAAATATTTCAACCAGTTATACCAAAATAGTGAACTTTTCGAAAATATCCCGATTCTGAAAATGCACAAACTTATGGGATTTTATGGAGCCTGGTATGTTTCAAGGAAAAAAACAAATGCTGCTTATGATGGTAATTGATACTAACAGATGCCCTGATGTGACTTTTAACAGTATAGATCTGTTGGGCACCCTTGAGAGCCATCGACAAAGGTTTTAAGTTATTGATTTATTTTGAGAGAATCACACAAAATAATGACCAAAAGTGGTATTTTTCACTCAAATGGTAAATTTAAGCAAAATTTAAAAACATTATTGTTTGGGCATAATTAAGAGGTACTTCTATCGGATGGGGAAGTAAAACGTCGGTCCATTTGCGTAAAAGATGTTTTGAGTGACTAACCACACATAACATTCGGACGCCTAGAAATGAGCAGAAACTTGCAATAGGAATCACAAAAGACCCGGGGTCCTTAAAGCTTGCTTTTTTCTAACGGTGCTTTTGGGACGAGGTTGGATATTTCAAAGTATTTGGTTTTAATATAGATGGTATTTATTGAAGGTAAATATTGTTCCAAAATGTACCTATTAGACTGGTTGCAACGCGAAGTTTTATAATTGTTTCAAATTGCGAGCAGTTTTAAATTTTTAGAACTGGCGGAAATGAAACTAGAACACGGTGCTCGCAACGCGCTGATCTAAATGTTGTTTCAAAAAAATGCTTTTAATTGTGTGCGTATGATTATCAACACAGCATCATAGTGTGTGTGTAAGAATACGTGGATATCTCCATATATCTGATTTTTTGAAACTGAGTTCTATTCCAGTTCCAAATCGTCTCACGTTTGAAACAAACTCGTCGAGCAGTTTTATTCCGGTTTCAAAATACTGCTCGAAAAATAAAACTGCAACTCCGCGTTGCGGGTGGTCTGTTTCAGTTCTATTTGAAAAATGAAACAGCTAGAACAAAGTAGAGCCGCGTTGCAACCAGTCTTATTATACTCTGAACTGCACAAAACTACCAAAACTACAATATCTTCAAAACATACTAAACTAACACCATAATACATACACAATTAGTTTGTTAAATACATTTTGGAATGGAACCAGTACTCTGTAAAAAAAAGCCCATATCACATTTTTATGGGCCATACTTTATAATTTGATGTAAACTATGAAATTTGGAAAATTATCTATTTTTAGACCATCCCAAAAGTAAAATTGGAAAACGGGTCAAAAACGGATCTTTTGATGCCGACAGTTTCTGCCAGGTTGACTTGGTAAAATATGACCCTAAAAATGCTCTAAAGTTATTTTAAATTTTAAAATTCTAAATGGCTTTGATGAATTCGGTAATCAAATAGACAACAACCACATAAATTTGACTAGAAAAGGATCGCAGAGCACGAATTTGCTGTTATAATAAATAACTAAAGGAATAAGAAAATCATTTTTTTGCCCAATACTCGATCCGAAGTCGAGTCTGGACTGTATCACCGATCGATTTTTTATGTTGTTTTACATATCGACGCTGTCGTGCTATCATGTCGCACCCACCATTACGACGTTCCGAAAAAACGCGTTTTAATGTTTGACCTTGAACAAACAAAAACGAGAGGGCGATCTCCCTAGGTTTTTTGGCCAAATTAGTTTCTGTTTTATTGCATTTGAAGAACCTTCTGTTACCAAACGGTTATTGAAAAGGAAATAGTTGCAAGGAACACCAAATCTCTATGAACCAGTTATTCACACAAATTGTAAAATTGTTATTTCGGTAAATAAAATGAATTGAATTGAATTTAAAAACGAGAGGACGCAAAGTAAACAATAAAAAACACGTTTTGTTTGGTTGACCATCCTGTGCATTGTCCCGAAGTTAGGTTGTATTCAGTGAACCCCGTGCACCGCGTTCAACCGCGTTCTCTGTTTTCTGTACTCGATCAAACACCAGCACCGCGTGTGCACGCGTAGAAGCAAACCTAAACTCTGCCGTGTACAGTCTGTACACGCACACGAACCTCGAGTTTAAAACCGAACCTTGCACCCCGGGTACAAACCCCGTGCAAGCCGACGACGCAGAAAAGAGACAAAAATAGTTCCCTCACGCTCCCTCTGCTGTAAAGTGGTGTTTCATTCTCCGCTGCAGTCCCACAACAGTGTTTGCCACAGAGAGAGTGAGAAGTAGTCATTTTTTCGTCTCTTTACACGCTCTTCGCTCGCACGGCGTTGTACCCGAGGTGTGCACCCCGTGTTTACACCGCGTGTAAACTTAAGTGCGCCGTGCGGGGAGAACTCGAACATGGCAATCTGGTGTGTTTGAGGTTCATCTGCACTGAAAACTTGTACGGCGTGTACGGCGTGCGCGCGTTTCGGGAAGACTGGTTGTATTTGGTTGCCGGAGTCCCGAGTTGTAATTACAAATGTTTACGGTAGTCTAACTTGTACGTGCGTCAAACGCATTCTGACTTGACCTTTGGCAATTGTCGCACTTACATCAATTTTCAGGGAGTGACAAGATAGCACGACAAGATTGAAACTTCTTTCATATGAAAAGTGACATAAATACGCGAAGCTTTTTTGGTTTTTATTGAATATCTCCGGGACCGTGGTGTAGGGGTAAGCGTGGTTGCCTCTCACCGAGTCGGCTTGGGTTCGATCCCAGAAGGTCCCGGTGGCAAATTTTGAGATGAGATTTGTCAAATCACGCCTTCCGTCGGACGGGAAGTAAATGTTGGCCCCGGACTAACCTAATGGTTAGGTCGTTAGCTCAGTCCAGGTGTAGGAGTCGTCTCCCTGGGTCCTATCTCGGTGGAGTCGCTGGTAGACAGTTGGACTTACAATCCAAAAGTCGTCAGTTCGAATCCCGGGGTGGATGGAAGCTAAGGTGTAAAAAGAGGTTTGCAATTGCCTCAACAATCAAGCCTGCGGACACTTAGTTTCGAGTAGGAATCTCGCAATCGAGAACGCCAAGGCAATGCTGTAGAGCGAATAATTTGATTTTTTTTTTGAATATCTCAGGATTGAAATCGAATTTTGGGGATCTGTGAAGGTCAAAAAGTGAAGCATTGTGAGCTGCACAAAATAGCGTTCTTAACTGAATTTGGCCCAAGATGCACGTACGACAAGTTAGCACGACGGCGACGATATATTACATAGAAAAGATCAATTCTCGTAATCGTGAATGTGAGAACCACGAAGAAATTTATTTATGAGTATGGTGCATTTGTACTATAAACGTGAATATATTCCTTCGTGGTTATCGCATTCGTGAATTAAATTTTCGAGAATAGTTTTTTTTCGTGAAAGATACTTTAGAAGTGCAACAAATGAAAAACAAACTAAGGCAGTTTACAATAATTGTTAAAAAACAAAATAAGGCTTAACATTAAGCATGATACGATACTTTTGAAAGACAAAAACTGACGTCATCCAATAATAAGTTTTGACCCGTTTGGCCCAGTATTGATCAGAAGTAATAAAAAAAATATTAAAATTTTTAAAAGGTCAATCACATTTTATATTTTTTAATTTATACTGTAATACCGTTGCCAATATTTTTCAAAGTTTATGTCCTTGATCAGAGTCAAGTGCGTGATATTTGCAACGGCCTAACTAAAATAAAATAAAGAAAATCAGACTTAATAAAATTTAAAAGAACATTTGCATTGACATTTATTCCGCAATACTCCAAGTTAATCACACCAGCAAAAAAAACTCCATCCCAGCTGCCACAGAAAATCCCCCGAGGGAGCACCATCATCGCACCACGGCCTGCATCCCCTCCGGAACCTCCGACTTATCATCAACGTTTTCATCATTACATCAGAATCAATCAATTTTCCCCAATTTTATCCGATTTTATTGGATTACGAGGCCTTAACGTTTGTCCGGCCTTTGTTTCCTCCTCCTCTTGGTCCCCATTTCCAAGTGCCCTCGGGGCGGCTTTTCCCACCTCATCATCCGGTCGACTCAGACTCCGGACGACCGGAGGAACGCGTGTTAAATTTCATCTTTGTCCTCCGAGGTTTCATCCGGTGTGCGACGTTCGGTCAAGTGCTGGGGCGTTATGAAATTTATGTTGATTGTGGTGTACATTATTATCACATCAAACCATCGCTCGAGTTGAGACTTCTTGGGGCTTTTCGGAGATGCTTGGTTGCGTTTTCCTACTTCTGCCTGAGGCTGGTGGAGTGGTTTTGCTGATTTACACACCAACTGCATCGGCAGAGTACGGGATTAGAGAGTGTTTCTGGACTGACTGGTCCACGATGGTTTGATACACTCTGTTCAACGCAGCCGTCCGCACGGTGCTCAAAATACCGTTATTATGCAAAAATATGTAATTCTAGATTTTGGTGTCTATCGATTCCTTACACCATAACGCACCTCTGATTAAAAAATGAAAACATTCGCTGATGTAGTTTTCGAGATACAGCCCTTTTAAGATGTTACACCCGATTTTCAAGAAGAAAACTAAAACAATCTATACAATTTCCGCATTTTCAAAGAATGTGCATTTTGAGATAATGATGGATTTTGCTTCACAAGACTTTCAAGAATCTCTGGGCCAAGTTTCAGAAGGTTGGCTGATTTAGTTCTCGAGACACAGCCATTTTAAAATATTATTTCTGACTTATTCTAAGAAAATCTATAAAACAAATACAATTTCAACACTTTAAAGAATATGCATTTCGAGATAATCATGTATTTTGCTTTTTTTTATTTTATAGATTGTTTTATAAAATGTCGGAAATAACATTTTATAATGGCTGTGTCTCTAGAACTACATCAGCAAACCTTCTGAAACTTGGCCCAGAGATACTTGACAGTCATATGAAGCAGAATTCATCATTATGGCGAAATATTCTTTGAAATGGTAAAATTGTATCAATTCCTTTGGGTTTCTTATTGAAAATAGGATGTAACATCTTAAAAGGGCTGTATCCGAAAACTACATCAGCTAAAGTTTTCATATTCTGCTAAGAGGTGCGTTATGGTGTAAGGAATCGATAGACACCAAAATCTCGGATTGCATTTTTTTTTCATAATAACGGTATTTTGAGAACCGTGGTGGATTCCGGACCACCTGTCAAGACTGTCTGTGTCCCTGCTCCGAGATGTACAACAGGACAGGACGCACATGAGATATTGTGATATCGGTGAAATAGACTGATTCAAGTAAGAGGAGGTTTATTTTTCAAAAACGGTACTTAATCCACCATTGGGTGGTTGGTGCCTTCCTCACATTTAGAGTGTAATGCTAGGTAATATCTGAGATCCGGCCTCCACAAATTTCATAAATAACACTTAAGTGCTTATAACTTTTGATAGGGTTGTCAGATCTTCAATCTATTGAACTCGTTGAAAAGGTCTTTTGATTACCTACCCAACGACAAGTCGCATGATAGATCCGGACAACGTTTTCATCGAAAAATATGAGATCCGGCCTCTAAAAAGTTCATAAAAAAAACACTTAAGTGCTTATAACTTTTGATAGGATCGTCAGATCTTCAATCTACTGAACTCGTTGGAAAGGTCTTTTGATTACCTATCCAACGACAGGTTACATGATAGATCCGGACAACGTTTTCATCGAAATATAAGAGATCCGGCCTCTAAAAAGTGCATAAATAACACTTAAGTGCGCATAACTTTTGGTAGGGTTGTCAGATCTTCAAACTTTTGAACTCGTTGGAAAGGTCTTTCGAATACCTTTCTAAAATTGTATAACATGACAAGGTTTCTTACAAAAACCACCCTTTTTACAATCTTCCGGACTTTTGTTAGAATCTTTTTTTTAGCATTACTTTTGAAGTACTTTACTAAACTTTATAATTTTCAATAGCGACTTAGGGGACCCCAAGACGGATCAAATGAGACCTAAACGGTTCAAATCGGGTCAGCTAGTGCCGAGATAACTCAGTGCAATTTTTTTATCAACATCCCACCACACACACAGACATTTGCTCAAAATTTGATTCTAAGTCGATATGTATACATGAAGGTGGGTCTAGGAGGTCAAATTAAGAATTTCGTTTTCGAGTGATTTTATAGCCTTTCCTCAGTAAAGTGAGGAAGGCAAAAGGTCCAATAAACCACAGTTTTATTTTCTGATTTTTGGGTTTTTTGATGGCACTTTTTTATTTGAATTTGTTAGTTGATTTCAGCAGTATTCGAGCAATTTTTCGAATAATCTATTTCATGAAAATGATTTCAATTGTTCTTCTGTAAGATCTTCACAAGGTATTAGCTCAAAATTATTTATTTTAAAAATCTGTTTGTTCTAAAGGAAAATGCACATAAGTTATTTAGGTTGTGATGGCTGATATAACCTATTGCAAACTAAGCCTAGAATGTCAACTTAATTGAACCAGTCTACCACGTGCAAACTATGCTTAACCATTGCATCTCTGAAGCACACATGTGGCGTGGTTGAAGCTCTGCTGCTAGTTCCAGCTGGTGTGTTTGAATTTACCAGCAAATATCTAACCCCCTCCCCTCCCTCCTTCCGCAACTTGACTCTGTCGTGCTATCTTGTCATACGTCACTCTTTGACGTTGCGAGAAAAAACGCGTTTGAATATTTGACTTTGAATAAACAAAAACGGGAGCACGCAATGTAAACAATAACAAACACGGTTTGATCGGTTGACCATTCTGTGCATTGTCCTGAAGATTGGTTGCATTTGGTGGCAGTCGCGAGTTATAATTGAAAATGTTTACGGTAGTCGAGCTCGTACTAGTGTCAAACGGGTTCTGACCTGAAATCTCATTGGCCAATTGTCGCTCTAACAACAATTTTCAAAGGTCAAAAGGTGAGGCATTGTGAGCCGCACAAAATGGCGTTCTTGACTCAGTTTTGCACTACGACAAGTTAGCACGACGGCGACGAACTTAGAATGGTGGTTTTATGATGTATGAACTTGCTACTTATCACGACGAGACTCTTCCTGTGGTGGATGGTGGATAACAACGCACACACTCTCTGGCAGCCACACTCAGTGGTTTAAGTGGAGATGCAACTTAGCCCAACATGTGTAATATGCTCGATATACACGAGCACTACTACTAATCTGTTGCGGTAAATCTTGTAATAATTATGACTAATGGAATTTAATCCATGTGTGCCCGTTTGGGCTCTTTCAAGTGTAATTAAATTCAACGTTAGTTACTATAGCGTTGGTAGTGACGACCATTTTCTGGAAACGACTCAAGTCGGAGATTGCGACTGTCATTTGTAGGTAACAGAAATAATATTCACTTTTACCTGTAGTTCATAATATTGTTCTACCATGTTCGTATAAAACCAAAATTCACCACAACCAACGCAAGACTCAACCATGGAACCCCACAACGTAGAAAACCGCACCAACGAAATGCGGACGGCCAAGATGTGCCGGCTGTGTCTGTCCAGCGGGAACCGCGTGCTCATCGCAACCGATCACAACCTGCGAGCGCTGCTGGGGCCAAGCTACGAAAGTTTCCTGCCCGAAGACGGAGATCTTCCGCAGCTGGTTTGCGAGCAGTGCTTCCGGACGATTGGAACTCTGTGGGAGTTTGCCGTCCGGGGGAACGTTTCGGCGGATCTGATGCGTTCGTACATTGCCGATGAGGGCCCCTATCCGACGGTGGAGATCCGCAAGAATCGTATCGAACGGATGGAAAATCGACCGGTGTCGCCGGAGAGGATCGTGGCGCTGGGGAAGAGTGGAGGGGCGCGGAGAGATGTGAAGTCAGAAGAGGTTGGCAAAAGAATTAAAACTGAAAGATTGAAAAGTGATAAGGTTAAGACTGAACCGAAGGAAGATGACAATGTAGCGAAGAAAAAAGTCAAAAAGGATCCTTTGGAAACGACAGATGAACTTTTTGGATCCTGTGATGTGATACCACGAAAACCAGTTGATAAGAAACTATCGAGCAAAAAAATTAAATAAATATAAATTATTAATTTAGACTAATTACTCCAATTGACATTTTTAAAGTACTTTTGAGCTCCCTGAACACGCTCCAATCGACAGAATTGAATTTTGGCGAATTCTCAGACAATAAATAAAATTGTAAAATTGGATATAAACTTTATTTTTGCTCCCACCATACATAAACGTGGGTGCTCATGGTTCCTTAACATAAATCTAGATAATTAATACGCAACATTTCCAATATTATTTATTAACAGTGAACCCACTAAAATTTAATTCTGTCAATTGGAGCGTGTTCAGGGAGCTCAAATCTATCACACCTTGACGCAACTACAGCGACACCAACTTCAAACATGTCGAGTTGTATTATAAAATAATCGTTACAGTTCTATATTTTTGCTAGAACAAAAATCACTCAAATAACATCTTTTTGATGCGGGAACATGTTTTCTTTTTGTTATTTTTTAAAATTTGCTTTTAAGAGCGAGTCCACGAACAGGGCATACCCCATTGTATAAGATGTCGTTTGGTCTACACCAATCTCCCTGAAATTTTCAGGGGTTGTTTGTACATATAAAACAAGCTTCTGGCCAAAATATAAGCACTCTAGGTCAACGGGAAGTGAGGCAAATCGGGACACAAAGTTTGAAGGTTCAAAAACGTCAAAAATTTTTAAAAGGCTATATCTTAGGCAAAATTCAAAATGCATCTGAAAGGGCTTAAAAAATGCAACAAAATGCAGGGAGAACCACCCCAATTGGTTATATCTAAAGGGAGTTATTGGCATTTTAGTGAAAAATAGCATAATTTTCAAACTTAAATAAAAATGTTTTCCATCCAGATATCAACTCGGTTCGACCTGCAGCTTGAAGGGGACATCCATCTGAGACTGAGCACGCTTTGGGTAAGGCAGTTTAACATATTAAATAGACACTTTTACTTTTAGTGAATTTTTTTGGTTGTAAATTTTTGCTCGGGGGATCTCATTTTCTGGTGATAATTGTATCATATTCTTGTTCCTGAGACAATTTCACAATAGAAACATGCAAAAAAATGTTTATTTTCATCCATTTTAACCCTTTAAATCAAAGTTATAAAAAAATAAGAAGCTGCTTTTTTCAGGTTGAGGGCGATGCGAGATGGGTATGCTTTGCTCGTGGCTAAAGGCTTTTAAAACTGCCCTATTTTAAGAGTTTTCTCCCTTAAGAGAACTTGTTGTAATTAGCTAGAAATTATGCAAATTTAAGTGTGTAACAATAAACCATAGGGTTAAAGTTCCCATAATAAAATCAATAACAACAACAAACAAGCGTAAATATTTTTGTTGATTTGTGGTAATAACGTGAAAATTTGGGGGAGTTTGTTTAAATATGCTTGAACTTGTGTTAATTTGCGGATATTGATGAGAATTATTGGGTGATTGATGGAATTTTTGGGTATTTTAGAAATTTGGCTTGAATTTGTGTGCTAACGTGGAGATCTGGGAGATTTTACCTTTTTTCTTGTGCGAATTTGTGTGAATTTGTGGATATTTCCGTAGGACACGGAAACAAATCTATTATCGAAATCGTGAATTAAATTTACGAATACGAGAACCACAAAGGAATATCTTCACGTTTATAGTGCAAATGCACCATACTCATAAATAAATTCCTTCGTAGTTCTCACATTCGTGAGCTTAATTCACGATTACGAGAATTGATTTTGTTTTCTGTGTATCTTTTCAATAGGGCGAAACCTTGATTGTTAACAAGCAACAACAACGTGAATTGTCACTTGAGCAAAATTTGCAAAAGATACACGGAGAAAAAAGAGTTCTCAAAATCGAGAACATGCGTTCATGAAAATGGGAACCACGAACAATTCGAAGTCGTCGTGCTATCTTGTCGCACCCGCCATTTTGACGTTCCGAGAAAAATGCGTTTTAATGTTTGACCTTGAATATTCAAAAACGAGAGCACGAAATGTAAACAATAACAAACACGTTTTGTTTGGCTGACCATTCTGTACATTGTCCCAAAGTTTGGTTGAAGTTGGTTGCTGGTGTCCCGAGTTATAATTACAAATGTTTACGGCAGTCTAGCTTGTACGTGCGACAAACGCATCCTGACTTTCCTGGCCTGAAATCCCTTTGGCCTTTTGTCGCACTTACATCAATTTTCATGGAGTGACAAGATAGCACGACAAGATTGAAACTACTTTCATATGTAAAGTGACAAAAATGCACGGAGTTTTTTCAGTTTTTGTTGAATATCTCAGGATTAAAATCGAATTTTGGAGATCTGTGAAGGTCAAAAGGTGAGGCATTGTGAGCTGCACAAAATGGCGTTCTTAACTCAATTTGGCCCAAAATGCACGTACGACAAGTTAGCACGATGGCGACGAATTGAAACAATGCACAGTGGGAAAAAAGACTCTAAAAATTACCGCAACATGATTTCGCGCAAACCATCGATTGATATGCACCAAAAGCTTCGTTTTTGCACCAGGAACAATAATCTGATAAAAAATCGCACTGCACGGACCGGTGGCCGGAGTACAAGCCACCGGAAGATCCCGATTTTTGGAAAAAGTGTCAGATTATTCCAATTTTGAACTGATAAGCTTTCTTCCACCATCATGTCATGCAAAACAATCCTAGAATAATATTAAATACCATAGATCCATCAGAACCGGTTTCTCCGATCTCCGGTGGCCATATCCGGAACCGCATTAGGAAACAGTGTTAACCAGTCATGCGACGTATCAAACTTCTTGATTTTGGATGGAGACATACGTTATACACTCCTCTCTTAAAAACATGAAGTTTGATATGTCGCAAGAGTGGTTTCAGGATTTTGCCAAATATGATCTTCGGATGTGGCCACCGGAGAACCTGGGAACCGGTCACCGGATGTAAAAATACATTTTAAGGATACTCTCCATCCAAAATCAAGAAGTTTGATACGTCGCATGACTAGTTTACGGTGTTTCCTAATGCGGTTCCGGATGTGGCCACCGGAGATCGGTGGAACCGGTTCCGATGGGTTCTATGGTATTTAATATTATTCTAGGATTGTTTTGCGTGACTATTCATGGTAGAAGAAAGCTTATCAGTTCACAATTGGGATAATCTTACACTTTTTCAAAAATTCGGATCTTCCGGTGGCCTGTACTCCGGCCCCCGTCCGTGCAGTGCGATTTTTCATCGGATTATTGTTCCTGGTGCAAAAACGAATCGATGGTATGCGCGAAATCATGTTGCGGTAATTTTTTGGGTCCTTTTTTGCCACGATTTTCAAAAACGTACCATGGGATTTGAACACTTTGTTCGTGGTTCCCATTTTCATGAACGCATGTTCACGATTTTGGGAACAACTTTTTTATCCGTGTGTAGACTGTTTGTTTACAATCAAGTCATGAAAATTATGAAATATTAATGTTAAAACCGTGTGAATTGGAGAGAATTTATGGGTTCTTATGAAAATTTTCATGAATCCTTTGCGTTCTTTGCGAAAACTTATGTGAACTTGTAAAAATGTATCTTAATTAGTAAAATTGCATTCGAGTAAATTTGAAAAAAAATTGTGAGACATGTGGAAACATTTAAACTTTTTTAGGAATTTGTGTAAATTTGTGAGAATTTTTGTTTGTGAATGCGTGGGAATTTGGTTGAATCAGTGTAAATTTGTGGGCTTCTGTGAGATTTTGTTTTGGAGAATTTTAAAATAAATACGGGATTCAGTGAGACTTTTTCTGAAGTTAAGAGAACTAGTGGATTTTAAATAAACAGGAATTCCCCACGAAAACAGCATGATTCGAAAAAAAGTCCTCCGATTGGGCTCAAAATTTTAGACCCGTATTTTTTTGTTTGGCCATTATGGTGACCTACGCCGTGTTAGGGTGGTTCAAAAAATGGCAATTTTCGTCGATTTTCGCAAAATCCACTTTAAAAAAAAAATCATATCTCCACGCCATTTCATCCGATTTTAGCTGACGTAGACGCAAAAGAAAGGTGATAAGTTTGGCTATTTGGAAAAAATAGTAAGAAGTTTCAAAAATCTAGCTTAACATTTGAAAAGGTCGAATGAAAACTTAAAATGCTGTCTCGGGACCAAAGAGCCTATGTCTGAAAATATTTTTATCGGATTCCTCGGAAAATTTCACATAACATATCAAAAAATGGTGAAGTTATGTTTTTAATACTTTGAGATACGATTTTTTGAAAATAAAAGCTGGGTTTTCGACGCACCACGCGAAAAAATTGGAAAATGAAGAAAAGGGGAAAAAATTGACTTTTTTCACTAAAACTGCGTACCAAAATTTTCGTAATTAAAAGACGCAACTTTTGGTACCACAACGTGTAGGGTAACTATACCCTTTCTCAGCCTATTTCTATTATCGGCCTATCAGCACTTTGCTCATGAATTACAGCTTAAATAAAATGTTTTTGACTGTTCCAAAGTAATAAATAGCTCAAATAAAAGTGAGCAATCAACTCATCATTGTTGATACACCTGAAAATGTTGATTTAATAGCGGAAAACGACAAAAGTGATGAGAATTGGTCGAACGGCTTAGAGTGATTAAAATGGGTATATTTCCCTGAAATTTTAAAGTTATCGCAGTTTTAGTGAAAAATGTCGATTTTTTCCCGATTTCGTCATTTTCACATTTTTGCGCGTGGCGCGTCGAAAAATCCAGTTTTTATTTTCAAAAAATCGTATCTCAGAGTATCGAAAACATAACTTCACCAACTTTTTATATGTAAGTGAAATTTACCGAGGAATCCGATAAAAATATTTTCAGACATAGGCTCTTTGGTCCCGAGACCTTCAAAACAGCATTTTAAGTTTTCGTACGACCTTTTCAAATGTTAAGCTGGATTTTTGAAACTTCTTACTATTTTTCCCAAATAGCCAAACTAATCTCCTTTCTTTTGCGTCTACGACAGCTAAAATCGGATGAAATGGCGCGGAGATATGACTTTTTGAAAAAAAGTGGTTTTTGCGGAAATCGACGAAAATTGCCATTTTCCGAGCCACCCTAACACGTCGTAGGTCACCATAATGGCCAAACAAAAAAATACGGGTCTAATTATTTCGGCCAAGGATCCCCCAGAAAAAAATTGAGCTCGATCGGAGAACTTTTTTAAGAATCATGCTGTTCTCGAGGGGAACTGCTGTAAATTTATGAGAGCTTATGTAAATTAATTGGTGAATTTGTGAAAATTAGTCTGAATTTGTTAATATTCATGTAAAATCGTGTAAGCGTGTGAGTATTTTTGGAATTCGTAGGAATTTGTTGGAAACTTCTAAGCAATTGTGACATTTTGGTCCTGAGATTTTGCTGAAATCGGTTTGTTAATTTGTGAGAACTTGGTGAACTTGCGGAACTTTGTAATAACATGTGGGAAATTATTGTAAAATTATGCATGATTTTGAGAGCATTGATAGAAGTTTTAGAGAATTTTTCATTCTTGTCCATAAACCAATCAACAAAACATAAACAAATTCACTGTCAAAACGCAACAGCTCGTAAACAACTTGACTAGTTCCCGTCAAGCGAGCCAACAACAATGGAATGACGGATGCATTAAAATGTTTCAAAAGTCCATCCCCTCCCTTTATCTACTGCTCCCTTATATCACCAGCACACTATAGCCACTTCACTTCACCCACACCAAGTGGCGACGATGTGGCAATAAAAACGCTGCACAATAACCATCAAACCGGAAATGCAAATGCAAAAACACCCGCCAGTCGGAACTTTTGTGTGTGCGAATCTCTGATGATGGTGCATTCGTTTGAAGGTATGTTCCGTGCGAGTTTGTCAAAAAGTGCTGGCAGTGTTCGAGTTGAAAAATGACAGTTACAGCTACTCAGGAATGAGTTATGAGGTTAAACGTCAGATTAAGGTGAATTTTTATGAGTGAAAATCCCCCAAATCTGATATTTTTTTCCTAAACAAACATTTCTGAAATGATTTAAATATGAAGTTAACTGAGTTGTGTAAATAAAGATGGATCTTTTAACAAACCAGAATCAAACGAAACCCACACCGATCATCAAACGAACGCACCACAACTGCAAGCTCGCAATAGAAGAGAAGCGCTCGGAAAAGTTTCGCGCGCAGAAAAAAAAACCGACTGAAGCTTTTTGTTGCAACTTTTGCGGCCGCGAGGCGAGAAAAATGCTAATTCCGGTGCTGTTCTGATGGTACCTGCTCATGCGAAAGGGAAACAATCGCGATTCACGCCAGAGTTCAAGAGGGTAGCATTTTGGGGCATTTTCTTTCGCTTTGAATTAATTTTAAAGGAAAATATTGTTTCTGGTGGTGGAAATTTTTCCGAAAGCCGGACAGAACATGGAGCTAGGATGCAACAGAGGGCAACTTGAGCAGGGAAATTGTGGTAAAGATATTATTGCTACTTCAGGGTGAGAAACATTTAGAAGCTTGACCACAATCGGAACAAGCTAACGATTTTTGGGAAGAATTAAAATAGGGATAGGACAAGAGAATGGCAGTTTGCTCATGCACTGTTATTGTAACACTAACAGCATCATTGTAAGCTTCACAGAACAAATTTGATAGACTAGCCACTAAAAAACCATTTCTGTCTCTGTTGATAAATAGCTGACACTCTTACTGAGGCCCGTCAGGATTGATACACGAGTTTACTGTTAACACTATTAAAATTATAGAGCTGTTCATAACCGCAACCTGTTTTAAGTTTTTAAAAGCTTTAAGCAATGCAAATTGAGCCTGTGGGTTGGTGTCTTCACTAAAATTATTGTATGGCATTAGCTTTATAGTCTCTGTCTCCGGTTGTTGCATACTAAAAGGCTTATCATCTTCCAAAACATTGCAAGGTTACAAAGCAGCTGGTTTAGTTAGCGGCAGAATGAGATATTTTTTGATAAATCAAATTTGAAAAAAATACCACATTTTCTTCAATGCTTCTCAGAACGAACCATTTAGATTATGTGCGGTGAAGATGATTGAGACCTAAAGCTCCCTTCTTTCATTCAGCGGGAAAAATGGGATAAAAAATAAAAGTACATGTCATTGACTACACCCAAGAAGTCTTCCTACTTTTTTGGCCTGCTTAATCCTAAATCCGGTTCCTTTTAATGGTTCTGTTTGCAAAAGGTTTTTCCTTTCCATTGCCCAGGTTCAATTTAATTCAATATTCAAATCAATCCTTCTTTTCCTGGGAATCTCGTATCGAGCTCGATTGTGGGAAAAATATCAGATTATATGCTGCCTAAGCTGGTGGAAGATTCCACCTAAACGATTTGAAAAGGTTTTGCCTTCCTCACCTCACTGAGGCAAGGCTATAAAATCACTCGAAAAATGAACTTCTTAAATACACCTCCTAGATATACCTTCACGTATACCTATCGACTTAGAATCAAATTCTGAACAAATGTCTGTGGGGATGTGTGTAGACATGATTTTTTTCCACACGATTATCTCAGAACTGGCTGAACCGATTTTGGACGGATCCGCCTTATTCTGTTTGTTTTGGGGTCCCCTAAGACCCTATTAAATTTTATTCTGCTTTAGTAAAGTATTTAAAAAGTTATGCCAAGAAAAACATTTTTGTAGACTCCAAAAGGGTGATTTTTTGCATAACCTCAAAAGGCCGGGTCTTTTTGTTTACGTGCAAGAGTCGCGCCAGATGCGAAACGCCCGGTTGCCACATTGCTTCAAATGAGAGTCTGCATGTTTTCTGGAAAAGTCTGTATCAGGTATATATTTTTTTTCATAAACTTATTTTCATTATTACTATGTTAATGTGAGGAAGTCACTACCCACCTAAGGGTGGATTAAGAAACGTTTTTAGAAAGCAAGTCGTTATTAAGGAACATATGTGTTGGATGGCTTTATGCTGAAGTGAATCTTATGAATCTATTTGAGGTGAAAAAATGTGCTACAAAGCAATTACTGTTTGATTTATGTCACAACTTTATAAAATATAACTTTTGGTATGTATCTGAAGTTTTATAATTGTTGAAGTTCCCCTATTTTACATAATTTACTTTTTTTCTTTAAATTCTTCAAATTCTTAAATTTTTTAAATTCTTAATTTTTTTAAACATTCTTTATTTTTTTTAAATTGGTTAAATTCTTTAAATTTTTTAAATTTTTTAAATTCTTTAAATTTTTTAAATTCTTTAAATTCTTTAAATTCTTTAAATTCTTTAAATTCTTTAAATTCTTTAAATTCTTTAAATTCTTTAAATTCTTTAAATTCTTTAAATTCTTTAAATTCTTTAAATTCTTTAAATTCTTTAAATTCTTTAAATTCTTTAAATTCTTTAAATTCTTTAAATTCTTTAAATTCTTTAAATTCTTTAAATTCTTTAAATTCTTTAAATTCTTTAAATTCTTTAAATTCTTTAAATTCTTTAAATTCTTTAAATTCTTTAAATTCTTTCAATTCTTTAAATTCTTTAAATTCTTTAAATTCTTTAAATTCTTTAAATTCTTTAAATTCTTTAAATTCTTTAAATTCTTTAAATTCTTTAAATTCTTTAAATTCTTTAAATTCTTTAAATTCTTTAAATTCTTTAAATTCTTTAAATTCTTTAAATTCTTTAAATTCTTTAAATTCTTTAAATTCTTTAAATTATTTAAATTCTTTAAATTCTTTAAATTCTTTAAATTCTTTAAATGATTTAAATTCTTTAAATTCTTTAAATTCTTTAAATTCTTTAAATTCTTTAAATTCTTTAAATTCTTTATATTCTTTAAATTCTTTAAATTCTTTAAATTCTTTAAATTCTTTAAATTCTTTAAATTCTTTAAATTCTTTAAATTCTTTAAATTCTTTAAATTCTTTAAATTCTTTAAATTCTTTAAATTCTTTAAATTCTTTAAATTCTTTAAATTCTTTAAATTCTTTAAATTCTTTAAATTCTTTAAATTCTTTAAATTCTTTAAATTCTTTAAATTCTTTAAATTCTTTAAATTCTTTAAATTCTTTAAATTCTTTAAATTCTTTAAATTCTTTAAATTCTTTAAATTCTTTAAATTCTTTAAATTCTTTAAATTCTTTAAATTCTTTAAATTCTTTAAATTCTTTTAATTCTTTAAATTCTTTAAATTCTTTAAATTCTTTTAATTCTTTAAATTCTTTAAATTCTTTAAATTCTTTAAATTCTTTAAATTCTTTATATTCTTTAAATTCTTTAAATTCTTTAAATTCTTTAGATTCTTTAAATTCTTTAAATTCTTTAAATTCTTTAAATTCTTTAAATTCTTTAAATTCTTTAAATTCTTTAAATTCTTTAAATTCTTTAAATTCTTTAAATTCGTTAAATTCTTTAAAATCTTTAAATTCTTTAAATTCAGCAATTCCATTTGAAAAGAGCCTAAACTGAAAAAAAGTTCTTTGATCGGGCTCAACATTTTTCTGGGGGTTCCTCGGCCAAAATAATTAGACCCGTATTTTTTTGTTTGGCCGTAAGGGTGACCTACATCGTGCTAGGGTGGTTCGAAAAATGGCAATTTTCGTCATTTTTCGCAAGAACCACTTTTTATAAAAAAAATCATATCTCCGCGTGATTTCATCCGATTTTAGCTGTCTTAGACGCAAAAGAAAGGTGATTAGTTTGACTATTTGAGAAAAAAAGTAAGAAGTTTCAAAAATCTAGTTAAACATTTGTAAAAGTCGTATGAAAACTTTAAATGGCGTTTTGATCGTGTCTGGACAAAAGAGCCTATGTCTGAAAATATTTTTATCGGATTCCTCGGAAAATATTACAAATCAAATAAAAAATTTGGCGATGTCCTACCGTGCGTTTCCGAGATATGATTTTTTGAAAATAAAAACTGAGTTTCTCGACGGACCACGCGCAAAACAGGAAAAAACGGCAAAATTCAGCGAATAATCGGCGATAACTTTAAAATTTCAGTGATGGCCTACCCAAGTAACCACAAGCACTTAATTGAAGTATTTATTCAGTACTAAATCAGCACTCGAATGCTTTGAAGTAGTAAATAAGCTTTGCGAATGCCTCAAAGTACCAAAACTTTGCAGCATTACAACTGGCATTAAATCACCATTTACGACCTTGAAAATGTGCTTCAAAGCATTTGATGTTTATCAACAAAGTAACCCATCCATACGGGAAACATTTCAGCCAGTCACGCTGTTATTGACTTTTATCCATCTCCCGTTATACTGTTCCAATAAGCGTGCGGGCTAAGGCTCATTTCCCCCAGTGTGCAACAGTTTTATTTTTGCGTGAACTGGGTTCAATTCCCGCTGACTGAAGTGTTTTTTTTCTCGCAAGCAAAAAGCTGCTTTCCGGAAGTCTGATACACTTTGTGAAATTTTGCCAACCGTGGACCAAGCACTCCTCGGAAAAACAGTTTAGGTTAGCCGTTAGCCATTACTTGTCCCTATTAACCCCAAGCCTTCCGTAATTGATTGTACTGTGCTTGACTGGATGGCCGCAATTTGCTGAGTGACTCGTCAATAATTTTCGTCAACAAAATGACAACGGGTTTTCCATGAACCAGAAACTCGAAACAGCAGAAAGAAAGTCTTCCTTAATGTTCGATGCATCAACCATCGATTAAAACTTTCAAAACAAACACTCATTTCAGAATACATCAGTTGGCTGGCGCGCATCCTGGAGATCGACGAGAAAAATGCAAGAATAACATCAAAGTGTCACACTCACACATGAAACGCAACTGGAGAAAAAAAACAAAGGAGGCCCACCACCAAGTGTGTGGAGCAGCTAGCTGTCCTTTTTTTTCCCCCAGCCTTGACGTCGATAAAGCAGTTTTTTTTGTTCGAGCTTTCGGCGAAGCATTAAACCGGCATCACTGTGCGCCACTTGAAATATTTCTCAAGGGAAAAGTGCTGATTTAATGTTTTGAAGCATTATTTGCGGGTATAAAATGCCAATATAATGCTGATTTAATGCCGCTATTTAGTGCCTCGCGGTTACTTGGGATGTACCCAAGTAACCGCGAGGCACTAAATAGCGGCATTAAATCAGCATTATATTGGCATTTTATACCCGCAAATACTTCAAACATAAATCGCTTTTCAATAAGTAACTGTGATGCCGGAATGCTCGCCAGCTAACAACTTTTTGTCAGAAAAAAGGACGGCTGCTCACACGCGGTGATTGTTTTCTCCAGGCGTTTCATGTGTGATGATGTTGCTGCATTTCATTCTCGAAGATGCGCATCTGTGCTGTTCTGAAATGAGTGTTTGTTTTGGTTTTAATCGATGTTATGCATCGAACATGAAAAGACTTTCTTTCTGCTGTTTCGAGTTTCTGGTTCATGAAAAACCCGTTGTCATTGTTGGACGAAAATGACGAGTCACTCAGCAAATTGCGGCCATCCAGTCAAGCACAGTACCTGAAGGCTGGGACAACTGAACGGCTAACCTAAACTCCGAGGGTGCGGTCCTGGCAAAATTTCACAAAGTAATTTCGGAAAGCAGCTTTTTGCTGCGGAAAAAACACTTCAGTCAGCGGAATTGAACCCAGTTCACTCAAAAGGCTGTTGCACACTGAAATGCGCCACTGCGCATTGGAACGTATAACGGGAGATGAATAAAAGTCAATAACAGCGTGACTGGCTGAAATCCCGTATGGATGGGTTACTGTTGATAAACATCAAATGCTTTGAAGCACCAAGGTCGTAAATGATTTAATGCCAGTATAATGCTGCAAAGACTTGACATCTGCAATAACTACCGTAAAACGGGGTGACTTTGATAGCCGGGGTGACTTTGATAGGTTTACGATTTTTCCGCAAAATGAAGTGTACAATTAAAATACGTAAGGAATGGTTTAGAAACATACTGACCGTGATAGAGAAGTGTTCAAAGTACCTCAAGAAGAACTTTTCATAAAATGTTGACAAGTTTAAAAAGTTAGTTAACTATAGTTAAGAAAATGTTGATGAAAGTCATTATTTTAAACTTCTCTAAGTGTCATGATTTTCTCAATGAACATGATTTTTAATCGGAAAACAGAATGCATTTTCGGATTCTTTGGACAATTTTCCACTAGGAGAAGGTTAAAAAAGTTTGTAAATAATAAATAATATGTATTTTTGAAACATAATTTTAAAAAAATCACCAAATTTATAGGCAATTTCAGTATAACAAATTTCATGTAAAATGTGAAAACTTGTGATTCGTGCTTCGAATTCAGTATAAAATGCAATATAAATCGATAATTTTACAAACAAAACTAGTTTTAACAAATTTCAGGCAAAATTCCGACTTTTTAACAATTTTACCTAAAATTTATATGTATTTTGTTGAAAAAGCTTATAAACTTAGTTAACTTAACATAAACATTGATTTTTTTCTTACAAACTATATCAGCTACTTTAGTGATGGTACATTTAACGTAAAAATAAAGTTTGAACATCTTAAATATGATTTTAACAAGAAAAACTATGACTATCAAAGTCACCCCGGAATTAAAACTAAGAATTTTTAACGTAACTATTTTTCTAAACACTATTGAAAAACTTTTTTTCCAAAATTATGCATGGACTTTGTGTGGCCTACCTCAGTACATGTTTTAAAAATAATAATATTGAGAAAACCCTTACCTGTTGGAAAATATTCTAAAAACAAATTGAAATCCTATCAAAGTCACCCCGGTTTACGGTACTTCAAAGCATTCGAGTGCTGATTTAGTACTGAATAAATACTTCAATTAAGTGCTTGTGGTTACTTGGGATGCCCCCTACAAGTTCCAGGTCAAAATGAGATTCAGGCAGATTGGTGAGGTCCAAACGACATCGCATACAAAGGGGTATGCCCTGGTCGTGGACTCGCTCTTAAATTTCAATGCCAAACAAACGCTGAAAATTTCAATCAAATCAGAGCTCCTCAATGTAAAACCTCCAGAACAACTTCGGGTTATCAAGTCTGAACTGTATTATTTGAGGAATTTGGATGTTTTTGCCTTCCTCACTTCACTGAGGAAAGGCTATAAAATCACTCGAAAAACGAAATTCATAATTTGACCTCCTGGACCCACCTTCATGTATACATATCGACCAAAAATCAAATTCTGAGCAAATGTCTGTGTGTGTGGTGGGATGCTGATAAAAAAATTTGCACTGGGTTATCTCGGCACTGGCTCAACCGATTTTGTCTGTTTTGGTCTCATTCGATCTGTTTTTGGAGTCCCTTTAAATTTTATCATTTTTACATTTCTAGTCATATTTTTGGCACATTGGTCACACTCGAGGTCACACTGGTAACGTAACCATTTGCACCCTTTTAGTTGAGACACAAACCATGAGCTTTATTATAGATTGCAAGGACACAAACCCTCCACCGAACATGTTATAATTGGGCATACTTCTTTTGTAATCGAGTGAATAGTGGGATTGTGAAGTTAACCTGTACTGTATAGGTATTAGGATGTAACAAAAATGACTTTTTGGCGAGCATTTAGAGGTTTGTTCCGGTGGGCGTATTGAGCCCAAATCCAAAATATGAGCTTGATTGGACGTAACAGGAGATGGCGCTTTTCATTTAAATTTTAAATGGGATTAAACCGATAAAAAAAAAATTTCTCAAAAATTACACTTTTTGAGACATTTTGGCCACTGAAGCGCTTATTTTCAACGTCATTGGCGTGTAGGCCAGATCCTTGCGCATCTTTTGGTTCATATAACATTGAAATTTGGAGCACCATGGAGCTCGGTACAGACCTTCAAAGTCAGCATTTTTTTTTTTTTTTTTGAAAAATTGACCCCAACAAAATCAAATGGCGTCTAGAGCATCGCGACGCATATCTTTTTTCCGGGGCCGATTTTTCGAAAAAATGCCAAACTTTGAAGGTCTGCACCGAGGTCTGCACCGAGCTCCAGGGTGCCAAAATGCCGCAAATAGTGGCATTTTTGATAAATATATTTTTTTGCAGGTTTAATCCCATTTAAAATTCAAATGCAAAGCGCCAGCTCCTGTTGCGTTCAATCAAGCTTGAATGTTACACCCTAATAGGTATAAACCCACATAGAAAGCAACCATTTATTTCGATTCCAATAGTTCAAGGGGTGGAATTCCTTCGAAAACTCCACACAACCCAAAAGGAAAAGGGACCAAATAGAGGCCACTAAGTTAGGAACTCTTTTGTATGTTTCGTTGCGGAATAGTTTCACCCAATGCTTTCTTCGCTTTACTAAAGCGCCATCAGTAAACTGCAAAGTGGTGCCCTTTTATACCTTTTATCAACAAACGGTAAATTTCTGTAGAGAGTCACCCACACGTGGCAATAAATTCCATCGATAGAGAAAGTTCATAAAACTTGGACTTGCGGGGAGCTTTAAGCTTGAGCTTGGCTTTGGAATGTCTCGAAAGAACGATAAAGTGTTGCGAGTTTGCATGGAAAGTTTTTTGGACCTTTTTCAAAATAGAAAATCGAGAAAAGAGCAATCGATTCACTGTCATCGGAGCGTATCATTGTCATAAATTGCCAAGCTTCGTGCACCAGAGAGCTTGACCCGTTTGTGCTGAGCTTTCGCAAAAACGCGTACATCTTCGAAAATTAATGACCTAAAGTCGCCCACGCATGACCTATCCATAGACTAATAAAAGACTACTCAGTGGGCTCTGAACCATGACTCAACCTTTTTATGACCCCTCGACAGGGCCGGTTCACTGTCAAAAATGACAGATCGAAATGTCAACAACTGGCAGCTCTGACTTTGAAATGACATTTTGCGCAATGTTATTGTTTGGGTTTGGGTTTTTGTTTTGAATTAAACGGAACCAGTTTCCGGAAGAGGACGGTGATTAGTAGAGTGAACCATCGTCTGGAGGGGATCCCGAACGAGATCCCGAGGGTGGTCGATTCTAGACAAGAAGCGGCTCTCGATCGAGATCATTGCGGAATGTTGATAATCTTCTTCTCCGAGAACGATCACGTGAGCACCGTCGGGTTTGCCAAGCAAAGCCGGCGCGGGCCGCCTCCGGTTAATACCGGCAGGGCAAAACCGTCCTCCTCCAATCCGGAATTGTCACTCTGAAAGGAATTAATGTCCTTGCAGACGCCATCTTGGCCTCGACGAATTGCACCTACTTCAAAAACCTCAAAACAGCCAAAATCTTTGCTCTGAACTGTCAACTTGTGGCATTCCGAACCCCAGCGATAACGTCGTCAAACAAAAATTTGTCCCCGAACCAGCATCACCAACAAACCGCCCCGAGCACCTCTTTCGCCGTCGCCGATATAGGCGAGCTGTACGCGGAGGTCAGCAGGAAGAAAGCCCCCAAAAAGGAAGCCCGCTTCGTCCCGGAACCGAAACCCGCCGAAGTCGCTAAGTCCAAGAATCCTCTTAATGCGTCATGGGAAAAAAACCCTTTTTTTACTTTAGTACAAAGAAAACAAAAACGCCGATATTTTTATCATGCACTTGAAAGTTTATTTTCAATGGTTGGTTACTATTTTTTTCAACATGATCGAAATTCACTTTTTTTGTTCACAAAGTTCTTCTTAACAAACACCTTGCCCTTCCGGATGTTTGTTTCAGCTCCGGAATGTCCTTCTTTAGCAGCTCTAGCTCGTAGGCGTTCACCTTGGGCAGACCAAGGTTCGGCGAGGGCAAAACGGGCTGCGGCGTAGGCCGTCGTGAACGTGGCCGATCCGGCACCGGCCTTGGCCTTGAGGACCTCCTGAATGCGTGCCGTCAGGGCGGCAATCTTGTCCTGGGGAAGCTCTGGGGTTCACTGGGATAATGGTCTTGCCGGAGTGGCCTCCGATGACCGGAATGTTGGCCCGCCGAAGTCGACACCCTCACCGATGAACTTGTTGGCACGGATAATGTGCAGCGTCGAAATGCCTAACACGCTCTTTCGGGCCCAAAACTCTGGAAGGCAATCGTTACCATCGAGTTGACTAGGTTCGAGGTGATTCAATCATCCGGCGGCGAGGTCGCGGACGATCGAGCCGTTCGTATTGAACAGATTTGGCTTGCGAGGAATGATGAGAAAACAGCAATCATCTAGAAAAGAGAACACAAATGATAAACCGAATAAAATAAGCATTTATTTTAAAAGCTAAGCATTACCTTACAAACCAAACACCAGTAAATTTCGCTTGTTTCGCCAAACAAAAATCCCTGCACAGCTGATTGACTTGTTTGCAGCCTGCTGCCTTGATTGCTAAGAAAAACAAAAACAAACAAGATGCGCGCGTAAATCAGCACAAAACGAAATCGAAAAACCAGCGCTGCCATGTCGTTCTGTCATACGAGGGGCAAGCCGATGCGTGGTTCAACGTGGTACCCGCGGTTAACAGCTTATGAGTCATAATTTTTGAAATTTTTTGTTCCGAGTGTTTAGTCTTTAATTAGTCTATGACCTATCCCTCAGCGCGTCAAAATTCTAACCTAGAATACATAACCTCAAAGCAAAGGATAACCTTTTTCCGTCAAAATCGATGCACAGAGTGTTCAGAATAATCGTCCTGACAGTTGACAGGGCAGATAAATTTTTCAAACCTCCCGTTCGTCGAATCGTCGTCGTCGGCCCCCCAAAATGAACTCTGTGTGCTACATGTAGGCGCAAAACGCCACAATGATAAACGTTCTCTGGTGTATTGTGCTGCAGCGCAACCCTTGTGCATGACATCCCGGGCGCTGGCAACACTGTTCAGTTGCACCCTGGAGGGTGCACGGAGAAAAATCGCCATGACTTTATGACTTTTATTCATAATTTTCTTGTAAACAGTAACATTATTCACGGTCCTGCATAAAATTTCTCGAAAAAGTTATAAAGCCATGAAAATTCGGTTGAAATTTTCACCGTGATCCCAAAAAGCTGACATTCTGCAGCAACTTGTACGTCGCCGCCGTGTCGGTCGTGTCAGCTTCAATGTGGCGTACATAAATTGAAAAATTGTACACATAAATCATTGTCAAATGCGCCTCCGTCGTTGGAGGCTTTTTCGAGGGGTGAGGAGATGAGCAAGAGAAATGGAGTAGTTTGCAGTCCGTAAACTGGAGCAAAGTGTCACGTGTTGCAATTTTGCGCCACTTCACACAAACGTCGGCCGAAAAGAAGCTGACTGTGACAGTTTTGTGCAACAAGGGCGCGTTTTGGCGCGAAAACACGGCGGTCGACCGTGAAGATATTGCTTGAGGTGAGTTTTCAGACATTCTTGAATACCAGAGGTTTGAGTCTTGTTTTCCATGCACAGACGTTGGTGTAATTGAGGTCCCTAGGAAAAATACGTTGAAACATATTTATAAAAAAGATCTTATATTTAAATTATACCGAACATTCCAGTAAAGTCTACCGCAAGCCTGTTCATATTCATAACAAAGTTTTCCATTGCATCGATGCCCAGAACTAATTTAAATCCTCTCAATATACAAATGCAAATGTACTCTGCGTGATGGAACGAACGGATGCTCTTCAAATAGGATCTGTCACCGCTTGGCATGCCATCAAACCACTGAACTGCTGCTCTGGATGGTAAGGGGCCAATTGCATCGATATATGCATTTACCCTGAGTCCCCCAACTCAACCCTGCCCCAACGCCAGCTCTGCAGGGCATTCTCCCAGTTGTCATGTGTCAAAACATGGACCATTTTCGAAATTAAATTCCATTTCACTCGGAGATTGGCAGCTTTCGGTGGCCTTTCCTGAACGGGATGGGATGTCCAGCGCTGGCAGTGGGTGGGTGGACAGATGAAGCAGATTTCGACACGTGACGTGACGTCCCACAGAATCCCGTTTCCCCATTCAACAGGCAGGCTGGCAGCACTGCTAAGTCTGAGTGGAAATGAGCTTGTTTTAGCGCACTCACACACAAATGCGGCAGGTTTGAGTAATGTTCGCTCTACATGTGCTTACGTAGTTTACACTTGGGCCTCTTTGGTAAGAGGGGGTTCGATATTGATTGAAGTTGTAAAACTGGATTTAAGGGATGCATTTAAAAGGAAGTATTCTGGTTGATCGATGGACAACAGCAGAGCATTTCTCTACCAAAACCGGAAATGGATTATATTTGTATTTTTTTTATTTGGCTCAAACTTTGTGGGGGCCTTCCCTATGACCAAAGAAGCTATTTTTAATCATTGGTTCACCCATACAAGTCTCCACCCAAGCAACACACTTTGTCAGATAAACGTATTTCCTAACTGGTTGTATAACCGAACGGCCTCGTTACCACAACTTGTTCTACAACTCCTGTGCATTGGAAAAAGCGCACTTTTTTCTGTTGTATAACTTGCCAGTATAAGATGCAAGTTATCAGAGTAAGTTGTACAAATGTATCTGACAACACTGTGCTAGCTAACAAGAGATTCAACGGAAAAAAGGGGGCGTGGTTAACGGCTGTGCTGTCAAATCAAAGCGCACACTGAAAAGGAAAGATAGATTGAAAACAGTTGTCTAACCGTTACCCAACTTACATGTAAACAAACAGTTCTTATCAGAATTTCAACCAACGACGAAGCCAATATGAATAGTATCTCTGACTATTTTGGTACGTTTGTTTCTGCCCGATTTATTTAGAAAAAAATTTAAATTGCATGAAAAAAAAAATAATATTTTTGCGCTCTCTAACTGTGATTCATGTGAAACCCTCTTCATGGCGAACTTTTAGATTTTCATTTTTTTGATGAACTCCGTCTTTCCCAAGATTCGATCCGATGACTTCGACGACTTGTTGTTATCTCCAGGCAGGTCCAGGCGCACTTCCACATCTCTCCACGAGGCTTCATAGTAAACAAGCTGGCCTAAACGTCAATAAGAAAAGTCCGTCCAGAAAAGGCTGTCATTGGAAATAAAGTTTTATAAGTTTGTTTCAAGTCAGTTTTTATAACTCCATTATGTAACTTTGTTATAACAAACCGTTTCAACTGTCATTTCGATTACCGTACCACGGAGTAACATTGAAAATTGGTGTGATTTTAATTTGTTGTTTTCTCTATCATGAATTCCGTAAGCTGATATTTTTTGTAGCTTTTACCGGCGATATTTTTATAAATAATCGGTCAACAATTAAAATTATTGCAATCTTCGATAAATAAACATTATTGAAACTCTAAATACCTCACGTACAAATTTACACCACCTAACAACACGCAATGTCAAGTTGAATATGTTTGTTGAATATCAGTTATATAACCTGTTCTCCGATAACATTTGTGTAACGAAGCGAGAAAACCTAAGGTTATTTATAGAATGGTTGGCCACGCCCATTTTTCAGAAGATGCCGTTACATGACAATGTTAGATAAGCAGTGAAACAAACAGTGCAATATTATTCTTATACAACAAACTGTTTTCGAGGAAAACAATGCAGATGAGGGGACAGCATCATGGCATATCAGGAGTTTGACGTTTAATTACAGCTCATAAAAAGCGTTTTCAGCTGAAATCATGTGATAAATACCTCAAACGGAAGTGAGCAAGCAAGTTTCTATCGAAGGTGTTCGAAAATAAGTTGTTTAAACAGTGTAAATCAGCAAATTGGATGGAACCCACCAAATAGGTGAGAATTTTTCCTATGTTGTGTTTTGTTGGAAAAGAGTGAAGTTGACTGTGTTTTAACACTTTTGTGGCACAAAACACGATAGTTACACAAGTTAGTTATACAAGCAGTGAAACAAACTGTTATTTAAGTTATGTTCAGTTTTTTTCTCGTATGTTTATCAAAAACAATTGTCTACCTATTATTCAACAGTCGACAAGTTATGAGTGCTACTTGGGGCATACAATTTTGGCTGCTGTCCATACAAAAATGGTACGTAAATATTCAAACAGTTGTAACTTTTGAGTGAATTTTCTGATCAATTTGGTGTCTTCGGCAAAGTTTTAGGTATTGTTGAGGACTATTGAGAAAGAAAAGGTACACGGAAAAAAAATTGCAGATTTTTTAATTAACTTTTTTATCACAAAAACTCAATTTCCCAAAATACATATTTTTTTGATTTTCGAGATTTTTTGATATGTTTTAGAGGACAAAATTCCGCAACTTTTGAGCTATAGGGAAGTATGGGCAAAAAATCTGCCGCCGAGTTATGATTTTTTTTTAAATAGTGATTTTTGGAAAAAAAATTAAATTCCATGCAAAAAAAAATTAAGAAATTTTTTAATGTGAAATTGAATTTCCAATCGAAAAGTTCTTTACAGATTTTTTGACTAAACGCTCTGTTTTCAAGATATAGCCACCGAAAGTTTGATTTTAGCGAAATATTTGCAGTTTTTTGATTTTAAGAAATAGTGACCATGAGTGATCATTTCTAAAAATATTTTTTTCGAAAAGTTCAGTTTGGGCGAGACTACGAAAACTTCAATTTTCCTGTTTCTATTTCTTTAAGCGGCTGTATCTCAGTAACCAGTGGTCCAATCTTCAATGTCTCTTAGACAATTTTGTAGTGAATTTTCTGAACTTTAAAAAAAATAATTTAGAAATGGTCACTCATGGTCACTATTTCTTAAAATCAAAAAACTGCAAATATTTCGCTAAAATCAAACTTTCGGTGGTTATATCTTGAAAACAGAGAGTTTAGTCAAAAAATCTGTAAAGAACTTTTCGATTGGAAATTCAATTTCACATTAATTATTTTTGCATGGAATTTAGATTTTTTCCAAAAATCACTATTTTAAAAAAAATATATAACTCAGCGGCAGATTTTTTGACCATGTTTCTCTATAGCTCAAAAGTGCCGGATTTTTGTCCCCTAAACCATATCAAAAAATCTCAAACATAAAAAAAACGGAAATTGAGTTTTTGTGATAAAAAAGTTGATAAAAAAATTTGCAATTTTTTCCCGTGTACCTATTTGTTCTCAATAGTCCTCAACAATACCTAAAACTTTGCCGAAGACACCACATTGATCAGAAAATTCACTCAAAAGTTACAGTTGTTTGAATATTTACATCCATTTTTGTATGGACAGCAGCCAAAATTATATAGAGACTTGTATGGGTGAACCAATGACGCAAAATAGCTTATTTGGTCATAGGGAAGGCCCCCACAAAGTTTGAGCCATATCAAAAAATACAAAAAATGAAAATGGTCAAAATCGGCCGATTCCGTAGAAAGTTGCTCAGCAGGTTATTGAATGAAGAAATGAAGCTTTTACTGCAGAAATTGAGTGTAACGTTTTATGATGCGGTGAATCTTGGGTTGAATTCAAATTTAGGGGTCAACCTAACTATTTGAATGAAAATCAAGCAATAGGGTCCTTAAGTCCTTCGTCAATGTTTGTTGCCACCGCTGGGATGAGCACACTGGCCGACGGTGCAACGCCGGCGGTGTAATCAGCCGATACCGTCACAGCTGTCAACGCGCGCAAAGAAGACGGAAAAAGAGTGTGGGTGTGGCAACCAGTGCAGTGTAAACACGCGCGCTGTTCGTTCACCATTTTTCACCTGGGAGAGTGCAGACGTTTTTGGGCGAGTTGGAGGAGATTTTGCGGATTATTACGGAGGAAAAGTATGAGTTGTTGTTTTTATTATTGAAATTTATTGAAACAATGCAACCTAGAAAACCTGTAAGTAGAAGAAAGCAAAATTAGTAAAGTTTTAGACTAATTGAACAAGAAATACTTACCCGGCAGCAACGAAAAGTCAGCGAGCTGCTCCGTCGTTCGCACCGTCATTTGGGGTGAAATTACACTTTGGTGATCCGTGAGTAAACCTGAAAATAAACAAGAAAAATAGTTAATATTCAATTACACCTACGAAAAACAGGAAGTACAAGAAGGAAGAAAGAGGAGGAGTTAAGGGAAGAGGAAACGCTAACGTAGGAAAGGAGACCAATTAAGTGAGTAGTAGAAATAACAATGCAAACAAAAATACTAAAAATAAACACTTACTTGCAGTTTTGTAGCTGCTTGAAACGCTGTTCAACAAAAAGTTGGGGTTTTAATTACCGACCACCCGAACAATTTTTATGTAAAACTGTAGAAAAAACGCGATCAAAAACAATTTCTGATCACTTTTTTTTTTATTTTTATGCAAAAAAAAACTACAAGACATACATTTATCGATGGATAACCTATGGTCCCTAGGGTGGTCCAAACCCGGCTTTATTGGAGCTACCCCGTGAAATCATAGGTTGACCCATTACTAGGCTAAATTTGAAATTTGAGCTCATTCTGACCACGGGAACCCCTCCCTCTAATCGCTTAAAGTTTGTATGGGAAAAATCGTAAAAATGTATCCATGGAGAAAAGCAACTGTTTCAAATTTTTACCTGTGAAGGACGCAATAGTCGTCTAATTTCTATAATTTTTCAGATGTAGAACCTTCATAAAACTTTGAACACCTTTCCCGAAAGTTACTAAAGCAGAATTGAGTGAATTTAATTTGAAAATTTGAGATCATCGACTTTTCCCGACTTTTTGACAAAAAATCATAAATTCCCGACTTTTTCTCGATTTTCGGTGGATTTTGGCGTATTCCCGACTTTCCCGATTTCCCAACTTGAGTGGCCACCCTGGGAGTCATTTTCGGAAGCTAATAAGTTTTTAGCAAAAAATCCTAAAAATATGGCGTTTTCAGGAAAGTTATTCAAAATTCATAGAAGGTCCTACATCTGACAAATTTTATAGATTGGACAACTATTACGCCCTCTACAGGTGAAAAATCGAACAGTTGCTTTGCTCCATACATTTTCACGATTTTTCCCATACAAACTTCAAGCGATTAGAGGGAGGGGTTCCCGTGGTCAGAATGAGCTCAAATGTTGAATTTAGCTTAGTGATGGGTTAATCTTTGATTTCAGGGAGTAGCCCTGAGAAAGCCCGGATTTGGAGCAACCTATCGGTCCCATACCCATACTTCGCTTCGCTTCGCTAGGAGACGGTGATTTTAGCGGATTGCAGACTGGATTTTCGCCATGTGATGTGATGATTGTCTAAGCCCAAGTTGCCTAGGAATCGATAATTGGGAATAGAACCAATTCCACCTGAACCAGATTCTCACCACCATGGCAGCCGTCCATTGCCGGCCGCTCCCATCTCCACCGCGCACCAGGGACAAGGAAAGGGAATTGGAAGACGGGAAGTGTTGATGCTCCACTTTTTTAAGAGTATTAAGGGAAAATCTCCACGGTATCCTCAAGTAAGTTTCGCTTGGAGTTGGACGGTTTTTGGGAAGGTGAATGGTCTGAGGAGCCACCCTAGGCGAGTGGTAACGACCGTTTGCATTGTTGTTCGAATTCTTCGTGTGTTCTCATTTCAAATGGGAATGCTTTCAATTCTTCTCATCTCTTATTGGATGAATTCTATCAGTCGTCCAGGCTATTTATAGCGAGGTATTTTTAGATTCAATTTCAACTGCGCTTGCAAATCTTGCATGCAATCTTGTTTGAGTTCTGATATTCAACTTGCATTCAATGCGATTCTAAGTCCGATTCTTGGATTCAACTATACCAGTCTGATTCCTCCTCAAGCTACCAATGCTCCACGGTTAAGTGGAAAGCATTTTGCTTACCAATCCTAAGGACAGGGGATCGAACCCCGCCGTGAGCTTGAAGTTTTTTTCATTAATTCCAAATTTAATGAGTCCAGAACTTTCTCGTTGGGAGCAGATGGGTATCGAACCCAGAACCATTCGCTTATAAAGCGAACATCGTAACCATTCAGCCACGACCGCTCTCCTCCTATCGGTCCCATACCCATACTGCAAAAAAAGTATGTTTCGGTAAATGTCCCCCGGGGTAACCTCCCAGAGGGGGCACGGGCCACTCTAGGTTGTGGCAACCACTATCGAAATGATCATTTTCATGTCCAGTATCAAAAACCATGAATTTTGATAAAAATCGTATGGTTCGGCAAATGTCCCTCCAGGAGAACCTTCCCTCAGGACATTGACCACTCCAGGCTGAAGTTTATATCCAACAAGTTACATAGTTTTATACTACGACCCAAAACATGTCAATATTCCTGTGAGCAATTAAATTCCCATCGTAAGGTCCGTCTTTGATCAACACTAAATCTTCCAGAGGCTGTTGGCTTAAATAGTATCGCACGGCATGTTGCTGCTTCCACGCAAAAGAAAACTTGTGCGTTGCAAATATCATCTCTGCTCGGTACGTAAGATTCATCGACATCTTCAAAAAATATATATTGACATCGCAGTTAGTGCTTTAAGACACGACCGAGCTGTTGCTGTCCGAATCCAATCTCAGTCGAGCGGGTGCTATCCATTACCATTTCCAGCTCATTTTCCACCACCAGCAAATTTTCCACCAAACGTGAATGCTTGACAAAGTTGCTCAAACACCGAGCGATTTTTCCATGCCCACAGCTTTATTTTGGTGTCACCAAATACTTCCCCACCTTGGCCATCGCGGTAAGTTTTTCCGACTTCGACAAGCGTTGCCAGCAAGGCAAATTACTGGGATAGGGCCTAAAGAAGCCGTCAACCATCCACTTCCAGCAAGCAACGCGGCAAGGGATTCTTCCTACCACATCAAAGTTACAGGCGTTTGGTGTATCGAATGGAATGCGCGAACGCTGTCACCCGTAGCGGCGGACAACACCCGCACGAGATTTTCGACTGTACTCGAGACAGGTAATCGGTTTCGCAAAGCCCCAATAATTCATATTTCTGATCAAATGTTGACAGTGGGCTGTATAGGTCTCCGTCCTTTTCTACCAGCAAGAACCAAAAACAGCCTCGGGAGAGTCTCCGAAGATACCGAAGTAATCCAGGTTCTCTATCATTTGTAGGGGTGATTCGAGTGCCATCTTCACACAAGGTGACCACAAGAGCGAAAAATATGTTCTGTCAAATATGTTTTAGCCATGCATGAGTTTGTTAGCACATCTTCTCCTGAAGTACTCCATTCTGTTCTGTATGCCTTCTACCTACTGTAGATCCCCTTGCGGGATTGAGCTACAAAAAAGACTAGCACTTGAAGAACCAGGATGTTTTTAATGTGATTTGGTATAGGACCAAATTTCGCGTAAACCTACTCCTACTCCTAGAATATTTTCACAGCTCTTCGAATATTTTTCCGAGTAACAAGATTTTCAGCAAAGACCCACTTTGAAAGCAGGAAACTGGCATGGTTGCCAAACAAAAAACCCGGGGGTCGTTAAAGTGGATTGCTTTGCTTTTTTTGTTGTCAAATGATCGGGGTCGCTTTTTAGTTTGACACCCTTTCACACACACTACAAAACGTTTGTTTTGATAATGTGCGTGAGTGCCGTGTGAAAAGTGACAGTTCGTCACTTTTTAGTTTGACTTTGACCAACCAACGGGGTACAAACTAAAAAAGTGTCAAACGGAAAAGTGACCAACCACGGGGGGTTGAGTGAAGCATAAACTCACTCATTATTTTCCAATGGAGCACTTCCATTTGAGCAGTTTTTGCTTTTTTCTACAATGTATTTCTTATGGAGCGAACTGTCAAAAACTGCTCGACTGCGGGTGCTCCATTGTTTTATTTTTTTGACATGTGTACACTGAAATAAAAAAAGTACCAAATTCCTAAATTCTAGGAATTTTGACTCCTTTCCTTATTTCGTAAGCGGGTTATTTAGATTACTTATGGTACGTTCGTTTGAGGGCTAGCTCCGCACTGAGTGCCGCACTCAGAGCTGTCAAAGAGTTTGTTTGAAGAAACTCGCGCTAGTTCCGCACGAGTTTCGCCGCCATCTTGGAACTGAAACTCTAGTGCCGCACTCGATATTTTTTCAGTTTCATGCGAGTTCCATGCACACTGAAAAAGAATGTTCGTTTGAACCAAAACTGGCACCGACGAGCGTGGCACTCAGTGCCGCACTGGCTGTTCAAACGAACGTACCATTTATAGAAAAGGAGGAAAAATTCCTAGAATTTAGGAATTTGGTACTTTTTTTTATTTCAGTGTACGCATTGTTTTCGCACACTTCTTACACCCAAAGGAAAAATATATCTCAAAATCTGCAACAGTGAATTTGCTGCAGAAGTTGTCACATTTTATAACATTTTGTGCAGCAAGCCCCTAGATCATTTTTGCCCGTGTGTAAACATTTCAGCGATCTGCAGTTCTCACCAACACATATAATGCTGGCCCGTCCCCGAGCAACACTCCAAGAAGCATATGTTGCTCTTTCATTCACTTTTCATCAAGCGTCCATGGCGCGGTGGTAGCGTGTTGGATCAATAACCAAGAAGTTGGTGGTTCAATCCTCGTTCTGTTAAGGTTTTTTTTGTGAGTACAACCAAAAAGCCGTCGGTAATGTCGATAATTGTCGGCAGTCTCTGCACCAAAAATATCCGAGAGTATAGCGGCCGTCACTGTAGCTTGTGAGATCTCTTCTTGTGTCTCGTGATTCCCAGCGATGTCATTCTCTCTCTATCACTCCTCCCCTTTTCCTCGACTAAGCGCTCTCACCGCTGAGTCTCTCAATCTCTCCGAAAACTGCAATGAGAGAACGCGAGATGGCGATTAGGAGCCGACCACGCATGACGTCCTGTTAAACTGCGTTTGCGAAATTGGTTTTGTAGCGGCTTTTGTGGTTAAACGCTGTTGCGGTAGCATGATCGTGAAAGCGGTAATGAGAGAGAAAAGGAAACTGTCAATCGCGAGTGGGTAAACACGAAAACGTGTTCGGCTATGTTCGGCGCTGAGAGTTTCAATGAAGAGAGAAGAGCAGTTGTATTTGAGGCATGAATATTCAGGCGAGATAATTGTAGTTGCTGAGAGCTGATACTTTGATATTTTAACAACCCTGATTGTCGGTAACGGGCAAAAATGTCATACCCTTATATCGCAAAAAATGCATGAGGACAGTTTTCATGCAGATTCTGATATACTTTCATGCCGCCATGCATCACAATCATGCAACCGCCGTTTGGGTGTATGAGTTCGTGCTATAGTTTATAAAGTTGAAATGAATTTTCACGAGTTAACTAGGTATTCTAAAATTTGCTTGCTTGGTCTTGAAAGACAAGCAAAGTAATAACTCAAGTTTCAACTGCATTTATAAACGAAATCTAGAAAATTAGACTGACGATGAGAACCACCAAACTGTGAAAAGAAAGGTTGCGTCGTTAGAACTAGTAAATGACGTGGCAGAACGTGATTGTCACATGATTTCAGAGTTGAACGACAAAAAAACTTGCGATCAACAGCCAAAATATCTGGAGTTTTTTTTTGAAAAGGTCCTATAAACCAAATTTTTATTTTTTTGCTTTTTGGGTGTTTTTGAATACCCCTGACTCAAGGCGGTTCTAAAAACACCCAAAAAGCAAAAATTTAAAATTTGGTTTATAGGTCCTTTTCAAAAAAAACTCCAGATATGTTCATCATCGTAGTAAGAAACATCAACATTGGTTTTATCAAACAGGAAGGCAAAAGATTATCCAAGTCAAGTGACGTAGACTAGAAATACGCCGACGCCGACTCGATTTGGAGGTTAGAAATATAACAGCTTGGCTGCACTGTTTACATTTTTTGCACGTGTGTCTCAGTAAAAATGTGTGTGCGTGTGCGTTCGTGACGTCACGCTGTAAAACCTAATTGTGCCAAAAACTCGTACGTCTGTATTTGTGAAATGAATAAGGCTTTCTAGTCAGATATTTACCAACACATTCAAAGTATGTTTACATTACAGCTGGACGTTTGTTTGCATCAGGTTTCCTATCTCTTTCTAGCAAAAGTTTTTTGTCAGGCGACTTCTAGCTGGTTTTTTAGACTGGCCGCCCGATATGTCAGCAAACATACTTCGCAGGGCAGTGACAGCTCGAGCTCGATCAATGTTTGCATCAGGACACTGTGACGAGCAGTTCGTCATTTTTGGGTTAACTAATATTTTTTTACTGGGCCTAGAAAGCCCTAGATACGGAAGCAAGCAAACAGCAGTGTATGTGTTTTACTACATTCGAAACCGCTTCAACAAACTTAGCCTAAACCTTCAATCTTAAAAAATTGTTTAACTGCAGATTTTATTCCAAAGCTTAAGCTTTTTTTAGATGTTTAGCTGAGACACCCACCTTATAAACGAATACATATCGTTCTGCCATCATCCTTCCTTTATTTGGGTTACAACTCCAAAGATTTTATAGTTCAAAAATCTTAACACATCTACAATCATAATTCAACATCCCAAGACACAAACCAGCACAACTTTTCTTCTCTGCCTACACGTCATTGATCCATTTGTCGAACATCCCACCAGATTCTACCAACCCCCCGGGAGCCCCATCAACTCCACCACTCTTTGCCCACAAATACAAGGGGAGCAGCAGGACTGCAGTCGATTTTGCATTTTAATTGAAATGCATTATTTATCCTCCCATTAGGGGCTAAAGCATCAGAGAATAATTTACTCGCAAACTCCGCCTCCTCCTTTTGGCGAATATTGTTAGTCACTACTGGCCAGAGAGAACGTTCACATCCTGGCCAACGGAACAACCGACGGCGAGGTCCGGGGACACTTTCCAATCCTGGCTGAGAAGGATTTGTGGGAGAATCTTGTTCAGTTGTAGCGAGGTGGAGTAAAATGAGCTATTTCAGACTTATTTTTAAATTGTTGATGATTTTGCGTAACTTTTGCCAAATATATACCTAAAATTCCCCCTAAGAACCCAGTTGTGTGTGCGGTTTCTGGCTCAGAGTTGTCCATTACCACAGAAGCTTCATTCGACTATATATTCCCAGCGAGAGGGAAATGCATTATGAGGCCAAGCTGTCTTTGATTCTGGGCCACACTGCCCATGGTCAGTTTCAGCTTACGTCCAAGCCTCCTCGTTTCTCGATGAAGTGTTTAAATTGGTCCTTTCATGTAGAACAAATCGTGTCCTCAACCGCCACTTCTTCATCCTTGGTCCAGCAAAGTCATATCCCCGTCCTGACCACACTATAGTTCCAAGTACTAACGACCGCTCTCTCTCTCTCTCTCGTCAACCCCCCTCTATTGTCAGTATCGATAGGAGGCAAGATTAGTTTTCCCTTTGCTCTATTGACCAGCTGGACGCTCGCTGTTGTGGTGGTGGCCATTGATGGGAACAACACAGAGTGGGACGTCCCTTTTGTTCCGGCCTAACTGATATCGATTATGATGATAGATGGCAAGCTGCAACGACCAACCAACCAGCTCAGTTCGACACCCAACGCGTCGTCACTGTCATCGACCCTATTGTTTATGACTCGATGCAATTAGTGCTTGTGTTGGTGGGACACAATAGGGATTAGGGTGGGTGTCGTCAAAAGAGGATGTGACACTTTCAATTACTTCGAAGAAGGTGACCAAGGTGTAGATCCGGAACTCAGTGTTGAGCGGTGACGAGTGGGATTTCAATGGAGAAGCAAAGACCTGTTGATGTGAATTGTGGTTAGACATTCAGATGTTAGTTTCAACCAAGGGGTTTCCAGCATCAAGGATTACTAACCAGTCTAAATGGAATTACCAGGATTACTGGCAATATGTCACGAATTACTATGATTTCCCACACAGAAAAAAAAATGATAGTAATATTCATCAGGAAATGGTGAAAGATTTTGTGGCAAAATAAATCAAAAATTTTACCCCAAAAAATTACGAATTTTCATCAGTTTTTGATGTATATTCATCAGGTTCACATTTTTACACATTTTTTATGTAATATTACACAAATAAAAAGGTAATATTCAACCTACCAAATTTTCAACATTCCAAAATTCAACTTTTTTTTCTGTGCAGAATTACTTGGGATTCCCAGGAACCACGCAGAATTGCTCAAATATATAAAAAATAACTAGGATTTACTGCCTAGCTTCCAGCATATTGAGAAAAGTCTTTGGAATTGGATCGAATGACAGCTGTCAAACGCACAAAACCACTTGTTTGGCAAAAGTGCGTCCAACCCGGGAGTTCCCGGCACAAAATTTCCGGGAGTTTTATATGTTGTACGGGGAATTCCCGGAATCAAACAAAAATCTTTATTTGGCCTGGAAATTACATTAATATCACAACTTTTCTAAAATTTTACATGAATTGATACCGTTTTATTTGTTGTCATTTTTGTTTTTTAGCCATCTTAAACCAATTTTTAAGCTGTTTTAGTCATGTCATATAGAAATAAATAAAAAAATATTTATAAGATACTTATTTAATTTGAATTAGAAATGTGGTGCATATAAAATTCAAAGCACAACAGAGAACAACAAAAAATTGTTTCAGTTATCTAAAAACTGTTATCCTTGTTTAGATTGATATTAATATTATATAGCTAGTTCTATAAATTTAAAGCCTGAAAAACATAGCAAATATGAAGAAAACATAGATTGTATGACTTTTTCAAAAACTTTCCGGGAATATATAAATATTTTTCCCGTTTTCCCGGAAACTCAAAACCTGGGAAAATTTGACGTCCTGCTTGGAAATCATCCAATAATGGGGTAAACATCAGTTTGACAACTGATTTTGACGTTTGACAACTTATTTTGACGTTTGAGTGCTTTTTCATCCGAATACATTTGAATTAGAGAACATCCGAATCTGCGGACATTCCAAATCCGCTCTGTACTTCTTACAACCATAAAAGGCATCAAGGAAAAGCAAAATGCATTCTGCCGATTTACCTTTAAAGTATTACTAGTAGTTACTTCACATAAAATATATGGTAATATTCATCAGGAAATGGTGACAGATCTTGTGTAAAAAAAAAAAAAAATGATTAATTTTACCTCAGAAAATTATGAATTTTCATCAGTTTTTGATGAATATTCATCAGGTTCACATTTTTACACATTGTTAATGTAATATTACTCAAAAAAAGAGGTAATATTCAACCTACCAAATTTTCAACATACCAAAATTCAACCTTATTTTCTGTGTTGAATTGATGGGAAATACACGAATTACTGAGAAATTATGGAATAACACGAACTACTACGAAATTACTAGGTAATTCCAGAATTACAGGAATTACTGCAGAATTGCGAAGTCATTCTGGAATCACTGAATTACTTACTCAAAATCCGAATGATCCCGTACTAGCTATAACTATGGTTTCTTATATGAAAATTAATAGGCATTAAATTGAATCATAAACACAGAAAAAAAAGTCTAATTTTGGAATGTTGAAAATTTGGTAGGTTGAATATTACCTCTTTTTTGAGTAATATTACATAAAAATGTGCAAAAATGTGAACCTGATGAATATTCATCAAAAACTGATGAAAATTCATCATTTTCTGGGGTAAAATTAATCTTTTTTTTGCCACAAAATCTGTCACCATTTCCTGATGAATATTACCATCATTTTTTTTTCTGTGAAAGGTTTATCGAAATTATCTTTGTAACAGTTATTTTTTATTATTTTATTATTTTCCGAAGTATGTTTCCACAAAAAAGAATCATAGTGTTGTAACTGGCAACATTGCAGCCACCCAGACTGCTTTACCTCCGGCTCGACCCTGACAGCTGGTTCTGACAGGTCCGCGATGTCAGCTGAGCAACAACAATCACAGGGTAGAAGACCAGTGACTTTCTTGTATCGTTCTCATTCTACGTTTTAGTCTCGTCAAATAAAGACATCTTTTATTGTATTGTTTAATTAAACTCCGCGTTTCACTACCCCATCGGGTCGACTATCCCCGATGACCGGTGCCTCGCACTAGAACGTAAAAGTGGCGACGAGTAGCGTTCTTTTCGGGTGATTCCCGCGAGTGATTCGATCACCGAAAAGAAACCCACGCGAAGAGGAGCAGCACCATGGACCCGGCACCAAACAATCCAATGGCGGAGCGGCCATTTGGACTTCTTTCCCCGCATGGTGGCCTCGAGACGCTCGTGGAGCAGCGGCCAACGGACGGCCATTTTCCCGTCGCCGCGAAGTGCTTTCACCAGCCGCCACCATCAAACAACCCGCCGCTGCCGCCGTTGACCGCGTCATCAAGTGGTGCTCCCGTGTTCCCTACACGGCAGCCGAAGTGCGGAAGCTTATCCGCAGGCCTGGGACACGCCGGACAGCAGCCACCGTCCTTCAGCTATCACACGGGCGTCCCGTTCCAGCACGCCGGTGGACAAGCACTTGCCGGTCAAACGCTGCCCTCGATCTCCGATAGACTACTCCAGTGCTCCCGGCTCATCAATCAATTAGTCGAGCAGCAGCAGTTTCTTCAAGCGCTTTTCGCGACCGCAGCGTCACCTCAAAGCGCGATGGCGGCCCCGCCATCATCAACCTCCTTCCAGCCACAGCAGCTTTTCGAGGTTAGGACAAGCACGCGGCCGGAACAAGCGCCCTCAAGTCCAACCGAATCCTGCGAAGCCCATCGACATGGTCCCATGTGTGCACGTAACCGCGCCGACAGCGAGCAAGGCGTGCACCAAGACGGCGGAAAAGCGTCTCAGCAAATCCAGCAAGGGAGGAAGTGCAACAACAGTGCCGAACCAAAGCGACAACAGTGCGACGTCGAGCCCTTGGAAGCGCAAGTCTGGCTCGAGCACTCCGTCGGATCTGGCACGTCGGACGTCGACAGGAAGCAGTTAGGATGCCCAGCAGCAGCGCGTGCCTCAGCAACTAGCGATCCAACTCAGCGGCTCCCTGGTGAGTCCTCCTGTGACGTCAACGTCGGCAGCACAAAGCATCAAGGAATCGTCCTGGCCTCCAAGGAACCGGCGAAGCGCCCCGGATGTGACGGCGTGGACGATGATGGTCGCTGCCGTATCGCCGAATCTTCAGCGTCGGCCGCACAGTGGACAACCGTGTCTGCTGCCAACCAGAAATATCAACAGTGTGCGGCTTCGTGCGCGATCGATGCCGTGGTCCTGGATTGGTGGAAGCAGATCTCCACCCTCGTCCCGGTCGATCGTTCTGTGCGTGCACCATTTGTCGTGGTCGCCCGCATTCTTTTCGTCAATATCAACACAGGTCTACCAACAAGTCGCATCCTCATTTTGTCGCAACACGAACACACACACCCGCAAGCCAAGTGTGTGGACACCGCAGATGATTGTTCTCAGCAGTTCATCGAGCAACGCAGACGGTGGCTTGAACCAGGTGAAGTCGAGGCGTTCGTCAACCAGCCTCCGCCGTGGCCACCTCCTGCAGCGATCATCGTTGACCTTCTACATGCAGTTCCACGCAAGAAACATCACCCTCATCATCGACCTCGAAGTTCTTCAGGATGCCGCCGTCGATGATCAACGCAGATTAGGTGCCATCCGTATCTGCTCGCTCTTCTCTGCCATGAAGAGTGCGATTCCGGTTCAACCCGGAACGGCCAATTTCAAGGGGGAGATGTTGTGACTGGCAACATTGCAGCCACCCAGACTGCTTTACCTCCGGCTCGACCCTGACAGCTGGTTCTGACAGGTCCGCGATGTCAGCTGAGCAACAACAATCACAGGGTAGAAGACCAGTGACTTTCTTGTATCGTTCTCATTCTACGTTTTAGTCTCGTCAAATAAAGACATCTTTTATTGTATTGTTTAATTAAACTCCGCGTTTCACTACCCCATCGGGTCGACTATCCCCGATGACCGGTGCCTCGCACTAGAACGTAAAACATAGAACTACCAGGATTACTGGGATTATTAAGAATTACCAGGATTACTCTGGAATTACTCAGTAAATCCAGAATTACAGAATTACTTGCTCAAATTACAAGTAATTCCGGATTAGTGACCAGTCTGACACGATGCTGGAAACCCCTTGGTTTCAACTATTTCAGGTCGTGTCACTGTTAGGTTAAATGACCCAGGTGGTTCGTTTTGTCCAATCAAAACAGATGTTAGTAGTCACATATCATTGAAACTAAACCAACTCAACAGGTCAAAGTGGTACAGTTGCTAATTTCACTGGATTTTTTTCTTAAGGGTTGTTAAGCTTCCCAAACTGAACCGAAATACGCTTTTTAAACAAAATTATTTTTTTCAAAAAAAAAATTCAACTAAACGCGTTTTTCGGTTCAGATTGGCATGCTTAATAACCCTACAGTAAAAAAATCCGATGAAATTTGCCCGGAATATGGTCAAATTTGCCAATGGTCAAATTTTCTAAAAAAAACGAAGTTGACTTTAAAGCTGTCGGCCACTATTGCTTGTACCAACCACTAGTGTCTTCCTTTTAACTACAAGGACTTGGCCGCCCTGGGCTCCTAAGTGTTTGAGTACGGCACGGAGCGACGGCGCCGCAAACCCATATTTACACTTAGAATTTCAGAGCGCCCGCCGCGGGATTCGCACCAGCAACCTCTGGATTGTGAGTCCAGGGCGATCAAAAAAAAATTCGGTAAGCGCATGAGAAAATAGAAACAGATCCAAAGCCAAAACTGTATCTTTTCGAAGAGGAATTCCTATCTTTTCCAAATAAAAAAGTTTTATACCCGTACGTCTCCATTTACCGAGCATATTATTTCCATTAGGGGAGAGTGGGGAGACTTGATCCCAAGCCTGGGGTTAAAAAATATCTTTGTTTTAGAAAGTTGGGCGATATTGACTAAAACTCATTGTAGAAAACAAAGAAAAAAATTAAAAAATGTTTAGATTGACTAACACACATTTTCCCAAAGAGTGCTGCAAAAAACACCAAGAGATCTTTTCTATTTGTTTTGATATCTATAGAAAACACTCAAAATTTGTTCAAAATAATATTTTTTTATGTTTGATAAACTTATCAACTCTAAAATCCATACGCATTTGACGTTAAATTTGTCGTCATACTATTTTTAACAATCAATTGTTTAAAAAAGTGCGTTTAGGAAGACTTGATTGTTACTGTCACTGAAATCAGCCTCAAGCTTAATTAATTGTGCTGGGCTTTCGTACATAGATTCCTTTAGAATAGTTGTACATAACTTACTGCAGTTTGAACCATTTTTAAAATGTTTTGTAAACAAACATTACCAGCTTTTGTAAACATGCTCAATTTTGGTCTAAAAAAGATTATTTTAAGTTTTTAAATATTTTACTTACTAAGCTTGTTATATTTTGAACACAAACGTACAGGTTTGATGTGAAATTGCTGTAACTTATAGAAACTTAATACTTTGGATGAATTGGAAACATTTTGCTTAAGATTTCTTCAAAATGTTGAAAGGGGGATCAATTTACCTCTAACATTTTGATAAAAGCCGGTTTAAAATATATATTTAAAAACACTTGGCATGATACGAAAAGTTCAACTGATGAAATACCTTTATCAGTCAAACAAAGTTGAATGTTTATGCTTTCAATTCATGCAACAAGTCCATAGTATTGTGAAAAATTGACAAAGTTGTGTGCGTTACGTAAAAGGGGATCAAGTCTCCCCACTCTCCCCTAATGGTGCACATCAACCAGAGCTTTTGCACCCAGAGTTTTGTTACAGACATTTTAGTATCTTCAAAACAACGGGAACTATCGTTATAATTTTTTATTCATCCCATAAGCTACTATTTCCATAAAGATTTACAAGAAAATTTGTCAATTTTTATAATCTAATTATTTCAGGGTTGGGTCTAGGGCAGGCCTGTCCAACGTCCGACCCGCGACGGCTTTTCAAAATAGTTCTATGACTGGCGCTTAAGGCTGAAATATTGAATAAATAAATTCAATGTTATCACATACGTGGAACTCCGTACAAATTCTCTCTCAAAAAGTGGGCCTGGAAAGATTTGTCTAGTGGTATAATAAGGATTTTGTCCACGACATTGTCATGGCATCCTTTGACCAAAGAAATTTCACTATACCAGATTGACAGAAACCAAACGTAAACAATCAAGCTCTGCTTACGGATGCGAAAAATGGTATTATTTAATCGCAGCTGAGAGGTATTTTCAACTAAAACATTTCAGCAAGTAATATTACTGAAATCTTACTGTAGAAGCTTCCTTTAAGCACATAGGAAAAGTTGTTGACCCCGTCAAGCTGCTTGAAGAAACACGACTGTCTGTAGTACAAGTCCAATGACCAATCACCAAAAACATTAGCAGCAACTCCACAAATTTTGTTAGATTTATACTTGCGTGAAACCAATATGGAAAACTTATAAGTAGGTTTAATAAACTTAAATGATTTGAACGGCATTATATCTAAAGAAATTTAAGGATTATTCCATTTCCAACCATTTTTTATTTATTTTGTCAATCGTTTTGATTGACTGTCTCAGTTTCATCCATGGATTACTTAGATTGTGTTTTGACAGGTTTATACCAGAGTTTCACCGGGCAGCAATATACGAGGGGTATAGATTTTGAAATCTTAATGTTTTACACAGTTTTGAAACCCCTCGATCCCATCTGGCAGAAAATCTTGTCTAATTGTTGCAGCTCTCCACCGCTAGAGGCAGGACCGTACGATTCTCTCTTTTTGAAATTAAGTTCCACCTATGTGATGTTATGTTGAAAAATACGCTTGAGATCAAATTTTAATAAGGAAAATAAAGTTTTTTTGCTTTTGTAATGAAATGTTGCTTATTCATCTTTTTATTTGGATTTTGCTGTTGAATTTAAAAAAAAAATTATGTTTGAATTTAACTCTTATCATTTTTATATTGATATTTTCAGATTAAATTAGTAAACTGTAAAATGGCGCAAGAACACAAATGTAAAAATGTGAAAGACACTTAATTTACATTTTAATCAGTTTTCACAATATTTCCTTCAAATTCAAAAAAGGTTTTTCTTTTATGAGGAACTTGACTAAAATTGATTTTTGAAATAATTGTGCGAGTAAGCAAAAAATATAAAATTTTTGCAAAACAACTTTTCAGTGACAAGTTAAAAAAGCAAATTAATCATACTTGAAATAAAGATTGCTGCAAACCTTTTTAAAAGATTAAAAAAATCCCAAAATGAGTCAAGAAATTTAAAAGCAAGATAATTTGTTTTTTAAACATCAAAATTCGAAGAATCATGAATCGATAAATATTCAATATATATTTTCCTACACTGTTTACATTTAAAAATGTTGAGTAAAGGTGCACAACAACGCAAATAGTGTTTTTGTGTAGAAAATTTGAATCCAAATTTCGCTCCAATACATTTTAACATGCCTCATTAGGGTGTAATATGGTTGTATGGAAAAAAATAAAGTTGTCCAAATTTAGCGAGCACAACCATTTTTCAATTCCTTTTGGGGTCCTAAACAACTCCCCAAAGTTTGGGAACGATTGGTTTAGTCCTCACTTTGCGCAAAGCGATTCAATTTTCCATATAAATTTGTATGGGAAAAACCATTTTTTTGGATTTTGATATTTATAAAATCCACGTTTCACGCTGTACTAAATTCGGATACATATTCGGATGCTCTGGAATGTGCTCTACAACTTTCCCGAAGAGAGTATGGTGCTAACTTGCTCCTATAAAAAGATACAGCGAATTCAAAACTCGTCTAAAACGTGTTTTTTGATCGAAAATCACGTTTTAGACGAGTTTTGAGGACGCTGTATCTTCTTTCAGCGACAAGCTAGCATACTCTCTTCGGGAAAGTTGTAGAGCACCTTCCGGAGCATCCGAATATGAATCCGGTTTTAGGCGTGAAACGTGGATTTTAAATAAAAATGATTTTCCCCATACAAATTTATATGGAAAATTGAATCGCTTTGCGCAAAGTGAACTAAATCGTTCCCAAACTTTGGGGAGTTGTTTAGGACCCCAAAAGGAACTAAAATAATGCTGTGCTGGAAAATCGATTTTCATATTACACCCTAATGCCTCATTGATTTTTTTTATATATTTGTGTTGAGGAAACTTGGTTTTAAGAAACATCAAAAAATCAAATTATTCGCTCTACAGCATTGCCTTGGCGTTCTCGATTGCGAGATTCCTACTCGAAACTAAGTGTCCGCAGGCTTGATTGTTGAGGCAATTGCAAACCTCTTTTTACACCTTAGCTTCCATCCACCCCGGGATTCGAACTGACGACCTTTGGATTGTTAGTCCAACGGCCTACCAGCGACTCCACCGAGGCAGGGCCCAGGGAGACGACTCCTGCACCTGACCTGGACTGAGCTAACGACCTAACCACTAGGTTAGACCGGGACCAACATTTATTTCCCTGTCCGACGGAAGGCGTGATCAGACAAATCTCGTCTCAAAATTTGCCACCGGGACCTTCTGGGATCAAACCCAGGACGACTGGGCGAGAGGCAACCACGCTTACCCCTACACCACGGTCCCGGTTTTAAGAAACATGCAACGACCAATTTTTATTTTTATTTTTTGAATAGTTAATGATACCAGAGTGATTCATTAAAATTTACAAAGCCAATTACAATAGTTTTTCAATAATATATAAAAAATATAAATTAAATAAAAAAATTATCTTCATTTATATTTAAATTTCTTTCTTTAAATAATAATTTATTACTCTTATTTGCAACAGTAGATTTTTAACTTGTTTGCTAAAAAGAACCTAATGAAAATAATTTTTTGAGAACAAATTGGTTACTCATTCATTTATTTTCAAACATTACTTCCGGCCCGACACTGCCTCAGAAAAAAAAAATTTGGGCACCCCTGGTCTAGGGCGTCAAATTTTCCCGGGTTTTGAACTACCCGGGAAACGGGAAAAATATTTTTGAAATCCCGAGAATTCTCGGGATCCCGGGAAATTTTTGAAACAGTAGTTATATCTATGTTTGCATTATAATTGTCATGTTTTCAAGCTGAAAATCATATAATAAGCTCAATACTATTCATTGGTGATAATCTACACTTTAATCTTAGGCTGGTACAAATATTTTTAAAAGTTTTTGTCACCCCCCTTCAAAATTGGCCCGAAAAATCAGAGGGCAAAAAAAATATTTTTACAATAAACTTCAAAATTTCAATGAAAATTCAAGTGCAAACAGCTGAAATCAAATTGAAATACATTCTAAAAATCATTTTTAGCATGTTTGGGTTTATTAAAAAATCTTAAGATTTTTTGAAAATTTTTGATGCAAAATCTTTTTTTTTTCGATACAATTTTTGTTTTTGTCAGATCTTAGATTTTTTGAAAACTAATGATTGCAAAACAACTGAACTAGTGTAAAATGCATTTTTAAACACTTTTTTCATTTAAATGTGAAGATTATGGCTTGTTATTTAAATTTTTATATTTTTTTTATTTTTTTGCCCCCTCCATGACCTCGGCCAGGGCCGAGGGACAAAAACTTTTTTAAATATTTGCATCGGCCTTAACAAGAAAAGGAGTTTTGAGATAGCTTGAAAGATTTTTTTGTTCTTTGTTGTGCTTTGGTTTATAATCTAATTTCTAATCCAATGTGATTCAAATGAAACAAGTCTCTTAAACATACATATTTTTAATTTTTTAAATATATGCCATGACAAGAAAAAAAAACACTTTTTAATAATCTAAAATAATAAATAAAAAGGCAACAAATAAAATTATATTTGCCAAAGTTAAATTTTAGTTAAATTCAGACATTCATGTTCATGTGTCAAAAATATTTTACAAATTATGTTAAAGTCACTATCACCAACTGGGGAAAATCGAGACTACAGTCAGGTCCAGGAGATTTTAGAGCATTTATTATGGAGATCGGTACCAATTATTTTCTTCTGTTCCTGTTTTAATCGAAATCAATCAAACAAATCAAAACATCAAGCAAAAAAAATAAAAGACTTAAGAGCGAGTTTTTCACCAATGTGTAACAGGTCGTATCGAGGTTTTTACCCCACTTCCCTTTATCGTAGAGGGCTCATATATGGCATGAGTTCATCTCATGTATAGACAAACAAACGCTGAAAGTTTCATCCAAATCGGAGCACCTCGATACGACCTCTAGAACAAACCGAGCAATATTTACAAAAACTGCCTCTTAACAGGGATTTGGTACATTCGTCTTGATTTGCCATGTTGTGATGTTTCATGAAAAATAATTTTAAATAATTTTCAAAAACTTATAAAAATCATTAAAAAATATTCAAAATATTTTATTTTTTTTTATTTTAAAAAACCTGGATATATGCTTAATATTTTTTATCGTTGTTTACCTATTTCCACAACAAACCCTGAATTTCCATACCAAAAATTGTTTTTTTTTCAATTTCGGGAATTCCCGGGACAAAATATAAAAAAATCCCAGAATTCAGGAATTCCCGGATTTGAAAAAATCCCGGAATTTTTGTCCCGGGAATTCTTTATTCTTTATCTTTCTTTCTTTATTAGGAGGTGGACATAAGCCCCCTTGAGATGTGTCTAGCATATTCCAAGACACTCTCTCAAAAAGGTACAAAACTACCTCGTCTTTTCGCATCAACAAGTACACAAAACTCAAGGGATGGACGCACTAGTTGGGTCCGTAAAATCAAATGCAACTCCTAACACTCAAGTACCATACATGGATTACGCCATTTTTTTGTGAGTTACGTACCCTTTCCCAACTTGGGATGTAAAAATAAAGTACTCCAATGCAAAGTAATGCAAACAGTTATTCATTATCGCGACGTCCAAAAATTAAGTTATGAATCTCGGTTTGAACGTCAGCACTTCTTTTGGAATTCATAGCCGGTATTGAACGTTTCATTGTACTTGCTATCTCAACACTTTTGTTTATCTCATCTTATGATAAAACAAATTATATATCACTTCTGCTCGTCCCATTCCTCTGTATTCGCAGTATTCCTTTTCGGCGAAATTCAGTATTCGTAAGTTCAACTCATCGTTGTTCAAGGTTTGTTACAAGATCGACGCTAGAAATATGGCGCATCTCAATTTTGCGACAGTGCTTCGCCACATCTGACACTCTGTTGGTTGTATTGTTTCGTAACGTGTCTGGGGGTTGTCTCAAATAACACTCGCTTACTACAGCCGCTATTGGCTCCAGAAAGCTAGGGAGCCGCTCTTAAAAGTTGCTTTCGAAGTAGTTCGCTGTTTACTCCTAGGAACCTTCCATCCCAGGATACGAACTGACGACTTTTGGATTGCGAGTCCAACCACAGACCTGCGACTCCACCGGAGAAGGATTGGTTTGGTGTATTGGTTGTACTTATACGAGGAAGACGATGCATTCAACTAAAATGACTTAACGGCCTAACAACAACTAAGCGGCCGGGATCGCCGTTTTACTTCCACATTCAAAAGCAAAAGCAGTTTTTTTCATTTTCTTTTTTTTTTTCAAAATTAAATTGACCGTCATGTTGAAATTCAAAATTCTAAACTACATCGGGTTATCGTCAACTGAGTTAGGGATTTGAAAATTGCACTTTATCGATCAAATACTATTTACAATTTTGATTGATATGAGTAGAAAAAATAACACAAATTTCAATCCCAGTCGGTCGTTTGTCTCGTTTACCTTTCCCATTTTCCATCCAATCAAGCATATTCCGAAAACAACAAGTCACATGTCAAACACAGACAGTCAATATTTGCACACTTGCAATGGCAATGGCACGCAAAACCATTCAAAGGGCAGAAACAAACACAAAAAAAGAAAATCCTGACGAGAACTGAAAAAGGATTCAAACATATTTTCACCCCGTTTTATCCGTTCCCCAGCGCTGGCAGTAGTAATTCAACAAGCATCCTGCAATGGACCATCTTCCCCTTCATCATCGTCGTCATCGTCATCTCATCCCGATGGGAAAAGACTGAATGAAAAACGACCGAGTTTGACATTGTTGAAAGATGCATGAAAGACGCTTACGGCGAAAAGCTGCTCTTCTTTGCCCACTTTCCCGCTTTGGGGATTTTCTTTCCCCCTTTCTGCAATGTGTTGCACTCTATGCACTTTTTTTTCCTAGTTTTCTCCTCCGCCACACTCTTTCAGATTGTGACACATTTTCCATCTGTGAATGTGGGTGTGTGGTGCAAGTGGTTTTCCTCCTCTTGGAGCGCCCAAAGGGATTTTCAACGCGAGGTTTCTTCGTTCTTCCAAGCAGAACTATTTCATTTGGTTTGTTGTCACCCCCTTGTCCTGAGGAGTGCGCCTCCCTTGGGAGAACCAAGACAAAAAGCTTTCCCTTCAGGGAAGACAATTTGGGGATGTTTGGCCTGCACTTGATACTTTTCGAACAAAGATGGAATGGGACAGCGTTGTTCCGTTGTGTTTTCAGATCATTTGATCTTCTGATTAAGGTTAAAACATTTTTTAAAAATAAACTTAAAACATACATTTGAAAAGGGCCTTATTTTTTATTTTATTTTCAAAGAGCAATTTAAAAAGAGTAGAGTTACTATAAAATATTTATTTATTTAAATATTCTTTAAAAATATTTATTTTTTGAAAAAAAAATCGAAATTTGATCTAATCTAATCTAATCTAACACAAACGCAGCCAGTCCGATGAAAGCATGCTGGAAAGTCTTGTGATTAGATTACCCCTCAAGCACTTTTCTTGTCATTATTAATAATTGCAGTACATTCGAGAACACCCACCACGGGTCCCCCACAGACCGTTATTATGAAAAAAAAATTCCACCCAGACCAATGATTGGACATGGTTTCTGGGACCATTCTGCACCTCTGGGCCGAGTTTCAAAATATTTGCCGGCAGAAATTTCGAATATGGTCAGTTTTAGTGTTTCGAATAAAAATTAAGGAGAAATCACATGTAAAATGCGTAGGAAATGAGCAAAGTTTCAATGTTTCAACTCCAAAACATTAGTGGTCATGGTTTTACATTGTATTAACATGTAGCAGAATGACATAAAAACGATTTACAGCACTGACTTAGCCGGATTAAGCCTAAGTCAAGTGACTTAGGTATATAATTTACAAGTTTATACCTTAATATTTAAAAAAAACTCCTACATCAAGGAATTTTAAGTCAATGAAAACTAGATTGCACAAAAATAACTTAAAATTGGGTGACTTTGAGCCTAGGGGTGACATTGTACCAAATTTAACGATTTTATAATAGCCAGATAGCTTAACAACAAGCTCGATAAGCTTGAATTGCAAAGTATAATCGTTGCAAATATTGTTCTAAGATGATGTTGTCTTCTGGCATAAAAAGTTCAATAACTAAGAAACACTAAAAAAAATAGATAAAGCTTTAGATAAAGCGTAAGCCTTACCGTTTGATCCCGCCAATGGTTTAGGACACAAGTCACATTGAAAACTTACATCGCCTGTACATACTTGACTATACCGGTTTCGGTGTTAGAGTGTTGAACGTGGTTGCCTCTCACCCCAGTTTGGCTGGTAATGTTGTAAAGCGAACAATTTGATTTGATTTGATATTTAACTGTACTATTTTCATGTTTTCATAAGATATGCCAAGCTTGTTAACAGATTTATTGTGTTTTCACATTAGGCAGAAGTAGGATTTGTTTTGATGAATACATTATTAGTGAACGTTCTTGATTATTAATATTATGTTTTATTGAATCCTAACTATGAGTGTATCAACATTATTTTATTCAATTATGAAATGTTATTTTATTTTATGACGATAACTGCAATGTTGGAAAATAATTGGTTGGTTTGAAATATTAATCCTGTGTCATTAAACTTTTGCTAAGTATAATCATTACACAGGACAACAAAAATATATGAGCTAAATGATAGCTGGAGTCACTAGCGTGCACAGCGTGGGGCAACATGGGACAACTGCCCCACCATCCACAGAAATTTGTTCTAAATTTGGTCAGGGGGTATCCACAAATGACGTATTTTTCAAAACGTGCATATTATTGCCCCACTTTCCTCAAAGAGCTGGGCACGCTAGTGGCTGGAGTACTCTCCGGATTTCATTCGCAAGGTTGAAATTTGTGAACGATTTAAAACAAAAAGGACAATTTTATTGTAACTGCCATGTCACAAACTTGCCACGTAACAAAAATTTGTTTCCCTATTATTTTGATTGTTTTATTTGATTTCAGTAGGTATTGATTCAGAACTGAAAAATGTGAGCATTATTTTCAAATTAGGAGTATTCCAGAAGATTTTAAATTTATTTTAATTAATTTAATTTTAAATCAGAACAAGCAGATTTGCGTAGCAATATCATCAAATTTCTTTGTGGGAAAATAAATAGATCAAATTAATCCATCTACAAATAAAAAAATTAACATAAAATTCATGCTTATCAAAGCAATCTTTATGCGTTTATTGGTACAATGTCACCCCTAGGCTCAAAGTCACCTCATTTTAAGTAATTTTTGTGCAATCTAGTTTTCCTTGACTTAAAATTCCTTGATGTAAGATTTTTTTTATTATTAAGGTATAAACTTGTAAATTATATACCTAAGTCACTTGATTTAGGCTTAATCCGGCTAAGTCAGTGCTGTAAATCGTTTTTATATCATTCTGCTACATGTTAATACAATGTAAAACCATGACCACTAATGTTTTGGAGTTGAAACATTGAAACTTTGCTCATTTCCTACGCATTTTACATGTGATTTCTCCTTAATTTCTACTCGAAACACTAAAACAAACCGTATTCGAAATTTCTGCCGGCAAATATTTTGAAACTCGGCCCAGAGGTGCAGAATGGTCCCAGAAACCATGTCCAATCATTGGTTTGGGTGGAAATTTTTTTTTTCATAATAACGGTCTGTGGGGGACCCGTGACCCGAAAATGTATTACAAAAATTAAAGCGGCCAGCCCTACTACGTTGTGTTTACCGCAGAGAGGATTCTGAGAACGGATCACATTTCAAAGAATCTACAGGGGAGGAAGGATGCGTGGACATACCGTACCAAACGCTCCGATTTATCATTTCATTGGTGTTTTGTTAGGTTTGTCTAGTGTGCGGTCATGTAAAAATATATGATAAAAATATAATGCATAATAATAAAATATAATGTAATTGGAAAGTCCTCACCAAATTCCTTGACGATGCTACTCTTTCGATTTGAGTCTTTCCTCTCACTTTACTCTTTGAAGGGATCTGGCTTTTCCGAGCCAGACTTTGATCATGAATTACAGCTTTAATAAAGTGTTTTTGACTGTTCCAAAGTAATAAATAGCTCAAATAAAAGTGAGCAAGCAACTCTTCATTGTTGATACATCCGAAAATGTAGATTTAATAGCGGAAAACGGCGAAAGTGATGAGAATTGGTCAAACGGCTTAGTGTGATTAAAATGGGTATATTTCCCCAATTTTTAGAAATGGTCACTCATGATAACTATTTTTGAAAAACGCAAAACTGCAAATATTTCGCTAAATCAATACTTCCGGTGGTTATATCTTGAAAATGAAGCTTTTTATCAAAAAATCTGCAAAATACTTTTCAATTGCAAATTCAATTTTACATTAAAAAATTGCGTCAAATTTGTTTTGCATGAAAATTCGATTTTTTTCCAAAAATCACTATTTTTTTCAAAAAATCATAACTCGGTGGCAGATTTTTTGACCATGTTTCTCTATGGCTCAAATGTTGCGGGTTATCAAACATATCAAAATATCTCGAAAATAAAAAAAAACGTATTTTGGGAAATTGAGGTTTTGTTTAAAAAAAAGGTAAGTAAATTTCTAATTTTTCTGAATAGTCCTCAACAATACCTACAACTTTGAGGAAGACACCAAATTGATCAAAAAACTCACTTAAAAGTTACAGCTGTTTGAATATTTACGTACTATTTTTGTATGGACAGAAGCCAAAATTGTATAAAGACTTGCATGGGTGAACCAATAACACAAAATAGCTTCTTTGGTCATAGGGAAGGCCCTTACAAAGTTTGAGCCAAATAAAAAAATACAAAAAATAAAAATGTTCAAAATCTGCCGATTTCGTAGAGGATTACTCAAATGTTAGTTTTGAATTGAAAATTATGATAATATTTTTATCGGGAAGGTGTTTCAATTTAAAGACATTGGAAATCGTATCAATAGGTGGTTGTGGAATTTCCAATAAAATCTCCATCAGCAGATCTCGAAAACCATTCCAAAAAGGAATCCCTGTATACTCCGCAAACCGCTCCCTCACCTGCTGATGGATCTTCCCAAATCGGCCCATCGCATCCGCAATCTGACCATTTTCAACCTCTGGAGTAGCGTTGCCACAATGCACAGATATTTGAGCACATAAAAAAGGCTCAAACGAGTTTAACACTTCAACTTAACATTATTTTAGCAATCTGAACGAGTCAAAAGTTAAAGTAAGTGATACTCTTTTTGGTACAAAAATCAAAAACAATTAGTTTGAGCTTTGAATATGTGCTCAAATATCTGTACGTGTGGCAACGTTGCTCTGGAGGCAATCCAAAAAATCCGAACATATTCGTTTTTCCATTTGCGTAAGTGAAGATTTACTGTGGTCAAAATTTTTCCAAAGTATTGCGCATCAAAGTCACCGATTGGAACCGGACGAAAATGCAATAATTTTCGCGCTTAACCCGGCTGAACTCCATTGTTTGACCTTGAAGAAATTGAAGATTTCTTCGTACTTAGGGTTTCGACCTTGAGATCCAAAATCAATCTTCATCCTAGCTTCCCTTCTCGGCACCATTGTTCTGCGCAACAATGCCCAGCACTCAATAGCAGTACTTTGACAGTTTTTGAGCTTCCTTAAAACACATCCGTACCTCTTGAGCTGTGTGGTGCAAACGAGTTGTCACCCATCTAGGTAATCAGTGATAACTTTTTCAGCAGCAGTTTCTTGGCCGACGATGTGTAGAACAAAGAAACCGTGTTCACCGGAACCGTTCGCGCCAACAAGGTTTTTATACCGTCCAACTTCTTGGTGAAATAGGACAGAAAGGCAAGCTGTTTGAGAGGCTACAATAACCAGAGCGTCTCGGTGTCCAACCTGGAGACACACAAGAAGAAGCCCGTGGTCGGCGAAATATCAAAACGTTGAAGGGGAACCAGAGTCGAGTACAGCGCCAGCTGGAGGGGAGAGTATCTTGAGTTATTGGCCAACGAGCTAGTGAAAGATCACATCAACGATCGACTGCAGGACTCCGTTCGGCTGCCAAACACCCCAAATGATTGCATGATACGGTTCCTGAAGCAAGTGTTCAAGCCGTACCTTGAAAATCGGGTGTACAACATGCTGACATTGCTCGCTGAACTATTGTCGACTACATTCCAAATGAGGTAAGCTTGACTGTGTGTGCAGAAAATGCAAAGGCTCGGACAAAGTCGTGGAAGATTCTTTGACGCTTTTGCTGTGCTGGCACGAAAAAGTTCATGATATGTGCGAACATTTTTAGCCAAATCTGAACCAGGAGAAATAAATCTACGAATAAGTTATGCCATGGTATTTATTTAGATGAAAATTTTCATCTATTGTTTTGCACAATTCTAGACTTTTGGAATTGTAGGTAACCAACTATAGATTTGTGCGTTTATTTGAACTTGTGACAACATTGCATGATATAGATATTAGGGTGTTTCAGCCAAACAAAAAAGTTTTCAGAATCAGGCAAACCGAGGTTCCCCTAGTAGAGGATACCCATAGGGACTCTCATGCCAAATATCATCCCATTTGGTTGAGAATTGGCCTGTCCCCAGCGGTTTAAAGTTTACATGGAAATTACTATGGGATTTTGTGCTTTTCGTTAAATCGTTCCTACAGGTCTGGGGACAACCTGGATTCACTCGGAATAAAGACAGATGTGTAGGGGATGGTCCAATGAACACATTCCAGAAGGAATTAGGCTTGTCCATTCTGTCCCCAAGGTGCGCATTGGATCGACGTCCGGTGTCTCCAGAATCATCGATTCACCCTTCAAATGTACGCATTGTCCTTAGTATGCTATGACGGCTAGAAGAAAATTACGACGCCCCATGTCAGACGGTGAACACGTGGCAGAGCATCTACTCGAGTTTTGGCTCAGAAAGATTCTTTAAAGTACTAAAATTGTAATTATTGTTGTTCCTGGAAGAATTTCAACTATTCTAAATAACGTAAAATGATGATTTTGTGTTTATAATGCAATCGATGCCTCTCCACGTGTTCACCGTCTCATATGGGGCGTCGTGGTTTTCTCCTAGCCGTCATAGCATACTAAGGAAATACGATGCTTTTGAAGGATGAATTGTTGGTTTTGGAGACACCGGACGTCGATCCAATGCGCACCTTGGGGACAGAATGGACAAGCCTAATTCCTTCTGGAATGTGTTCATTGGACCATCCCCTTCACACCTGTCTTTATTCCGAGTGAATCCATGTTGTCCCCAGACCTGTAGGAACGATTGAACGAAAAGCACAAAAATCCCATTGTAATTTCCATGTATATTTCAACTCGCTGGGGACAGGCCAATTCTCAACCAAATGGGCTGATATTTGGCATAAGAGTCCTTATGGGTATCCTCTTCAAGGGGAACCTCGGTTTGTCTGATTCTGAGAACTTTTTTGTTTGGCTGAAACACCCTAATAGATATGTCACATGCCCACATTGGACAAACAAGTGTGTAGGTTTATCTTTTTTGAATGATTTTTGTAATTAGAAGAAACGACCAGGCTCGGTAGCCCGAATTTAACCCTGAGAAATCCGGAATATCTCCGGCCAGAGAACCAAAATTGGATTTTTTCAATTGCATCGTGTTTTGTATAAAAATCTTGAGCAAACGAGCCCAAAAGAACTAAAATTGGTTGAGTTTGAGCCAAAAAACGAATTGTTGAATCTTAAAAACCCACGTCCAGAATCTACAGATTTATGAAAATCCATTTCAAGAATTTCTCAAATTGTTCCTCTTCATAGTTTAAAATCTCACCCGCTGGCGCTCACTAATTTTCCATTACCATATTCATCATCTAATTTCCCCGGTGCTATTCAGCGCGAAGGAGTACATCAAGCGGCATCTTAATTAACTTCCGAATGGTGGGAAAAGTCGTCCTCCCAGTGATGGACTCAAAGCCACGAGAAAATGAGTCAAAAGTGGCGTAAATGAGTGAATCCAGAGCGAAATTATCATCGTCGAGTTTCGTAACCAGCAAGCCACACGCCCGGAGGGAAATGAATAAATTTACAACATTTTTCAAATATTTCCTCTTTTTTTGCAAAAGCAGCAGGCCGAGAGTTTCGCGGAAAATGCCACAAAGAAGGCTGTGTCTGAGTGTGCAAAGTGGGGGAAATAACGCACTCTGGCGCAAGAATGAGTGCAGGGCCCCGGCGATGGCCTGAAAAAAGCTACCGAACAACTTTGGCAATATGGCGGCGTTTGTTTATAAACATTGCGCAGAGTAAACATGATTTTTTCTTGAGTTCAAAAGTAATAAGTGTTTTAGTTGCTGCTCCTAAATGTAAAATGCTTAGAATTTATGTGGAAACTTCGCCGAATCACAAGATACTGCCGGTGTTTGCGACCACAGCAATGGATTATGTCAGCTACGCGGATGGCAAGTCTCTACTAGCAAGTATGTTCTTTTGGTTGATTTTTTAATATATTATTATATTATTTTTAATATATTATTTGTCTTAAGGATTATGCAAGAGCAAAATGTGCTATCATACCAATTGAAGGTATTGTTTTGATATTGCAAAATTGCAGAATTTGTCAATGGCCGAACACCACATATTGGTATTCGTTTGGTATTACAGTGTTTTATCAAATTCCTCTGAAACTATGGGAAAATTTTGACCAATTTTGACAAAATAATTAACTTTGCGCTTAAATGATGTCTCAAAGCGAATGCTTTCATTGAAAACCGGAAATTTCAAACTTGATTTCAAACATTTTTGATATACCCCCTGAAGAAATGACTTGAAATTGTGGAAAATTTTCTAAGTCAGGATGCCACATTTTGGTATTATTTTGGTATTGAAAGGTTTCATCAAATTCCTCTAAAACTATGGGATTTTTTTTAATAAATTTTGATGAGATAAAAAAATGTTAAAGCTGATTATCAATTTTTTTTATATACCCACTAAGATTTTTTTTAAAACGTTTAAATTTCTCTAAGTTGGGATCAAATACTTTGAAAAAACGAGTTAATCGACAGATTATAGAATTTTGGTGAATTTCAATCCAGTTTCATTTTAATAACACTTATTTTTCAATCTTGTTATTTTTCAGAATCTTCAAGAACTTCAAGCACAGGCCGTTCATCAATGACAAATGCATTCAATGTGGTGAAGAATATCACTAAGAACAACATGGAATCATCCGGTGAGTAGATTTGGCTGTTGCATATGGATCATTTCCGTTTTTTCACTACCCGAGCAGACGGAAATAACTTGGGAAGGTCAGTTTTTGATATTGTGAGAAGATCGAAATATGTTATTGGGATGATCGGATTAGTTGTTAAAATAACAAAAATCAATAACAAAAATTTGTTCGAAGAATAACTTAAACTGTTATTATGTTGTTATTTCAATAACAAACCAATAACACAGAAGGAATCATGAAGGAATAACAAGATTTGTTATTTTGTGCGGAGAGGTGGAGCAGCATAATAACAAAAAATGTTATTGAACTGGTATGTCTCCATAACAAAAAAAGTTATTGTTTTGGTTTATTTGTAATTTGCAAATAAACCTGCAGTTGCATAACTCCTCTGTACTATTCAGGGCTGCAGAGTCGGGTACCTCCAAGCGACTTTGAATCCATATTTTGAAGACAACTCCGACTCTGGATGCAGGATATGACGTCAACGACGTTCAGATCTCCAAAAATACCCGACTTCACAGATTCCGACTCCAAGTAACAGTTGCTGAAAATTTGCTGAATCCGATGCAGTCTCCGAGGTTTCACTCCAGCTCAAACTTCAACGTCAGCTCCGACTTCCTGGCTCTGTGAAAATAATAACAGTTATTGTTTTTCACACTTCAAAAATTCTCAATAAATAATTCAATTCAGTTAGGGAATATAACAAAATTAAAAAAAAATGGACTCTTAAAAGTTAATTTACGGATTAATTAAAGCTTGAAACCCCATTTCATGGTGAAATAAATGACTCCGATGAAATTGGTCAAAATTATTTCATAGTTCTAGCCAATTTTAGTAAAATCCCTTAGGGGGTATATCAAATAATTAAAAAAAATCAACTTTCAAAATTTCAACTTTTTAGAATAATTTTAGCTTAAGGACTCCATTTCATGGCCAAAATAATTACCCCGACGAAATTGGTCAAAATTATCCCATAGTTCTAACCATTTTAAACAAAGTCCTTTAGGGGGTATATAAATAATTAAAAAAATCAACTTTCAAAATTTCAACTTTTCAGAATAGTTGTAGCTTAAGGACCCCATTTCATGGCCAAAGTAATGATCCCGACGAAATTGGTCAAAATTATCTCATAGTTCTAGCCAATTTTAGCAAAGTCCCTTAGGGGGTATATCAAATAATAAAAAAAATCAACTTTCAAAATTTCAACTTTTTAGAATAATTTTAGCTTAAGGACCCAATTTCATGGCCAAAATAATGACCCCGACGAAATTGGTCAAAATAATCCCATAGTTCTAACCATTTTAAACAAAGTCCTTTAGGGGGTATATCAAATAATTTAAAAAATCAACTTTCAAAATTTCAACTTTTCAGAATAGTTGTAGCTTAAGGACCCCATTCCATGGCCAAAATAATGACCCCGACGAAATTGGTCTAAATTATCCCATAGTTCTAACCATTTTAAACAGAGTCCTTTAGAGGGTATATCAAATAATTGAAAAAATCAACTTTCAAAATTTCAACTTTTCAGAATAGTTGTAGCTTAAGGACCCCATTTCATGGCCAAAGTAATGATCCCGACGAAATTGGTCAAAATTATCCCATAGTTCTAGCCAATTTTAGCAAAGTCCCTTAGGGGGTATATCAAATAATTTAAAAAAACAGCTTTCAAAATTTCGACTTTTTAGAATAACTCTAGCTTAATGACCCTGACGAAATTAGATAAAATTATCCTATAGTTCTAGCCAATTTTAGCAAAGTCCCTAAGGGGGTATATCAAACAATTAAAAAAATCAGCTTTCAAAATTTCGACTTTTTAGAATAACTTTAGCTTAAGGACCCCATTTCATGGCCATAATAATGACCCCGACGAAATTAGACAAAATTATCCCAAAGATCTAAACATATTTAACAAAAAAAAATAATAACAGATTGTGTTGTGGACACATAGAAACTTTTCCATTTGTGCGATTTATGGTAATTTTATTTCTAAGTCAGTATACCGAACGAATAACAAATTTTGTTATTAGGAGAGTTTTTGAAATGTATAACATTTCCTCTTATTAGCGTGTTATTAAACATTTTCAATATAATATCACTTCAATACCAAATTTTGTTATTTTATCAGAAACTGTTATTATTTTTTCTTCTTGAAGTTGAACTTCAGGATAAAATAACAACACTTTTTGTTATTTTAACAGGATTTGTTATTGAAATATTATTAATTTTGTTATTACCGTCTGCCCGGGTAACTGCAACTGTTGCACTAATAATGGTATGAAAATACCAAATTTTGGTATTTCTTGTGAAATATCAGCGACCAAAATGTGCTCTCGGTTGCCCAGTAATAGATGGTAAAATACCATGAAATCATACCAAAATCATGTGTTTGGAAGACCACAGGAATACCAAAATCTGATTTTCCAAGGGCGCGGGAATACCTAAAAATTAAACCATGACAATACCAAGTTTTGGTATTCAAGCAATGTTCAAAAATCCAGAAGACCTCAACTTGTTATTGAAATGGTTTTATTTTGAGGTATTATTTTACCCTTGGAATAACATGGTTTGGTATTGTTGTGCCCTTCCACATACTAGACTTGGGTATGATTTTATGGTATTTTACCATCTATTACTGGGCAACCAAGGGCACATTTTGGTCCCTGTTATTTGCCCAAGTAATACCAAAATTTGGTATTCCCGTGTTATATACCCCTGCTCGGGAGCACTGATATATTTATTTAATTTTAGGCAATAAAATCAAATGTGTATTGATTTGCCCACGTTTGTTTCAAAGTTTTCCAAAAAGTGTATGAAATGATGAATGTCTCCCAAATTTAGACAACACAAAATTTAATTATTGAATTTATAATGGTATAACGCTATCAAACTATAATAACAATTTATTATAATGTTAAATTCGGGAAAGAACACTTTTTAAAAGTAATTTCCATAAAAAGGCACACATCAACAAATTAGCAAATTACCCTGAAACAGTATTTATGATGTGCGATATTAGGGTAATTCATCCGTTCCAGACTGTCAAAATTCCAAAACGTCAACGCGTCCTCCGCCATTCTTCGGTACGCAGCTTTTGTTCCTGTATGACGTTTCGAGGCGAGGCCCTGAATGAGTGTATCGAGAAATTAAAAGTGAGAATGTGTGCAACATGGAGTTAAACTTTCTGTGAAGTTGCTGTGAAGATTACCATGGCACTTTGAAAAGTTTAACTCCATGTTGCACGCACACACTCTCACTTTTAATTTCTCGATAATTTATGCTGTTTTGGACTTGGAACACGTGGCTGTTGCTAATGAGAGAGCGGGCGCGCGAAAAACAGGATAAGCGACGCGGAGATACTTCATTAAAAGTCGTTCTGGAGAATATGTAATTTCTAATTTGAAAGGGAAGGCATGTTACAACCGGGTTTACTCATTAGGTGAAGACGGCAGAAAGTGGGATGGAATCAGATTGAAGATGAAATAATTTTCTTAAATTTTAATGAGACGTTCAATTGTCAAATAATCAGCAATCAACAACTCAACAATTCACAACTAAAACGAAACTTCAAACTTCAATCACAATCACACAAGCAAAAAGCAAAAAGCAAAAAGCAAAAAGCAAAAAGCAAAAAGCAAAAAGCAAAAAGCAAAAAGCAAAAAGCAAAAGCAAAAGCAAAAGCAAAAGCAAAAAGCAAAAGCAAAAAGCAAAAGCAAAAAGCAAAAGCAAAAGCAAAAGCAAAAGCAAAAGCAAAAAGCAAAAGCAAAAGCAAAAGCAAAAGCAAAAGCAAAAAGCAAAAGCAAAAAGCAAAAAGCAAAAGCAAAAAGCAAAAGCAAAAGCAAAAAGCAAAAGCAAAAGCAAAAGCAAAAGCAAAAAGCAAAAGCAAAAGCAAAAGCAAAAGCAAAAGCAAAAGCAAAAGCAAAAAGCAAAAGCAAAAGCAAAAGCAAAAAGCAAAAGCAAAAGCAAAAGCAAAAGCAAAAAGCAAAAAGCAAAAGCAAAAAAAAAAAGCAAAAGCAAAAGCAAAAGCAAAAAGCAAAAGCAAAAGCAAAAGCAAAAGCAAAAAGCAAAAGCAAAAAGCAAAAAGCAAAAAAAAAGCAAAAAAAAGCAAAAAGCAAAAAGCAAAAGCAAAAGCAAAAGCAAAAGCAAAAGCAAAAAGCAAAAAGCAAAAGCAAAAAGCAAAAAGCAAAAAGCAAAAAGCAAAAAGCAAAAAGCAAAAAGCAAAAAGCAAAAAGCAAAAAGCAAAAAGCAAAAAGCAAAAAGCAAAAAGCAAAAAGCAAAAAGCAAAAAGCAAAAAGCAAAAAGCAAAAAGCAAAAAGCAAAAAGCAAAAAGCAAAAAGCAAAAAGTGACAAAGTTGTTGAGTTGTTGAGTTGTTGGGTTGTTGAGTTGTTGAGTTGTTGAGTTGTTGAGTTGTTGAGTTGTTGAGTTGTTGAGTTGTTGAGTTGTTGAGTTGTTGAGTTGTTGAGTTGTTGAGTTGTTGAGTTGTTGAGTTGTTGAGTTGTTGAGTTGTTGAGTTGTTGAGTTGTTGAGTTGTTGAGTTGTTGAGTTGTTGAGTTGTTGAGTTGTTGAGTTGTTGAGTTGTTGAGTTGTTGAGTTGTTGAGTTGTTGAGTTGTTGAGTTGTTGAGTTGTTGAGTTGTTGAGTTGTTGAGTTGTTGAGTTGTTGAGTTGTTGAGTTGTTGAGTTATTGAGTTGTTGAGTTGTTGAATTGTTGAGTTGTTGAGTTGTTGGGTTGTTGAGTTGTTGAGTTGTTGAGTTGTTGAGTTGTTGAGTTGTTGAGTTGTTGAGTTGTTGAGTTGTTGAGTTGTTGAGTTGTTGAGTTGTTGAGTTGTTGAGTTGTTGAGTTGTTGAGTTGTTGAGTTGTTGAGTTGTTGAGTTGTTGAGTTGTTGAGTTGTTGAGGTATTGAGTTGTATTGAGTTGTTGCCATTAAATTATGCTATAATTCTCAGAAAAATGTATAATTGTGTCCCTTTCCCTCCAAACGTTAATTTCGTAATTCAACCCAGATTCTCAGGGCCCAACAACGCGCCCCATGCCACGACGAGTGACAATAAGACAAATTGCGAATAAAGTGACTACCACCGCAGAGGATTACGGTTTAACAGGCCGGGATAATAAAACCACAAAACCCCGGGACGGCGAAAGCGAAATTCTTGCCAACAGCGTCTGTCCTCATTACTGACTGACGGTTTAAGACTTGAGTGTGAGGACACGGCTTCAGAACTGGGCCAAAACGCCGACTTAAGGCAAATGACGATGTGATGCTGTGGTTGATGGTGGCTAATGAGATGCGAAATGAAATTACTTTGGAAGTCTTTCTTGGATTGGATTGCCAACAGGCATTTAAAAAGTGTTTGTAGGAAGCAGAGACAACATGAAACGCGTGAAATAAGGCCCATTTCCGGAAGCAGTACTTCAAAGACTTCATCAAGAAAGCATTAGACTGTTTGGATATGCTTTGGGTGAAAATCAAGGTTTTGTTATTGCACATTTATGTTATCAAAACAGGAAAGGAATCAAATTTAAAGTGGGCTCATACATTCTTTAAAAAAAAACAGAAACAACAGAAGTCAAATCAAGTGTTCATCATACAAACCTCAACCACGGGGATAGTTGTCTCCAAATTGATCGTCCAAACTTTCGTCCAAAGTTGAGGGAGTCGTGACCTCGATACCTCCAGCGAACGATTCCGAGGGCAAACCCCGCTCTGCCTAGAGCAAGAGGTTGCAAAAGTCAAGTGATTCCAAACTACCCACTTGACATCGCCTAATTGTTTATTTCAGTGCAAAACTTTCTCTTGTGTCCCGAACCTCGACTTTCCCCCCTCTTGGATCCAGCTAGGGTGGTCCATGAACTATCGATATGTAGGTCTAGTCGGGTCTATTCCGTGTACGGCGTGTTAATACCGTCCAATGGCTTCGGCTAGCCAGCCAGGGTAGAGTCTCACAATGGCCATGGGGATAGGTCAGGTCACGGCTCCAGGGGGCAGAAAAAGTTGCTCCTTTTTCCCCGAACGGAAAGTCCGCTTTATGCGCTCTCGTCGTCGAGCAGCGAAATGCAAATCGCAAACGCTTAGATAACCGTTACGATAAGGCTCGGAGTCTCGAGGACATGAACCGAGAAACAAAAAAAAAGGGGCAACTTTCTAAATGAAATTTTTATCCCTTCACTACAGTGAGGGCCACTTTGCAGCTTGAGGGCTAGAGTTGAGGCGAGAAAAATTGCCACTCTGGAGATGCAAGTGCCACTGATAAGGACAGCGGAGAGATAACGAGGGTTATAATGTTTATTCACTTCGTCCTGGCGGACAGAATTGGTTTGTTCAATTAAATGGAGTTATCTGATGGTGGTTTTTGGGATGAATTATGTTTGAACTGTACAATTGTAGTTTAAGTTTTTAATGATAGCACTTTCGAATAATTTAAACAAAATGTTTATCGGATTGCTGTAAAAAAAATTAAGAAAAATTCACCTGCAAATCTACTTAAATCATTGCATTGGAATAAAGAACTGGTAAACATCAGAATTATTAAAAGATAAGCGATTTGACTTGTTTAAACTTGCCAATCTTTTAAGTGACGATGCTGATTTCCTAGCATTGCTAACCGTGAACTGCAAAAAAGACTGCGCAGACTCATCTCGAGGGCAGCATGAGCTTTGCGGTCCCCAGAAACACGGACACCTTGAATGCTTAAAAAATATTAGACTGGGCCGAACGGGTTTCTCCAATGTTTGTATTTTGCATTTTTATTAAGTTTTGAAGAAAAATTATCAATATTTTGCATTTCATAAAGGAAAACAATCCCCACATGATGTATCCGCCGACACAGAATAAAAAAATATGGTAATATTCATCAGAAAGTTGTTACAGATTTTGTGTCAAAAATATGTGTAATATCGTTTCAAGAACTAGTGAATTATCATCAGATTTTGGTGAATTTTCATCAGGTTCACATTTTTGCCTTTCTTACTAAAGAAAGGTATAGGTTTTACTTCACGGCTGGACGTCATTTTCATCTTCGTAAATATGACGATTTAGCATGAATTTTAATTGGAAAAATCGCCAAAAAATCACACTGCAACGATTTTTGACGCTTCGTCGCCAAGTTGTCAAGTTGAGCTTCGAATACTGGCGCGAGAATGCTGGCGCATATGTTTCGGCTCGACTTATACTCGTTCGTAGTAGCTTGTCTACCGATGTTTCCTTCAACATGTAAGATATCGTAGCTTTTCGGTTTCTTTGCTCTGTCCGTTTTTGCATAACTGTCCAATGTTTATGCAAAAACTTGTTTGACATAGGACATTCATCCGGGTACAAACAATTTGTTTCCCATGTGCTCCTAAAATCGCCTTTAAGTAGGCTTCATTTTGTCGTGATTTCGTTAGTTTATTTAACAGAGTTCATTGGATTCCAATAGGAGCTTTCGAAGCTTCTAAGCTTTATATCGTTTTCAAAGTTTTCAATGCTCGCGACGCCAATGGCTATCTACCTAAGGTATTGCGATTGAGTGTGTAGTGGTGCGGTTGTAAAAATAGCTATCTCTGACTCTCTCACTTTCGTAGATGCTGAATAGAGTTATCTAAGCCCGCTCTCACGCACACTAGCACACCATTTGATTTGCTGGTCGGTACAAAATTTAACCTCACTTTTTTTCGTGTACGTACACGCAATACATGCGCACGTAGATAACTCTATGGCAAGCTTCCCTGCACTGTGCGGCACACGCGGTTAACTTGTTACTCGGTTTTGCTTTGCGCCTGCGTTGTTCGGTTTTTGGGCTCGTACCAAAACTAGAAAACCAAAACCGCGGTGTGCGTCGTCACTGGCGCATGGGAAGCTTGCCATGCTTGCGTTTGTCATAAACGTTTGTTTTATTAAGAATTTGTACGATTAAAAATATTCTTTCGGTGAAAATTGCGTTTTCAATTTTTTTGGAAAACTGATCATTAATAATACCTTGCTTTCATCATAAGATTTTATGTATAATCATCATCATTTTGTGCTGACGTTATAAATAAACAAAGTCGATGTTATGAATTGAAAGAAGTTATATTCTTTAGAAATAAAGGCTCTATCTCACCCCTGGTGGGATTCAATTGGGTTTTAACATATTTGACATACACTCAAATCCCGTTGGTTTGACTTTTTTGTTTGACGCCCCTTTTACAAAGAGTTCACAAACACACACTATCAAACGTTTGTTTTGATGGTGTGCGTGAGCGCCGTGTTAAAAGTGACAGTTCGTCACTTTTTAGTTTGACTTTGACCAACCAACGGGGTACAAACTAAAAAAGTGTCAAACGAAAAAGTGACCAACAACCGGGAGTTGAGTGTAATATTACTCAAAATAGTGGTTTTATTCAACCTACCAAATTTTCATCAATCCAAAATTCAGCTTTTTTCCTGTGTAATTTCTATTTTGCAATTTTAAAGAATGAATCGTTTCTGCAATTTTCTGCTCTATAATTAAAACGATTTCGGAATTTCAAGATTATGCCCAACACTTGAAAAATATCCGAAATAAGTGTGACAACTTCAAAATTTGAACTCCCGACTACACAGCAAAAAATAATTGAATTTGGAATGTCTGACAATTTGTGATGCAGAAGAAGAGGACAAAAAACAGGACTGCGCGTCCCCATTATTTATGCCATTATTTAATTGTCCTGACCAATCACCCCATGCACACAAACAGCGACACAAAAGAGATGAAAATAACACGAAAAAACAGAACTGCGCGTCCTCACAGGCACTGCACTAATCCCTAAAAAATGTGAACCCAGAAACTGATGAAAATTCATCATTTCATGTTTTTAAGGTCGAGGGGGCGTAAAAAATATTTCAAGCTTAATTTTTAAATTTAAAATTATTTAAAGTTTGTTAGGCTGGTACAAATATTTTTAAAAGTTTTTGTCACCATGTTTGGGTTTATAAAAAAATCTTAAATTTTTTTGAAATTTTTCGATGCAAAATCTTTTTTTTCGATACAATTTTTATTTTTGTCAGATCTTAGATTTTTGAAAACTAGAGATTGCAAAACAACTGAACTAGTGTAAAATTCATTTTAAAACACTTTTTTTCATTCAAATGTGAAGACTATGGCTTGCCCCCCCCCTTGACCTCGGCCAGGGCCGAGGGACAAAAACTTTTTTAAATATTTGCATCGGCCTTATGCTACTGTCGAAAAAAAAATCAAAATATCATTGATACGACATGTTCCGATCGCGATAACTCGTGATTTTTATTAGCAAACCCCTTATGTCTATATTTTTTTTTTGTAAATTTCCCATAAAATGAAATTCCAAAAAAATTTACAGGCGAGTAACGGAAAATGGGAGAATTTTTAAAACTTTTTTAGTGTTTTTTTTATGAAAAAAACGTTTTTTTCGGAATTCTGAGTACGCCATCAAATCGAGCGTCTAATTTTACATAAATGTCCCTTTGACACCAAATTTCTATCTCATCACCGTTTCAGGCTGCAAATTATTGAAAAACACCTCTTTTTTCGCATGCTCAAAAATGGAAAGGGTCGCACTATGGTACATTGGGTGGCCAAGTTTCAAAAAAGTTACCTTCTCCAAATATTTTTTGGTATTTTTTCCTCGAAAGTAAACATTCTAACTAAGTAAAATCCAGATTTTCAAAGCTCTATGTTTGTTCATTACGGAGATACGCAAGCTGAAAGTCAAAAAATGGAGTAAGAAACTAGCGTTTTTCGTAAAAAGGCTAATTGTTTATTTTTAACATAGCTCAGCCATTTTAAATATTTTATTAGGACAATTATACATCGTTGGAAAGGTAATGAGATAAGCTTTGAAACTTTTAATAGATAAAATATTGTTTCCAAACCAAAAACTGAAGTTTTCATCAAATAACTGAAGCATTTTTTTGACAAAACTTATTTTTTGTGTTTGTTAATCGAGTTCTTTTTTGCTAACAGATGCTAAACATGAAACTAAGATCACTTGAAAGATTGGATCATAATTTAACATTGCTGAAATTTCCAGCCTGCGATTTTTTGCGTTTTCGGAGATATGCCATTTTGAACATTTACGTTTTATCAAAATTTGCTGTAATCTACAAATGCGCCCGTTTATTTCACTTGCTTTGCTAGGTACCTTCTTCGTGGACATCGTCGCTTCAAAAATCAATACCTGGTTTCAAGAAGCTCGAAATGACTTTATTGGAATTTTCTGTTGCCTACATTTAAAAGTGAGTACCTTGGTCAATGGGGCAGCGAATGACCACGTTGGTTAAAGCTGCCATAAATTAATAAATGAACAACATGAACCTTAGTCAAAATAAGGTATTCGTACCAAAGTTTCTCAAGCGAAACTGGAGAATCTCAGTTTGATACAGAAAAAAGTATTCAGCAAAATATTGACTAAGCATGATGAATTTCTGCGATCAATCCATGAAACTGATCCACATTTAATTTCTAACATCATAAAAAGTACCTTTTTGCAATTCCGTCGTGAAACTACTTACTTTTCCTGTCATTCTTAAACGACGAAATAGCCTACTTTTCTGTTCCAAAAATAACAGAATCGAATAGCAACACTTTTCAAAATAAATGCTGAAAAGTTCTACTTTTCAGCACTGAAATGGGTGCTGAAAAGTTGAACTTTTCAGCACTTGTTTCGAAAAGTAACACTTTTCAACATTTTTTTTGATTTAAACGATTTATTGACAAAAAACATGAAAACTTTTCTTAAAATTTCACTCAATGGGTGTTTTTCGGAATTGCAAAAAATGTTGTATGGAACACGTTGCAAAACTTGATTTTTTCAACACTCTTCGTATTTATCCAACTCGGTGAACCTCGTTGGATAAATGTACAATTCGTGCTGAAAAAATCCTCTTTTTGCAACTTGCTGCATAAACTACTATTCCTGAAGCCGTCAGAAACTCTATAATCAAATAAATTTTCATGAACAAGAGCATTAGGATTAGTTAGAATATGTTTTGTATTTTATTGTTTTGCTTCATAATTAATATTTTGAAAAAAAAAAAATAATTTTTCTGTTATTTTATTTAACAATTAAAATTTTCGCAAATTATGCCCGTAAGGGTTGGGGGGGGGGTCTCAAGTTATATGGCATGGACTCACAAAAAGAAACACACAGCAGTAAATAATAAATATTTGACTTAAAATGAATTTATTACGCTTAACATTTTTTTGTCGGAGGGGTAGAAGGGAGGGGGGGGGGGTGAAAGAAAGAGTAGGGAGGGGTTGTGTCCTTAAAGTGGGGATGTATTAGCTTATCCATAATTTAATAATCGATGAGGGGCAACTTTTCCCGATTCTGTGTGAGTTGGTAGAGAATTACCCATTGAAAAAGGTCAGTTATAAATTTTAGATAAGTTTATAATTTGGTGTTTTGTATAACACATATTTTTTCAATTATCAGTCATCTCCTTTTAAATCCCTTTTGCTCACTAGACAATTCTACAGTCTAATTAGGGACAGCCCGAGCAGACGGAAATAACTTGGGAATAACATTTTTTGATATTTAAAAATACTAGGCCAATAACATTTTATGTTATTTATAACAAGATTTGTTATTCGTCATTATGATTTTTTTGTTTTTGGATTGTTATTGTAATAACAGACTAATAACATCCCAATAACAGTCGGAGGTATTCTTCCATAACAAAAAATGTTATTCCAAAGTTGTTTTGGCTTTCAAGCAATATCAGACCAATAACAAATTTTGTTACGATAACAGAAACTGTTATTAAACTCTTATGCAAATGTGGCTTTTTCAAGAAGATTCCATAACATTTTATGTTATTTTAACAGTATTTGTTATTGAAATGGCATGAATTTTGTTATTACCGTCTGCCCGGGAGTAGATTTTACAGCAATAAATTGAAAATCGATGTACTATTGTTCTCCTCCTGTTCCTTTTTTAACTGAAACCAATCAAACATATTCAAACATTTTTCCAAAAATATGGCTTCAACAATCCAATTCGTAGCAATTGTCCTGATTCGCCCCAGATGCTGGTAACTAAGAAAAATATATATGAAAATTAAATTTATTTCAAAATAAAAACAATAATGAACGTAAACAAAACACCATCTTCACAAATATTTAGAATTACAAAGAAAATATATTGTGGATCTGAACACTGAAATTTCAGTATTATTCCTGATTAGGCCAAATTTATATATGCCCATTAAAAAATCAATTCCTTCAAATGCATGCATTTTGTTCAAATTCGGGACAAAATTTAATTTAAAAAAATCTTAGATTCAGGAACTCCAGGCTTTTTATTAAACTGGAATAGTGATGTTTATTAAATAATTGTTCATTATTTTATCAAATTAAAGAATGGTTTTGTTGAACTTATCAAACTTTAACTATAGAACTCTATGGTATCTACACAAAACACACGTATTGTGTAAAACCACTGTCCAAACCCGTGCGGCTGTGGTTTCCTGTTACACACAATTATTAACCACAATCAGGCTAACCACAGGAAGTGATTAAAAAGCCCAGCCCAGAGTCCTACCGATCCCGAGCATGGGTAAATAACAAGGGAAATGCGCAATAATACCTTTCTCTGGTATCAATACCAAATTTTGGTATTCCTGGACCCTATAAATTTGTCTTGAGGATTATGCAAGAGTAAAATGTGGTATCATACCAATTTAAGGTATTGTTTTGATATTGCAAAATTGCAGAATTTGTCAATGGTCGAACACCACATTTTGGTATTCTTTTGGTATTACTGTATTTTATCAAATTCCTCTGAAACTATGGGAAAATTTTGACCAATTTTGACAAAATAATTAATTTTGCGCAAAAATGATGTCTCAAAGCGAATGCTTTAATTGAAAACCGGAAATTTCAAACTTGATTTTAAACATTTTTGATATACCCGCTACAGAAATGATTTGAAATTGTGGAAAATTTTCTAAGTCAGGATGGCATGTTTTGGTATTATTTTGGTATTTAAGTGTTTTACCATTTCCTCTGAAACTATGGGAAAATTTTGTCCAATTTTGACAAAATAATTAATTTTACGCTATAATGATGTCTCAAAGCGAATGCTTTCATTCAAAACCGGAAATTTCAAACTTGATTTTAAACATTTTTGATATACCCCCTATAGAAATTACTTGAAATTGTGGAAAATTTTCTAAGTCAGGATGGCACATTTTGGTATTATTGAATATATTATATATTGAAAGGTTTCATCAATTTTCTCTGAAACTATGGGAAATTTGTTAAAAAAAAATTTACGAGTTAATTAATTTTGCGCTAAAATGACTTGAAACCCAAAAATGTTAAAGATGATGATTTTAAAAATTAGTGTGATATACCCACTAATATTTTTTTCAAAAACGTTGAAATATCTCTAAGTCGGGATAACCAAATACTTTGAAAAACGAGTCAATCGACAGATTTATGAATTTTGGTGAATTTCAATTCAGTTTCATTTTAATAATACTTATTTTTCAATCTTGTTATTTTCAGAAGCTTCAAGAACTTCAAGCACAGGCCGTTCATCAATGACAAATGCATTCGGTGTGGTGAAGAATATCACTAATAACAACATGGAATCATCAGGTGAGTAGATTTGGCTGTTGCATATGAATAATCTCCGTTTTTCACTAACTGCAACTGCTGCACTAAAAATGGTATGAAAATACCAAATTTTGGTATTACTTGTTCAAATACCAGCGACCATAATGTGCTCTTGGTTGCCCAGTAATAGATGGTAAAATACCATGAAATCATACCAAAATCATGTATGTGAAAGACCACAGAAATACCAAAATATGATTTTTCAAGGGCGCGGGAATACCTAAAAATAAAACCATGGCAATACCAAGTTTTGGTATTCAAGCAATGTTCAAAAATCCAGAAGACCTCAACTTGGTATTGAAATGGTTTTATTTTAAGGTATTATTTTACCCTTGGAATAACATGGTTTGGTATTGTTGTGCCCTTACACATACAAGATTTTGGTATGATTTCATGGTATTTTACCATCTATTACTGGGCAACCAAGGGCACATTTTGGTCGCTGTTATTTGCCCAAGTAATACCAAAATTTGGTATTCCCGTGTTATTTACCCCTGCTCGGGATATCAACTTTAATATCGATTTTACTAAAGCTTCATTGTCTGTGGTTCAAAGCAGTCAGAATTTAAATCATATTTTTCACTCAACAAAAGCAGACTCCTTCCACGGCGAGCTTTCTTTTCCTTTCTTATCCAAGACAGATTCTTTTGTTTATGCCGACTGTTTTCTGCCTCATTTTGTTCTTCTCACAACTTTTGTGCCCCAGCCTGATATGCCATTCATGGGTTGATATTGTTCTGCTCGTGCCATGTGGCCCCATTCACTTTCGACTCATTGAGCACCAACAATGTCTTTCGAAAGAATAAAAATACACACCCGCAGTTTGAGGGTAGACTACTGTTGAGGAAATTTTTGATAAAAGTTGAAAAATAACAGCAATTTCCTCAAATTTTCAGATTGTTTAACCCTAAAGAACCCCCGCCCAGTTTCCTCTGTGCCCCCCAGAAACCAAAACCAATCATTCGGAAAAATTATGCGTAAATTGTGCTCGATGAGACTAAGACCAACAGAGAGCAGTTGCTCCGGCTCAGGGTTTTGGGTTTCCTTCCATCCGAAACTCAAAGTTGGTCCTGGCGATTGTTAGATTTCTTCCCACCCTATAGGCATATTCTATAGAGCCAGGCATAAGAAGAATAGTCTTCTCCAAAGAAAAAGGGAAAAATACGAAGAATAGCGGTTGATTGATTCTAGATGATCGATTTTGCGCGTGCTGTGTGTTTAAGGGAAGGAAAATGGGAAAAAGGAAAGGATGTGGCAGAGGATACGGAAGCCTTTTTGCACCCCTCCTCCTGTCGGGCCCGAAAATGGTGGTGAATTAATCAGCTGAGTCCGACCGACAGAATGCTTAATTGGGCGTGAATGGTTCACCCTTCCGAGATGGGTGCGTCGGATTTTGGGTTGAAGAAACGGATTTAAGAATTGAGATGTGGAGTATGGTGATTTAAGATGGTAGACATTGCGATGGCTGAGTTTGCGAATAGTACAGGTACAGCTGATTGTTTTCATCTGACCGAAAAGAAATCAGGATAGGTACGTTTATTCACGGCACAGATGACGCTTATGGTACCTGAGCCAGTATAAAATGTATTTGTTCTATAGTAAAAGCATCATTATTAAATCTTACAAGTTTAGAGACAGTAGCTTGTCAACATGTCCAAGATCAACACTAGCGAACGTTCTGTTGAAGACAGCGCGGAAAGAATTTCGGAGATTCGTCAGGCCAGCATGTGCCGGTTGTGCTTCAGAAACAAATATCTTGTCAGCATTGGTTCTGATGAGCGATTCATCGATCAGCTAGCCAATTGTCTTCATCAAAAGCCTACCAAGGATTCCGAAAACCTGCCCGAGTTTGTTTGTGGAGAGTGCTACCAGTTGGTTGAGGCTATGAATCAATTCAAAACTAGGTGCAATCGAGCCTCGAAGATTATTAAGAGGTTCATCCGGAAGGGAGGCGAGTTTCCCGACCATGACATGCTCGAGTTTAAACCACGTCGAACGGAAAAGAGAGCTGCTTCATCGTTGACAGAATCGTCTTCAAAGAGACGACGAACAACGGAATCGATCATTGAGGATGAAAAATGCAGTGAAGTTGGCGTGGATCCGATCGTGACAAATTTGGACAAATCAATCGAGGCGACAACGGAAATCGACGAGCAGAACAACCCACAAAATCTTGTTGAGAAGTTCGACGAGTTGTTTGGAGCTGGCTCAGATATGGATTTACCTGGCCTCCTGCAGATTTTAGCTAACACACCACCGATTAGTCCTGCTGAAAAGCTAAAAGAAAAAAACAGTATTGAATCTCAGCATAAAGAAAATTTCTCAATTTCAACAACTCTAGCACCAGTAGAACCAATCAACCACATCCAGAATCCTTGGATCGATGCTTTGGAGGACGAAGTGCTGTATTCGATCATGTTGAATCAACTATTGGAAAATTTGGCATCGTGTGAGTCTTGCAGGAGCTATACGTCTTATGTGGAAAAATACGTAGAACTACAATAGTTTTAGTTCCTTACGTTGCATGCCTTAGACGATATTCTGTTATTTGAGTTGTTCATTTAGATGTATAAATCATATATTTAAAAATGATCACTGTAACGTGTTAATAAACCATTTTTTCTTATACATATATCCTGTTTTTTTAAACACAAATTCAGTGTTTTTAATACTTGCACCGTTAGGCCCTATCAAGATTATTAGTGATGCTTCATATTGTGTGGAGTGATACACCCTATTGCGATGTAAGTGAGCGCACTCCATTGGATCGAGTCGAATAGGCCCCTCGTACGATTGGCATGACATAAATATCACTTAGGTGGTTATAACTCCAGACAGGGTTGCCAGATATTCAATGTTGTGGACTCGTTTGAAAGGCCTTTCAATTACCTAACCAACGATGTTTTGGATGATGGATCCAGACATCGTTTACATACATTTAAGTGAGATCCGGCTTCAAAAAAGTACATAAATATCACTTAAGTGGACATAACTCGAGACAGGGTTGCCAGATATTCAATGTTGTGGATGTTTCTTTTTTTAAAATTCAACATTGGACCTTTATTTGCTATTTTCAAATATTTTCAATTAAAAAACAAATTTTTGACAATGTTTTGCCCAACTTCTCTTTGATTCAAAAGAACTGGATTTTTTTCTCCTGAAACAAAAATGAAAAAATACAAATCATGAGAAAAAAATCAAAAAAAATAATCTGGCAATCTATTTTCGTGCACCAATTTTATTCTTAATAGTACTCATCAATACCTACAACTTCACCGGAGACACAAAATCGATCAGAAAATTCCTCCAAAAGATAAAGATTTCCGATCAATTACAAACCATTTTATGTATGAACAGCTGCCAAAATTGTATGCAATTTTGTATGGGCGAACAAATTGCAACATTGCAAAGTCAAAAAGTTGCTTAAAACTCTAGATTTGTTTTTTTTTTCATTTAAAATGTTTTTTAATGCTTCTGTTACTGTTCAACTACACTTTCATGAGAACACTAGCTTTTCCATGCAAAACTATGTAGAATTTGTATTTCTCTGTTAGGCTCGACTAATCATCCTAGCAAGCTTATATTTTTACGTACGATAGTTCTAGCAAATAACCTGCTGACGATGAAAAGCAGGCTATTTTATAACCTTAGACAATAAAAATAAGCAGTTTAACAATGGAGTTGCAAAATTTGGAATAATTTAGAAAATACTGAACATGTTGGTTCAAAGAACTGCTCCACAAATAAAAACCATATTTTATAATAAATTTGCTCAAAATTGGCCGTCCTTCAAAAGCCCTACAAACTATACAAAACTCATCATCGGTTCCACAATCGATTGCAATCTGCAACGCTATCACCAACAACCCGAAGGGAAACTCGGAACAACAAAGTGCCATAACAAAAAAGTTTCGATTCGAATTGAATGTATTCGGGGAAAATAGCCTTTCTCTCTACGAGTGGAAAATAAACACTTTCCAGGGGCCGGACGCACCGAGTCACAATGCTCCCCCCCCCTGTTTGGAATTTACAGTGAAATGGTGGATCGTGTTACGAGGAAGAGAATTGAAGTTAAAAAAGGTGCAGTGGTAATGCTACAGGCATAACCATAATGACGAAGAACTTCGGACACAAACGTATATGAAAAGTTTTAAGAATTATGATTTGCATTCCTTCATATTTAGTCCATTGAATAATTTTATGAATTCAGAAAGAGGGATTTAATGTTGGATTTTATTTATTTATAAACAATTATTTGTTTAAGAATGAATCTTTCGTGGTTTCCGGAGCAATAGTCCTGAATAGACCAGATGTTTATGAAATTCTGAGAGCAGAACTAGAATTGATTCAAAATCTGCCAGTCGTGAGATATCCGTCCGCTAATTTCCTTACGGAAGTATGAATGGTTAATCTGGAACGAAATAAAGTAATACATTAATTCCAGATTGTTCTTTTGTGTTGCATTTCATTAGTTTGCTTTGGATTGACTTTCGAGCTCTTTCGTGAGATATTTGGTGGTCCTGAAAAGGACCGTTTGTTTTGAGTGCCCTGAAAAGAAAATTTGATTAGTGGTGATCCTGGGGCTGTCGTCTTTGGTGTTTTTGGAATGTTCGTCCTTCCTGTCATTCGTCCTTCCTGTCAATCGTCATCGTTATAGTGGGTTTAAATCTGAAAATAAATGGATGATCTCTGCAAAGATCTTGATCGGTAGATTTGTTGAAATTAGTAGAGGTGTTATTTATGTGAACTCGTATGTATGTGTGTATATGTTTACGTGTATGTGTGATTGTAAGTGTGATTGTATGTGTGTGTAGAAGAGTTTAAATATTTAATCAATGGGAAAAATATCATTGGGTGGTGGGAAAGGAGGGGGGGGGGGGATTTAAGTGTAACATAACTTATTTTTAAAGTATGCACTGTTCACTTCACTTCAGCTTAACCTATTATGTACATTTCATTGGATCCCTATGTGTTTGTGTATTATTGTAAGGGGAAGGAGGTTATGTAGTTGTGTCAATGTCTCAATAGTAACAATGAATTCAATTTGTCCTTAATCTAATAAATGAACAGTTCATTGTGAGTGTGTGTTAGTGTCAGTGAGGTTAGTATTTAACAATAAATTTTCTTCTTCGGTTTCATTTTTGTCTTCTGTTGGTGTAGATGCTGTTGTCAAATCCAGGTTGTAGTTGTTGTAGTCGAATCCAGGTTGTAGTCAAATCCAGGTTATAGTTGTGCGCAATCAGTCATGCGCAGAGGACAGCTGTTCAGATCGCCTGAGATGGTTCGGATGCTGCTGGTCTTAGGAGAGACAACATCGGCCGATGATACGAGAAATATGCAATGTACCGCGTGACCTCCGCCGTCATGTTCTTTGTGAACGTAAGGTCAAGAGCTGTACCACCAAGTGTGGTCGTCTTCTTCGTATCATTGCACAAACTCAGCATGAAATGTTCTCGCATATAACCCACGAAGTCTGCACTATCCTCCTTGGTGATGTCAAGATTGAAGTCTCCGGTAACCACCATTGGCGTATCCACGTAGGCAGTACGAATCAAATTGCGAGCAAGGAACCATATTTTCTGCTTCGTTGTGGTTCCTGGGGAGATGTATACTGATACCAGCAGTACTTCAGTACCCATCACCATCACCTTTGCTGCACAAATATCTCCGTACTTTTCTGCCTTGCCGAATTCTTGGTCGCGTTCGTTGCCCACCACTTCAAGCGTATGAGGGACTGCCAAGGTAGTATCCGGATCGGTCGTATTCTGGTAGATTGCAACACCTCCCGATCGCACACCAACCCGCTTCGATTGGATGATACAGGTAAAACCTTCTATTTCCTCTGAGGAGTGGTCATCCAGCCACGTCTCACTCAGTGCTAGAAAGTGAACCTTGGGAAGTATGGGATCGGTGGTTATATCCAACTTGTGAGCTCTCAAACTCTGTACGTTGATGGTCATCAACGTGGTGGCAGGTCCGCTGCTCTCTAAGACCTCACCCACTTCGTCCACAATGGTGCGCAAACGGTGATTCTGCAAACGCTTGTACTCGTTACGCAGTTCTCGCATTTTGGGCTGTCACAGCCTTTCGCATGGTGGAACTTGAAGTCTCCCTTTGAGTTGGTCAAAAGAGGCCCTGCAGCGACTTCACACGTGATAAACCGACGTACACCATTTGCTGATCCTGGGACTTATCATAGTCGTACACAATCTTATCAAAGGTTCCACCTTGAGATTTGTGTATGGTAAGGGCATTAGCTGGTGTAACCGGGAACTGTATGCGCTTGCATTTAATGCGGTTACCCAGATCGATGTTTGCGGATCGCTTCACGATTGGAGTCCAATCTGACTGCAAGATGTCGGGTCGTGTGCGTATCATAGGCTCCACCTCTTTCCTCGCAATGATCCCGATCTGCGCGTTTTCAAATTTGATCCAAAGTCTCATGATGCGATCCTCTGAGTCATCAACGCCCTCTTCGACATACATCAAGTCCCCAATTGCACCATTCACTATGCCATCTTCCACATTGACATTTGTGGTGACCATGTAAGGCATTCCAGGACAGAACTTAGTTGTATACTGCAAACCTGCCGTTTCAGCCAGACTCATCTTGTAGAGTTTGATACGAGCAGTTGCCAGTTGCTCTGCAGTCTTGTATCCCACAAAGGTGTCGTCTGCTGTGCAATCTAGCCCGTCAATGTTTCTCAGCGCTTCGTTGTTGTAGCTGGTTACGTCAATGTTCCGATGGAACAGTCGTACCGCCCCGCCAGTGTCCTCCTTGCTCAGATCCTCTTTTGTGAAGAAACGGCTCTCGATCAGTTTGGTTTCATCGGCGGTCAGTTTCAGCCCATTACCAATCTTGGTAAGAATGTCTGAAAACTGCTTATCCGCCTGACGCATAACCTGTTTGAGCTCGTGAAACATCAACGACTGCCACACCACAGCGCCACAGATGGAGTTCGACGGAGGCTTGAACACGGCGCGAGCATTGACTGGGGGCAACTGCATCAAATCTCCACTCACCAACACATTCACACCGCCATATGCAACATCATAGATCATGTAAACATCCTGGAGGCGTATGTGTGCGGTATTCAGGGTGTGGGCGCCAACCATGCTGACCTCATCGATGATGTGGAACTTGATATGCTGCATCTCGTTCCTGTACATCTGGAGCGTTTCGAAATTCATCTTCGTTGCCTGGCGAGACATGGTGATGTGGTAAGCGTGGTGCAGGGTGGTTCCACCAATTGCGCTGGCTGCTTTTCCAGTCGAAGCTGAAGCTACATACGCGTTGTCGCGGGAGTTGTGAGTTTGGCTGTACCGATTGATCGTTTCCATAAGCGCACGCAATACGAAGGTTTTGCCGCTTCCTGCCGGACCGGTCAAGAAAACCTGCAGCGGCTCGTGCTCTTCGTAGCAATGCATCAGATGGATTACGTGCAGAAGCAATGCCCGTTGCTCTGCATTCGTAGCTCGCATCATCTCACAATATGCCTCCTTCGACAACACGTTTGTGCGTTGCTTGATAACAGATCTTAAACCTCTTGTGGGCAGCAGCTCAAAGTCATCATTATTCGGCTGCATGATGACTGTCCGCACCAGCTCGTCGTGCTTTTCGGTTGCTGCGTTGTTCTCCGCTCCATCCTCCAAGTTCGCAATAGTGCGCAGATACTCCTCGACCGTTTGCTCCATATTCAACTCACAGTCGTATTCCTTACGCTTTGCCAAGAGTTGTTCCTCATGCAAATCGTACAACTGGAGGAACTTATTCTGGTCGAGAACATCCACCACCTCATTACGAAATGGCAGAAACAGGAGAACAGATTCGCGCTTATACTCAGTAAGCTCGCTCATACCGAATCCGCGCCAACGCAGCACCCTTGGCTGTGTCCTTTTCTTGTAGCTGTTTTTACCTCTTTCCTGAGAATACCAAGCTACGAACTCAGCCAAGCAGACGTCTTCCAGGCCTTCACGCTCTTCGTACTTCTCGATGATGTTCTTGTTCCACACATCAGTCGAGTCATCGCCAACTCCTTCTGCATCCATGGTCTTGAAGTGCTTCCTGCTTCTTGTCCGGTCTTGGGGCCACGCAGTTGGAATGAACTCAACTTTCTTACTTGCCTCGGACATCGGCAATCGCAGTAGGAACCAGGCTGCTTCCTGAGCGCACATCTCCACGGCTCCAAGCATCTTCAGGCTGATCTTCTTCAGCATCTCGCCGTAGTCCATTTCGGGGTTCTGCTCTTGCATGAGGATCAGCTCTCGGTGCAATCCACTAACACCACGATTGGACTTGTTGACGTACTCTACCAGGTAGTGGCAAAGTTTCTTTTCGTCAACAATAAACTGGAGATCCATGTTCGAACGCAGCTTGTCCGCAATCCATGCGTTGAACGGATTCGTTCGCAGTTCCTTTTCATCCATCGAGCGCTTGTAGAAGACCGTAGGCTGTTTCAGCGATGCACGAACTACATCCAGGTAGTACTCGTATGTACACTCGCAGTGGGCCAGATAGTCCTCAATCGTATCGAATACCATTGTTGCCAGGACATCACGCATTTCCTCAGCGCGTTTCTTCAACTCTTTGCGGCGACTGTCGTCAGCCTTAAGAGGAAGCAGGACCCGTTGTTCCTTCATGGGCCAGTACGGTATATTGAACCGACAGCGCTTTTCCCCTCGTTTTGTGCAAGTGAACGTGCAACGATGAACCTGCTTAGTAGCCGTCTGCGTGGGAAGGTCCTCGAATCTAATGGAAGTGATGGTGTTGATCAGTTCCAGAGTAGCAGGCATGTGCTCGGAAGCAGGTTCCTTGGGATCGTTGGCGAGCCAAAGCACTGCATGGCAGTGGGGACTACCGCGATGCTGGAACTCAATCCGTTTGAAGTAATCGACGACGTAGTACTTCCCGAACGGACTATGAGTTTTCGAACCCAAGATCAAGAGGATGACTTCGATCAGCTTGTTGAAATAGAGGCAGCACGTGACTGGATCTTCACTGACCAATACTGCTCTTTGAAGTGCTGTTAGTTGCTCCATCGGTTCTGTCAAGTCGATCCTGTTCTCTTGATCCGAGAGCTTGTACAGTATCTTCAGCAGTTCGGGCCAGTGAGTCTCGTTAGCACTCATTGTCAAGAAAACCGTCGGCTTTCCCAGCTGTCGAATCATGGCGAACAAATCTTTCTCCCGTATCTGCCAGTACAATGCCGAGTTCGGAATCGATTTCAGCCACGCGAAGTTCCTCTCGATAAGGCTCTGCATGAACTGCGGGTCACTGAGTTGAGCACGGGTCACATTGTTCGTACCTTGGACCCTAAAGGAGCTCGAAACTCCATCGTGAACCCGAAGACGCATGATCTTAACACCCATGTACAGGATGTGAGTCGGCTTTGCTCCACGCCGGTCACGTCGTCTAGTTTCACTGGTAGCCTTATCGTAAGGAGTTACGCGAACCCCTTTCCTGTACGATCGCATTTTTCCTTGGTAGATTCCGGGAAAAGAAAGTTCTTCTGCATACTGATCGTACACGATGGAAGTCGGCATTCTGTTCTGACCAGGAGCAATATTAAGACTCATGTCCTCGTTCCAGAAGACGGTCTGTTGCTGTCCTGCGAACAATTCCGCTTCAGTTTCGAGTACGTCAAGTGCAATTTGGTCATTTTGCTGGGGAATTCTTGGGACATCTCTTGGGATATCCTCGACTTCCGATACATCCAGCTCAATCAGTTCCTCACCGTCAGTACCTTCTGGTACATCTGGTTCCATGAGGCTTTCATCCAAAACGATACCTTCGCGCTTATACAACGGAGTGTTGATAAGATAGCGAAGCCAAGCTTTAACGACAGACTTCTTGACATATCCCTGCAGGTAGTTAGACTTGTGGATCAATTGCTTTTTAATGCAAACATTAAAGGCGTAATCATCCTCCAATTGACGCGGAAGCATCCGAACCATCTCGTTGACATCAACAGGGACATTTATGATCTGCCCGATGATTGTGTAGCTTCCTAAAATTTCAAAGCACGTTACCAACTACAACATTCAAAGTTGATAAACAATTTTCACCTCGCGCATGACTGAGCCGACGAATTTGCATGAACGGCAGCCTTGGCGCAATCAACCGCTCGGTGATCGGATCCAGTGGTGGAAGGTTCGCTGGCTTCTCCGGGTAGGTAAATCCGTTTGATGTGGACAAAGTGGGTACTTTTCCATTCCTCAGAGAGTTGTTGCAAGTCTGGCACACCTTGAATCCCGCGACTGACTCAAAGTGGCCTGCCTCGACCAACACTCTCCCGCCATCGCTTGTGATGGGCCTCAAGTCATTGCTGAACCAGATGCGTTCACAAACATTGCAATAATCACCCAGTTTGTTTTCGGTGAACTTTTTGTGAAATGCAATGTCGGCCTTCACGCAATCTGGCTTGCCACCAGCTGTGGCAATCGTACCCGTCTCTACAAAACATTAAACAATTGGGGACACTATTGAAAAATTGTCACCTAAGTGAAGCTTACCCTGACTGCTGGGTACTGATTCTTGAGAAGACTCGTTCGGGACAGAACGAGTTGAAACGATTCCTGTAAGGCATATAAAGATCTAAACAATTGCTTTTTATTTTAATGAAAATATTGTGTTCTGTAGATTCACGTAAGATAACAAGTTTTAAACATAATCATTGATTAGATTCCACCCCAGAATTTTCAACCTAGACGTTATCCAACGTCTAAATTTAACGGATTGGCATATTCAATTGTTTTATTTTAGAACTATTGTGAACGTTATAACAAAACAAAATTTTAAATTTAAAGTTTCATAAAGAATGCGAATGTTGTTGCAAGTTCTTGGTTTAAAATCAAAAACATCATAAAAGATTACGATTTTCGTTGAAATTTGAACAGAATAAAGAAACAAATTATGGATTTTCATGAAGTTGAATGGAAATAAATCAATATTCTTGAAAAACTCACCAAGATTTCTCCCGAAATCGGCCCGGGACGTGCCCCCTCTTGAGCGCGCTGGAATCTGGACCGGGTCGGGACGTGGGAAAAATCGAACAGGATCCCTACTTCCGCCGGGCATCGGTTCCAGGTTTAAGATCGGGTCACGGCTTGGGTAGAATCGCACAGGGTCAGTGCTTCTGCCGGGCATTGGTTCCAAATCCACAGCTGCTGCAGCATTTCCAACCCCAACAGTACCTCCAAGATCCGCTTCCCTCTCCAGGTTCTTCCGCCTTCGGAATTCTCGAACGCGCTCAGTGCTCGTTTTCCGCGGAACCGTTTTTTTCGACTCCTCTGCTTCCTCCGCACCGTGCACTTTCAGTTTTTTCGGCATTCGGAAAGCTCTGACGCGCTCCGTGCTCTTCTTCCGGGGCACCGGCGTTTGGCGCTCCACTGCCTCCACCACCATCTGCTCCACGTCGTCCTCCATCTCCTCCTCGTCACGATCAGCGATCGTCTCGGCTTGCCTCAGTGGTGCCACCACTCCATCCTCCCGCTCACTCTCCTCGCGCCTTCGCTTGCGATGATTCGCCTGGTGTTGTGACATCCTCGCTAGTCGATTTTGTTTTGGGTATGATTTTTGGGTATGATGTTTGTAGGTACTTGAATCGAACGTCCGCGGAAGGGAAGCTCGACGCATCGATCTCAATCAGCGTGTACCACCAAACAGAGACTGTGTGTGTACACGCGTTTGTTTTTGCGCACCACGAAAACAACTTCGAGAATGAGCTGCACCCCAGTCAACTCAATCGGAATTCTGAAACGGAATCCAATTCAATTCGAATCGTTTACGTATTCCGTTTCAAACGCAACAACCGGTACGTACACGGAATCGGTTGTTGCGTTTGAAACGGAATACGTAAACGATTCGAATTGCATTCCGTTTCAGAATTCCGATTGAGTTAACTGGGACTCCCCCCCCCCTGCCAAAATTTCTGAGAAAAACTTAACCCCCGATGACCGACATTCTGCGTAAGGGCTACGCGGGACAGATTTTAAACACAAGTTTGCCACAAAGCTTGCAAATTAACACCACACACACACACACACACACACACACACACACACACACACACACACCTCATGCAAACATTTTTCCTCGCGCAACGTGATGCCTTGAGCTGAGAAAATTCGTGTTTTAAGATAAAATAACTCTTTCGTGATGAAATTAGTGGCCCTGAAAAGGGCCGTTTTGTTTAGTAGAAATAAAGAATCTCTCGGGTGGGCCGAGTCAGCTGGACAAACTGGACATAAATTGCTCATAGGTTCGTGTCCTCAAACAGCATCGCTTAAAACGGTTTGCGGGTCAGGACTGTGGACTTCTGGTAGCGATGAATTATACGCAGCACGTCCGTTTCGGGACGTGCCATGAGGCATCTTCACTCCTCCGGTGGCCGGTACACTCGGACTGCCTTTGTGGCCAACTGCTTCCGCGGAACCTTTCCTCCTGTAGACTTGCGAGCAGTTTTCAGCCATGACTTTTTACGACGTGACCTCGATGAAAATTGAACAGGGAATGGGGGGGGGGGGAGAAAAACTCAAACGTTCTTTTATAACTTCGCGCGATGCGAGAGGCCTTCCCCTATCAGTGAGAGAGTGAGAGAGAAACTATCAGGAAGAAATGAGGGGAGGTACGGAGCAAATTCCATATATAAGAAAATGACAGATTATATTTTTATTCATTCCATCAACGACTTTCAACCCCAAGCAACTCTTCAAGATGAACGGACGCGGCACGGGAGGCAAAGGGCTCGAAAAAAAAGGGCACGGCGGCGCCTGTCCTTCGAGACAAACCCCAGCGAATCAGCGATCCAGCTTCGTAGCTGCCGGAAGCGCATCCCCGAACCAATTAATGAGGAACCGCGCGGTGTACTGAAGGTGTTTTGGGCAATCATCGAGCACGCTAAGCGGAAGATGGTCACGGTCATGAACGCCGTGATCGGCCTGAAGCGATGCACTCTGCAAATTTTCAGGAGATAATAAAGGAGACGTTATAATAAAATAAAAGGCCCTTTTCAGGGCCACCAAATCAATCACGAAAGAGTTATATCTTGAGATCTATTTATTTCCGCTTAAAGATGATTTCTTGACATTTTGACGTTGGATAACGCCTGGAGATTCCAAACGCTTCTTCAGATAATTGAAAATTTTAGCACCATTTGTTTGAAATTTAATCAGCAATTTTCTTTAAACAATTCTGTCTAGATAAATCTGCGTAGTAGGTATTTGTAAAAGTAAGAACATGCTCACACCGCTCGAAAACACACCGCAAACTCACAAGCATACACGTCTACGGATGTTGACAAGCTTACACGGCGTCGGCCAGGACAATCCGGTTATGGCACCGGTGAACCAGAAGACCAATGGCGGGGAGAAGATCAACAATCGGTATTTGTATCTGGGATGTTCAATCCCGTGACCTACCAGGTCATCCTGCTGGGGCTTACAACAGCCAAGGATTGGAAGACAAGCACATGGTGCTCCCCGGATGACGCCCGGACTTGAGTACATGAAGTGTAGCCGCGTTAACGGTAGACTTCAGGGCGCGATGTTGATCAGCGGAACGGAACATAAGGAAACGTGCAAAACTTGATCCTGAACCAGGTGAATCCTAACATCAACGAGGAGGACTATTTCCGAGCAATAAAGTATCTTAAACAACAATCATTCCAATCAAATTGCTTTATAAATTAAAATAAATGCGCCACATAGTAACTAGTGCTAACAAATTTGCGCGCGAACTACTCTTTGACACATGTTTCGTCTTCCGCACCTCCGGCCGATCATGCCGGGCCGCGTGAGCTGGGCGACAATCTTGCGCGCCGTCCCAAACCGGATGAAGCTGTTCCACAGCAGCACACTGGCGATTCTTGTCGCTCAGGCATCGCTTCCCCCTTCGCCACGCTGCTGATTGAAGAACGAGGTTGCCGAAGCAGGCATGATGATGGCGTTGGCCGCCTGCAGCTTTTCGATAATGTCCGGGATTGTTTGAGCGGAGCTGGCCGTGGCAAAGATCGCCACCGTCGGAAGGGTGGAGTCGATGATGCCGATTGCTTCGTAGCCGATTATCGGGCTGAGGTTTGTCTGTTATGAAGAGTTGGATTAATTGTGGGTCGCTCTAGATGTCAACAACTCACTCTTTTCGGCCATAATCCTCGTGGAACAGCTGATATACCTCGATGGTTAACCCGGACGATGTCTCGCCTGCAGAATGAAAAATGAATAGCATTACATCACCCGAACGCCTCAAACAAGCTAGAAATCACTTACCTGCCAAGTACTTATTCTTGCCGATCGCAGCTGCCCTTGGGCAGCAGAGGTGCAGCCCGAGCGTCCGTCGGGAAATGGCCAACATCACTGCAATCTAGCGAAAACGATTGCCTTCCTTTCGATCGAATATGTAATATTAACCACTCGCGAAAAAACAACTTTGCGCTTCCCTTTTGAGCAGAATTTCCGTCAGTGCGAGCTGCGATGGGGAAAAACAGCAAACGTCAAAAAATCTATGTTTGTATCTGTGGCGAGATTCGCTCAAAAGGGTGGGAATTGTACACGTTTATGAAGTACTGTAATTGAGCTGTCATCGGAGTCAGGGTTGCCAGGTTGCAACATTACAGATTTTTCAAGTTACCTACATAATAGAGTTATCCACGTGCGCATGTATTACGTATACGTACACGAATAGATTCTTTTGCCTTCCTACTGCATTCGCCACCAAGATTTCTTCGTGGCACGAAATGCCAAAACAAAAAACTATAAATAAAGGTCGATTTCGCATTTTCATTCTCATATCAACCTCGACAGTGAACGAGGAAACATCGGCTGAAGGCGAGAAGCAAATACGGTCGTCGCGAGCTGGGCTACAGTTCCCCGTCGGACAATTCAACCGACTCCTAGTGAAGGGCAACTACGCCGGTGCCCGGTCTTCCTGGCTGCCGTGCCAGAATATTTGGTGGTGGAAGTCCTCGAGCTGGTTGGAAATGCTGCACGGGACAACAAGAAGACTCGGATTATCCCTCGCCATCTGCAACTGGCCATCCTGAACGACGAGGAGCTTAACCGGCTGATGCTCGGGGTCACGATTTCGCAGGGCGGCGTTTTACTGAGCATTCATGCCGTCCTGCTGCCGAAGAAGACCCAGGAGGAGATTCAGAGGCGGCAGCGAATTAATTTTTGACAAAACCGTCCTTTTCAGGACGAACAACAGTTTCACAAAAGAGTTACTCTACAATCAGTTCCATTTCAAGCAAAACAATGTAAAGGGGCCAATGCGAGTTTGTTAAAAAAGAGTCTATCCTGCTCACGTCAGTGGATGTTTACATTATAAGTGAGCAGGATAGACTCATTGTTTACATACTCACATTGGCCCCTTTGCATTGTTTTGCTTGATTTATTTGAGCAAATTTACTCATAATTTTGCAATTCAGTTGCCAATTTATCCCCTCTAGTGATCAAATCGCAGCCCTGCATTTACCAGTTTTGTTGAAAAATGGCCTGGGAAATTACAGAATAGTTCAGCATTCTAAATGCTTGTGTGCCAACTCAATTCAATTGAGTTATTCTGCCTCTTTTTGTGCATTTTGTGCCACAGAAAGTTTCCATCGCAGTGGGCGATGTTTCACTTGTCGTGCTCACACACACGCACAAGCGTGCATGGCACTTTATCATTTAAAATGTAACTTATCGGAACATTCCTGAGGGGGTTCGTCACATTTCACTCTCGACAGTTAGAGTGGATAACGATGCGGCACGGGCGGAAAGGTGAAGAAGCAGCATCTCGAGTGTGACCTTCGCTCACCATCGGAAGGGGAGACGGTGGTCTTGCGGAAACGCAAAGAAGCCGAATTCATCGATACCAGTGACCCGGTATACCTGGTGGCGGAGATGCTCGAGCTGGGTGGACTAAAATGTTCTATTTTGTCTCGATGGGGTACTGTTTTTGTAAGGCTGTTGCCAGCACTTGGTGACAGCAAAGGAAATTTTAGCAGCAAACATTAAACAAACCGCAAGAAATGCACAGCACTGCAGGATGTGATGGAGGAGGAAAGGAAGGGAGGGAGGGAGGAAGGTGGACTTTTCTTTCCACTTGGCGCATCACCTGTTGATTTTCGTTGCTACCCATTTTCTATTCGCTCCGGTGGAAACTCAACCGAACCAGGTGGAAACGATAATTGTCCCTTGTTCCGTGACAATTATCGTTTCCAACGACCGTATCACGCGCAGGTTTGGCCATCCGTGGTCCCAAAACTGGTTTTGCCTGCTGTCAAGGCGGTCCGATGTCCATTTTCAGCGCGCTCCGGTTGATTTTCTGTCGAATTTGTGGTCTCGGGGTTGGTTCAATTTTGCTAAGTCCGAGACGATTTTAGGTACTTGAATCGAACGTCCGCGGAAGGGAAGCTCGACGCATCGAACCCAATCAGCGTGTACCACCAAACGGGAAATGTACCGCTCAGAAATTGTATAAAAGAGTTTTTCGTCGCTCGAGCGATACTCATTTCATCGTCAACCGTTCCAGCAGACGCATTAGCAGCAGCAGCAGCAACAGCTCAACTGATATGGCCAAGCAGCGCGATTTGGGCATTTGCCCAGGATTAATGGGCCAGTTGCCTCTGATCGCGGAAAATGTAATTTCTCTGCCTCCTGTGCCGGAAGCGGAAAGTAGAATTATCTCTACTCGATTTCCGTTTGTTTACAAAAGGAAACTTAAAAGCGAGTATCATACTCAATCAACCGAATGATGATGTTTCCAGAGTGAACTAATTTTCTCAAACGGCCCTTTTCAGGGCCACAACTAAATTCACGAAAGAGTTGCTCTTTATTCTACTGTCTTAATTAATTTTTTTGAGTCTCTGTAGAATGTCGTTGGCCTTTCCGAGGAGGCCATCTGCGCCGAAATCAATTAATCCGCAAGTATATTTACATTGCTCTCCGTAATCAACATTTACAAAATAAGAACAAATTAGAGCGTGATTCAGAAGACGCAACCTTTCTTTCATTTTAATTTTGGAATAAAACGAATCTTAATAAAAATAGTACCAGCTGTAAAATTTATTTATTTTTTATTTATTTGTTTTATTCCATATAGTAACTTAAGACATAGTCTTTTTTATGTTACAGTGTGTGTTCTGCTGAGTTCTGCTTCAATTTAAATTAACTAACTTTAATTTATTTGGTTCTCTTATTTAACTAGTGGTTAATGTTGAGGTTGGCGAGTAAACTCTGCTTGAAATTATATTTGGAAGTATTTTGTTTCAATGTTGTCGGAAGGCTGTTCCAATTTACAATGCCCCTAGCAAAAAACGATTGACTGTAATAAAATGAGCTATGGTTGGGTATAAGAAAGCTGTAAGTTCTGGTGTTACGAAACGGTACTAATTTTGCATAAAGGTATGTGGGTTTTTTGGTGTTAATAATTCTGTGTAAGACAACACATGATCTAAATTTATAGAAGTTTGAAAAACTACATCCAATAAGGTGTTTTTGTAAATGCGAAACCCTAGACATTCTATTTAAGTTGAAAACATATCTTACACAAGCATTCAAAGCAATACGTAGCCTATCAATATGCATACCGTTGGCATTAGAGTAAATAAAATCGGTATAGATAAAGTGTGGAAAAATCAGCGATCTAAATAACTTAAGTTTAGTATTAACATCAAGATGTTTCGTTGTTAGAGTAAGTTGCTTCAAAGATATGTATATTTTTCGGCATTGAGATTTGATTTGAAGATCCCATTCTAAATTATCTCTGAAAATCAGGCCAAGATTGTTTGCTTCGTTGACGAAACAGATTTGTGCGCCATTCATGATCAAGTTAGGAAAATCAGGTTTCGTTTTAAGTTTAGTAATTAGTAACGCTTTAGTTTTAGCAGGATTTATTGATAATAAATTAGACTCAGACCAAGTATGAATTTGATTCAAGTCGAAATTTATCTTCGAACAAATATCAGGAATGTTAAAGTTTTGATCAGAACAGAAATAAATTTGCACATCATCCGCAAAAAGATGTACTGAGCAATATTTTAAAACGTTTGGCAAATCATTTATAAACAGAGAAAATAGTAATGGTCCAAGAATAGAGCCCTGTGGAACTCCAGACTCACAAAGGATAAATGATGATAAAATACCGTTCAAAAAACTGCCTGGTAACGTTCTGTTAAGTAACTTTTTAACAATTTCGTAGCAGCATTTGAGAAATTGTACAAAGAAATAAGTTTATTCAAAAGCTTAACATGAGAAACGCGATCGAATGCTTTGGCAAAATCAATCAGCAGAAGAACAGCGACACATTTTTATCAACAGATAACGCAATATCATCGTGAACTTTCATTAGTGCTGTTTCTGTGCTATGATTTTTTCTAAACCCAGATTGCAAGGCATGTAAGAAATTCATTTCAGTAATGTAATGTGAAATTTGGTCTTTTATTACTTTTTCGAAAACTTTTGAGAGGGTGCATAGCAAACTTATTGGTCTTAAATTGGTAATTTCTGAAGATCCACTCTTTTTGTATATTGGAATCACTTTAACACGTTTCCAAAGTGCTGGAAAATTGGATGTTTTTACGATAGTATTAAAGAGATGTTCAAAAAATGGCAGTAGAAAGGGAAGAACAACTTTTAGAAATGAAATCGGAAGATTGTCAAGACCAGCAGCATTAGACTTGATTGAGTAAACTGCATCCACTATTTCATAACTGTGGATTTGCCTAAAATGGAAACTATCTGTTGAATGAGAATAGTGAATACTAGACGATCTTCTTTCACTATAATTAGACGCAAAATAATTGTTAACTTCTTCCGCTGAATGGGTGCTATCAATGTTATTGTTTTTACTTTTAGAGACTCCTAATTTTTTTATGTTTTTCCACATTTGTCTAACTGGAACATTTAAGTTGATACGTTGTCGATCGTGATCACGTTTGGCAGTTTTAATTAAATAATTCACAACATTTCTAAGACGGTTGTAATTGGTGCGATGTTCTGGTGATTTTGATCTTTTGTAAGCATTATAAGCAATGTCTCTGTTGATTATAGCTCTTTCAATATCTGGGTTAAACCAAGATTTATAAAATGACTTCTTGAATTTTACTGGAAAAGCTTGTTCATGTAAGATAAACATATGATTGTTCAAAGTATTGAGAAGAATGTCAGAATCATCGATGCTAAGAAATTCATTAATGCTAAGACGCGATAATGCATTTTCGAAAGCATGATTGTTAAAATTATTGTAATCACGATACCAATAACCGTCTAGGTCAACACGTTTTTCAAAATCCAAAGTAGCAAACACTAGATCATGAGCCGATATTCCGGGCATGGATACTTGATTAAATTTGAGTATCAATTCTGGTGAATTTGTCAATAAAAGATCAAGAAGAGAGCAACCATCATTGTAGAAAAAAGTAGGTTCAAAATTGACACAAGAAAACGACATGCTAGCGATTGTATCTATAAAATCATTAGTTTTTCTAGTATTTTTCCGAATATCAGTGTTAAAATCGCCAATAAAAAATGAATTTTCATATTTTAAACAAAATTGTTCAATGTGGGTGCGAAGTAGGTAAGAACAATCACTTTGTGGCGGGTTGTAGTACACAGCTAAAACAAAACGATTTCCATTAAATTGCATTTCAAGTAACAGAAAATCAGTTTCATAACGACCATTGGTAGAAATTGCACCAAGAGATTTCTTAAGAATTTTACAGCTAATATTTTGCTTAAAGTATACACATACACCCCCACCGTGCCGATTACGGTTTTGTCTAACTAAGTTGTAACCTTGTATTTCAATAGTTGCATCAGTTATGGAATCATCCAACCAGGTTTCTGTTAAACAGATAATATCCACTTTGCTTGTAATAAAGTTTAGTTTGAGTTCTTCAAATTTGGAAAAACGGCGAGCACAGAGGCTCTGAACGTTGATATGGCATATATTCAGCTTGTCATTCACCAAACAAGCATTCATTACAGCTCTTGGAATCAAGTAATTTGCAGAGGCGTCGTCATTAGAAGAATCAAACATTATTAGTGGGGAACGCGCTAAATTTCAAACAAAAGCCGCCCACCAAACCTACACCAATTGAACCATAGCTTAATAAAGAGAACCATAACTTAAAACTAACTAAATAGGTTTTAGAAAACTTTTTTGTACGAGCCATAATATAGGAAAAAAAAATCAGAATTTGATCAAAACAAATATCGGCAGCAGTAAAGTTAGCAAGCACACACGTTTCTATTTGTACCATGTTCCAGTCTCGACCTGACCACAGCCATCCCATGGCACGAACAGCACCAACAGCATTTCCATAACAGCAACTTCAGCAACCAAATCAGCATCGACAGCGTTACAGTCCAGCAGAAGGCATCATCGACACGAACCAGCATGACTTTCAGGACGGATGGAGGAGACACAGGATCGAAAGGGATCGGAATCAAAGGATGATCGTGGAGGGATAAAGAATAACTTTTTGGAAAGGGTTTATCTTTGATGTTGTTGACTTTCAGGAGGAAGGAATCAAAGGAGAAAAGGAATGGAATCAAAGGATAAGCTTGGGAAGGAGATGAAGAACTTTGAGGAAAGGGTTTACTTTTGCAGCGACAATTGTTGAACACACTGCACCAGCTCCGATGTTGGTTGACCCTGGCGTTTCACGTACACAGCACCATTCCTTGTGAACACTTGAGCAAAGATTCCAGCTTTTTCATCCTCAGAGCTTGACTGCGAATCTCCCGGGCCAGCTTCGTGAGGTTCTCGTTCATGAAAATCCTTTTGTCAGCATCAAAACCAATGTGTCGTAACGTCAGGTCCCGGTTGGTCATGTAGCGACGGTAGAAATCGTTACGTACGTTTCGCAGTGCAAATTGGCACAGTATTGGTGGAGCAGATCCGGCTGCAATGGGTAACTTGGCCAGTCGTTGCAGGTCAACAATCGGAGGTTGGTCATAACCGAGCACAGTAGCAATGTTTTGGAAGAACTGAGGAAGGTTCTCGGTCTGTTGATAAGGAATCCCAGAGATTATCAGCTCCGACGCCCGTTCCAGCCTAGCAACATCTTCAGCAGTTTGTTGTAATCCGAACTCGACGGAGTTCACCCGGTGGTGAACAGCCTCCATTTGCTCACCACATTCCTTCCTGAGAGCGACGAATTCCTCTTCCAAATCATCAATACTCGTTTTGCACGCATCGATTTTTCCTTCCAGACGTGAGTTCGAATTAAACAGCAGCTTCTTCATGTTGCGCCACAGGTCGGTAATGTTCTCCACTTCGTCCGGATAATCTACAACAGTAAGATCCTCTCTCGAGCGCTTCAGAGTCTGGCCATCACCGTCCACTGCAGAGGCAGAGCGTGTTTTTGTTTTGTTTGACATCGTAAACAAACCTGACGTTTCCAGGTGTTTGACTGCCAAGAATAGTGGGAAGCAACGGTAGATTGGACGATACTGAAGGGTGCGATGGAAGCCGTGGCAATGTGCAGAAAGCCAAATTATTTCTCCAGTTTAGTGGCTTGAAAATAGGTGCACTCAAAAAGCTTGATTATCCTCAGGTTGAAACACTTTTGGCGGACCGAATGCACAACTTTTAGCGAAACGCGCAGCTCTTAGCAAGAAAAAAGGCCGATTTGTTTATGACCACGCGACACCGTTTACTCGTCACTTGCCATCCCTTCAGAATTTTAAAATTGCTCAAATTGCTGGACTTCTTTGTCAAAATGCTTATGCGCCTTCTTTAAGTGTTACGCCAGAAGCTATTTGTTCAAGTCCCAAACGTTACCTCTAAATTTGACCTTGTAAATCGAATCTGCCCGGACTTTTCAAGATATAACTCTTTCGTGAGAATTTTTATGGCCCTGAAAAGGGCCGCTTGTTTTTATGAATCGCTGCATACTTTGCCAACTCTCCGGGCAGCAGCAGTCGTACGGTGATCTGGATCTCCCGCGAGGACACTTGCGATGGCTGGAGCGCCGATCTTCCTGGCCGGAACGCCGAGTCAGCAGCAGTCGACTTTTCGAAAAATTCGATCTGTGGTATCTTCTTCAATGGACCGCCGAGAAATGATGAAAATTTAGGCACTGGTTTTGTGCGCAAAACGCGTCAACGCATGCTCCGCCCCTTTTGCTCGTTGTACCGTTCCTACGGCATTCTCTTTGCCTTCCTACTGCATTCGCCACCAAGTTTTGTTCGAGGCACGAAATGCCAAAACAAAAAACTATAAATATAGGTCGAATTCGCCTTTTCGTTCTCATAACAACATTGGCAGTGAACAAGGATACATCGACGAGAAGCAGACACGGTCGTCGCGAGCTGGGCTGCAGTTCCCCGTCGGACAATTCAACCGATTCCTAGTGAAGGGCAACTACGCCGGTGCCCGGTCTTCCTGACAACAATATTTGGTGGCGGAAGTCCTCGAGTTGGTTGGAAACGCTGCACGGGACAACAAGAAGACTCGGATATCCCTCGCCATCTGCAGCTGGCCATCCGGAACGACGAGGAGCTTTACTGGCTGATGCTCGGGGTCACGATTTCGCAGGGCGGCGTTTTACCGAACATTCATGCCGTCCTGCTGCCGAAGAAGACACAGGAGGAGATTCCGAGGCGGCAGCGAATTAATTTTTGACAGCGCGTCGTTTACAAAACCGTCCTTTTCAGGACGAACAACATTTTCACGAAAGAGTTACTCTACAATCAATTCCATTTATTTGAGCAAATTTATTCATGATTTTGAAAATTTGTTGCCAATTTATCCCCTGTAGCAGCCCTGCATTTACCAGTTTTGTTGAAAAATGGTCTGGGAAATTACAGAATAGTTAAGCCCTTTTCAATTGTTCTGAGTTATTTGGCCTCTTCTTGCGCATTTTGTGCCACAGAAAGTATCCATCACAGTAGGCGATGTTTCACTTCTCGTGCACACACACACACACACACACACACACACACACACACACACACACGCACAAGCGCGCATGGTATTTTAGTAATTTAGCACACATAAACAGTGGTTTCATGCAAACTCTGTGGTGAATTTGATTTGATAATTTAAAATGTAAATGAAGGGAACATTCCTGAGGGGGAGGGGGGGGGATTGTGCCTACGTCACCGACTTTTCATGTCAACAACCATTCGAAATTTTCAAGAACAATTCTTTCGTGAGAAATTTTGTGGCCCTGAAAAGGGCCGTTTGTTTCAATTTGCTGCCTCCCTCCTACTTGCAGCCACAGCTTCGCTCAATCTGCCGTCTGCGGGTAAACCGCCTGTTTCCAAAAGGTCTAATGAACCCAAGGAAAATCGACGGAATTGAACGTATCCAGAAATCGTCGGCTTCCTCTAAACAGCGCACAAAGCTGTGTTGGATTTCCGTCTGCGTTGCTTCGACTGGCCCGTTTTCCATTGTTGCTGCTTTTCTGCTTGGCGCCTCCTTTGCCTCCCTAGCCGCGTCCAGTCCACTGAAGAATTTGCTCCGTCAGTAAGATGATCGTTCGAAAGTTGTTGGTTGAATGAGAAAAATCAGACCTGCCACTTTCTTATATATTGTTTCCTCTCTACCTCCCCAACTTTCCTTCGGAAAGTTTCTCTCTCACTCTCTCGCTGGAAGGGGAAGGCCTCTCGCGTCTGCGCGAAGTTATAAAAGTGCGTTTCAGTATTTTTTTCCCCATTCCCTGTTCAACTCTGATCGAGGAAACATCAGTAGCAGCGACACCAGCATAAGCAGTAGCAGAAAAAATAGCTGCATCACCTGAGGAAAGACCCCGCGGCAGCAGCTGGCATCGATAGCAGCCCCAAAGGGTGCGCTGGCCACCGGAGATGTGCAGAAGCCTAACGATATCGTCCGTCGCTACCAAAAGTCCACGGAAATGTTGCCCTTCCAGCGGCTGTTGCGTGAGATTGCCCAGCACTTCAGGATGGACAAGCGCTTTTAGAATTCAGCCGTGATGCGATGCTACGATCAAAACTGGCTCGGCGCATCCGGAAGAATGTTCCTTTTCTCTGAAACAAACGGCCCTTTTCAGGGCCAACAAATTCATAACGAAAGAGTTGTCTCATTCCTCAACGGTAAAAAATGTGTTTTCGAAGCAAACGCCAAACCGTGACGTTTGCTGATTGTCGAAAAGTTTAGTTTTCTCTGCTTGCAAAACAATTGTTGGGGACATGCATGTGTGTGTGTGTGTGTGTGTGTGTGTGTGTGTGTGTGTGTGTGTGTGTTCTTAAACGACATTTGAAAGTGCGGAAACGGTCTTCTTCTCATTCTAAAACGTGTAATGCAATGTCGTATCGCATCTTTTGAATGTTGCTCCAGACTTCTACGCGTTGAATGACGTTTAAGTATTTTCATGTATGTGAGTATGAGTACGTGAGTAACTCACGTTAATCTAAGCATGTGCAGGATGATTTAAGCAATAAACTCTTTCGTGATCGATTTTAGCCCTGAAAAGGGCTCTTATTATTTATTGGTCGGGCCTGGACAGCCCTCAAGAATTGAGGCGTTGGCAAGTGCAACGTACATTTAAATATGTTGGCCACGGCGATTTTCTTGGCGGCGGTCGGTTTTTTGGCAGCAGCCATCCTTCAGGCCATGCACCCTGCCTCCAGGCCATCTGCTCCCGGGCGTCCAGACCGTCTGCTACCGGGCCACCAAGCCATCTGCTCCTGACGTCCTCCAGGTGGTGGCCACTACTGCCAAAATGTCAAATTCCATGTCCAGTATCAAAATCCCTAAAGTTTGATACCCATATTGCCCCAACTCTTATGGTTCCGCAAATGTCCCCTTATCGGAACATCCCCGGGGCCTCTGGCCACTACAGGTGGTGGCCACTACTGCTAAAAGGTAAAATTTCATGTCCAGTATCAAAAACCCTAAAGTTTGATACCCATATTGCCCCAACTCTTATGGTTCCGCAAATGTCCCCTTATCGGAACATCCCCGGGGCCTCCGGCCACTCCAGGTGGTGGCCACTACTGCCAAAATGTCAAATTTCATGTCCAGTATCAAAATCCCTAAAGTTTGATACCAATATTGCCCCAACTCTTATGGTTCCCCAAATGTCCCCTTATCGGAACATCCCAGGGGCCTCTGGCCACTCCAGGTGGTGGCCACTACTGCCAAAATGTCAAATTTCATGTCCAGTATCAAAATCCCTAAAGTATGATACTCATATTGCCCCAACTCATGGTTCCGCTTGGCAGCGCTTGCGAGAGGAGCTGAGCTCCTCTCGCTTCGGTGGTAGACCACCGACTGAAGCCTGCCTTCAAATTTCCCGTGGTTTTGTAGGGAAGAGAGAAGGCTGGCAATCGCGAGAAGAGCTGAGCTCCTCTCGCTTCGGTGGTAGACCACTGACTAAACTAATGCAGTGGAGGGAGTGGCGTTTATATTTATATCAAAACCGCACTGCTTCTGTGATTTTCCCCTCTGCTTGGGGAAGGTGTTTCATTCTTCGGTTTCATTTCGCTTCGCGAAATTTTGGATTGCTACCCCGTATAGAGCCCTAAGACGAAGTTCTTCGTCAAAAAATCATATGATTCAGAGATTGAAAAAAGATTATTTTAAAGTCAATGGAACGTAGAAGGAAAACTCGAGTAAACACAACAAAAACTAATTTCAATCGCCCTATTTCATAGTTAAATGCATTACACTCATTCAGAGAAACGTTCGAGCCAATCAACATAAAGGTAACAACAAAACGAAAAAAAAATTAAAATGGGTTCAATTCACAAAAGGGGGAAATTGAAAAAATATTCAGCGAATCAATGGAACAATGGCGGGGAAATCGAGCCAAAGGTTATTCTTGCAGACCGATGAACAGATGCAAATTCTATTGGGTTGTAGTTCCACCAGCTAGGCTCGGCTGGGTTTCGTGGACCCTCATGCTAGATGATGATGAGAGATGAATAATGGAAAAATTAAAATTTGTTAAGTATAACGCTTAGTTTGGAACTTTATCATTGAGGTAAAATTTTGATTGATTTTTTGTCATAAAAATAGTACATTTCTAAACAAAAAAGATCATGATTAGACGAATTTTTAGCTAATAAAAAAAGTCATGTTTTAATTGTATTGCAAACCTTTGAAAACGAGAAAATGGCAAACAAAAATATCAATTTCTTATTACCAAACATTCCATCTTAAATCACTAACAACTTGACATAGAATGTTAACTTACATCTCAAATACTGACTTTAGAACAGTAACTTGCATGGTTTAAAAGGATTAAAACATTACACTAAAAGTTGCTCTCAATGTAGTCAAATTTTATTTTTTCTTTTCCGGCCATTCTGTTATCAATGGTTCCAGTTCAGTTCTTCGGTTAGCATATTAAATCTATCATCAAAAACTTTGTTTCTTAAAGCCTTGTGTCGTGTTTGATTTATGAGTGAAGTTTAACAGGCATTAAACTTTTTCTAGATATATTCTTAGACTGAATTTTCAGTATTCAAGAAATAGTCTAACGGGCCGTCACGGTCTTACAGACCCCCTCCCCCTATTGTCATACTTTGTCACGCTTGTGACAACCCCCCTCCCTACTATAGCGTGATGTAGTTTATGGATGACACCTTGCCGTGATTGCAAACAAGGTTTCCAGGCAGCAACATAATTTCAGAGCGACGTTCCGCCAAACCTGGTTATGTTTTTCTTGTACTGATAGCCAATTATAATGGTTGATTTTAATGTGCCTTTTGTGCCTTCAACAATCTGTTACAAGGTATCATTGTCAAGTAGATTCTAATAATTGCCAGTAGATAAAACTAACTAGTAACTTTATTTTAATTTGAACCGTTCTCACTTAATGATCATAATTTTGCTTTAATTATAATTTTTTGCTGTAATATGATCTCATAATAACACTCATATAGTGCAAAACATATTTTTTTCTAACTTGAGATGTTTTTGATAATGATACTGTAACAATATGTAACCTATGTGTTTTTCTTCTTCTAATTACTTACTTAAAACTAAATTTTAATTTTCTAGTAAGTTTCCCTATATTCAACATTTTTAAAAGTTACTCAAATCACATCCTATTTTTCGTTCAATTTTTAAATTAATATATTTTATACAAAATTTTGGTTGATTTGTATAATGTCATTTAATCGTAAACAGATACCGGCTACACAAAATATGCATTGACCCCTCGTCCGTTCAAAACTGGTATACTAAGAAGATGCCTCAAGTAAACAAAATCGCAGCATGCCATGATTTGAATTTTCATTTTACTTCTCGCGTGCCTCTCGTGTCAGCCGTTTGTTTTTGCAATTTATCTACTTTTCATGCTCCAAAATGCCGGAAAAATCGGTGCAGTTAAAAATTGCATGTTCTATAATCATTCTATTTCTTTGGGAACAGGTATTTAGCTAGTGCTGGTAAAATGGCTTGAATTCTGTGACATTGAACAAAAATAAGGGAGGCGTCTTCCTCCAATCCCCCATTCGCAACATCAAAATGTGCTCCTTTCCTTTTTAAAACCACGATTTTATCAACACATCAGTGAAATAACGAGGGTGAGCAAGCTTTAACTGTTGAAGAAGAGCATACAAAATGAAGGGTTGGCAAAGAAATCGTGCCTTTAAAGCAACATAATCTCCACAAGTCGATCATGTTTGGAAACATTACATGAATTACGCAGAATTGGTAGGTAAAACAAAAACAAGATCTGTCTGTCAATCTGCGAGTGGTATAAGAGATTCAAATTTTTTGCTGAGTAGGCTGTGACTAGCTTGGACAAATTTACACTATACCAGCTACAGGGCTCAACAATCGTCCCACTTTTTGGGCTAACAGGATGTATGGAGTTCCAACCATGTGCTATGTCGTAATAATATTCCCTTTCTTTGTCTCCCTTCAGCTCGTTCCCTACAGGATTCAATACATAAACTTCAAACAATAATTCTAGTACATTTTCATTTTACAGTTTAAGTCTGTGGTTTAAGCCTGAGGCTTGATTTATTTATTGGCCTTTAAGATTTTTAGATTTTCCGTTTCGTCCATGTTGTCCACCTTGTCGGCTGAAACTTTTGGGAGATTTGAAGAAAACGATGATCTGAAACGACTTCGGGTAGATGCGTGACGATTCTTCATTGAAGCAGGTGTCCAATCCTTCGCATTGAGCTTGGTTTCGAGGTCCAACCACTTTCAGAGCAGCTGATAAGACATTATAATCTGATGAACAACCTAAAAGATTGACAAACTCTCGACATTGGAGATCTCACTTTGAACCACCTCAAGCGCATCATGGTTGTCTTTTATGGAGTAGGGGAAAGTGGGGCAAGTGTAACAAGCTAAGGAAATGCTCGTTATAACTCATTAAAAACGTGAAAAATTTGTCGGATTTTTTTATAATCATCTTATTCCAGGTCTTGACTAAGACTTTGATAGAACAGGTTTTTAAAAAATCCAGTTTTTGACTGTAAAAAACTGATTTTAAATTTTTTGATTGTCCGTGCGTTCTACTCAACTAGTGGGGCAAGACGAACAACCCGTTGGGGCAAGAGGAACAATGCATGAAACAACATGCTAATTTGCTAACAATTGAACTGTTATCACTTAGATACATCAGATTACAATGTATTTGAAACGTTTCTTTCATTTTTAGATTAAAAAATAATATTTTAATAAAAATTTTATCTTTTTTCAAAAAAAATTATTACTGAGATGATAAATAGTAAATTTTCATGATATCACTATATTTTGTTTGGAAATTTTTTGTTAACAATTATTTATCAGTTTTTAAGTACTTTTAAGTATTTCTTTCCCAATAAAATATGTTGTTGCAGCAATTCGTATTTTTTTCCATACTAAAAATCTATATGGTACACTTGCCCCACCTGAACAAGATTTTTTTAAAGCTCTCAACAAAAATAGCCAAAAGTTAAATCATACTTTGTAATAGGTGCAAGTCATTGGTAGGGACACTACTGATCTAGGAAAAATTGCATTTTGAAAAAATGCCATAAAACGAATCCTATGCCTTATTTTGTACTTTCCAAATATTATAAGAAAACAAAGGTTTTGAAAAAAACTTCATTAAATCTTATGCTCCGTGGCGTTTACGTCGTTTTGGCGGTTATGTGGTAGTAGAATCAGCTAATTGCATTGCTAGCAACAATTCCTCATACTGGAAATAATCAAAATTGTAAAAATTACGGCCGTACGAGCGATTGTTCCTCTTGCCCCATATGGTCGTCTTGCCCCACCTTCCCCTACTGGAACCATGATCATCACAACCTTTTTGACAGCTCAACGTGTTGGACGTGTTTTTCCTCTGTTGTTGCTGCGCGCAAAGTGCTTGTAGATGAAGGTGGAAGATTCCTCCGACGATGATTTTCTTCCCGTTGTCGGAACGCGGAAGCGGAAGAAGACAAGTGACGACGGAGCCAACGCCGGAAATGGCAACGAGGAACAGCTCCGCAACAACAACAAGTTTAGCCCGCTGGTGGAGAAAAACAACAACAACAACACCAACAACAACAACAATGAGCTTAGGCAAGCTGAGGAGTGTAATGTTGTCGTGCACAACCAAGCCAAGTTACAAGCTGACTCCGTTTGGGATCAAATTGCTGTGTATCTCCGAGGAGCGTTTCGAAATCGCGCGGGCCCGCTTGATTGCGAACAAAGTAGAGTTCTATACCCACGAGAAACGGAGCGAGCGGCAACTCCGAGTCACCGTCAGCGGACTTCCACCGGCTTCACCTGAATTCATCAAGAAGAAACTCAAGGAATCGCTCAACCTGTATGCTGTGGAGGTGCATGCCATCAAGAGAAAATGAGAGTTCGCCTCATCGACGGAAACCCCGTACGGATTATAAGGAGTTATTTTTGTTATTATTATATATTTGTTTTTTAAACCGATCCTCGGTCCTAACCTGGTCGCAGTACCTAAAAAGACCTAATAAAAATAAGTTATGAATAAAAAAAACCATGATCATGTCCATGACCATTCTGGGTTTCATGGGTTGACATGTTGCACTGGAAATGATAAGCTTCGGCAAACTGAAATGAAAGTTGTTGTAATTTCCTCTTCAGAATAATCGCTTGTAAAAAACTGAAGTGTAATCGCCTGAGATTTTTATCGCAGGAAATTGATTTTTGCAGATGAATTCACCTAAAATCATGAATGTTAGGAACCCAAGTTTAAAGCATCTGTACCTTCTTCCCTCCACAAATCAAATCCTTTACCCATTTCAGCTTTACCGCACTCCAAAGTATCTCACCATCTTGAAAGCTGCTCATCCACTCGCTTTGTCATCACGCCATCAACGCCAGGGAGCCATCAGTCGCAGACACACCACGGAGAAATAAAAATCAGCCGCAGCAGGACGCACCCATTCCTGTCATCACCATAATCGTTACGGCTACCGACTTGTAAGTCATCATCATCCACCGCCAAGAGGCAAACTCACCGCCGATTTGTGACTGCTTCTTCCACCAGCGCAGACTCCTCGCATCGTATTGTTGGCTCAGACTAACTGACTGACTGACTGACTGCCTGGGCTCACTTTGGTGGAACGCCATTAAAAAGCCATTACAAATAATTTAATACTCCCAGTTGCAATAAAAAAAGCATCGAGGCAACATCAACCAACGCGTTGATGCCACGGGATGTCATCAGATTGGGGGAAGAAAGGAAGATTGGGGTGAAATTTATCAAATCACTTTCAAAAACTATTGACATAGACTTTAAACAAATTTGGTGTGTGTCCCTGCAATGTTGATCAAACGTGTTGGTGGGTGTCTTCGCTAAAAGTTGATAAAAAATTCCTAATCAGCTCATGGAATTCAAACAGATCCTTTTCAAAGGTGAATTCTGAATAAATGACCAAATCAAGTTGAAGACAAACCTATGTTTCTCATTTTACTCCAATCGACCCCACCCTCAGTTCATCATCGCCCATTGGCCGTCGGAAAAGTGATTTTCGTCATTCTCCACAAACAATCGTCAAGGGAGGAGGACGCCACCGATTTTCCACACAAAACCAACCACCATACGGTGTTTGACTGATGATGCCCAGATGTACCTCCAAGGGGCCAATAATGGTCACGTTGTGCCCGGGACTGCTCCCTGTTGTGTCATTTTGTGATGGATTTACTCACCGATTGGCGACACAAATAAGTAGACAAGGGCAGACCGACGAACTTCGCAAAGGATTTGACCTTTATCTTCCTGCTACGGCGTCAATTATTTCCCTGGGGGATGGCCTCCCGGCGCACACGATGAGCTGTGATTTATTGAGGTTACGACCTCGTTGGTGTTTATTTAGGTGATGTGGCGATAGTATATTTCAGTGACAGGGTGTTTTTTTCACACCAGAAATACATTGAAACAGTCAAAACTGGATTGTCCGGATTATATTTGAATTAAAAATTTGTTTTTTCGTTTGTTTTTTTTTTCTATTTGGAGCCGTTGAGTTCAAATATTTGTGTGGGAAAGTATATTCTGTATCAGACTTGGAACATGCTGATAAACCTATTTCTCCGTCCCGGGTATTAAGTGGTGATAGCCCTCGCGCTGCTTCCAACAACCCAATTCAAAATGACAGAGAACCTGACGACCAAATTTCGAGGACGTTGGGCATTGAGCAAAAAACAGACGGTTCCTCAACAGGTAGAACAGGGATCAGCGCGTACACAGTAAAAAAAATCATGGTAATATTACATCTGGGAAGGGGTACATCTTTTATGTCAGAAAAAATGTGTGATATTACCTTTGAAAATGTGCAACTTTATCACTTTTCTGTTGTAATGTCACTTTTTCAGTCTAAATTGAGGTAAAATTACGTTATAAAAGATGTAAATTTCAACCTTCCGAAATTACAGCTTCCAAATTCACACTTTTTTTTTTACTGTGTATGTAATGAAAACTATATCGACGCTCCTGTGCTATCTTGTACTAAGCCTGCTGGGATTTCTATCTAGTTAGCATAAGGGAGCACAGAGGCATCGATATGTAATTGTGTAAAATTTGTTTGGTTTGTTTTCAGCGAATTTAAAAGGGCAACTCACATTGCAAAAAATCCGATGGTAAAATCGCAAGCAAAAGCATGCACATCACCTTCGTCAAAAAAGATACTTAATATTACACACTGCATGTACAATTTTTGTAAACACAAAAAAAAAGTTGCAACCGATGGGATTCAAACCCAGCACCAACAGTACCAACTGGCGCCTTAGCCCGCTCGGCCATCAGACCGATGAATAATGGAAAGGCTAAACGCATACCTAGATGAGCTTGACATTTCGGCCAAGTAGGTTTCCCATACTGATGGGCTACATATTTCAGGGGGTAATATTACATAGAATTTCATAAAATAATGCAAAAATAAATTTACACTCAGGCCTTTTACACGCAGCTGGATTACTACTTTTTTAGCTGTGCAGCCGTTGGGACCCCGTTGCTCGAAATTTATCTGGAAATATATAATCCAAGAAGTAACCTGCGAACATTATATTGGCAACCATCATGGTTACTTTAGCACAACCATAAAGTCATCCCACATATCCGGAACACTCACAAATTCGGAACACTTTTGTGATAATTTGTCTATTTTTTGGACCTTTAATGGAACTAGGGTATAGCAAAATCACCAATTTACATTTTCCGGAATGATATTAACCTAGATATATACTAAATTGTTTTCATGGTAAATGTATAGTAGGGTGTTTCATCCAAAACCAAAAGTTCTCAGAATCAAGCAAACCGAGGTTCCCCTAGTAGAGGATACCCATAGGGACTCTCATGCCAAATATCAGCCCATTTGGTTGAGAATTGGCCTGTCCCCAGCGGTTTAAAGTTTACATGTAAATTACTATGGGATTTTTATGCTTTTCGTTCAATCGTTCCTATAGGTCTGGGGACAACATGGATTCACTCGGAATAAAGACAGGTGTGTAGAGGATGGTCCAATGAACACATTCCAGAAGGAATTAGGCTTGTCCATTCTGTCCCCAAGGTGCGCATTGGATCGACGTCCGGTGTCTCCAAAACCAACGATTCATCCTTCAAAAGCATCGCATTTCCTTAGTATGCTATGACGGCTAGCTGAAAATTACGACGCCACATATCAGACGGCGACCACGTGGATAGGCATCGATTGCATTATTATTACAAAATCATCATGTTACGTTATTTGGAATAGTTCAAATTGTTACAGGAACATCAAAAATTATAATTTTATTACTTTAAAGTATGTTTCTGAGCCAAAACTTGAGTGAATGCTCTGCCACGTGTTCACCGTCTGACATGGGGCGTCGTAATTTTCTCCTAGCCGTCATAGCATACTAAGGACAATGCGTACATTTGAAGGGTGAATCGATGATTCTGGAGACACCGGACGTCGATCCAATGCGCACCTTGGGGACAGAATGGACATGGACAAGCCTAATTCCTTCTGGAATGTGTTCATTGGACCATCCCCTACACACCTGTCTTTATTCCGAGTGAATCCATGTTGTCCCCAGACCTGTAGGAACGATTGAACGAAAAGCATAAAAATCCCATAGTAATTTACATGCAAACTTTGAACCGCTGGGGACAGGCCAATTCTCAACCAAATGGGCTGACATTTGGCATGAGAGTCCCTATGGGTATCCTCTACTAGGGGAACCTCGGTTTGCCTGATTCTGAGAACTTTTTTGTTTGGCTGAAACACCCTAATGTATAGGCATATTTCAACAAAGTATGCCAATAGAATAAAATTCTGCTACGTGCGATTATGTTTAAAAAAAACCCTTAGAAGGCCATTACCCACGCGGATATGTAAAGAGGGAGGGTGTTAAAGATCATCCACGTTGCATTTTTTTTTTTGTGTACGATTTTCAGCAAGGGCCAATTTTCCAATACGTTATCAACGTGGTAAGGCTTTCACTGCAAGTATATCTTCATGCGACGACTGGTTGAAACGCAGAATTCAACTTTTTGCAAAAAATATTTAACTGAATATAAGGTCTTGATTATTTTTTTCTGGTGATTTTAAGGCGTTTTAATTTTGATTTTATACTGTCAACTACCGTTTTGGCGTTAAATAAACTTTAATTCTGTTTACGACATTTTTTTCTTCGTTCGTTGACACAAAGTTTTTCAAAAAAATCTTTTTTTTAATTCCACTTGCAATTAAACTTTACACAGATTCATGCAAGGATGCATGGTTTGGGAAATTGTCCAGGAAACTTCAAAATGAACCTTTTAATGAAAAATCACATCGTATTGTTGAGTGTCCCTGAGATTTTAGAAGCTTTTTTGAAGTTTCAGCATGTTTCTATGGTTTAAAACATAAAATAAGTCACTGAATCGAATAATCTTACTCAAGACAGTCCCCTCCAGTGTGTATTAGCAAGATCATCCAAGTTTTATGATGTAGTCCTACAATCATCCCACATATTCGGAACACCCACAAATTCGGAACACTTTTGTGATAATTTGTCAATAGAATGCCAAATGCAGCTTTTGTGTCGACCCTACTATTTTTAGGACCTTTATTTGGACATTCTCTTGCTATTTCACTAGTAAAAGTAGTACTTTTTGAACAAAAAACTTCATTTCAAGACTATTTCATTCAGATCAGCAAAACACTGTGTGTGTGTGTGTGTGTGCAACCAACCAAACGGGACCACGCGGTCGCTTCTTACAAATTGAGTTGTTTCCATGTATTTTTAGATCTACATTCTATACATGCAAATAACTCGCATAGGCATTTGAAGGTGTTAGCTCTGCCGAGCTTCGGTGACCCATTTCTACGCTGGCTAGCCGAGCGCGAGGTACTTCAGCTTTATCGACAAGCCCCGCCCTGAAGAACGTTTGGACCAATCGGATTCAAACGTTATTTAGAACTTCCGAACCCTTGTCAAATGGACAAGGACCCAGCGCGTATATAGGGGAACTATACCCTTTCTCAGCCTATTTCTATTATCGGCCTATCAGCACTTTGATCATGAATTACAGCTTTCATAAAGTGTTTTTGACTGTTCCAAAGTAATACATAGCTCAAATAAAAGTGAGCAAGCAACTCTTCATTGTTGATACATCTAACAATGTTGATTTAATAGTGGAAAACGGCAAAAGTGATGAGAATTGGTCGATCGGCTTAGAGTGATTAAAATGGGTATATTTCCCCTAGTTGATAGTAACAGTATTCCTAATTTCAGTCATAGCTCACCAAGTCGCGAAGGTATAGTGGTTAGCATTTTTGCTTACCAATCCAAAGGACGGGGGATCGAACCCCGACTCGAGCGACTTTGATTTTTCGTTCATGTTCAGAGTTTCAAGATTTATATTTCCTATACTTTCTCGTTGGGAGAAGATGGGAATCGAACCCAGGACCATTCGCTTACAAAGCGAACACCGTGACCAGTCAGCCACGGCCGCTCCTCTCATTCAGATCAGCAAAACACTGGCTCCAAATTGCCTGTTCCATAATTGTGGGATGTCATTGTGCCTCCCACAATTGTGGAACACCTGAATTTAACTGATAATTTCACAAAAAAAGTTATGAGACCATTCATACAACATAACAAAGCTTGAATTTCGTTGGTTTTAGTGCATGAAGTCATTATTTTGTAAAAATAACTTTGTAACTTTTTTTGTATTCATCAAAAATTAACACTATGTTCAGCAAAGTTGTACGATTTGGTGTGTTCTACAAGTCCTTCATACACAACTTTGTCAAATTCCGCAACTGAAAAGCACTACAAACAAAAAATGTGCCGCGAACCAAAAATGAGCGTCGCGATGGTTGACATCACTGTCTGTAAACTGTTCCGAATATGAGGGGTGACTGTATCATGATTTTCAATTAAGTCCAACATTTTTTTGGGGTGTGTCGGTGTGTTATCAAGCGGCACGCTCAAATTAGATTCCTAGATTTTTTTAAAAAGTCCAATAAACCAAATTTCCCGTTTTTGCTCTTTGGGTGTTTTTGAAACCACCTTGAGTCAGGGGTATGAAAAAACACCCAAAAAGCAAAAACTGAAAATTTAGTTTATTGGACCTTTTAAAAAAGGAAACACCAGATTTGTTCATAAGAAATATGTACTTTGATACTTAATTGATCACTACTTCGACGAACCCGGTCAGGCGGGTTTGCCCGTTGCTCAGAACCTCCCGCGAGAGAGAGAGAGAGAGAGAGAGAGAGAGAGAGAGAGAGAGAGAGAGAGAGAGAGAGTAAGAATTAAGGGGTTGCATACATGTAGAAAATCTCAAAATTGCATATTACGTCAAAAGTGTTTTAAATCCACTAAAAAGAGGATTTTCAATCACTCCTGAACTGCCCCTGATGGCATAAATGTCCCATATGCATTTTCATCGATTTCGAGTTATTGATGCAGTTTGATTCAAAATTGTGTGCTCTTTCGAAAGAGCCTATAACATCCAGTATTTTGTTCTAGAAATCAGGAGGAAATCCAGTTTTTTCGCGAAAACATAACACGTAGCCTTATGTATGGGACAAACTTCAAATGCGTTTTTCTCAGCTTGCTGTTTTTGCATATGGGACATTTATGCGAACATGGGCAGTGAAAGTCTCATGAAGTTATTTCATGATCCAAATGAGTAACAGACGATTTAAGCTAGAAATTTTGCCATGCGTAAACCAAACTGTCAAACTTTGTAAACGTTTTTCTCTAAACATCAAGTTGATTTACAGGTGCCACGATATCTCGAGATGGGATGGACCGAATTAGCTGAAATTTGGGATGAAGACTCTCAAGACATATGCCATGTGCATGAAAGAGCCCGATTTTGAAAATTTTGCTTTTTTAAAATGTAAAAAAAATCATAAACTGATGATTATTTCATATAACAAACTTATAATATTTTCAACTTTTTAAAATCAGCTTTTTGAAAATCGGCATTCCTCATGCACACAAAACCTGTTAAAGGAGTATTCACCAACATTTTGAGCCGATTTGGTCGTTTTTTTTTAACTGCTAACTTCCAATACCTATATCCCGGCAATGATACAACCAAATGTCTTCAAACTTGTTGAAAAAGTTTATCTTAATGAACTGATAACATGTTTTCAAAAAGTTAAATTGTGTGCTCATAACAATTTCTGACATTTTTGCCGATTTACATGTATGTAACCTCTAATAAGTTAGTGAAAGTGTGCAGGGGAGAATGAAAACGTGAGAGTGACTGAGTGAATAAGTAGATGAAAATTAGTGAGGGAGTAACGCAATAAGAGATGGTAACAGTGAGTGCATAATCAAGCAAACTCAAAATCGTGCACCAATGTCATGGAAATGATGAATGTTTTCAACATGTATTTTATCTCAAATATTATTTTTTTTGTTTATTTATTTATTATTTTTTGTTGGACAAATTCACGAAAACATTTAGTTTTACTCGCAGTGTGTTTTCATTTAGATTATTATTGTGCATTTTTAGTCATCCACATTAGCCTGTCCCATTTTGAGGTCATGTCGAGGAATTTCAGGTGCTCACTTCTTAAATGATAGATTATGATGTTAGGAACAATGTTTTCTAAGACAAGAAAAAATAATAAAATACTTTCTCGCACCCCCTAGTCGATTTACTGAAAAAAGTCACTTTTTTGAACAAATTTTCTAAAATCGCTTGGAATCAATACAAAAACTGTTTCGATCAGGTGTGTATTATCTTCAAACGATAGGTTTTGTCCATAGATTAAGATGCACTATCAATATTGGACCAAAATTTAAGTTTTTGGACTCTCCCAGGCGGATTTGTGTCGAAAAAATCGCATTTTTTCGAAACTTTTTTCAGAAATGTTCATTTAATTTAGGGTAGCCTATTTTTCCCAGTAAAACCAATACATGCAGCTTGTAGGAAATTTCATGGCGAACATTTTTCCCTCTGAGAAAATCCAATTTCGACACTCCAGAGCCGAGATATTTGAGTTTTAGTGAGGAAAAAGTGCCAATTTTCAAAATTTCTCAGAATTCAGAAGCAAGGCCTACTAATTACACGATGTAGCAAGCATATGTCTCAAAGGTCAGGGTATGCATTTTTATAGTAATTTTGGCCGCTGAATCCGAATCTGAAATCAAATTTCGTGTAAACAGTGATGTTTTGGAGCTACACCCTTTTGGAATGTTATTTGCGTGTTTAAGAGGCAGTTTTTGTAAATATTGCTCGGTTTGTTCTAGAGGTCGTATCGAGGTGCTTTCAGCGTTTGTTTGTCTATACATGAGATAAACTCATGCCAAATATGAGCCCTCTACGACAAAGGGAAGTGGGGTAAAACGGGCATTGAAGTTTGAGGTCCAAAAAACATAAAAAATCTTAAAATTGCTCGCATTTTAGTAAAACTTCATCAATTCCAACTCTCTTAGATGCATTCGAAAGGTCTTTTGAAGCACTTCATCCAGGATTGGTTTAACATTTTCTCATAGCTTTTGTAAATTACTGTTAAAAATGTTTTTTTTTAAACCTCAATATTTTTTTGCAACAGCCAGCAACACCCATACTCTTTTAGTTCAAAAGTTAGGGACTATAAGCCTACAGTAATGACTTTTTGGCCAATCGCAGTTTTTCTCATAGTTTTTCGATTTTTCTATAACAAACATTTTACAACGTTAGTTATTGTCCTGTAGGCATCCATAGCGGCACTTTTTAGTCTCACTTTTGTCATATTCGAATTCATCGGAAAATTCAAACTTCAATGCCCGTTTTACCCCACTTCCCTTTGTCGTAGAAGGCTCATATTTGGCATGAGTTCATCTCATGTATAGACAAACAAACGCTGAAAGCACCTCGATACGACCTCTAGAACAAACCGAGCAATATTTACAAAAACTGCCTCTTAAACACGCAAATAACATTCCAAAAGGGTGTAGCTCCAAAACATCACTGTTTACACGAAATTTGATTTCAGATTCGGATTCAGCGGCCAAAATTACTATAAAAATGCATACCCTGACCTTTGAGACATATGCTTGCTACATCGTGTAATTAGTAGGCCTTGCTTCTGAATTCTGAGAAATTTTGAAAATTGGCACTTTTTTCCTCACTAAAACTCAAATATCTCGGCTCTGGAGTGTCGAAATTGGATTTTCTCAGAGGAAAAAATGTTCGCCATGAAATTTCCTACAAGCTGCATGTATTGGTTTTACTGGGAAAAATAGGCTACCCTAAATTAAATGAACATTTCTGAAAAAGTTTCGAAAAATGCGATTTTTTCGACACAAATCCGCCTGGGAGAGTCCAAAACTTAAATTTTGGTCCAATATTGATAGTGCATCTTAATCTATGGACAAAAACCTATCGTTTGAAGATAATACACACCTGATCGAAGCAGTTTTTGTATTGATTCCAAGCGATTTTAGAAAATTTGTTCAAAAAAGTGACTTTTTTCAGTAAATCGACTAGGGGGTGCGAGAAAGTATTATATTATTTTTTCTTGTCTAAGAAAACATTGTTCCTAACATCATAATCTATCATTTAAGAAGTGAGCACCTGAAATTCCTCGACATGACCTCAAAATGGGACAGGCTAATCCACATTCTTAATTTCCACACGTTTATTACGAAATTATTATGAATACACTTATTTTGTAGATTCTTCACATTCGACAACCTAAGTGAAAAATTTCAAAATAATGACAGTCACAACTATGATAACTCCACCTGCAACCAAACCAATAATTCCCACAATTTTCAACTCCTCAAACGATTTCTTGCCAACTGCTGCTTGTTTCTTCCCTTCTGATTCCTTGCACTCCCACATGGTATCAAATTTGGCAATAACTCCGGAGCAGTTGCACTCGCAGGAATCATCTTTCATCAGAAACTCCTCCCTGATGAAAACCATCAGACCGCTCGGATCGTATCGATCGAAACGCAGCAAATCGTTCGCGTTGTCCAGCACAATTTCGTATCCGGCACCGAATGGAGTACAGTTGGCATTCAGTCGGAACTTACCACCGGCTGGCGAGAAATCCAACGTTGAACGAATGTCTTGATTGGGGGCCAGGTCAAGATTGAGCTGCAGAACTTCACTTCGGTTGCAAATAATCTTCACTTTCAGGATGGTTCCACCGGTCAGCAGGCAAGAATAATCCACGTAGAATTGAACACATCCCGGACAGTCGACGAAGGTCCGGAATACCTCCAGAAAATCGTAACCTGACGGGGACTTCTTTGGCAGCCAAAGTCGCGAAAGCGTCAGATTGAGCGACCCCTCGATCGGAAGGGAGCAGCTGGATTCGTTGGGGGACATCGTGTAGGGGAACGTGATTAATCTTGGTGGATGTTCGCAAGTTTCGGCCGAAATTAGGACCACTGTCGTGAAAATGAAGATTACTTTACGTCTCATTGTTAACGGAATTATAACGGTAATGATGGGTTTTCCAGAAGAGTTCGGGATTTAAATGCTACGAAAAGTGTTAGTCTATTAATTATGCATAAAAATCGTGTGAATGCCGTTTGAGTTGCATATGGAAAACGAACCACCATTTCCTGTTATTTCTCAACATAATATTCATCAACACAGACTTCAGTTTAGTTTGCAACTGAGTTGAATCCCACGATACTTACATACAAGTATATTTTGTCATCTTTGCCCAACACTGTAGTAATCTGATTTCTCACATAACATAAAATACCGTAAACTGGAATGACATTGATCGGTTGATTTTGAAATGAAAAAAATAAAATAAAAACGAACGGATGGCTAAGGAATCATACTGAGTATGGCGCTTAGTTTTCAAAAAACCTAAACTGCCCATGATCGCATAAATGTCCCATATGCATTTTCATCGTTTTTGAGTTAATTATGCAGTTTGGTTCAAAATCGTGTGCTCTTTCAGAAAAGCTTATAACATCCAGAACTTTGTTCTAGAAATCAGGAGGAAATCCATTTTTTTTTCACGAAAACTTAACACGTAGCCTCATATGTGGGACAAACTTCAAATGCGTTTTTTTCAGCTTGCTGTTTTTGCATATGGGACATTTATGTGAACATGGGCAGTAAATTGTTTTCCACATATTTTTTAAAATTTTGAAAAAATAATCAACTCCAATAACGAAAACGTTGGCAATTATTTAAACACTGAAAATGAGCCATGATATTCTAAACAGTGTTCTAAATCTTTAGGGTTGTTGAGCCAGAAATTTAACATAATAATAACAAATTGATAGGAATTTTCAAGAGAACTTTTTAATAAGTTTGTATATTTCTGGACTCATGCACAGAAAAAAAACTGATGGTAATATTCATCAGGAAATGATGACAGATTTTGTGGCAAAAAAAATGATTAATTTTACCATAGCAAATGATGAATGTAATATTACTCAAAAAAACTAACTTAATCCACCTATGTGGTTGATGCCTTCCTCAATTTTTACCAAAAATGGGTATATGAGTGGTTTCATCATTTTTTTAGATCCAGAAAAAAAGAACACAATGTATAACTTATGTGGTAATAACTCGATACAGGGTTGTCAGTTCTTCAATGCTTTGGACTCATTGGAAAGGCCTTTCAACTACCTAACCAACGATGGGTCGGATGATTGATCCGGACATAGTTTACATTCATTTAAGTGAGATCCGGCTTCAAAAAGTACCTAAATATCACTTAAGTGGTCATAATTCGGGACAGGGTTGCCAGATCTTCAATGTTTTATATTCATTGGAAAGACCTTTCAATTACCTAACCAACGATGGGTCGGATGATGGATCCGGACATAGTTTACATACATTTAAGTGAGATCCGGCTTCAAAAAAGTACATAAATATCACTTAAGTGGTCATAACTCGAGACAGGGTTGCCAGATCTTCAATGTCTTTGACTCATTGGAAAGGCCTTACAATTACCTAACCAACGATGGGTCGGATGATGGATCCGGACATAGTTTACATACATTTAAGTGAGATCCGGCTTCAAAAAGTACATAAATATCACTTAAGTGGTCATAACTCGAGACAGGGTTGCCAGATCTTCAATGTCTTTGACTCATTGGAAAGGCCTTACAATTACCTAACCAACGATGGGTCGGATGATGGATCCGGACATAGTTTACATACATTTAAGTGAGATCCGGCTTCAAAAAGTACATAAATATCACTTAAGTGGTCATAACTCGAGACAGGGTTGCCAGATCTTCAATGTCTTTGACTCATTGGAAAGGCCTTACAATTACCTAACCAACGATGGGTCGGATGATGGATCCGGACATAGTTTACATACATTTAAGTGAGATCCGGCTTCAAAAAAGTACATAAATATCACTTAAGTGGTCATAACTCGAGACAGGGTTGCCAGATCTTCAATGTCTTGGACTCATTGGAAAGGCCTTACAATTAACTAACCAACGATGGGTCGGATGATGGATCCGGACATAGTTTACATACATTTAAGTGAGATCCGGCTTCAAAAAAGTACATAAATATCCCTTAAGTGGTCATAACTCGAGACAGGGTTGCCAGATCTTCAATGTCTTGAACTCATTGGAAAGGCCTTTCAATTACCTAACCAACGATGGGTCGGATGATGGATCCGGACATAGTTTACATACATTTAAGTGAGATCCGGCTTCAAAAAAGTACATAAATATCACTTAAGTGGTCATAACTCGAGACAGGGTTGCCAGATCTTCAATGTCTTGGACTCATTGGAAAGGCCTTACAATTACCTAACCAACGATGGGTCGGATGATGGATCCGGACATAGTTTACATACATTTAAGTGAGATCCGGCTTCAAAAAAGTACATAAATATCACTTAAGTGGTCATAACTCGAGACAGGGTTGCCAGATCTTCAATGTCTTGGACTCATTGAAAAAACCTTACAATTACCTAATCAACGATGTGTCGGATGATGGATCCGGACATAGTTTACATACATTTAAGTGAGATCCGGCTTCAAAAAAGTACATAAATATCCCTTAAGTGGTCATAACTCGAGACAGGGTTGCCAGATCTTCAATGTCTTGGACTCATTGGAAAGGCCTTACAATTACCTAACCAACGATGGGTCGGATGATGGATCCGGACATAGTTTACATACATTTAAGTGAGATCCGGCTTCAAAAAAGTACATAAATATCACTTAAGTGGTCATAACTCGAGACAGGGTTGCCAGATCTTCAATGTCTTGAACTCATTGGAAAAGCCTTTCAATTACTTAACCAACGATGGGTCGGATGATGGATCCGGACATAGTTTACATACATTTAAGTGAGATCCGGCTTCAAAAAAGTACATAAATATCACTTAAGTGGTCATAACTCGAGACAGGGTTGCCAGATCTTCAATGTCTTGGACTCATTGGAAAGGTCTCTCAATTACCTAACCAACGATGGGTCGGATGATGGATCCGGACATAGTTTACATACATTTAAGTGAGATCCGGCTTCAAAAAAGTACATAAATATCACTTAAGTGGTCATAACTCGAGACAGGGTTGCCAGATCTTCAATGTGTTGGACTCATTGGAAAGACCTTACAATTACCTAATCAACGATGGGTCGGATGATGGATCCAGACATAGTTTACATACATTTAAGTGAGATCCGGCTTCAAAAAAGTACATAAATATCACTTAAGTGGTCATAACTCGAGACAGGGTTGCCAGATCTTCAATGTTGTAGATTCGTTGGAAAGGCCTTTCAATTACCTAACCAACGATGGGTCGGATGATGGATCCGGACATAGTTTACATACATTTAAGTGAGATCCGGCTTCAAAAAAGTACATAAATATCACTTAAGTGGTCATAACTCGAGACAGGGTTGCCAGATCTTCAATGTTGTAGATTCGTTGGAAAGGCCTTTCAATTACCTAACCAACGATGGGTCGGATGATGGATCCGGACATAGTTTACATACATTTAAGTGAGATCCGGCTTCAAAAAAGTACATAAATATCACTTAAGTGGTCATAACTCGAGACAGGGTTGCCAGATCTTCAATGTCTTGAACTCATTGGAAAGGCCTTTCAATTACCTAACCAACGATGGGTCGGATGATGGATCCGGACATCGTTTACATGCATATAATTGAGATCCGGGTATTTGTGAAAACACATTTTTATGCATAACTTTTGAACTACTTATCGAAACTTCAAACAATTCAATAGCGATGTATGGGACCCTAAACCAAGTCGAATGCAACTGGTTCGATCAAAATCGGTTCAGCCAGTGCTGAGAAAACTCAGTGAGAATTTTGGTCACATACATACATACACACACACATACACACACACATACACACACACATACACACACACAGACATTTGTTCAGTTTTCGATTCTGAGTCGATATGTATGCATGAAGGTAGGTCTAGGAGCTTTTAATAGAAAGTTCATTTTTAGAGCAGGATTATAGCCTTACCTCAGTGAGGAAGGCAAAAGAGGTTATATTCAACCTACCAAATTTTCAACATTCCAAAGTTCAACTTTTTTTTCTGTGTGCTTCAAAATTAAAATAATTTTTTTTTTTTGAGAGAAGTTGTGACATTTTATTTACATAACCTCAAATTTTATACGGATTTTACAGAAAGTTTATAAACTCAGTTCAAAAAATAATTTGTCAAATGAAACATTGAATTGAAAAAAAAAGATGAATAATATGCGGCTTATCGAAGTAGATGTAATGAAAATATAACAAATAAATTAAACCTTAATGGTTGAATAATGTTTCTAGAGTTTTTTAGAGGGTCCTATAAGCTGTTGTATTTCAAATTTTTAAAGGAACTTTAAACAAAACTCTAGCTTAAAAAAATTAAATGCTGCAGCTTAATGTACAATTAATTAAAAATGAACCTAATAAAAATTAATCTTAACTATTACAAAAAATCAATTTTAAATCTAAGTTTGATTATTTAAACGGAACTATCATTTTTTTTTTAAATAATTACCTGAAGTGAAGTTACACCAATTGAAAACCATGGATTAGCTTGAGGCAGTACCGTGAGAAAAATAACCTTTCGCATTTTAATGCTTACTATGTTACTTTTAAAATGATACATCATTATTCCTATTACCTATTTTTAAATACTGCAACGTCATGATGTCAATGCATAAAAAATAAACAGTTCACAGGCGTAGATCAAGCATCATCAAAGGCTTTTGTTAGAAGCATTCTGAGCTGTTCAAAGTCAATTCAAAATAGATGTTTTATAAACTTTGTCTCATTTCCCACTATATCATAATTAAGTAAGAAATTCTAAATCAGTCATTGATTCTACACTGAAAAAAAATGATGGTAATATTCATCAGGAAATGGTGACAGATTTTGTGGCAAAATAAATGATAAATTTTACCCCAGAAAATGATGAATTTTCAGCAGTTGTTGATGAATATTCATCAGGTTCACATTTTTACACATTTTTTATGTAATATTACACAAATAAAGAGTTAATATTCAACCTACCAAATTTTCAACATTCCAAAATTCAACTTTTTTTTCTGTGATTTTAGGCCGATGCAAATATTTTTCAAAGTTTTTGTCCCTCGGCTCGGGCCGGGTTGAGGGGGGAGGCAAAAAAATAAAAAAAAAATAAAAATATTGAAATAACAAGCCATAGTTTCAACATTTGCACGGAAAACTTGTTTTAAAATGCATTTTACACTAGTTCAGTTGTTTTGAAATCATTAGTTTTCAAAAAATGTAAAATTTGACGAACACCAAAATTTTTGCGAAATTTTTTTTTTTGCGATAATAAACATCGAAAATTTTCAAAAATTCAAATGATTTTTAAATCAACCGAAACATGCTAAAAATGATTCTAAGCGCAGGGGAATGCATTCAAAATTCACTTAAGAGCGAGTCCATGAGCAAAGCATACCCATCTCGCATCGACCTCACCAATCTGCCTGAAATTTTCAGGGGTTGTTTGTACATATAAAACTAGCATCTGGCCAAAATATGAGCACTCTAGGTCAACGGAAAGTGGGGCAAATCGGGACACAAAGTTTGAAGGTTCAAAAACGTCAAAGATCGTAAAATGGCTGTAACTTGGGCAAAATTCAATTTAATTTCAAAATTCAAAATGCATCTGAAAGGGCTTAAAAAATGCAACAAAATGCAGGGTAGAGCATCCCAATTGGTTGAATCTAAAGGGAGTTATTGGCATTTTAGTGAGAAAATAGCACAATTTTCAAACTCAAATAAAAAAGTGTTCCATCCAGATATCAACTCGGTTCGACCTGCAGCTTATAGGGGACATCTGGGACTACCATCTGAGACTTAAAACGCTTTGGGTTAGGCAGTTTAACATATTAAATAGACACTTTTACTTTTAGTGAATTTTTTGGTTGTAAATTTTTGGGACCTCTTAGATCCCCTTTTCTGATGATAATTTTATTATATTCGTGTTCCTGAGACAATTTCACAATAGAAACATGCATGAAAATGTTTATTTTCATCCATTTTAACCCTTTAAAAAATGAAAGTTAAAAAAAATTGAGATGCTGCTTTTTTCTGGTGTCTTCTAGTATCCTTAAATTTCAATAAATGTGAATCGAAGATTTTTTTTTAGTTTTCATTTTTTAAAGGGTTAAAATGGATTATAATAAACATTTTTATGCATGTTTCTATTGTGAAATTGTCTCAGAAACACGAATATGATAAAATTATCATCAGAAAATGGGATCTAAGGGGTCCCCCGAGCAAAAATTTACAGCAAAAAAATTCACTAAAACTAAAAGTATCTATATGATGTGTTAAACTGCCTTACCCAAAGCGTTCTCAGTCTCAAATGGTAGTCCCAGATGTCCTACAAGCTGCAATATTCTTTATTTGAGTTTGAAAATTGTGCTATTTTCTCATTAAATGCCAATAACTCCTTTAGATTCAACCAATTGGGATGCTCTACCGCATTTTGTTGCATTTTTAAGCCCTTTCAGATGCATTTTTTAAATTAAATTGAATTTTGCAAGTTAGCCATTTTACGATCTTTGACGTTTTGAGAACTTCAAACTTTGTGTCCCGATTTGCCCCACTTCCGTTGACCTAGAGTGCTCATATTTTGGGATGCTGTTTTATATGTACAAACAACCCCTGAAAATTTGAGGCAGATTGGTGAGGTCCAAACGACGTACCATACAAAGGGGTATGCCCTGTTCGTGGACTCGCTCTTAAATTTTCATTGAAATATTAGAGTTTAAAAAAAAAAAATTTTTTTGCCCCCTGATTTTTTGAGCCAACTTTGAAGGGGGGGGGGGACAAAAACTTAAAATAAAATTTGTACCAGCCTTATCAAAATTTCGCTAAGGTAATTATGGATTTCAAATTCGATTTTACATCGAAAAATGAAGTTGAAAAAATTGTGCGACCAATATTTCGATTTTTGAAATCAGTTTTGATTCATAACTCGGTAAAAATTTTCTGCACATTCTGGAAATTTCTAAAAGTTGACATTTGATGTCCCCTAAAACAGGGATGACCAAAGTATGGCCCGCGGGCCAAACGTGGCCCGCGAGGTGATATTTTGTGGCCCGCATACCCATTTTGAATGATCATGTATGGCCCGTTGACACTTGTAAAGTGATTTTATACTTATTCAAAATCAAGGTTTATTTTAAACTTTTAAATGCTAATCTTTAAAAAAAATTGTTGATAAAAAAAACTTATGATATATTCTGATCCCCACTTTAGGATACAAATAAATTGTTCAAAAAATTTTATAATTCATACAATTTCACACGTTGCAATGTGAGTGTAACTAGTAAATATCGTCAAAACATTCATCAAACATTTTTGGAAATATGTAAATACGTTTAAGTTTGACTTAGGTAGAATTCAGTAATTGTTGCAAAAATATAAGTTTTCTTTATTAATTTGCAAGTCATAATGGCCCTTTAATGAACTGACCCTCATACTTACATTGTACTTCCTCCGGGATTCGAACTCGTTACAGTTGGATAACGAATCTGATTGACTACCAACTGATTCAGGCAGACAAAATGTGGAAATCGGAGGATCAAGTTTGTTGCAAATATTTCGTCAATCAACCCACCCCTCCCCCATTATTAAAAATTGGCTCGAAAAACCAGAACCAAAAATAAATTTTCAAAAAACTTTAAGACTAAAAAATGAAATTTAGGTGCAATCAGCTGAAATTAATTAAATATACATTCCTTTGCATTTAGAATCATTTGAGCATGTTTGGGTTTATTAAAAATAAATTGAATTTTAGTGAATTTTCGATGAAATAATTGTTAAAATTCTGGCTCTCAACGATTTTTCATTAGTCACACTTAACTTATAGATAAAATTACGCCTTTAGATGAATTGTTTAATTGTTTGGTGACATTACACATTTTCGAAATATAAAAACAAATATATATTTGAAAACACAAGTACATTCAGCTAAAAACTTTTTTTTTTCAAATACCGTAAACCGGGGTGACTTTGATAGGATTTCAATTTGTTTTTAGAATATTTTCCAACAGGTTAGGTTTTTCTCAAGATTATTATTTATAAAACATGTACTGGGGTAGGCCACACAAAGTCCATGCACTATTTTGGAAAAAAGTTTTTCAATAGTGTTTAGAAAAATAGTTACGTTAAAAATTCTTGGTTTTAAATCCGGGGTGACTTTGATAGTCATAGTTTTTCTTGTTTAAATCATATTTAAGATGTTCAAACTATATTTGTACGTTAAATGTACCATCACTAAAGTAGCTGATATAGTTTGTAAGAAAAAAATCAATGTTTATATTAAGTTAACTAAGTTTATAAGCTTTTTGACAAAATACCTATAAATTTTAGGTAAAATTGTTAAAAAGTCGGAATTTTGCCTGAAATTTGTTAAAAATAGTGTTGTTTATAAAATTATCGATTTATATTGCATTTTATACTGAATTCGAAGCACGAATCACAAGTTTTCACATTTTACATGAAATTTGTTCAACTGTATTTGCCTATAAATTTGGAAAAAAATTTAAATTGTGTTTCAAAAACACATATTATTTATTATTTACAAACTTATTTAACCTTCTCCTAGTGGAAAATTGTCCAAAGAATCCGAAAATGCATTCCGTTTTCCGATTAAAAATCATGTTCATTGAGAAAATCATGACACTTTGAGAAGTTTAAAATAATGACTTTCATCCACATTTTCTTAACTATAGTTAACTAACTTTATAAACTTTTCAAAAATTTATGAAAAGTTCTTCATGAGGTACTTTGAACACTTCTCTACCACGGTCAGTATGTTTCTGAACCATTCCTTACGTATTTTAATTGTACTCTTCATTTTGCGGAAAAATCGCAAACCTATCAAAGTCACCCCGGCTATCAAAGTCACCCCGTTTTACGGTACAATAAAATCAATACCGATAGAAAACCATTATTTTGTTGTTTCTATTATTTTGAATTATTTTTTTCTTTAACCCTTTCAGGCCTGAATTTTCAAAAAAATATTTTTTTATTCAGTGATGGGAAAATGATTCTTATGACCATACGAATATATATAATATATAGGCTAGTTTTGGAAATTTTGATATTTGGGTCATATATGACCCATCAGGCTCGAAAGGGTTAAATAACATAAATTAAATCTTTTAAATTAAAATAACGTAAATTTTTTTAAATAACCTTTTTTTTTGTTAAATTTGGCCCGCAAGCTCATTTGAGTTTCAATTTGGCCCGGCCTCCAAAAACTTTGAGTACCCCTGCCCTAAAACATGTCAAAAAAAATAAAAATTAAAAAAAAATGTTTTTTTTGCAAATCAATTTCATATTTTTCAGTGTAGTCCTTATCCATACTTACAACTTTGCCGAAGACACCAAATCGATCAAAAAATTCCTTGCAAAGATACAGATTTTTGAATTTTCATACATCATTTTCGTGTAAAAAGCTGCCAAATTTGTTTGGAAAATTATATGGATTAAATAATGATGAAAAATTGCATCTTATACCAAAGGCACCATAAAAACTTTCAGCAGGATTAAAAAATACAAAAAATAAAATTAATAAAAAAATACCGATTTCGTTGAGAATTTTTCAACTGAAAAAAAACAAAAATCGTGTTTTAGGTAAAAAAAACATTAGAACCACCTCAGGAAGAAATATCTCTGGTGGTCAGAAACTATTTTTCTAAAGCTGAACATATCCTGAAAGTAAGATAAATTTAACGTCGAATGCAACTGGAATGTCGAAATTGGTCAATTTTTCACAAAGATATAGCATTGAGAATTTCCGTGACGATATAACGCAAGCAGAACACACTTTTTGTAAATGTCTGCTCTGTAAGTTAATATTAGTCAATATGGGTATTTATTTTTACTTTCTAAAAAATGTTACCACAAACCGAAACCTATCATAAACTTACATTTACAATAATTCCATAGATATCAAAAGGATTTTTTTCCAAAATTGATCCCTTTTACGTTGCTCCTGGCGTAAATATTGCTAGAATGGAATATGTTTGGGGAATTTCATATGTTTGGATGGATTTTTTATATTTTCAGTTTCCCACAGTCCTAGAGATTTATTTGTAATGGTCCTTTATACCATTGTCTTTCAAAGGTATATGTTTAACTTTGAGCTAATGAAAAAAATAATCAAAAGGACACAAAGAAGGAGTTGACAATGTCCTTTTATCTGTAACTTTGAGTAAATGCATCTACTAACATTGAGATCTTCAGGATCCAAACAAAAATAATCGAAATTAAAAATAATAACTCAAGATTCATTGTTTAAAGATGCATGATAAGAGTTTATTATAAAATGTTTTGCCCATTATTTTGGATAAATTTTTATTTGTAACAGCAGTCAAATTTTGTTTGTTTTGTCCACTAATTTAGGTAGGATAATTTCAAATCCAATAACAATACCTGACGACTTATAAAAAGGTACAGCTTTACTTGATACTGGATAGTATTTTATATTTTATCATCCGTACTTCTCAAAACCCGCATCATCTCAACTATGGACACCAGCATCAGTGAGGACACGATGGCCTCCCTCAAGCGTACCAACGAGATTCGGATGGCCAAAATGTGTCGACTTTGTCTTCAGGAAGCGTCCCTCCAGAACATCAACATTGATCTCAAGTTTAAGCATGTTCTAACCGAAGGTACTGTCAAGTTCCTTCCAGACGATCCAAACTTTCCTCAGTTTGTTTGCGCAGATTGTCGCAAAATGGTGAACCTCTTGCACAAGTTTAACCTAAGGAGAGAACAATCAGCGAGGTTTATACGGTCTTATGTGGCTCATGGAGGATCGTACCCGGAAGCAAAGTTACTTGAAGAAAAGCAACAGGATCGACCTAAGAAACGATCGTCGGAGGAGGTTGGACTGAAAAGTAAAGACTCAAAGAAGTCTAGAGCTAAGGACGAGAATGATAACGATTTGAAGTCTAAAGAAGGCTTGTCGAAGGCTACAAAATCGGAGAAAGTACATTCTAAATCAAAACAGAAAGTTCAGCATAAGTCAAAAGAACCCAAAAATGACGGCAAAGATAAGTCAGTGAGTTCAAAGACATCGTCCAAATAGAAACAATCGAATAAAGATTTTAAGTGTTTATTAATAAACAATGTCTAGAACTTATATACTGAAAAAAGGTCTGTTAAAAATTTAAAATTAGTTGTACAATTAATAAAAACAGTTACTAATATTCGCTTTGACCTACATTTTATTATTAATTAATTGCAATTTCAAATAATATGAAAATAGTTGTCTTTATGAAAAGGCTATTGAATTCCAGAATGGTTCTAACTACTCTGTACAATTCTCAACCATTTCCGAGTGCATTGCAACCTGGCACCATTTTCGTCGGCAAGCCATCCCAATCAGTTTGATGAGTCCCATTTGCCAAGCCAACCAAAACCACTCAATCAGTCTCTTCCAGGCTCAACCGGCGTTGCGTTCAACGTTTGATTTTCCTGACCCTTTGATGTTCAATTACCTTTTTCCCGACGCCCAGCATCACCCTAACCTCGATGACTTCTAATTGTGTTGTTGCAGCTATAGCTGGGCTCTTTTTTTGCATCAGCTCTGGGAAACCACTTTTTGCTCTCGTTGCAACACCGGCGGTGAATGAATGTGAATGCTGATTGCCACAGAGCTGGCATACATTCCGAAAGAGCGAGTTCTGTGATTCGAAGGTGTGCGTCAATCAGAAAGTTGTGTAACATCCTTCTTCTCTGGTTCCGATTCGAGTGGCCTTTTCATTAAAACTTGGGCAGACACTCGGAGATTGGGGAACGTTCTTTGAGTACCCGGGCAGACGGTAATAACAAAATTAATAATATTTCAATAACAAATCCTGTTAAAATAACAAAAAGTGTTATTATTTTATCCTGAAGTACAACTTCAAGAAGAAAAAATAATAACAGTTTCTGATAAAATAACAAAATTTGGTATTGAAGTGATATTATATTGTAAATGTTTAATAACACGCTAATAAGAGGAAATGTTATACATTTCAAAAACTCTCCTAATAACAAAATTTGGTATTCGTTCGGTATACTGACTTAGAAATAAAATTACCATAAATCGCACAAATGGAAAAGTTTCTAAGTGTCCATAACCTAATCTGTTATTGTTTTTTTCTTTTGTTAAATATGTTGAAATCTTTGGGATAATTTGGTCTAATTTCGTCGGGGTCATTATTTTGGCCATGAAATGGGGTCCTTAAGCTAAAATTATTCTAAAAAGTTGAAATTTTGAAAGTTGATTTTTTTTAATTATTTGATATACCCCCTAAGGGACTTTGCTAAAATTGGCTAGAACTATGGGATAATTTTGACCAATTTCGTCAGGGTCATTATTTTGACCATGAAATGGGGTCCTTAAACTAAAATTACTCTGAAAAGTTGAAATTTTGAAAGTTGATTTTTTTTAATTATTTGATATACCCCCTAATGGATTTTACTTAAATTGGCTAGAACTATGAAACAATTTCGACCAATTTTATCGGGGTCATTTATTTCACCATGAAATGGGGTTTCAAGCTAAAATTAATCCGATAAAATTAACTTTTGAGAGTTCTTTTTTTTTAATTTTGTTTTATTCCCTAACGGAATTGATTTATATAATGAGAATTTCTGATGTGTGAATAACAAAAACTGTTATTATTTTCACAGAGCCAGGAAGTCGGAGCTGACGTTGAAGTTCGAGCTGGAGTGAGACCTCGGAGACTGCATCGGATTCAGCAAATTTTCAGCAACTTTTACTTGGAGTCGGAATCCGTGAAGTCGGGTATTTTTAGAGAGCTGAAGTCGTCGTTGACGTCATATCCTGCATCCAGAGTCGGAGTTTTCTTGAAAGTATGGATTCAAAGTCGCTTGGAGGTACCCGACTCTGCAGCCCTGACTAGTACAGATGAGTTATGGCAACTGCAGGTTTATTTGAAAATTACAAATAAACCAAAACAATAACTTTTTTTTGTTATGGAGACATACCAGTTCAATAACATTTTTTGTTATTATGCTGCTCCACCTCTCCGCACAAAATAACAAATCTTGTTATTCCTTCATGATTCCTTCTGTGTTATTGGTTTGTTATTGCAATAACAACATAATAACAGTTTAAGTTATTCTTCGAACAAATCTTTGTTATTGATTTTTGTTATTTTAACAACTAATCCGATCATCCCAATAACATATTTCGATATTCTCACAATATCAAAAACTGACCTTCCCAAGTTATTTCCGTCTGCTCGGGTAGGTAACGTTTAACTTGAATCTGCATAATTTACTGTTGGAAAAATTGATGACTAAAAATAGTTCAAAACATAAAAGCTTCATATATTATCATTCCAAATGGCGTTATCTATGAATGCTCCAATAATGCAAATTTCATGCCAAAATAGAGAGGCCAACATTTCGACCAAGTAGAACGGAAAGGCTAGTCAGAAAGTGCACAACTTCAGGGAATCCAGATAATCAGAGCCATAAAAAGAGGGCAGCAACTTCTTCCCACATGAACGTACAAACTTGCCTGATGTATAACAACTGTATCAAGCATGTTTCGTCAGCGGCACATGAATATGCAATGCAAAAACGACAAACAGAACAGAAAACAGAATTTTTCAACAAAAATCTTACCTAATCGCAATTCGTGCTGTCAAAGCTGAAAAGCGAAGAAACCCCCGGAAACGAAGAATTATCATATTTTATTCACATGATTTCCCGCTTTTTTGAAGCTCCCTCAACTCGAAGGAAAATTATGCAGGCAATTTTCAAAAACGAAATATTTTCCCTCAACTTGCTTCTGCCGGGGGAGTAGATTTTCCCGCCTCCATGTCGGTCATGCTTTGAGGATTTCTTTTATTCTCACGTATTGGGGCTCACTCGGGAAAGAAAGGTGCGTTCAAGATCCGAGATTCAAATTTAACGCCAGCTTCGCCTCGTTGGGACTTCTTGACAAACTCCGACGTCAAGCGTCTTTCACCATTCGTCATACTTTTTTTTCTCGCGTTCTGTTCAAGCGTTTAGTGAGAAAGAAAAGTGGAATTTGAATGTGAAACTCCTTTGCTTTTTGTGGAGCGGTTGGGGTTTTCTTTTTGGCAGGGTGACAAACATTTAACAAAATCACTGGTCTAAAACTCAAGAATACGTAAGGTTGAAACTTTTTTACTTACGAAATCTTCGAATTTAGAACAAAAAAATCGATGAGTCAAAATATGGAAAATCTAACATCATCACTTAAAAAGCAGTTTTTTGTAGATTTTGCTCGGTTTGTTCTTGAGGTCTTATCCGATTTGGATGAAACTTTCAGCGTTTGTTTGTCTATACATGAAATGAACTCATGCCAGATATGAGCCCTCTAGGACTAAGGGAAGTGGGGTAGAATAGGGATTGAAGTTTAAGGTCCAAAAAACATTTGAAAAAATCAGAAAACTGCTCGCAATTCCAACTCTTATAAATGCATTTGAAAGATCTTTTGAAGCACGTCAAAACTTGCCATGCCAGCAAATACCATTTACCAGTCATTTCCCAGACATCCTCTTGCCAGGATGGCCTATGATAAGAACAAATCAATCCTTGTTGTTGTTATTTGTTTTCTTAAAAAGAAGGATTAATTTTTATAGAACTAATTTTGAAACTCAGAGATTCTTTTTTTTTTTCATTCAAATCTTCACATCCTTGAATTTTCTTATATGAAAAACATCAAATCCTTAAAAAGGGTGAATCTTTAAAAATTAAAAAAAAATCTCATCTTTTATAAAATCTTCAAATCTTATTAATAGAAGGACAATATCTATTAGGTGCATTGCGCGAAAAAAATGACCCTTTCATATATCTTCAAATCATTAATCTTATGTAAAGAATGGTAAATCTCTATGAATTGCATAGAACTCGTAATAATTTACCTCTGTTTCATGATTTGTTTTCAAATTACTTGAAAAAGATAAGTGAACCTTTATGAATTCAAAAGCTCTTGTTAAAAATAATAATGCTTCTTTTTTAATTCTTAAAGTCTCACAAAAAAGAAGATAATCTATAAATTAAAAGTTCCTCATACAAATTCTGTAACAACTTTTCAATAGGGCGAAACCCTCAGATGTAAACTAACTGAATTTTGTCAGAATCATATAAAGCGAACAAAACTGATTCTAAAATACCCTCCATCATCTCAAAATTCCGAAAATACGTAGTTTTACAAGCAAAAAACAAAAGGGCTAATTAACAGCATCAATCAAAACAAACCAAATTGAGTTTCAGCCCTTGTGTTTTCATCCAATCACGAGGGGCGAATGTAGTGTTTTCTGCAAGTTCCGACGTATATTTAGAAACACTAAATTTTCGTTATAATTTAGTGAATTTTAACCTGACAATCCTCAAAATGGATCAAAATGTATGTTTCTGATGTCTCTGACCACAATTCCACAACAAACACAGATTTGTATGATCCTAAATACATATTTTTTTAATTTCAATTATTGTAGTATCGGATCTGGTCTGGATTCACAATCTAGATATGAAGGTCCATAATTTACCGGTTCTTGGGACATCCGGGGATTCTGGGTCGAGCAGTTGCAGGACAAAAAGTTAGTGTAGGGAGGTTTAGGAGGAATGCCGTACAAAGAATCGCCTCCGTAACCATCGAAGCTATGCAAAGATTGAGAAGGCAGGAAGGTGTCGCGGGTTGTCATGTCTCCCACTTCCGGCGGGAACACCCCAAGGAACGTCACTTCAATATAGACCACATCGTCAAACCAACTTGCTACTTACGGTGTATCCTAGCTCAACGAGTCTTGGCCTGAACCGGACTCCTTATGAAGCAAATATCACTGTATTATCACTGACTGTAACGTTTCACAAAGATAAAATAGTTGTTTCACCACTTTTTTGAGCATAAGCATGAGCATGAGCATGAGAGATTGTTTCACCACTTTTTTCTTTAAAAACTAATTTAATCCACCTATGTGGTTGATGCCTTCCTCACTTTATACCAACAATGTGTAATATTGGTTTGGACACATATTTCAGCTATTTTTTTTAGGTCCAGAAAAATAAGTACACAGATACAATTTAAGTTGTCATAACTCGAGACAGGGTTGCCAGATCTTCAATGTTGTCGACTCGTTGGAAAGGTCTCTTGATAACCTAACCAATGATGGGTCGGATGATGGATCCGAACATCGTTTACATGAATTTAAGTGAGATACGGCTTCAAAAAAGTACATAAATATCGCTTAAGTGATCATAACTCGAGACAGAAATGCCAGATCTTCGATATTGTGGACTCCTTGGAAAAGTATCTTGATTACCTAACCAACGATGGGTCGGATGATGGATCCGGACATCGTTTGCATGCATTTAAGTGAGATCCGGCTTCAAAAAAGTACATAAATATCACTTAAGTGATCATAACTCGAGACAGGGTTGCCAGATCTTCAATGTTGTAGACTCTTTGGAAAGGTCTCTTGATTACCTAACCAACGATGGGTCGGATGATGGATCCGGACATCGTTTACATGCATATAATTGAGATCCGGATATATGTGAAAACACATTTTTATACATAACTTTTGAACTACTTATCGAAACTTCAAACAATTCAATAGCGATGTATGGGACCCTAAACCAAGTCGAATGCAACTGGTTCGATCAAAATCGGTTCAGCCAGTGCTGAGAAAACTTGGCAAGATTTTTGAACACATACATACATACACACACACACACACATACACACACACAGACATTTGTTCAGTTTTCGATTCTGAGTCGATATGTATATATGAATGTGGGTATTCGAGCTTTTTATAAAAAGTCCATTTTTAGAGCAGGATTATAGCCTTACCTCAGTGAGGAAGGCAAAACCCGAAAAGTGAACAAAAACCAAAAGGGCGAATCTGTTGTTTACTTTTGCTTTGTGGCGTAACCTGACGGGCTAAACCGTTGTTTTGGTTGAGTGGGTGGCGAATACGGTGGGGCGAAAATGGAGGCACGCTCTTCAAAAAGGCGTAATTTGTTTTTCTCAATTTTCAAAAACAAAAACACCTTAATTAATTTCAAATTGCTCTCTATGATGAAATTATTGCTATTTTCTATTACGTTTTGAAAAAAATAATGGTTTTCATGCTTTTTTGTGGAAATAGGAATTGATCGGAATGGCAAAATTTTGAATGTTGATTTTCCCGAAACGGCAGGATCGTAGGTTTCGCCCTTTTGAAATGATGTTACTGAATTAATCTTTCTTAATATTGAAGAAAAAAAACAAAAACAAAAACAAAAACAAAAACAAAAACAAAAACAAAAACAAAAACAAAAACAAAAACAAAAACAAAAACAAAAACAAAACAAAAACAAAAACAAAAACAAACCAAAACCAAAACCAAAACCAAAACAAAACCAAAACCAAACCCAAAAACCAAAACCAAAACCAAAACCAAACCAAAACAAACCAAAACCAAAACCAAAACCAAACCAAAACCAAACCAAAACCAAAACCAAAACTAAAACCAAAACCAAACCAAAACCAAAAAAAATGAAAGGACCAAAACCAATGAAAACCAAAACCAAAATAAAAGAATAGAACCAAACCAAACCAAATAGAATAGAATAGAACCAATGAAAAGAATGAACCAAAACCAAAACCAAACCAAAACCAAAATAAAATAAAATAAAATGGGAACCAAAAACCAAAACCAATGAAAACCAAAAGAATGAAACCAAAATAAAATAAAATAAAACCAAACCAAAGAATGAGAATGGGAATAAAGACCAAAACCAAAACCAAAACCAAAATAAAACCAATAGAATGAAACCAGAATAAAACCAAAACCAAAATCAAAACCAATGAATGGGAATAGAACCAGAACCAGAACCAAATAAAATAGAACCAAAACCAAAATGAAATGAACCAAAACCAAATAGGCCAAATTGGAATAGAATAGAATGAGAATAAAACCAAGACCAGAATAGAACCAAAACCAAAATAGAATAAAACCAAACCAAATGAAAAGAACCAAAATAAAACCAAATGAAATAGAATAAAACCAAAAGAATAGAACCAAAAGAAAACCAAAACCAATGAAAACCAAAAGAATGAATAGAACCAAAACCAAAACCAAAACCAATAGAATAGAACCAAAAGAATGAATGAATGAATGAAAACCAGAACCAAATACCAATGAATAGAATGAAAACCAAAATAAAACCAAAACCAAACCAAAAGAATAAAGACAAAACCAAAACCAATAGAATGGGAACCAACCAAAACCAAAATAGAATAAAATAAAACCAAAACCAATAAAAATAGAAAACCAAAACCAAATAAAACCAAAACCAAACCAAAGAATAGAATAAAACCAATAGAACCAAAATAGAAACCAAAACCAAAACCAAAACCAAAACCAAAACCAAAATAAATAAACCAAAATAAAACCAAACCAAAACCAAACCAAACCAAACCAAAATAAACCAAACAAAACCAAACCAAAACAAAACAAAACCAAACCAAACCAAAACCAAAAAAAACAAAACCAAAACCAAAACCAAAACCAAAACCAAAACCAAAACCAAAACCAAAACCAAAACCAAAACCAAAACCAAAACCAAAACTAACTTAATCCACCTATGTGGTTGATGCCTTCCTCACTTTTTACCAAAAATGGGTATATGAGTGATTTCATCATTTTTTAGATGCAGAAAAAAAGAACACAATGTATAACTTATGTGGTCATAACTCGGGACAGGGTTGCCAGATCTTTAATGTTTTGGACTCTTTGGAAAAGCCTTTCAATTACCTAACCAACGATGGGTTGGATGATGGATCCGGTCATAGTTTACATACATTTAAGTGAGATCCGGCTTCAAAAATGTACATAAATATCAGTTAAGTGGTCATAACTCGAGACAGGGTTGCCAGATCTTCAATGTTTTGGACTCATTGGAAATGCCTTTCAATTACCTAACCAACGATGGGTCGGATGATGGATCCGGTCATAGTTTACATACATTTAAGTGAGATCCGGCTTCAAAAAAGTACATAAATATCACTTAAGTGGTCATAACTCGAGACAGGGTTGCCAGATCTTCAATGTTTTGGACTCATTGGAAATGCCTTTCAATTACCTAACCAACGATGGGTCGGATGATGAATCCGGTCATAGTTTACATACATTTAAGTGAGATCCGGCTTCAAAAAAGTACATAAATATCACTTAAGTGGTCATAACTCGAGACAGGGTTGCCAGATCTTCAATGCTTTGTACTCATTCGAAATGCCTTTCAATTACCTAACCAACGATGGGTCGGATGATGGATCCAGACATAGTTTACATACATTTAAGTGAGATCCGGCATCAAAAAAGTACAAATATATCACTTAAGTGGTCATAACTCGAGACAGGGTTCCCAGATCTTCAATATTTTGGACTCATTGGGAAGGCCTTTCAATTACCTAACCAACTATGGGTCGGATGATGGATCCGGACATAGTTTACATACATTTAAGTGAGATCCGGCTTCAAAAAAGTACATAAATATCACTTAAGTGGTCATAACTCGAGACAGGGTTGCCAGATCTTCAATGTTTTGTACTCATTGGAAATGCCTTTCAATTACCTAACCAACGATGGGTCGGATGATTGATCCAGACATAGTTCACATACATTCAAGTGAGATCCGGCTTCAAAAAAGTACATAAATATCACTTAAGTGGTCATAACTCGAGACAGGGTTGCCAGATCTTCAATGCTTTGTACTCATTGGAAATGCCTTTCAATTACCTAACCAACGATGGGTCGGATGATGGATCCAGACATAGTTCACATACATTCAAGTGAGATCCGGCTTCAAAAAAGTACATAAATATCACTTAAGTGGTCATAACTCGAGACAGGGTTGCCAGATCTTCAATGCTTTGTACTCATTGGAAATGCCTTTCAATTACCTAACCAACGATGGGTCGGATGATGGATCCAGACATAGTTTACATACATTTAAGTGAGATCCGGCTTCAAAAAAGTACATAAATATCACTTAAGTGGTCATAACTCGAGACAGGGTTGCCAGATCTTCAATGCTTTGTACTCATTGGAAATGCCTTTCAATTACCTAACCAACGATGGGTCGGATGATGGATCCAGACATAGTTCACATACATTCAAGTGAGATCCGGCTTCAAAAAAGTACATAAATATCACTTAAGTGGTCATAACTCGAGACAGGGTTGCCAGATCTTCAATGCTTTGTACTCATTGGAAATGCCTTTCAATTACCTAACCAACGATGGGTCGGATGATGGATCCAGACATAGTTTACATACATTTAAGTGAGATCCGGCTTCAAAAAAGTACATAAATATCACTTAAGTGGTCATAACTCGAGACAGGGTTGCCAGATCTTCAATGTCTTGGACTCATTGGAAAGGCCTTTCAATTACCAAATCAACGATGGGTCGGATGATGGATCCGGACATCGTTTACATGCATATAATTGAGATCCGGGTATTTGTGAAAACACATTTTTATAAATAACTTTTGAACTACTTATCGAAACTTCAAACAATTCAATAGCGATGTATGGGACCCTAAACCAAGTCGAATGCAACTGGTTCGATCAAAATCGGTTCAGCCAGTGCTGAGAAAACTCAGTGAGAATTTTGGTCACATGCATACATACACACACATACACACACACATACACACACATTGTTATCCGAGCATTCGTTGGTGAAGGTTGTCTGAATCAACATGACTCGTCGCGTCCCGGCGCAAAACGCCGGCAATATTGCCCTACCTGCGGCTCAAGCTGGCAAAAAAGTGGGAATTTCCAAAAGGAAGGTTGAGGCCTCAACTGATGGCCAAAAACCGGGGATTTCAAAAGGAAGGTGCTTTTGGAAGTGACATCGAACAGCAAAAAGACGAAAAAGAGCGACGGTACTGTACCGATGGATGAGGAGGAGGAGAACTCTTCGTCCCACGAGGAGCAGCTATTGAAGAACAACAAGTTTGCTGGACTGCCTGACGAGGACCAGGTAGCGGAAGCAAAGGAGAATGAAGTGAAACAGCGAAAGGAGAAACTGCCTCCTTTTTATGTGCGACAATCAGCAGCAACGATCGACTTTCGAGCGGGGCTGGTTGAACTCATCAAGTCTGGGAAAGTCCTAGGCAACATTCGTCTGTGTCAGGACGGATTTAAGGTGCTGGTGCAATCCAGGCAGCACTATCAACTGGTCAAGGATTACTTGACCGAAAACGAGGCGGAGTACTTTACCCATGATGTCGCCATGGATAAGCCGTACAAAATCGTCGTCAGAGGTCTGTACGACATGCCAGTGGAGGAATTAGCTGCCGAGCTAAAAGTTTTGAAACTGGATGTGTTGGCCGTGCACAAAATGAGCCGACGCAACAAAGACATCAAGTACCGTGACCAGCTCTACCTGCTGCATTTGGCTAAGGGATCGACGACGCTTCCTGAGCTGAAGGCAATTCGAGCGGTTTTCAACATTATCGTGTCGTGGGAGCGATACCGACCAGTGCATCGTGACGTCACACAATGCTTCAACTGCCTGGGTTTCGGGCACGGAGGTAAGAACTGCCACCTGAAGCGTCGTTGCGCCAAATGTGGTACCGATGCGCACATCACATCCCAGTGCATCCAAGATTCGCTGGTGAAGTGCCTCAACTGCAACGGTGAGCACTCGTCAACCGACCGAAAGTGCCCCAAGAGAGCTGAGTTCGTGAAAATTCGGCAGCAAGCATCGACGAAGAATCAGCCTCAGCGTCGTAGAACTCCTCCAGCCCTGGTGGAGGAAAATTTTCCACCTCTTCAACCGCGACGCCAGGTCCCAAACTTGGCACCGTTGCCGTTGGATCCCAGGAAGAGAGCTGAGGTGAATCATCCACGGCCGGGTTCCAGCCAGGAGCCGAGACCGCCACCACCGGGCTTCAGCCAGGAGCCAAGACCAACCCAAGAACCAGCAGTTGAGGAAAATGGTAATGATCTTTACACCTCAACCGAACTCCTCAATATTTTCAAACAGATGTCCGCTGCACTGCGTGGATGCAAAACCAAGACCCAGCAGATTGAAGTGCTGACCTCGTTCGTCATCCAGTATGGATCGTAGGTCCCTCAAGCTGCTGAATTGGAACGCTTGCTCCATTAGGAGGAAGAATGCAGCAATGAAGAGTACTGGGCCACTTCGGTTGGCCCAGTACTCTTCATTGCTGCATACTGTCCACGTCAGGTGAATGCCAGAGATGGTTCAGCAGCAAAACTGAAGAGCGATATCCAGAGGCTGACACGGCGGAGCGCAAAGTACATCATCGCTGGTGACCTCAACGCGAAGCATGAAGTTTGGGGCAACAGCAGGAGGAATCGGAACGGAGTGATTCTGCACAACGATCTGCAAAACGGATACTACAACGTTGTGAGTCCGGATCGTCCAACGAGGGTGGCTCGGTCTGGGAATCACTCAATCATCGACTTCTTCATTACCAATATGGCTGAGAACGTGGCTCATCCTGAGGTGTTTGAAGAGTTGAGTTCTGATCACTATCCGGTGGTTGTGGAGGTTGGAGCTTCCGTTACTCCGCAGCGGCAACCAACCCGGAAAGATTACCACAACGTTGACTGGCAGCAGTTTCAGCAAGTGGTCGACAGCAACATCGACTATGATCAACACCCGGAAACTTCTGCCGATATTGATCGTTCGCTGGAGGTGATCCAGCAGGCTATCAACCAAGCAGAGGCTGCCAACGTTCGAGAGGTTCCTGTTAATTTTAAGGTAACTGATATTGACGTAGATACTAAACACTTGATTAGACTTAGGAATGTTTATAGGAGACAATATCAACGGACTGGGGACTATGACAAAAAGATTTCAGTGAACAATTTGAACAAAATCATACAAGACCGACTTGACAATATCAGAAATCAAGAATTTTCAAAACATGTAAGCCAGCTTGGGAATTATTCAAAACCATTTTGGAAACTTTCAAAAGTTCACAAACCAAAGCCTATTCCTCCTCTTATTGTTGAGAATTCTCCTTTGATTACATCCGAGGAAAAGGCAAATGCACTTGGGCTTCATTTTGTTAGTTCACATAATCTTGGCGCTTCCATGACCAGCCGTAAAGAAACATCAGTTGCCAATAGTATTTCAACAATCAATGACTCTACCTTTGAATTTCCTGCAGATTCCCATGTTTCTGGTGAGGAAGTCAAAGTTGCAGTTAAACAAATGAAAAATATGAAAGCTCCAGGCTTTGATAACATTTTTAATCTGGTGTTGAAAAAACAGAGTGATCAGTTCTTTCAACATCTAGCCAATATTTTCAATAAATGTTTGCAACTTGGTTACTTCCCCACCAATTGGAAGCTGGGCAAAGTCATACCAATTTTGAAGCCTCAAAAAGATCCAACATCGCCAACAAGTTATCGCCCCATTAGTCTTTTGAGTAGTCTGTCCAAACTCTTTGAGAAGGTCATCTATTCAAGGCTTTTGGATTTTACCAACGATAATAATATAATTTTGAACGAGCAGTTTGGCTTCCGAAAGGGACATAATACTGCTCATCAGCTTACGAGAGTAACCAAAATCATCAAGCAGAACAAGCTTGAGTCTAAATCAACTGCTATGGCTTTGTTGGATGTTGAGAAGGCTTTTGACAATGTTTGGCATGATGGTTTGATACATAAACTGTATTTATGCGGTTTTCCAATGTATCTTATCAAAATTATCCAGCACTATCTTTCGGAGAGATCGTTCAAGGTTTTTCTGAATGGGATTGCTTCTGGATTATTCAACATTGATGCTGGGGTTCCCCAAGAAGTATTCTTGGCCCACTTCTGTACAATATTTTTACATCTGATTTGCCTACTCTTCCTGGTAATGGTGTGTTGTCACTTTTTGCTGATGACACTGCCGTTATTTATAAGGGTAAAATAACCAGATATTTAGTTGGCCGTCTTCAGAAGGGTCTTGACGTTCTTTCCGAATACTTTGGCGACTGGAAAATTCGCATAAATGCAGCCAAAACTCAAACCATCATTTTCCACTTTCCAAATCGGCCAGATTTGTCCCAAAGGATGATGTTTTGATTAAAATGAATGATGTTTCGATACCCTGGTCAAAGGAAGTTGTCTATTTAGGTCTCATACTTGACTCGAAACTTTTGTTTCGGCAGCATGTAGACAAAATATTGAACAAGTGCAGCATTCTCATCAGGTGTTTGTATCCTTTAATTAACAGAAAATCAAAGCTTTCTTTGAAAAATAAGTTAGCAGTTTACAAACAAATAATTTACCCCGTTATTGAGTATGCAGTACCTGTTTGGGAGTGTTGCGCTAGAACTCATAAATTGAAGCTCCAGCGTGTCCAAAACAAGGTACTCAAAATGGTTTTGAATGTTCCTGGCTGGACAAGATCAAATGAGGTTCATGAATTAGCAGAAGTTAAAATGTTGGATCAGAAGATTCAAGAAAAATGTTTGAAATTCAGGGAAAAATGTGCTATATCTGAATACCCCTTGATTCAAGGATTGGTTTAGTTTATGGTAAGATTAAGTTAGTTTTAGGTTAGGTTATGTTTTCTTAAAAAATTTTTTTTCCTCATTGTACCTAGTGTTACAAAAATGATAAATCATATACTTTTAAAGTTATAAAAATGAACAGTGTTTAAATCACGAAAAGCAAACTAAAGCTGAAGAGCCACAGCTGACCACTTATTATGTAAACCAAATGTAATTATTATAAGAAAGATTCAATAAAGTATATTTAATTCAAAAAAAAAAAAATTCACACATACACACACACATACACACACACAGACATTTGTTCAGTTTTCGATTCTGAGTAGATGTGTATACATGAAGGTGGGTCAAGGAGCTTTTAATAGAGAGTTCATTTTTAAGCAGGATTATAGCCTTACCTCAGTGAGGAAGGCAAAAACAAAAACAAAAACAAAAACAAAAACAAAAACAAAAACAAAAACAAAAACAAAAACAAAAACAAAAACAAAAACAAAAACAAAAACAAAAACAAAAACAAAAACAAAAACAAAAACAAAACAAAAACAAAAACAAAAACAAAAACAAAACAAAAACAAAACAAACAAAAACAAAAACAAAAACAAAAACAAAAACAAACAAAAACAAAAACAAAACAAAAACAAAAACAAAAACAAAACAAAAACAAAAACAAAAACAAAAACAAAACAAAAACAAAACAAAAACAAAAACAAAAACAAAAACAAAAACAAAAAACAAAAACAAAAACAAAAACAAAAACAAAAACAAAAACAAAAACAAAAACAAAACAACAAAAACAAAACAAAACAAACAAAAACAAAAACAAAAACAAAAACAAAAACAAAAACAAAACAAAAACAAAACAAAAACAAAAACAAAAACAAAAACAAACAAAAACAAAAACAAAAACAAAAACAAAAACAAAACAAAAACAAAAACAACAAAAACAAAAACAAAAACAAAACAAAAACAAAAACAAAACAAAAACAAAAACAAAAACAAAAACAAAAACAAAAACAAAAACAAAAACAAAAACAAAAACAAAAACAAAAACAAAAACAAAAACAAAAACAAAAACAAAAACAAAAACAAAAACAAAAACAAAAACAAAAACAAAAACAAAAACAAAAACAAAAACAAAAATAAAAAAAGATAAGCGTCGTGGCAAAAGTTGCGCGAAGATCTGGCCTACACGCCACTTGTGTCATTACACTCAAACCCCGATGGTTTGACACTAACTGTTGCCAAACGAAAGGGGTCACTTTTTAGTTTGACACCCCTTTTACACGGAGTTCATACACACTATCAAACGTTTGTTTTTTTGATAGTGTCCGTGAGCGCCGTGTAAAAAGTGACAGTTCATCACTTTTTAGTTTGACTTTGATCAACCAACGGGGTACAAACTAAAAAAGTGTCAAACGAAAAAGTGACCAACCACCGGAGGTTGAGTTTAGTGGCAAATATTCCTCAAAAAGGGACATACATATGAGAAAAAATAACTTTATACGGGTTAAAACCCATTAAAACTTGTTCCGGCAAACGGCAAGCCCGTTTTCAACCAAATTTTGGCAACCTTTAGTACTCTTTCGGGAAATTTCGTATACTTTTTGAGCTGAGCTTTTTTTTGTACTTTGACCTGGGCTAATATCCAACCATCCATCCGACATGATAGATCTGAACATCACTTTTCTTAAAATTTATCAAATTATTTGAGGTTCAGCAAAAAAGGTGTACAATTAGCACTTTAGTGCTCATAAGCTTTGAAATGGTTGTAAGATCTTCAAACTTTATGGCTTATCGGAAAGGGCTTTTGAATAATTTTTCATAAACAATATTCAATATGTAGTGTTTTCCATCAAAAACCTTTTACAATCTTCCTAAGCTTCGCAAAATTTTCATAAACTACATAGTTTTCAATAGGGAACCCAAGACGAATCGAGTGAGACCAAAACAGTCCAAATCGGTCAACCAGTGCCGAGAGCAAATTCTGATTTTTAGAATATTTATGCCATTTCCGTAGTAACATTTCAATAGGGCGAATCTGCATTTGTAAACAAGCAGTCTATCCCTTTCGCTCTAGTGACAGTTCACGTTAAGTAAGAGGGGGATAGACTGCTTGTTTACAAACGCAGATTCGCCCTATTGAGCACGGACGAACGGACATGACACGGGGTTTCAAAAAGTGAAGCAGGTTTTTTTTACTTCTTCTTGGCGAAAACCAGCGCAAGCGAGATCGCTTATGTCAAAATCATCGCGCCACGTGGTTTAAAACGTAAACAAAGCCAGCTGATGAAGCAAACTCATGTACATTTTTTAAAATGGTCGTATGAATTTATATTTAAAATACCTATAAATGATTTTTTCGGCAATTTTAGGGTCCATGATAAATCACATAGAATCATAAAGACAAACTTAATGCCAAAAAACTGTTTCTAGCACTATACTAATGCTAAATGTTTTAAATAATTATTGCATAAGACATTTTGAGAAATCATGCTTAATCGCTCGATGCTACTTCGACAACTTGAATATAGATGGCGCAAATGATAGTTTGCTTCAGAAATTTGAAGAAAATTTGTTCCTGGTGTCATGTCCGTTCGTCCGTGCTGTTACTACGGATTTTGTCAATTCTTTCAAACATTACACATGCGGAATGATCAATTCTTTAAATCAGGGTTATGGAGTCAGAGTCAAAGTGAAAAACGATAGCAATGGGTACCCGATTAGCGTGGTTCACGTTTCTATGAAAAAGACAAAAGTTGTTATTTTGTCTTGCATCAACCGGAATTTCGTTCTTTTATGTCCCCAGAAGCACTCCTGAAAATTTGAGCCCATTTGGTAAGGTCTAGGAGCTCCAGTTTTAATTTGAAATTTATATGGGATTTTGATTTATTTTCCATGGGAAACTATCTTTTTTTACATTGTATTAGGATTTTTTTTTATAAATCGATGAAATGACTTGATTCTTATAGTAGGAAATAGGTTTTGAACTGGGGAACAACTTTGTAGAACATACCAACATGCTAGGAAGTGACCCTTTAAAGATACAGATACTTTTAGATGGTGGCTTTTGAAGGGGCCAGCCACCATCTAAAAGTATCTGTATCTTTAAAGGGTCACTTCCTAGCATGTTGGTATGTTCTACAAAGTTGTTCCCAGTTCAAAACCTATCTCCTACTATAAGAATCAAGTCATTTCATCGATTTATAAAAAAATCCTAATACAATGTAAAAGATAGTTTCCATGGAAAATAAATCAAAATCATATAAATTTCAAATTAAAACTGGATCTAGACTACCAAATGGGCTCAGAGTGCTTCTGGGGACATAAAAGAACGAAATTCCGGTTGATGCAAGACAAAATAACAACTTTTGTCTTTTTCATAGAAACGTGAACCATGCTAGTACCCGATTCGAGTGGTGGAAATGACAGTTCTCCCATAAGGAATACATTGAAGAAAAAAGCAAAAACTGCTCGTCCATAATAAGTTTTTGCTTTTTTCTACAATGTATTTCTGCGGGTGCTCCATTATTATGTTAAATAAAATATTGTCACCCTGCTTTTTCACGCAAAAAAGTCAAACGTTGATCTACGCGTGGATTCCAGCGAGTTCACTTGAGCAGTCACTGGCTGATGCCTGTCACCTCGGTAACTCGCAAAAGGATTTCATTTTTTTTCTCGTTTCCACCATCGCCATAGTTGAGGCGGCTCCCAAATGTCTTTCAAGAAGAACCCACCCAAGATTCTGGGCGACACAAAGGCATTCTCGCTCCCTCCCACATATCATTTGTGACGTCAAGCAGACATCCCTGGGAGAAATGAATAATTATCAGGCTCTTCCTTAACGGTGGGGGGAATTCCTTCCTCCCAAGACAGGCTGAGAACCACGTGGAAAGGTGAATCTGATATGGGAGCCAACTTTTCACCCCCTTTGCGCAAATGATATCTCTTTGGAAGCTGCTGCTGCTGCTCGAAGGCATTCCTTTTTCGGCGTCGTCGTCCTTCTTGACTTTATTGAAATCGAGATGAAGATTTATGAAGTGTTTAAGCGAGTGCGTTGCCCGTCACACCAGCAGGGCAGGTCGGGGAATACCTGCGAGTTGAAGAGTAGAGAAGATAGCACAGGTTGAAGTGGAATTCTCCGGATGGCTCGGATGGAACATAATAGAACGCAGGAAAGTTGGCCTAGATGGGAAATAAGGGACTTGATGTATGGCTGATCGTTTGTGAGGGTGGTATTCACTTTAATTTAAATTGTACTTCTAAAAAAAATGATATTTTTGGTATATTTATAAAAAAAATATCGTTTAAGCTGTACATTTGAAGCAATTAAAGAAATACTGAATACAGTTGAACAGGGACATCGTGGTAACTACTATAGTTTTGCATCCAACAACTATTCTCTTCTAGACAGGCAGGCCATTCCTCTTCTAGGGAGCTCACACATATAACACCATAGAAACTATGCAAACGTCCCCAAAAGAGGAACCAACCACGTCGTTGAAAACCACCATCATTTATAATGTTAATGCGAAATTGTCACCCGGTGGACCAACTCGAGTTACGGACGACGCTTCAGGACGGCTTCCATCTGGTGGTGGTGATCCGTCTCCAAGTCCCAAACCTAGAAATACCTCTTTAGTCCTACATGTCAGACATTCCTAAGCTGTCTCCGGGTGAAAATACGTCAGGTGTGAAACTTCATCAAATAGCTATTATGGTGCATCCCTTGAGGTGCAGCCCTTCTTCGAGGAAATCATCCAGACTTGAGTGAAGATCATTCAAATTTAAATCCACATCAATCAATTTGAACGCATTGACCCAAATTTGAGCTGTCAATTGTTAATTAATTGCTTTTTAATTTCCAAAGCAAACCCTTCTACAGAGAACACCACTTCACGCAAAGTACCAAAATCCTCGAGCTCAACATCGATCTTAAATCACTCTTCATTTTAATATTCGATGAGACCCCCCTCACCTACCAGCTTCTCGGATGGCTGGCAGTGGAAGACTCCGCGAGTTAAGACGCCGTTTAGCGAAGAATTAATTTTCCACTCGACGACGGAGCTTCTACTTAGAATAGATGCCCTATATTGGACACCGAGAGTACCTACCGGGTAGAGGATCGAGGCTTGCCCAAATTGATTTTCTCGCAAATTAAACGAAATGCCAATCCTTTCCTAGAGGGAAGGGCAGCGCTGGATTCGGTGAAGTGGGTTGTATTGAAAATTTCATAGGACGATTTATCGGGTTGTTTGAATAATTGATCGAAGAAAAAGGAGTGGAAACTGGCTTTATTGATTATTTTTTTTTTTTTAGAACAGTGGTTCTCAAGCTTTTTCGTTCCATCCCCTCTTGACTAATATTCAAGAACTTAATTCAACCCTCATCATTTTGAATACGTTTGAACCTTACATAATTTGACACATTTTTTTTCTTAACCGTGAGTTTTTTACTTTTGTGTGTGAAGAATACAGAGCTACGAAGTCGGGTTATATTTCAAACGACTCCGACTCCGACTCCAACTGCGGCCTACAAACTCTAGCCGACTCTGACCACGAATCCAGCTTTCAACAAATTGTTGACTTCGACTTCACAAGTTTTGAAATGTTTCAAAAGTTAACTTTAATTATGAAAACATTGCAAAATAGGATTATTTAAATACTTAGGGTCGTGTTTAGCTCAATGAGAATAAGTTTGAATCACAAAACGGAAAAAAGGTTCTATTTTACAAGTTTTATACAGAAATTTATAATATCTCTAGATTTAAAGGCGTTTCCAGAAGAGGGAGTGGCCGTGGCTGAATGGTTACGGTGTTCGCTTTGTAAGCGAATGGTGCTGGGTTCGATTCCCATCTGCTCCCATCGAGAAAGTTAAGGAAATAGAAATACACCATATTCTTTTTTTAAGTCACCTTTTTTTAAACGATTCTCGATTTACGCAACTTTTTTTAAGTCATGACTTAAAAGAAGAATGTCCATGACTTAAATCGAGAATATGACTTAAATTAAGAATCTTTGAGAATTCGTAATTTTTCGGAGAGTTTTCAAAATGTATTAATTGTATGTTATTTAGTTATGATATTGAAACATGTAAGCATAGTTTTGGAACATCTGGGATGTTCTAGTCCATCCGAAACTTCCGGAAATTTTGAGCAAGAGGTTAACCAAAGAAACAAGTCGAATCTTCAAGATATGGACTCCGGATCCTACCCAGACTACTTTAGTCAGTGTGGTAGGCTACAGTGCATTGTTGTAAGAACTTATTGGGATGTCCTGGGTCATCCAAGGACTCCTTGGAGTTAAGATCTGTGAATCTACCGCCGTAACGAGCAAGAAGTCGACGGTTTTTGAACTCATAACATACCCGCATAGCTTCAGTGAGTACGGTGGACTACTTTGCTGGAGTGTTGAGATATGCTTGGATGTCCTGGGTCATCCAAGGACTCCCTGGAGTTAAGATCTGTGAATCTACCGCCGTAACAAGCAAGAGGTTGACGGTTTTTGAACCCGTAACATACCCGCATAGCTTCAGTGAGTACGGTAGGCTACTTTGCTGGGGTGTTGGGATGTGTTTGGATGTTCTGGGTCATCTAAGGACTCCCTGGAGTTAAGATCTGTGAATCTACTGCCGTAACAAGCAAGAGGTCGACGGTTTTTGAACCCGGAACATACCCGCATAGCTTCAGTGAGTATGGTAGACTACTATGATGATGTGTTGAGATGTTCTGCGACATCCAAGGACTCCCTGAAGTTAAGATCTATGAGTCTACCACCGTAACAAGTAAGAGGTCAACGGTTTTTGACCTTGGGACAGACCCGCATAGCTTTAGTGAGTACGGTTGACTACTTTGTTAATGTATTGGACTGTCTTGGGTCATCCAAGAACTCCATTGAGTTATAACACGAGGGGCTACGGCTGTAACAAGGACTTTCTGGGACGGAACATAACAGAAAAGAAGTCTATCATACTCACTGAAGCTCTGCGGATATTTCCTAAGGTCAAATACGTCGACCTCTTGCGTTTTACGTCAGTTGACCCACAGATCTTAACTCCAGGAAGTCCTTGAATGTCCCAGAACATCCCATCATATCAGCAAAGTAGTCCCCCATACTCACTGAAGCTATGCGGATGTGTTGCGGGGTCAAAACCTATTGACCTCTGGTTTGTTACATCGGTAGACCCACAGATCTTAACTCCAAGGAGTTCTTAGATGTCTCAGAAAAACTAGTCCACTGAAGCTATGCGGATATGTTCCGGGGTCAAAAACCGTCGACCTCGGGCTTGTTACGGTGGAAGACCAACAGATCTTAACTCCAGGTAGTCCTTGGATGTCCCATAACATCACAACACATCAGCAAACTAGTCTACAATAATCACTGAAGCTATGCGGATATGTTTCGGGGTCAAAAACCGTCGACCTCTTGCTTGTTACGGCGGCAGATTCACAGATCTTAACTCCAGGGAGTCCTTGGATGACTCAGAACATCCCTACACATCAGCAAAGTAGTCCATTATACTCACTGAAGCTATGCGGATATGTTCCGGGGTCAAAAACCATCGACCTTTTGCTTGTTACGGCGGTAGATTCACAGATCTTAACTCCAGGGAGTCCTTGGATGACCCAGAACATCCAAACACATCCCAACACCCCAGCAAAGTAGTCCCCCATACTCACTGAAGCTATGCGGATATGTTCCGGGGTCAAAAACCGTCGACCTCTTGCTTGTTACGGCGGCAGATTCACAGATCTTAACTCCAGGGAGTCCTTGGATGTCCCAGAATATCCCTACACATCAGCAAAGTAGTCCATCATACTCACTGAAGCTATGCGGATATGTTCCGGGGTCAAAAACCGTCGACCTCTTGCTTGTTACGGCGGTAGATTCACAGATCTTAACTCCAGGGAGTCCTTGGATGACCCAGAACATTCAAACACATCCCAACACCACAGCAAAGTAGTCCCCCATACTCACTGAAGCTATGCGGATATGTTCCGGGGTCAAAAACCGTCGACCTCTTGCTTGTTACGGCGGTAGATTCACAGATCTTAACTCCAGGGAGTCCTTGGATGTCCCAGAATATCCCTACACATCAGCAAAGTAGTCCATCATACTCACTGAAGCTATGCGGATATGTTCCGGGGTCAAAAACCGTCGACCTTTTGCTTGTTACGGCGGTAGATTCACAGATCTTAACTCCAGGGAGTCCTTGGATGACCCAGAACATCCAAACACATCCCAACACCCCAGCAAAGTAGTCCCCCATACTCACTGAAGCTATGCGGATATGTTCCGGGGTCAAAAACCGTCGACCTCTTGCTTGTTACGGTGGTAGATTCACAGATCTTAACTCCAGGGAGTCCTTGGATGTCCCAGAATATCCCTACACATCAGCAAAGTAGTCCATCATACTCACTGAAGCTATGCGGATATGTTCCGGGGTCAAAAACCGTCGACCTTTTGCTTGTTACGGCGGCAGATTCACAGATCTTAACTCCAGGGAGTCCTTGGATGTCCCAGAATATCCCTACACATCAGCAAAGTAGTCCATCATACTCACTGAAGCTATGCGGATATGTTCCGGGGTCAAAAACCGTCGACCTCTTGCTTGTTACGGCGGTAGATTCACAGATCTTAACTCCAGGGAGTCCTTGGATGACTCAGAACATCCAAACACATCCCAACACCCCAGCAAAGTAGTCCCCCATACTCACTGAAGCTATGCGGATATGTTCCGGGGTCAAAAACCGTCGACCTCTTGCTTGTTACGGCGGTAGATTCACAGATCTTAACTCCAGGGAGTCCTTGGATGTCCCAGAATATCCCTACACATCAGCAAAGTAGTCCATCATACTCACTGAAGCTATGCGGATATGTTCCGGGGTCAAAAACCGTCGACCTCTTGCTTGTTACGGTGGTAGATTCACAGATCTTAACTCCAGGGAGTCCTTGGATGTCCCAGAATATCCCTACACATCAGCAAAGTAGTCCATCATACTCACTGAAGCTATGCGGATATGTTCCGGGGTTAAAAACCGTCGACCTTTTGCTTGTTACGGCGGTAGATTCACAGATCTTAACTCCAGGGAGTCCTTGGATGACCCAGAACATTCAAACACATCCCAACACCACAGCAAAGTAGTCCCCCATACTCACTGAAGCTATGCGGATATGTTCCGGGGTCAAAAACCGTCGACCTCTTGCTTGTTACGGCGGTAGATTCACAGATCTTAACTCCAGGGAGTCCTTGGATGTCCCAGAATATCCCTACACATCAGCAAAGTAGCCCATCGTACTCACTGAAGCTATGCGGATATGTTCCGGGGTCAAAAACCGTCGACCTTTTGCTTGTTACGGCGGTAGATTCACAGATCTTAACTCCAGGGAGTCCTTGGATGACCCAGAACATCCAAACACATCCCAACACCCCAGCAAAATAGTCCCCCATACTCGCTGAAGCTATGCGGATATGTTCCGGGGTCAAAAACCGTCGACCTCTTGCTTGTTACGGCGGTAGATTCACAGATCTTAACTCCAGGGAGTCCTTGGATGTCCCAGAATATCCCTACACATCAGCAAAGTAGTCCATCATACTCACTGAAGCTATGCGGATATGTTCCGGGGTCAAAGACCGTCGACCTCTTGCTTGTTACGGCGGTAGATTCACAGATCTTAACTCCAGGGAGTCCTTGGATGACTCAGAACATCCAAACACATCCCAACACCCCAGCAAAGTAGTCCCCCATACTCACTGAAGCTATGCGGATATGTTCCGGGGTCAAAAACCGTCGACCTCTTGCTTGTTACGGCGGTAGACCCAAAGATCTTAACTCTATGGAGTTCTTGGATGACCCAGATCATCCCAATAAGTTGATACAATAATGATCTGTAGCTTACTACACTCACTGAAGCAGTCTGGGTAGGATCCGTTGTCAAAATCTTGAAGTTCGACTTGTTTCTTTGATAAGCCTGTTGCACAACATTTCCGGAAGTTTCGGATGGACTAGAACATCCCAGGTGTTCCAAAACCATGATAAAATGTTTCAATAACATTTCTCAATAAAATACAATTGACAAATTTTGAAAATTTTCCGAAAAATTATGTAATCCCATATATTCTTAATTTAAGTCATATTCTCAATTTAAGTCATGGACATTCTTTTTTTAAACGATTCTCGATTTAAACACCCCCATTTCGTTGTTTAAATCAAGAATATGGTGTACTTGAAATGCTGAATATGAACGAAAAATCAAAGTCGCTGGAGGCGGGGTTCAAACCCCCGTCCTTTGGATTGGTAAGCAAAAATGCTAACAACTAGGCCGTGGCGACTTGGTAAGCCTAGACTGGAATTAGAAATACTGTTACAACCAACCCGCAACGCCTTTCGAGGTGTATCCTAGGGTTCTACCTCTCCTACTAACATTGAGTCCAAAACCTCCCTACAAACATCTATACCACTAAGGTGACGCAGGGATCCTTGCGCACTTTAGATAGGTGTTTACTAACGATCCTTCCCGTCCCTGAGGATAGCTTGGACCCGGCCAGGACCCCCTTATGCCTTGGGTAGTATTACACACTCATCAAAAGATGGATACATGGTATCTTCCGTGTTGGATTATTGTTCCGGATGAGGGTCTAATACAACCACACCAAACAGTGGAATAAGCGTTGTGGAGCCTTCCGGTGGTGGGGCGTCCTCCAAATGCTAATGCTAATGCTAATTTGAAGGCGTTTCCAGAAGAACAATTTTGTAAATATATGTGGATTCATTTACTTATCATTAAATTTACATTTTAAAATCAAAAGTAAATAATCACCTAGGTTTTTCAAACAACAATTTTCATTATTTTATTTTTTTTGAAGTTCCATTGATTTTTTGTACACAACACTAGTGAAAATCTAAGTACATAAAAAATTATTCGTGGAAAGGCCGATTAAGGCAGTGGTCACCAAACTGCGGCCCGCGAGCTGGGTTTGAAATTACTTTGTAATCCAACCCACTTAGGAACAATCATGTCAAGTAATTAAAAAACATGATGAATAAGTTTTGTTTTTTTTTTCTTCAATAAAGAAAAATTAAAATAATAATGAAAATGGTAAACTAGCCAACTGAATACCTACATGACCCTCTTAGTTTTTATGTCCATTGCCGTCCACATATTTATAACAAATAATATATAAAATGAATATTCAAACAAATGTGTTGAACTACGCTACACAAATTAATCTACACAAATAAATGAATGATTGAAAAATAAATATCACTTCCATTACATTTTTCAGAACTTTGATTCAGATACCAGAAAAGAACCAGATTGAATTCTGTGGACACCATCTGCAAAATGTCAACTTCAAACATCAAATCTGGTCTAAATTTGAGCACCATAGATCAAGGAAAAGTGTGGCAAAACGCTGCTCAAAGTTAAAAGTTCTTGAAATGGATTTTTCGAAATCACGAGCGTATCTCATCTTGGAATAAAAAAAAAATCATAAAAAAAACAAGATCTTTATACAAATAAAAAAGGAACTAGCTACATATAAAATCTGAAGAATGCATGATTTTTCATCTTTTTTCAATGGCGAAAAGGAACTTTATCTGGGATCAATACTATCCATCAGGCAGGAAATGTAAATTTAACAAATGCTGCAAAAATCGTAACAACACAATAAATTTTGTCTCAAAAACGGACAAAATAAAATTTTTATTCATATTCATAACAAATTGCCTAAGTTTTTGAAATAATTCAAAAAGTTAAAATAATATCACACATTTGGGCTAAGCCGAAACCAAAAAAATATTTTTTCAATTATTTAAACATTGTATTTTATTGTGAAATTTTAATCAATTTGAATTCAGTGTTATTCTGGTATTCAAATCGTTGATTAAAGAAATTAAATTTACATGCTATAAAAATCATCAAAACTAATTGATGGGTAATTCGTTTAGTTGTCAGATGCATGATTACAACTTGTTTTTTTGTTGCTCAAAAAATAAACGCACACTTAATTTTTCTCATATGTAATTTTTAAATGATTTTGATAATGAAATCTTTCAAAGGCAATCATTAATTTTAAAATTTGTTTTTGTTTTTTTTTGCAATATGTTTACTACGATCAATAAAAATGAATCTGGAATATTCAAAATGTTCTCCTCTCATTTGGGCTGGGCTTTAAATGAGAAACAAAAAAATATTTCGTTCTTGTTTTACAACAAATAACGTATCTTGGTAGTAAAACCTTTTTGATTGTTTAGCAAAATTAAATTTTCTGGGAATTTTCTAGGTTTATTTGATAACAATTTCCCTTGCAATTTTAGTAAGTTTTTTTTTCTTAATTTTTCTTACTCTTGGTGACACCTTTACAAGCAATAATTGTTTCAAAATGGATTATGATGTAACACACAGCTGAAAGGAGCTCCAAAACTCTGTAATGTATCTCAAAAGAACTTATTGTATCTTGATTATTCACCAATAAAACCGAATTGAATTGAATAAGTTTAATGTGGAAGTAAAACATTTGATTTATTCATATTCTGAAATTTTTATTCGGATTTTATAAATATTTCACATGAGGCCCGCGATTATGGCGCAATTTGCCCGCAAGAATCACCTGGCTGAGGACCACTTTTGAAATATTTGTGACATAGATTTTTTTTGAAATATATTTCAATTTCAAATTTTTCCATATTTATTTAAAAGGAGGCGCGCGATGCTTCTTGAATCTTCACCTAAAACGAAGTTTTGTGAATGATCGTGCGCCTCCATCAAATTTTATGAACAAAAAATCCACAGATAAAATATATTCTAGGTCCTGGTTATTTGAGAGCGACCTCTTAAACGACCATTTCAAGAAGAATTTTTTTAGGTACATTGATTTGCCATGATAATCACTTTCTGCCATGGCGTGTGACGTATAATTTATGAGAAAATTTTCACTTGTTGAATAACATTTGAAAAACAATATAAAATCCTATCAATGTGTCCCCGGTTTTAAGTATTTTTTAAATAATATTTTTTTATATGAAACATTTTTTATTTGTTCCTGTTCGGTACTGGAATCTTGAGATTTTTTCAACGAAATTTTGTAACGATTTCAAAATAGATTGCCCAAGGATCAACACTTCCAGCTTTTAGTAGGGAAGTAGTTAACATTAAGATATTCGATATTTTTAATATACACTCAAAATTCCAAGTTGAGAGAACAGATCCCTCAACATTTTTTGAGGTCTCAGTGCCCAAATTGAAAGTATTATGCTACCAACACACACCATCATAACAAATGTGGTCATTTGCTAATTGAAACAATAAATCTCCAACTGACCACTCCTTAGCCACTAAGCTATGGTGGCCGAGGCAGGTAAGTCGTTGGGTTAGTCCGTCAAAGGTCCTTGATACGATTCCCGTTGTCGACACGTTTTGTTTTTTGTTTTGACGGATCAACTTTTTTTGCAAATGAACCTCGAGGGAATAATTCTCTCGCCCAACTCGAACTGTATACTCTGTGTCCGCGAATGGTACCACTATTCTCTCGGCTCGGGGCCATTATTTTCTCGGACGAAACAAATGCTAAAATTACAATAAAAAATTTGCCCAAAAGGATAAGGGTAAACAAAGAAATGACAACGTGGCTTCTTAATGACATCGCTTGAAAATTGAAACATCCCTTAGAATAAAAGGTCTACATCTGGTCCTTTCACATAATCATAACAATAACCATTCCGAGATGCGATAAACGAGATTGAAAGCGATAACGCCCACCAATTGAAAAGCCCAACCAACAACGTTTGCTCAGCCAAATGGCCATAAACATAAATAACGTCTTAATCGGGTAGCCGTTCTAGGATCGCTGGACCTTTGCCTCAGATAAATGATCATTTTTTAAGTAGAAATTTCCTTTAAGCAGAAGTTAACCTTACATTCCATCCGTTCCAGACAATGTCCTCCAAATCGTTGCGAGGCTTGTTCGAAATTACCATTTTGTATAAATTTTCCACAGATTAGAAAATTGCCACGTAGGAGGAGAGCACACACACACACACGCGCCAGAAGCAATCAAAACATCGCCATCAAACCGTGTACGGAGATGGAGGATGATGACTCCACCCGCATCTAACCCAACCACCCACCGCAAAATGTCCCGAAAAAACAGGACGAACAGCGAGAGCGAGATGATTAATTCCAGGAACAATATGTGACATATTCCGCAGAGCGACGACGACGACGACACCGAGGCCAGAATTTCAGATGTCATTGTGGCAGGTTGTCACATTGGTTATTTTGAAGAATTGTGGTAAATATGACCTTTTGTTAAGTTTTAAATTCATCTTAACAACTTCAAAAATCATTGAAATTTTACCACATGTCATACATTTCCGGACTTTTTGTTAAAGTCAAATGGATTGAAATAATTTGTAATTTATAAGCGTCAAAATGTCGCATCTGTGACAACAGAGTCAAACGGCGACATTTTCTGGTGCCAGCCTGACAGGTTTTGATGCCACACCAGCTCTTAGGACAGCTGAGTAGAGGGGTAAAAGGCTGTGTATGTGTTATGGTTCCTCATTGCATATTCAAGGATGGTATGGGCCATGATTTTGCGGCGGTAAACAGGGTGTCTAATGATGGCTCACATGTTTTATGCCGGGCACGGCCCTTTTTCCACGACGCGCGCGGGAAAATCTGTGGAACGCAACATTTTATGATGGGCACTTTTGAAGAGGCTACGTGATCGAAAAGATTTCACGTGGATGCAGAAGGTTTGCTGGAGTTTGGCGACTGTAATTGATGTTATTTTATAAACTGGAAAAACAGACACCGGTGACAACTTAACCAAAGACTTTGACTTAAATACCTAATCTTTTTAGCAAGCTAACGTAAAATCATTATAGTAACTTCTAAGAAATCGACGTCGTCGTGCTATCTTGTCGCACCAGCCATTTCGACGTTACGAGAAAAACGCGTTCTAATGTTTGACCTTGAATAAACAAAAACGAAAGCACGCAATGTAAACAATAACAAACACGTTTTGTTTGGCTGACCATTATGTGCATTGTACCGAAGTTGTTTGGTTGAAGCTGGTTGCTGGAGTCCCGAGCTATAATTACAAATGTTAACGGTAGTCTGACTTGTACGTGCGTCAAACGCATTCTGACCTGAAATCCCTTTGGACAGTAGTCGCACTTACATAAATTTTCAGGGAGTGGCAAGATAGCACGTTCAGATTGAAACTACTTTCATATGTAAAGTGACAAAAATGTACGGAGTTTTTTCGGATTTCGTTGAATATCTCAGGATTGAAATCTATTTTTGGTGATCTGTGAAGGTCAAAAGCTGCACAAAATGACGTTCTTAACTCCATTTGGCCCAAAATGCACGTACGACAAGTTAGCACGACGGCGACGAAATGGGAAATGGCATAGATTTTAAAACAGTTTTCTCTATACAGCGATTCCACGTCAAACAGGAAGTCTCCAAATCAAAAGTGCTCCGATTTGGCTCAAATTTTGGCTTGGGATTTCCTTGGTCAAAATAATAAGACCCGATTTTTTTTGTTTGGCGATTAGGGTGCTCCTATCTGAAATAGGGTGGTCCAAAAAAAGGGATAGGTGCTGAATAATGGTTTGCAAAGCGGCCTCAATTTTGAACTGTCAAAGTAGAACCAATTTACTGTTCACCAAATTTGGCTCATTCGCTATTCTTGGTATTTTTTTTTGTTAAAAAACAAATTTCGATAGCGTCGGGACTTTTAAAGACCCGGACTTGGAGTCAACAAGATTAGAGATGGTCGAAATTATGATTAGAAGTTGTCTTAGAGTCGTTGGGGCCTTTCTATATAAAATCTGCCTTCATCAATTGATGTCGCTCCGATCATTGGATTTACGCTCATTTACTTATAAAAAACATATGCTTTATTCTTCCAGGCAGTGCTCTCATTTAGTTGTTTTTTCGCGTCTCTAAATTTCACCGATTTCCGCACCGATTCCTCACGCATATTTATTAAAAACGTTACTTTAAACCACCTCAGTGATTGATGCCTTCCTCCTAAAATCAATTGAAAACGCTTTCTGTTTGTATTAAAATGCGCCTGAATACATGCAAACAAAATGCTATAAAGCGTTACTAACGTTTCTGCCATAAAAAGCCATAACATGAAGAAAGCTTGGGCTAACGAGGCTGATTCCACGAAGCTTAGTGCTACCTCTGCCAGATTTTATACAGTGTTCACTTATTTTTGTATATGTCAAAATTATGTTATTGCACAATTCGACGTCGTCGTGCTATCTTGTCGCACCCGCCATTTTGACGTTCCGAGAAAAACGCGTTTTAATGTTTGACCTTGAATATTCAAAAACGAGAGCACGCAATGTAAACAATAACAAACACGTTTTGTTTGGCTCACCATTCTGTGCATTGTCCCGAAGTTTGGTCGAAGTTGGTTGCTGGAGTCCCGAGTTATAATTACAAATGTTTACGGTAGTCTAGCTTGTACGTGCGACAAACGCATCCTGACTTTCCTGGCCTGAAATCCCTTTGGCCTTTTGTCGCACTTACATCAATTTTCATGGAGTGACAAGATAGCACGACAAGATTGAAACTACTTTCATATGTAAAGTGACAAAAATGCACGGAGTTTTTTCGGTTTTTGTTGAATATCTCAGGATTGAAATCGAATTTTGGGAATCTGTGAAGGTCAAAAGGTGAGGCATTGTGAGCTGCACAAAATGGCGTTCTTAACTCAATTTGGTCCAAAATGCACGTACGACAAGTTAGCACGATGGCGACGAATTGCTCATAACTTTTGATAGCATTGCAATGCAATGCATTGTCAGATCTTCAATCTTTTGGGCTCGTTGGACAGGTTTTTTGATTACCTATCTAAAGATGGGTCGTATGATAGATCCGGACAACTTTTTCATCCAAATTTTTGAGATCCGGCCTCAAAAAAGTGTTTAAAAACACTTAAGTGCTTATAACTTTTCATAGGGTTGTCAGATCTTCAATGTTTGGGGCTCGTTAGAAAGATCTTTTCAATACCTTTCTAAAAATGTATAGCATGCCGGGTTTCCTTACAAAAACCACCCTTTTTACAATCTTACGGACTTTAGTCAAAATCGTTTTTTAAGCAGAACTTTTAAAGTACTTAACCAAACATCACCATTTATAGATAGTGACTTGGGGACCCAAAGACGGATCGAATCAGGCCAAAACAGACAGAATCGGTTCAGTCAGTCCCGAGATAATCAAGTGCAATTATTTTGATCAACATCCAACCACCCGCACAGACATTTGCTCAGAATTTGATTCTGAGTCGATATGTATACATGAAGGTGGGTCTAGGAGGTCAATTTAAGTAGTTCGTTTTTCGAGTGATTTTATAGCCTTTTCTCATTGAGGTGAGGAAGGCAAAAAGGCATCTTTTTAAAGCCCAACATGTAGTGCACAAATTAAAACAAGCAATACCCTTGATTACTCTGCGAAAACTTATACTTGATGCATTATCGACAATGTTTCAACATACATTACTTCAGTAGTAAAAGCAATGCCACGCATGAGCTTGAACACAGCTTCGGCTTCATCCATAAAGTACAAATCAAATCAAAATCAAATTATTCGCTCTACAGCATTGCCTTGGCGTTCTCGATTGCGAGATTCCTACTTCAAACTAAGTGTCCGAAGGCTTGATTGTTGAGGCAATTGCAAACACCTTTTTACACCTTAGCTTCCATCCACCCCGGGATTCAAACTGACGACCTTTGGATTGTTAGTCCAACTGCCTACCAGCGACTCCACCGAGGCAGGACCCAGGGAGACGACTCCTACACCTGGACTGAGCTATCAACCTAACCCTTTAGGTTAGACCGGGGCCAACATTTACTTCCCCATCCGACGGAAGGCGTGATCAGACAAATCTCGTCTCGAAAAATGCCACCGGGACTGTCTGGGATCGAACCCCTACACCACGGTCCCGATAAGTACGTCACGCTAAAATCAGCCAAAATTTACAAAAAAAAATCATACACTGTAAAAACAAATTTGGTGATTTTTAATTTCTCTTTTTGTCACTATAACTTGATTTGCAAAAAAAACTATTTTTATTTTTTTTATTTTTTGATATGTTTTAGAGGACATCAAATGCCAACTTGTCAGAAATTTCCAGAATGGGGAAAAAATCTTTGACCGATTTATGATTTTTTGAATCAATACAACTTTTTTCAAAAAATCGTAATATTAGTCGCAAAAATTTTTCAATTTCATATTTCGATGTAAAATTGAATTTGCAATCAAAAAGTCCTTGAGTGGAATTTTGATAAAGTGCACCGTTTTCAAGTTATAGCCATTTTTATGTACCTTTTTTAAAATAGTCGCAAATATTGATTTTCTAAAAATTGTTCCCATGTTTGCCCACTTTTGAAAAAAAATTGAAAAGCTGAGAAAATTCTCTATATTTTGCTTTTTCGGACTTTGTTGATACGACCCTTTGTTGCTGAGATATTGCCATGCAAAGGTTTAAAAACAAGAAAATTTATGTTTTCCAAGTCTCACCCAAACAACCCACCATTTTCTAATGTCGATATCTCAGCAACTAAAGGGCTGATTTACAATGTTATAAATTATAATGTGAAACATTCATGAAATTTTCCGATCTTTTTGAAAAAAATATTTTCATATATTTTAAATCAAGACTAACATTTCAAAAAGTCCAAACATTTAATATTACGCCCTTTTAAAATGTTAGTCTTGATTTAAATTTTTTGAAAATATTTTTTTTTCGAAAAGATCGGAAAATTTTACGAATGTTTCATATTTTAATATTGTGAATCGGAATCGGTTGCTGAGATATCGACATTAGAAAATGGCGGATTGTTTGGGTGAGACTTAGAAAACATCAATTTTCTTGTTTTTTTAACCATGTTCATGTCGAATTATGTGGAAGGTGCGTGTTTCCATCTGGAGTATTAGTTTTTGAATTATTTTCATTTTTTACAGCTTCCTGGAATTATTTTAAATTAAATTTCTACATGTAAATTTATCTACCGTAAACTGGGGTGACTTTGATAGCCCGGGGTGACTTTGATAGGTTTTTCAAATGCCCGTCAAATTAATATCTAAATATTTTTGAGAATTTTGAGTTTGTAAGCATTATGGGATAGCTTATGTTCGAACATATATGCATAAATGAGACTGTTACATTGGATGTATCAAAATTCGTGGCCAAATCAAATTTCTATCAATGTCACCCCGGGCTATCAAAGTCATCCCAGTTTACGGTACTCACTATATGATTTATTTAAAAGTTCATATTATTCCTTATCCTATTCCTTTCCTGTAACATACCATCTCCTCATACCATATGTGATCAAATTGCTTAAATTAACGAAACATTCTAAAACAACATGGGAACCTCTGGAGCATTTATATTTTAAATTACTTTTTTTCACAGCTTCCTGGAATCATCTTGATTGTATTTATTATATTTATCATATTTATTATATTTATTCTATGTGCTATATATATATTATATTTATTATTTATCATTATTACAAAACTATATGCTTATTAGATAATACACTACAGACTCACATTTACACTTACAATCATTCAAATCATCACGCACATTACGCATTCAACCATTTTCATCGGCCCGATGAAATTCCCCTAACCCCCATTCCAAACCTCTCAAAAATATTCCTTTTACTTTTTGCATGGGTTCCCTGCACTTTTGCCACTAGTGAACAACAAAAACATCCCCTCCCAAATCCCCACGGGACTGTATGGGCGTAGCCTTGGAGCACAGTGTGGAAATTTACGTTCCTAGATATTCTTGGTTGTACCGGGCAGCAATCAAATTGTCCAAGAATATTGAATTGACCATTGTGGCACTCCCTACAGCGTGGTCCAGACCCGTTGTGCTATTCTATGCTATCATGCTATGCTATCAATTTTCTTGTTTTTAAACCTTTGCATAGCAATATCTCTGCAACTAACGGTCAACAAAGTCCGAAAAAGCAAAATATAAAGAATTTTCTCAGCTTTTCAAAAATATTTTTTTCATAAGTGGGCAAACAGGGGCACTATTTAAAAAAAATAACTGCGACTATTTTGAAAAAAGTTGCATAAAGCCATTTTTAACATGAAAACAATGCATTTTATCAAAATTTCACTAAAGTACTTTTTGATTGCAAATTCAAGTTTACATCGAAAAATGAAATTAAAAAATTTTTGCGACCATTATTTCGATTTTTTGAAAAAAAAATTATTGATTCAAAAAATCATAACTTGGTCAAAGATTTTTTACCCATCCTGGAAATTTCTGAAAAGTTGGCATTTGATGTCCTCTAAAACATATCAAAAAAATAAAAAAAAATTAAAATAGTGTTTTAGTGACAAAAAGTGAAATTAAAAATCACCAAAAAAATTTTACCGTTTATCATTTTTTTTCAGTGTAGGGGAACAGCATCTAATTCCAGCGTGCCTCTAATGTTGGCAGGTCAGAACTTTGGCATTCAATTAAAGCTAATTAAAAGCGTTTTCAACTGAACTCGAGAGATAAATAGCTCAATAAGAAGTGAGCAAGCAAGTTTCTACCAAAATTTTTGCAAATTTAGTTGTTTAAATAGTGAAAATCAGCAAATTGGATGGAGTTAGGAGCGAGTGCTTAACCTGCCAAACATACGAGAATTTCCCCTAGTCCATATCCATACCTCCAACTTTGCCGAAGACATCATCAATCATTGATCAAAAAATTCCTTCAAAAGATACAGATTTTTTTTGTATGGACAGCTGCCAAATTTGTATGGAAAATGATATGGACAAACTAATGATGCAAAATGGCTTCTTTGGGCATACCAAAGGCACCAAAAAAGTTTCAGCCGAATTAAAAAATATAGAAAAAATCGAATGCCCGAATTCTCAGAGAATTGCTCAGGTGCAGTGAACTGTATCAGTGAGGTTCATTCGAAAATCACGCTACGCATCCTCTCTTTTCGGCACTCAGAATCTGATGTAAACTTTTGGTGAACCTTTTGTTGTTTTTTTAAACTTTGGTAACCTCGTTGCAAGCAACTAAGAATTATACAAACTCTGCATACGACACAAGCAGATACAATTTAATCCTCCCCTTAAATGCGCCTCACTTCCATGGACGGTTGCCAAAAAAATTCCCAAAAAGAAATCGTAAAATCCCAGATGCGTGCCCGGATCCGATTCCGGCTAACGCACGTAATCTGTGTTTTATGAGTGCCAAAATGTCCCTCTTCGCTTTCTCTATCCGGTTGGCTCGAACAGATAGATACCGATTCGGAAATCGGAACACCGTCGTATAACTTCAATTTCGTTTGGTTTTGGTCCAAAGGAAGAACTGGCCGCTGCCAGCGGCAATGTTTTGTCTTTTCGCCTTGTGCTGCTGGATGTGTGGCAATGCTGTTAATCGTTGAATCAACGTCATCGATGTCGATGATCGTTGATTTAAACGTAATCGTAATCGCAGCCATCGTTGATTTAATCGTCAACGTCAACGGACTCGTTGATTTAAACGGCGTTGATCAACGCGTTGATTATCGATAATCAACGAGTTGATCAACGGCGTTCTTTTATAGTTTTGTAGAGTTTTATAAGGAAAGAACGATTTTTTCATAAATGTTTTGATTGGGAAACATTCTCAAATTGATGTGGCATGGTTGTTCGGGTATCCGGGTGTACCAAGAGGACCGAAGTGACCGGATTTTAAACGTAATTTAAGCCCTAGCTAATTGCTGGTCACTTCCATCTCCCCTTTGGTTCCCAAGTCCAACCAGGATTTTCTTATGTAAATGACACCGAGAACGGACAATGGAGAACCGAGATATTGTCGGATTTTCACCGGGATTATTGTTCCGGCGGGTTCAGTCCCGTGGCTAAATATCGACACAATTTGTTTTTTTTCTATGATACAATACTGAATTGACCACATGACCCATGTTCCAGAACCCAGAATAAGATTGGCCAAGATGTCAAACTTCGTGACAGACCGAAGTAGTCTACTGTTATTGATCAATAAGTAAACAAAATATTTATGACCTACTGCGATTGGTTTTCGACACCACGCGAAAGATTTATGTCTTGGGATTCGATCAAAACTCATTGATCACACACAGTAGGCTACTCCGGTCTGTCACGAAGTTTGACATCTTGGCCAATCTTAATCTGGGTTCTGGAACATGGGTCATGTGGTCAATTCAGTATTGTATCATAGAAAAACAAATTGTGTCGATATTTAGCCACGAGACTGAACCCGCCGGAACAATAATTCCGGTGAAAATCCGACAATATCTCGGTTCTCCATTGTCCGTTCTCGGTGTCATTTACACAAGAAAATCCTTGTTGGACTTGGGAACCAAAATGGAGATGGAAGTGACCAGCGATTAGCTAGGGCTTAAATTACGTTTAAAATCCGGTCACTTCGGTCCTCTTGGTACACCCGGATACCCGAACAACCATGCCACATCAATTTGAGAATGTTTCCCAATCAAAACATTTATGAAAAAAACGTTCTTTCCTCATAAAACTCTACAAAACTATAAAGAACACCGTTGATCAACTCGTTGATTATCGATAATCAACGCGTTGATCAACGCCGTTTAAATCAACGAGTCCGTTGACGTTGACGATTAAATCAACGATGGCTGCGATTACGATTACGTTTAAATCAACGATCATCGACATCGGTGATATAAACGCCGTTGATTTCAACGATTAACAGCATTGATGTGTGGCCTGTGGCCAGAACATGTCCCAAACAACTACGACGAGGTCCAAAACCGAGGGAGAATTGGTTTTCGGGAGCTCCGAACGCCGATGACACAAATCAATTGCTTCCTGCTGGTTGAACTGGAAATCAACAAGATGGTATCAACCGGCCCAATCTAGTGGAAATCTAACAATACGAGTGTGTGCTTGCATATGTGGGACGACGTTCCTGCCAGAATCAGACCGGGACCAGGATCAGGACAAACGTCGAAAGTCAGCAGGGACAAATTTCCGAATGAAACCACATGCTCTGGAATGGAAGGACGCTTCGTTCTGTTGTCTGGATGCGAAATTTGTATTTGATTTTACGATGTTTCCCGGTAAAGAATTTGGCAATTTCGAATTTACGGGACTGTAAACCTTTCAATAGCATCCAATTAGGGAAAACACTGCGGCACTAGAGTCGGGATTCAATTTGGGATCTATTTCGTTGCATTCTTTTCAATTTGCAGAGATGTTGAGCAGCTATCTTCAACGACCTGTTTCAAAGCGTTAATCGTATCACCAATATGTCACTCCGTGTCATGTAAAACCCAACCACACACGCTTAACCTCAAGAACCAATCTTATCAACGTCTAAAAACCCCTTTCAGAATCTTAAACGACAACACTCATTTCAACACTCAACCTTTTCGAGTAATTTCCCAAAAGAAAAGCAGGGGCAAACTTCATTTTGCAAATTGACATGTTCGTAATTAATTTCTGTCAACTTTTTTCGAAAGCTGCCAGCTTAACGTACTGTCACTTGGGAATGTTGTGTTTCATAACGCTTAAAATATTAAAAACTCCCCTTCTTCTCCAGAGAAGGGGGGCACACATTTCCCCAAGCCAACAAAGTCCTTTCGAGCTCGCTTCGGTGAGTTATGAGAAAGGATTACACTTGAGTCAACGTCAAGTTATTCAGTCAACTTTGCAGCAGCAAGCTTACTGATGTGGGTGTCAACCAAATAATATTCAACAAATTAGTATTCTTATATTTTAGCATTTTCTTCGATGTGATGAAGATTTTTTTTCTCTCATCTACTCTAGGAATACTAAATTCATAATATTTATTTCAAAGTGCATTCGGAATGTTATCAAAATGCGGAGAACGATACTGTAAAGCCACTCTAATGCTGAGTTGTTTTACTTAAATCCTTAACCTTGACATGGCTTGTAAGTTCAATTTTATTTTAATTTATTTTACCTGCCCCGATCATTACCGAAGAACAAATCTTCAATTAAAAATCATTTAATCTTTTATTAACTCAGCCAAAATCTAACAATAAATATGCAACTCTGTAACGTATCAACTAACATGTCATGTCATTCTGAGGCAGCGAACGCCCTTTTTTCTATCATCAAATTGTATTTAAAATATGTTTTTTGGAGTTGCAAAATAGTATTTTTTGCAATTCCGTCGTGAAACTACTTACTTTTCCTGTCATTCTTGAACGACGAAATAGCCTACTTTTCTGTACCAAAAATAACAGAATCGAATAACAACACTTTTCAAAATAAATGCTGAAAAGTTCTTCTTTAAACCACTGAAATGGGTGCTGAAAAGTTGATTTTTTCAGAACTTGTTTCGAAAAGTAACACTTTTCAACATTTTTTTGATTTAAGCGATTTATTGACAAAATACATGAAAATTCGACTTAAAATTTCACTCAATGGGTGTTTTTCGAAATTGCAAAAAATGTTGTATGGAACTCGTTGCAAAACTTTATTTTTTCAGCACCTCTTTTTGCAACTTGTTGCATAAACTACTATTATTATTTCAGAACGAGTCGAACATTTATCCAGCAAGGTTCACCGAGTTGGATAAATACGACGAGTGCTGAAAATATCAAATTTTGCAACGAGTTCCATACAACATTTTTTGCATTTCAGAAAAACACCCATTGAGTGATATTATAAGTATTAAAAGTATTACTTTTCAAAACAAATGCTTACAAGTTCAACTTTGATGAAAAAACAAGTTTTGTTGCAAGCTGCTCACAATTATTTTTGCAATTCTGAAAAACGCCTTTTTAATGGAATTTTATGTCAAACATCCATGTGTTAAGTAAACTCACCGTTGAAATAAAAAAAAATATTGAAGAATGGTAATTTTAGATACCACTGCCGAAAAGCTCAACTTTTCAGCTACCATGTCAGAGCTGAAAAGTACAACTTTTCGACACTGCTATTGAAAGGTACGAATTTTCCACTTTGTTATTTTTGGTAGAGAAAAGTAGGCCATTTCATTTTCCGAAAACGACAGGAAAATTGAGTTTTTTCACGAGGAAATTGTAAAAAAAAAATGTCCAACTTTATACATTTTTAGCACCATGTGATGCTGTGAATATTTTACAAGGTTTATGTAAATATCAACTCAAAACATCTGGGGCCAAAATATATATTTTAATGCAAAAAACAATGTTTTAAATGAAAAAAAAGCTGTAATCAACTGAAAAAAATATTAATGCATTTTGCTGCGTTGATGAACATTTAAGCATGCTTGTAATACAAGTTGATCATGAATCAATTCAACCCTTTACAACACAACCTCGCTCTATGCGGGCTTTTGTTTGGAAATTTGAATTGTTTTAAGCGACTTTACCAATGTTTTGAAAAATGTCACTTTTTTTCTGGAGTCAACTTTGGTTGTGTTTCTTACTAAGGTTTCCTCTATATTATGTGAAAAAAAGTATGCATTTTTTTGTAGTTTACCCAGACTATGCCTCTAAGCATTTTTTTTACAATTTAAATAATAATGGTATCGTATCGAAGAATACAAAGCAAGAATAGTTAACCTTCTACAACCCAACTCCACCTCAAGACGGGTTTCGATTAAAAAGAAATCGCCAAAAATCAATTTTACAATCAATGTTTGATCCTTAAAATGCACCTGAAAGAAAAACTCTTAAAATTTTAGATTTTTTTTTGGGTTGGAAGTTTGACTTGTTTTATGTGACTTTCCCAATGTTTAAAAAAATGTAATTTCTTCAAGGGTCAACTTTTGCTGTGTTTTTTACTATCATTTTCTATTTTTTAAGTAAAAAGAATAATGCATTATTTTTTTCTCAAACTATGCCTCTACGTATTTTTTCAGAATTTAAATAATAATGGTACCATTCTATAGCAGAAAATGTTAAAAACAGGCAAAATATAACAAAAGTGACTTAAAAATATGCAAAAATAAGATAGGCAAAATTCTACCCAAAACAAAGCTGAACTAAACAAGATAAATGGAAATCAAAAAAATACTAAAAATAAAACAAGAATAACATAAAACAAGAGAAGTAAAGCTTTTCGTAGAACAAAAAATGCTCAAAATGACAAGAGAAAAATAAAAATTATCGAAAAAAATTGGGCAGTAGAGGTTGTTTTTTTATTTAAGCCGTTGCAAATATTCTTAAAAGTTTATGTTTGTTTTATTGTAGAAACCCAGGCTTGTAATTTCAATTTTTACTGTATACTAACTGAATAATACTGAAATTTTTATAATTTGCAATATGGGTATCGAACGATTAAATAATTTGAATGCATTTTCACTGTTTGAAAGCAATTTTTAAAATTAAATAATATTTTTTACAAAATACCATTTTTTCAGCATTCATATTTTGATGATTTCCAACATGGGTTTCAAACGATCGAAATTTTGCTTGCATTTTTGCAGAATTTTATTTAAAAAAAACTCTTAAACAGTGAAAATTCATCTATATTTTTAATCGTTTAAAAATGCAAATTATGAAAATTTTAGAATTTTAATATATATATGGGTTTTGTGAAAATCAGAGCATTTTTATAATAAAAAATCTCTAAAACAGTGAATATGCATGTAAAATTTTGATTCATTTGATACTTAAATTGCAAATTTTGTTAATTTGGTTAATTTGAATCCTGGAACAAATGTTTGTTTTGTTAAAAAAAAAATTACAAAAAAAAACTCTCATTGAAGTATTTTGAGGAAATTAAAGTATTTCACAAAAAACTCTATTAAAAGTTAAAAAAGCATTCAAAATTATGCTTCGTTTTGATACCAATATTGCAAATTATGTTGCTTTGAGTATTTAAGAACAATGATTTTGTGACTTTTTTGTACTTATTTTTTAGCTTTGAAACTTCATGCAATATCAAAAAAAAAATCCTAATGAAGAAAGTACCATTAGAAATTCAATATGATATTTATTGAAAAAAACGTTTCTTAATCCACCATTAGGTGGGTGGTGCCTTCCTCACATTTGGGTAATTCTCCGCCAACTCACACAGCAGTTGCCCGACCCCTCTTCGATTTGCGTGAAACTTTGTCCTAAGGGGTAACTTTTGTCCCTGATCATGAATCCGAGGTCCGTTTTTTGATATCTCGTGACGGAGGGGCGATACGACCCCTTCCATTTTTGAACATGTGAAAGGGACTTTTATGTAAAATTAGACGCCCGATTTGATGGCGTACTCAGAATTCTGAAAAAAACGTATTTTTCATCGAAAAAAACACTAAAAAAGTTTTAAAAATTCTCCCATTTTCCGTTACTCGACTGTAAAAAAATGTTGGAACATGTTATTTTATGGGAAATTTAATGTACTTTTCGAATCTACATTGACCCAGAAGGGTCATTTTTTCATCTAGAACAAAATTTTTCATTTTAAAATTTCGTGTTTTTTCTAACTTTACAGGGTTATTTTTGAGAATGTAACAATGTTCTACAAAGTTGTAGAGCAGACAATTACAAAAAAATTGATATATAGACATAAGGGGTTTGCTTATAAACATTACGAAAAAAAAGTTTTGAAAAAGTTGGTCGTCATCGATCATGGCCGTTCATAGTCATAGACACGGACGACGAAACGAAGAAAAACGCAAAAAGTAACTTTTTCAAAGCTTTTTTTTCGTAAAATCGCGTTCCAAATGTTCCAAAATTTTTTACAGTCGAGTAACGGAAAATGGGAGAATTTTTAAAACTTTTTTAGTGTTTTTTCGATGAAAAATACGTTTTTTTGGAATTCTGAGTACGCCATCAAATCGGGCGTCTAATTTTACATAAAATTCCATTTGACACCAAATTTCTATCTCATCACCGTTTCAGGCTGCAAATTATTGAAAAACACCTCTTTTTTCGCATGTTCAAAAATGGAAGGGGTCGTACCGCCCCTCCGTCACGAGATATCAAAAAACGGACCTCGGATTCGTGATCAGGGACAAAAGTTACCCCTTAGGACAAAGTTTCACGCAAATCGAAGAGAGGTCGGGGCAACTTTTCCCGATTTCGTGTGAGTTGGTAGAGAATTACCCATTTACAAAGTAATAATGAAAATAAGTTTATGAAAAAAATATATACCTGATACAGACTTTTCACGTAAACAAAAAGACCCGGCCTTTTGAGGTTATGCAAAAAAATCATCCTTTTTTGTATCTACAAAAATCTTTTTCATGGCATAACTTTTAAAATACTTTACTAAACAAAATAAAATTTAATAGGGTCTTAGGGGACCCCAAAACGAACAGAATATGGTGGATCCGGCCAAATCGGTTCTGTCAGTTCTGAGATAATCGTGTGGAAAAAAAAAATCGTGTTTACACACATCACCACAGACATTTGTTCAGAATTTGATTCTGAGTCGATAGGTATACGTGAAGGTATATCTAGGAGGTGTATTTAAGAAGTTCATTTTTCGAGTGATTTTATAGCCTTGCCTCAGTGAGGTGAGGAAGGCAAAAAAGTCAACTTAAGAGAGATTTTAAAAATGAGTTTTCGTCCATTATCGTCGATAAGATTATCTTCGAATATTTCGCTAGGTTTTTTACCACCCTTTTCCTAGATTTGAAGATCTGAAACAAACAATTTCTATGCTACCAAGTCAGTATCTGAAACATTCATAGTTGTAAGGAAAATCCAAATCTCTATACAAGCACAAAAGAAACAAAATTGTAACATGCTATCTCGAAAAATAAAAAAAATAATTGAATTGATTATCTTCGAAAGAATTGTCGAAATAACAATAACGACAGAATATCTTTACCGTCCCGACGATAATGATAAGCATACTATTGACAATAATTCTGATGGCTCTCCATTTACCTCCGCTCATGGGAATAATAGAGTGTCTGATTTATCTGATTAGATATTTTCGCTTAGTTGTTTTCATTATAGAAATTGCTATTGTTTATACCTTGATAAATTTGTAATCATTGCTTTGCGGCATTGTTGACTTTTGAGTAAAATAACAATTCAAAGTCTGAGTTTTGTCAAACTTCCAAATCAATTCCTGCATCCAAAACTGTAAATTTGCCAGAATCGCTCCAAGCGGGCGACCGAAGTGGGGTTGTCTCGTAACCACTTTCCATCTTAAAACATCAAAGCTCATCTCATTCGCGTTTCAAATTCAATAAAAAATCAATTCCAGGCAGCCATCGGGGCAAGCAGTTTCTGAAAACCAGCCCGGTTGCCAAGCTGCCAAAAGATGACGACGATGACGTCGAAAAAGTCGAAGACACTTCAAAGTATCAATTTTCTGCCAATCTAATCCTACCTCCGAAGGCGATGACGACGACGACGATGTTGGTCCAGAACCACATGGCTTCGAGGTTCGGATGTTGCCATTGGAAAATTTCGTGACTCGTCTCATTTTCAAAATATTAAAATGTATTCCACGTTTTCATCGTCAGCTTCGCGGAAAATGTTGCGCGCCATTTTGCGGTAAGGAATCGATTTGGAAGCCAGGTTCGGTGAGTATCATATATTGACACTTTTAGAGCGCTCGTTTGGTGCGGGTCGAAATTAGATTTTCGATGGAATTTGGTATTCAGCAGGTATTTCGCTCGGTTCGTTCACCGGAGTTGGAATCAATTGCTTTAAATTAGGGTAGGGTAGTCATCAATGAGACACTTTTGGTTTTCAACTTTCAAAGATTTGTCTCATTTTTTCATCAGCATGTTTTAATGAGCTTTTTGTTGCATTTTCTTTCTTTTAATGTGTTCTAACATTGACCAAAGTATGAGATCGATCCGACATCTACAGCCAGAGTTATTCAACTGTCTCATTGTAGACGCACTTGGCAGGAACAATGAGACAGCTGGGGAACAATGAGACACACTACGAAAATCAAGATTTTTCTAGTAAAACATCATGTTTTTGTATTGTTCCATTGCAGATAACTTGCCTTGAACATTTTAGAGCAATTTTGCCAACATGAAACTTTAATTAACAAAAGTTATACTAAAAAGTATTTAAATTTTGTAAAATTCGTATACTTCTACCAAATAACTTTGTATTTTTGGTTAAATGAAGTTAAAACTCTATAAATATGCCAAAAATCACTTTTAATTTATGTTTTGAAAGATTTCCATAGATTTTGAAAAGTTTAATGAAGAAAAATCAAAGTGTCTCATTGTTACTCATAGGCTGAGATGAGTGGGGAACAATGAGACAGCCCTGGATTCTGGGTACATTCTAAATTTTGGCCAAACCTAATGAATGGACATTGTAGCCCAACTCAATCCCTATGGAACGTCGAAAGAAATTTGAAGAAATATTAGTTTTGGTGTTAATGGCAGCCTACGAGCGAAAAAGTAATTTTTGTCCATAATTTACTTTTACACCCCAGAATCAAACATTTATGAATAACTTTTCAAGGGAGCTTCCATAACCAAAGCCACTATAATGGCAGACGGTGTATCCAGTAGACACACCTTTCCCCCAAATATGAGCCTGATTGGTTGAAACTACGACTTGTGAGAGCCATTTTATCATTGTTCCCCGTGTCTCATTGATGACTACTCTACCCTACTTGCTAATTAGATTGCAGCCCGTTTTAACGAATGGAGAAAGGAGCTGATTAAACAATTTCAAGTCAGGTTTAGAACAAATTAGCATCCCTTGAATGCTTTGCTTGGTTTATATTATCATATTCAAGCATCACTCGATTTCGAAAGTACTCCAGTGAAGCTTGACTATCATTTACATAGATCGATTTGCTCTTCTATTACAAACCATAGGCCTGAGAGGACAATTCATGGAAATCATGCTTGTATACAAAGTGGAAATCATGGAGATATAGAAGGTAAAATCATGTGTTTCCATTGGGCACCTTTTATTGACTTTGAATACACCTCTTAGAAATGAAAATCAAGTGATAAATAGTTCAATAAAAAAATAGCCAGAATATGTCAAATAAAACGATTTGCAAAATAATTCGTTTTTATCGTGAGCATAAAAATGTGAAAGGAAAAGGGTTCGATTCCTGCTAAGGATTTGAGCTTTTTCCTTTCAACTTTTTGTAAAAGGATATCACGTTCTTCATCCTGGCTCTAATATCACAAACACGATTACGTAAGCAAATTGAATTACTCCCCCGGTTCCCATCCCTTTCGGATAATGGGCTAATTTTTTTAATCCCATTCTTGGAAGGAAACTCGCTTTTAGAGAACTACCTCCCATCAATTTAGCCCCATCGCGTCATCTCGAAGATCTTCTTAAATTCCCAATCCCCGTCCAAGAGAAAAAATAAACGAATGAAAAGGATCCAATTTTCAGGCTCCATGCGGATGCACTGCAATTTTCCGTACCGTCAGTGGGGGTGACTATGGGTCAAAAAACGAAACACCTCTCGAAATTTCTTAATAACAAAAACAATTTAAATAACATCGAAAATCTTTTAACGTAGATTTGTTCTTAGATAGTTTACTAACATTTTCCCAAAATATGGTCGATTTTGATGAACACTACCTTAAATGCCAATTGTTTGAAAATTGACCCAATCTCACCCCTTAGAGGGGGTGACATTGGGTCAAATGAAACTAAAATGATGCTGAAATACAAAGATATGGTAAAAACAAGTCATCCAACAGCGTTTCTTGTTCGAAGGAATCGTATTGACACGCTACAATGTTTGAAGTGGAGATTTTCAAACACTTGGGTAGTTTTCGAGCAATTCTAACAAAAATATTAGAAAAATGATTTTTCGAGAGGTCATTTTTGGCCAAAAACGTACCCCAACTTTAGACATCTGCCAAAATAACAGGATATGTTCTAGGAACGAATTTTTTCAGCGAAGTCATCTTAAGATGTCCCCTACACAACCCTTTTAACAGAATTCAGTTTCATTGAAAAGAATCTGAGAAATGGTAAAATCCGTAAAAAATCACTTTGACCCAATGTCACCCCCCAGACCCAATCGTCGCCATCGTGCTAACTTGTCGTACGTGCATTTTGGGCCAAATTGAGTTAAGAACGCCATTTTGTGCAGCTCACAATGCCTCTCCTTTTGACCTTCACAGATCCTCAAAATTCGATTTCAATCCTGAGATATTCAACAAAAACCAAAAAACTCCGTGCATTTTTGTCACTTTACATATGAAAGTAGTTTCAATCTTGTCGTGCTATCTTGTCACTCCATGAAAATTGATGTAAGTGCGACAAAAGGCCAAAGGGATTTCAGGCCAGGAAAGTCAGGATGCGTTTGTCGCACGTACAAGCTAGACTACCGTAAAAATTTGTAATTATAACTCGGGACTCCAGCAACCAACTTCAACCAAACTTTGGGACAATGCACAGAATGGTGAGCCAAACAAAACGTGTTTGTTATTGTTTACATTGCGTGCTCTCGTTTTTGAATATTCAAGGTCAAACATTAAAACGCGTTTTTCTCGGAACGTCAAAATGGCGGGTGCGACAAGATAGCACGACGACGTCGCAATGTCACCCCCACTGACGGTACTCGAAAAAAAGGAAAGCGAGCTTGTCGCAAAGACAATTTCACGGTCCAGATCGCTGGCAACATATAAATTGAAGCATTTTATGATATTAATAGTTTCAACTTTGTCGAAGCGAGCTCGACCCTTTTCCTCCAAGTTTCAATTCTTTTCGTTTCGTGTTCCAGCTAGGAATAATAATCGGGAGATCTTTCAGTATTTTTTTCTCCATTCAAGCTTTCCTCCCAATTCGGATCAAGCGAGCTCTTGAGATTCGAAGCTCGCGCTGCTGTGCCAAAAAGCTCTCTTAAAACTGCATAAAAGTGTTATCTTTTCCGAATCGTTCAGCTGGGGAACAGTGCGGGCTGCGTGGAATGTTGCATAACAATTACACAACTCGACACTTTCAAAGTTGATGTCAGTAAACGCTTCAGTTTCGTCCAGGTATGATAGATTTAAGCTCCCTGAACGCGTTCCAATCGATAGAGTCGAACCGAACGACGACGTCGGTCGAACTTTAGTGAATTCTTTGCCAATAAATTAAAATGTAAATTTTGGTTTATATGCTATGGAATCATGTTGAAACTGGAACACTTAACGCAAACTTACACGGACGCCCAAGCCTCTCAAAAATTTTAGAACTCGACAATTCTCTTTCTCAGTGATTTGTAAGGATGTCATGATCCTAGAACTTTGCAGAACACGATTTGACCAAATCTGTAAACAACTAAAATTAAATTCTGTCGATGGGAAGATGTTTAGAGTAAGATATTTCAAATATTCGTACCATACTTTTGAAATTCTTTTATCCAAAGTGAGAGGAGGTGCTACACGATTAGAAGATTTAGCTAAAATTCTCAAGAGATCAATAAATAATGTGATTGATATTTTATATTGCAGCGCTATCCGATTAGTCAGGCTTTCTATCAGGGCAAGCTTGTTTGGTTCATGTTTTTACAGTAATTTTTTTTTAAATTGTAAAAAAAGCGTAGAGGAGCAATTCTCTACGAAATCGGTCTTTTTTCTTCAATTTTAATTTTTGTATTTTTTAATCCGGCTGAAACTTTTTTGGTGCCTTCGGTATGCCCAAAGAAGCCATTTTGCATCATTAGTTTGTCCATATAATTTTCCATACAAATTTGGCAGCTGTCCATACAAAAATGGTGTATGAAAATTCAAAAATCTGTATCTTTTGAAGGAATTTTTTGATCAATTTGGTGTCTTCGGCAAAGTTGTAGGTATGGATATTAGGGTGGGTACAGATTTTGAAAAGTTCTCAGATCAAGTTCTGGTGTGGTTCCCCTTGTAGGGCATACCAATAGGGACTCTCACACCAAATTTCAGCTCATTTGGTTGAAAACTGGCTTGTCTCAAGCGGGTTCAAGTTTACATGGAAATTACTATGGGAAATTTTGAATTTTCGTTCATTCGCTCCTACAGGCCTGGGGAAAACATGTCGGAACTTCTAGGATGGCTATAAATGAGCGGAATCGTCTGGAGAACAACTTTCCCTAAGAGACCAGGTCGATTCGTTCAACCCCCATCGAGCTCAACGGCAATACATCCGGGGTTTTCGGAACCAACGGTTTTCCCCAGAAAAGCATCAAATTTTCCTTAGCATGCTATGAATGCTTGATGAACACCGCGACGACACATGTCAAACAGCTACCACGTGGACTAGCATAGCCTATAAAAATGACTTTTCATTACTTTTTGAACTATACTTTTATTATTTATGGTGATCCTGATACTATTTAGCTGTATTCTGAACCTCCATATAAGAAAAATAACTGTTATGGTGCAAATTTTACAATCACATGGTAGCTGTTTGACACGTGGCGTCGCGGTATTCATCAAGCATTCATAGCATGCTAAGGAAAATTTGATGCTTTTCTGGGGAAAACCGTTGGTTCCGAAAACCCCGGATGTATTGCCGTTGAGCTCGATGGGGGTTGAACGAATCGATCTGGTCTCTTAGGGAAAGTTGTTCTCCAGACGATTCCGCTCATTTCTGGCCATCCTAAAAGTTTCTACATGTTTTCCCCAGGCCTGTAGGAGCGAATGAATGAAAATTCAAAATTCCCCATAGTAATTTCCATGTAAACTTTAACCCGCTTGAGACAAGCCACTTTTCAACCAAATGAGCTGAAATTTGGCGTGAGAGTCCCTTTGGGTATGCCCTACAAGGGGAACCACACCAGAACTTGATCTGAGAACTTTTCAAAATCCGTACCCACCCTAATGGATATGGACTACACTGGAAAAAAATGATACACGGTAAAAAAAATTTGGTGATTTTTTTATTTAACTTTTTATCACTAAAACTTGATTTGCAAAAAAACACTATTTTTATTTTTTTTTATTTTTTTATATGTTTTAGAGGACATAAAATGCCACCTTTTCAGAAATTTCCAGGTTGTGCAAAAAATCATTGACCGAGTTATGAATTTTTTAATCAATACAGATTTTTTCAAAAAATCGAAATATTGGTCGCAAAAATTTTTCAACTTCATTTTCGATGTAAAATCGAATTTGCAATCAAAAAGTACTTTAGTGAAATTTTGATTAAGTGCACCGTTTTCATGTTAAATCCATTTTTAGGTGACTTTTTTTTAAATAGTCGCAGTTTTTCATTTTTTTTTAATTAGTGCACATGTTTGCCCACTCTTGAAAAAAATATTTTTGAAAAACTGAGAAAATTCTCTATATTTTGCTTCTTCGGACTTTGTTGATACGACCTTTAGTTGCTGAGATATTGCCATGCAAAGGTTTAAAAACAGGAAAATTGATGTTTTCTAAGTCTCACCCAAACAACCCACCATTTTTAAATGTCGATATCTCAGCAACTAATGGTCCGATTTTCAATGTTAATATATGAAACATTTGTAAATTTTTTCGATCTTTTCGAAAACAATATTTTCAAAATTTTCAAATTAAGACTAACATTTCAAAAGGGTTAAAAATTCAATATTACGCCCCCCTTTTAATTGCTTTTCAAAGATCAAAAATTGATCCTAATTGAGTATTCAACATGGGTTTAGGTATGGAACCAACTAGAATCAATCGATCCTTCTTATAAAAGTGCATCAATATTACATAAATGCTCATAGCTTAAGACAGGGTTGCCAGATCTTTGATATTTTGGACTTGTTGGAAAGGCCTTTTGATTACCTATCAAAATAATTATAACATGATGACATTTGCTATGATTTCCGGCCATTTATCCAACATCCAGGTATATGAAAACACGCATTTTTATACAAAACTTCTCGAAACAACAATTCAACAGCGATGTATGGGACCCCAAACCGAGATTGAATAAAATCGTTTCATGCAGTGCTGAAAAAAACTGAAAATTGTGCAGGATTTTCATCGAAACTTGTTTGTAATTTTTTTGATAATATGCAACTTTTTTTCAAATTTTATACATATTTGATAATTTTTTCTCAATTTTTACAATTCAAAAAAAAATTGTAGAGGTATTGCGCAATTCTCACTAACTTGGACTTCGCACTAAATTATTGCTATCGATCGCACTATTGCGACTTGTCAAACTGGCTTGGAAAATTTTAATTTTCTCAAAAAATGATCAAAGCGAGCCGATGTTGCTCACCTGTCAATAGCAATTTTAAAGTGCGAATGTCCAGTTTGGTGGAAACTGCGACTGGAAATGTAAATAAACAACTGCTGGTTGCCTAGTTTTTAGAAATTTTGTTGTCAAAAGTGCGAGAGAAAAGTGCGGGCCAAATCCAAGTTACAGTGCAAGGATCAATAAAACACACCTGTACAAAAATCGGTTGCTGTGGAAATCTCCTACCATTTTATTTTTTTAACTTTGCTGATTGAACTGCTGATTGCGCATATCGTAGCACTGGAACGCCCAACGCATGTCCAACTTACACGGACGCCCAAGCCTCTCAAAAAAGGTGGAACGGTAACTTCAACTCGCTGGTTCTCGGGCATTACTCAACCAATCAGGACGATTCTTGTTTCCAGGGATTAGTAAGAATGTCTAGTTGATCCTAAAATTTTGCAGATCTTGATTTGAACAAATCTATAATTTCTGCGACCGAAAACATCGTTACACCTTTTTTAAAACAACTGCAATCGTGGAATTTTTGGCGGATTTTTTTTACACGCGAAAAAAAAGTTGGAACGATGTTTTTGATCGCAAAAATAACAGATTTGATCAAATTAAGTTCTGCAATGTTCTAGAATCATCTAGACATCCTAACAATTCACTGGAAAGAAGAATCATCTTGATTGGTTGAGTTGTGCCCGAGAACCATTGAGTTGAAGTTACCGTTCCAACTTTTTTGGAGCCTTGGGCGTTGGTGCACTTCAGCCTACTGAAGTTAAAATTACTGTAAAAATGGTCCAGACTTTTTTTATGAGGTCCTATAAAAAATTGAACTTCGATGCACATTGACATAAGGTGTAAAAGGAATACACGCAATGTTTACCTACATTTTTTTATACTGCCCATGATCGCACAATTTATGAAAAACAACTTAAAAATACCTTGCACTTCATCAAAATGAGATTTCTAATCTAATCTAATCTAACACAAACGCAGCCAGTCCGATGAAAGCATGCTGGAAAGTCTTGTGATTAGATTACGCCCCAAGCACTTTTCTTGTCATTATTAATAATTGCAGTACATCCGAGAACACCCGAAAATGTATTTCAAAAATTAAAGCGGCCAGCCCTACTACGTTGTGTTTACCGCAGAGAGGATTCTGAGAACGGATCACATTTCACAGAATCTACAGGGGAGGAAGGATGCGTGGACAGCTGGACATACCGTACCAAACGCTCCTGTTTACAGTTTCATATGTGTTTTGTATGATGTGTTAAGTGTAAAATATAGTGTGGTTATATAATCAAATAAATATAATAATGCAATATAATGATCATTTAAAAAAATCCCTTCACCTATATATAATAACCAAGCACCCAAGCACACAAACAGCGGCACAAAAGAAATGAAAATGAGCATGCAAAAACAAGACAGCGCGTCCCCGTGGGCACCGCACTAATCGCATTTCATCAAAATGAGATTTTCACTCAAAATCATATTTAAAAGAAAAGAGAAAAACGAACTTAATCCACCTATGTGGTTGGAGCCTTCCTCACTCATTACCAACAATAACTGTACATAAATTTCATCTATTTTTTAGATCCGGAATAACAAAAGTTCATAAATGTCACTTAAGTGGCCATATCTCGAAACAGGGTTGCCAGATCTTCAATGTTTTGGACTCGTTGGAAAGTTCTTTTGATAACCTAACCAATGATGTGTCGGATGATGGACCCGGACATAGTTTACATACATTTAAGTGAGATCCGAATATATGTGAAAACACATTTTTATACATAACTTTTGAACTACTTACAGAAACTTCAATCTATATAAAACTCGATCTAAGGGACCCTAAACCAAGACGAATACAACAGGTTCGGATCAAATCGGTTCAGCCAGTGCCGAGAAACATGAGCTAGTTTGTTGGTCACATACATACATACATACTAGCGTGGTTCACGTTTCTATGAAAAAGACAAAAGTGGTTATTTTGTCTTGCATCAACCGGAATTTCGTTCTTTTATGTCCCCAGAAGCACTCCTGAAAATTTGAGCCCATTTGGTAAGGTCTAGGAGCTCCAGTTTTAATTTGAAATTTATATGGGATTTTGATTTATTTTCCATGGGAAACTATCTTTTTTTACATTGTATTAGGATTTTTTTTTTATAAATCGATGAAATGACTTGATTCTTATAGTAGGAGATAGGTTTTGAACTGGGGAATAACTTTGTAGAACATACCAACATGCTAGGAAGTGACCCTTTAAAGATACAGATACTTTTAGATGATGGCTTTTGAAGGGGCCAGCCACCATCTAAAAGTATCTGTATCTTTAAAGGGTCACTTCCTAGCATGTTGGTATGTTCCACAAAGTTATTCCCCAGTTCAAAACCTATCTCCTACTATAAGAATCAAGTCATTTCATCGATTTATAAAAAAAAAATCCTAATACAATGTAAAAAAAGATAGTTTCCCATGGAAAATAAATCAAAATCCCATATAAATTTCAAATTAAAACTGGAGCTCCTAGACCTTACCAAATGGGCTCAAATTTTCAGGAGTGCTTCTGGGGACATAAAAGAACGAAATTCCGGTTGATGCAAGACAAAATAACACCTTTTGTCTTTTTCATAGAAACGTGAACCACGCTAATACATACACATACACACAGACATTTGTTCAGTTTTTGATTCTGAGTCGATATGTATACATGAAGGTAGGTCTACAACGTTTTTATACAAAGTTCATTTTTAGAGCAGGATTATAGCCTTACCTCTATAACTACTTTGTTTTAAGCCAATACAAAAACAGCTATACGGGAGATTGGACACTTATGGGGTTGTCCAGCTTCTCAGTTTGGAGGCCAAGACTCCGGGAAAATCCCAAGGGTCGGCGTACTACTAGGCTCGGGGTGATGGCGCAACAACGACAACGACAAATCGTACCAGAACTTTTGGGCTATGAGAAATTGTGTCACTGTTCTAACCAGACAAGAAAAACTATTTTAATTATGTAAGAAAACCAAGATTTTATTGAAGGAAAACTAAACAACTAAGGGGGGGGGGGGGGAATCTTTATTAAAACTACGTGTTAAGTGTGTGTGTGTGTGGGGGTTTATTGGGTAAAGTACCGGTACGATTTCTGCTGCTGCTGCTGCTGCTGCTGCTGGGCGACTTCTTCTTCTGCTGCGGATAGGAGGTTTTGGCGAGCGCTCGCCACTGCTACAACGGCCTGGAACTCGAGATCCTGGCCGGCTTCGCCGATTCAGTGGCCGCACACGTGGCCTCGCACTTCCGGTGTGCGAGCTTGGGTGGACCGACAGGGTCCGGATTGTCGGATTGGGGTTTCGGGGTGGCGTGGAGTTGATGTTGGGGTTATTCAGGCGTCCTCCCTCATTGGCGCGATCCCCACTGTCCAGGCAAGGCCGGAGTGACAGCAGGGAGAGGGGTCTCTCCTTGGGAATTAGGGCAGTTCTTGCCCGAGAGATCGCTCCTTAACGATGATGGCCCGCAGGCCAGAGCGCGGTAGGTCTTTTACGGTAAGACGCAACCGGAAAGCTTCACGGCATTCACACCGGCTGGGCCGACTCGTGTGTACTCAAAATGGCGGTTCCAAAGGCACGGATACCAACCACTCGCGTACAAATTGTACGTCTTTTACAAGGTCCTGGGAGGAAATCAGGGAATTAGTCCAGCCGTACTAACCATTTCTAGTCAGTAGGTTAAGTTAGCGTAAGATACCACCCCGACGATGGTCTCACCTGATTGACCTGGATCTAACACACAGGTTCTGGATCCACTTCTCACACTGGACTTTAAACTCCACTTTAACTTTTTGGTGTTGGGCACACGAACGCCTGGGACTAAGTGACCGGTGGCGGTCTTCAACATGTCCTCGAACCCTCCTTTTGGCTTTAGGTGCCACCCCATACCCTTTCCACTTCTCCTTCTCATCACCAAGCGGGGCGAGAGATGTTGAAGATGCGTTCTGTGCTGTAACCCTTAACGGTATTGTTGTTGTTCTCGAAGACAAGTTGTACCCACTGTGTGTAACCCCGTTGTGTTGTTCAGTGTGTTAACAATTAGTAATCTCCTGCATGACTCTACCCTACTAATCTACTTTTAACAATATTTATTTATTTATTTATTTATTTATTTTATTTATTTATTTATTAAATTGATGTATATTGCTTTCAAAAGCTAAACCCTACTAACATGTAACACAAATTACCATAGAAAATACTGGTACAAATAACATTTACACATTAAAAAGAAGAAAACCTGAGGAAATTGTAACAGTTGGTTACACCTCAGTGAGGAAGGCAAAACAGAACAATTACAAATGAAGATAGTATTGAATTTGTGCATCATAATTACTTAATATCTTGATTTTTATGCACGTCATCAAAATTTGCGAACCACACTGTACCTTCTATATCCCCTTCCCATTTTTCCTGCTGAAAATCTTTACGGATAATGGCGAATGAATCGAATAATGGGTGGAATACGGTTCCGAATGTACCCGGGACCACTTGATATGTTGCCGGAGGAGCATTTAGGGGAAACCCGCGGAGAAGCTTTTCCCTTCAACCATCGCCAGCGAGCGAGGAGATTTGAAAATTTATTCAACTCGATTGAATCGCTTGACTCCTTCTCTCACTGTTTGCCCCTCTTTGATTTGGAACGTCCCAGGAATCGGGGCCAAACCGACTTTTTCCGAGGAAGGATGTGGTGTGTGTGTGTGTGTGTGTCGTTCTGGGAAGTCTCTCTGAGCTCTGAACCAGATGAAAAGTGATAGTTTGCAAGCAATGCGGAAAACTGCTGATGTTGAACTTATTTTCATGGCTTTGTTGGTTCCTGAGCGACCAGATTTGCTTCAGTGGACTGGCATGCCAGCTCAGCAGAACAAGTGGGTTTGGAATGTAGACAGATTCTCTAGTCTGGATTTTTCGTTTTCGAGATTCGATCCTCACCCGTTGGCAGTTTGAGCTGCATTATTGGGCGTAATCACTTAATCGGGGTCGGATTTTTGCTTTTTGCTGCAAGAGGGTATCTGCAAGTGGACGAGTCAAAATGTTTTCATCGATTTTTTGTAGTTTTTGACTGCAGTATATTTTTCTTACATTTTTGAAGCATTAAAAATCACTAAGCTTTTTTTGCTGGAGCTTCAACTAACAGCTTTCCTGAGGCTTCCAAAGCTCAGCTGTAAAACTTTTCCCTCCACAAGGCTCAAGGATAATCCTCCAGCTGTTGATGTGCTGCGTCCCGGCGGAGAGTGCACTCTAATTAGTTGCGTAAGTTGTTATTATTATGATTACGAATTATGTTGTTGGCTTGCACACGCCCTCCGACCTCCGACTAAATCCGATCCTTTGTCGTTGCGTCACACTAAAGCTTGTGTTTGGTTCCATGAAGCATAGCATGTCATTAGCTCAAAATGTGGGAGGTTGCACATGTGTTGTGCTGCTCTTGAGGCAACATTAAGTGTCACTTCCTTGGCTCGTAACTGTTGGTGTGTGAAACATGCGTGGGTTTGTGTGTGTCACTGAACTAATGACATGAATTAGTCTTGTTGTGATGCAGATAATGTAACCACTAGTCCACATGATTATGTTATTGATGCTCTATCATAAGAAACATCTCTGTCTTGTATGACAAAGTCCCACACTTCATTGCACTTTGCTTGAGCTGGGATTCATGTGCAAGAATCATTGTGATTGTCACGTTTCTACAGGTCATTGTGACATCGAAAGTGATGATGGATAATGTATTCCTTGGAAACCTTACAAGATTTGTGTTAACAAGAGACAATGAGAATTACCATTTGTACCTCGTGAGTAGAATCAATTCAGCGTGCAGTTCATTGTCAACCACACTCTTTGTCCAACATTTCTGGATGCTCTCAATAATCAAGCTGTGAAATTTTTCCAAACACTCTTTCCTAGTCCTCGACACTCTTTCGTCGTCACTCTTGAAGCTTTTTGTCACGACCTACGATGACGTTTTTTTTAGGTTCGTCATTTTAACCAGTCAGTAAGGCACAAATTGCCCTCTATGACAAGAAAGACGTAAAAAAGAAAATCCCGGAAAAAACTGCTGTTTGCACAGGAACCACTTGAGGGTGGCAAGGAAATTTCAGCGTTCCGGGTTTCAATGTGAACGAGTCGCTAGAGTAGGTACTCTAGCACTTCCTTCTCTTGGCGATGCAAGTTACTGCACAGACACGATCGAGGCTGGTTGTGATAAGGTGCGTTTTGCCAGCCATCTTAACTGGAGGACGATGGGGTGATGTTAAAGAAAATATTTTCTGCCAATATATATTTCTGTGATCTTGTTTTAAGTTTTCCTCCAACTATACCCACTCTATAGCAATTCTGTAGGTTTATTTGTTAGAATTTTTTCCTACTTTTGATTAGCTCTTTAAAACAACCAACTGTGTCCATAGACAAACGTTATCAAAACATAGCTGAAAGGACCTTCAAATCACTATTATGTTTAATTGAAACAAATTGTGAATTGATTATTTACTGAATAAAACCTGAATTGAATTGAATTGAATAGAATATTCTTCCAATAAAGAGCAATTTTTGTATTTTTTTCATTTTTTTTAATTAAAATGAAACTTTGTATGTAGTTTTTCAAGGACCAAAATAATAGTTTATGCAACAAGTTGCAAAAAGAAGATTTTTTCAGCACGAGTCGTACATTTATCCAACGAGGTTTACTTCCATTCTAGATGCGTTTTTTGCAATTGCGAAAAACGCTTCTAGAATGGAATTTATGTCAAACATTCATGTGTTTAGTAAACTCACCGATCAAAACAAAAAAAACCGATTTAATCCCACCAGGGGTGAGATAGAGCCTTTCTTACTAAAGAATATAACTTCTTTCAATTCATAACATCGACTTGATACAAAAAATCTTATGATGAAAGCAAGGTATTATTAATGATGTGTTTTCCAAAAGAAATTGAAAACGCAATTTTCACCAAAAGAATATTTTTAAGCGTACAAATTTTTAATCAAACAAGCGTTTATGACAAACGCAAGCATGGCAAGCTTCCCATGCGCCGGTGACGACGTACACCGCGGTTTTTGTTTTCTATTTTTGGTACGAGCCCAAAAACCGAACAAAGCAGGCGCAAAGCAAAACCGAGGAACAAGTTAACCGCACAGCGGGAAGCTTGCCATTCAGCATCTACGAAAGTCAGAGAGTCAGAAATAGCTATTTTAACAACTGCACCACTACACACTCAATCGCAATAGAGTTATCTAAGTCCGCTCTCACGCACACTAGCACCCCATTTGTTTTGCTGGACGGTACACATTTTAACCTCAATCTTTTTCGTGTACGTACACGCAATACATGCGCACGTAGATAACTCTATACCTTAGGTAGATAGCCATTGGCGTCGCGAGCATTGAAAACTTTGAAAACGATATAAAGCTTAGAAGCTTAGAAGCTTAGAAAACTCCTATCGACCGCGTGGTCCCGTTTGATTGGTTGCACACACACACACACACAGAAGCTTAGAAAACTCCTATTGGAATCCAATGAACTATGTTAAATAAACTTTCGAAATCACGACAAAATGAAGCCTACTTAAAGGCGATTTTAGGAGCACACGGGAAACAAATTGTTTGTACCCGGATGAATGTCCTATGTCACAAAAGTTTTTGCATAAAAATTGGACAGTTATGCTGTAACGGATAGAGCAAAAGAAACCAAAAAGCTAAAATATCTTACATGTTGAAGGAAACATCGGTAGACAAGCTACTACAAACGAGTATAAGTCGAGCCAAAACATATGCGCCAGCATTCTAGCGCCAGTATTCGAAGCTCAACTTGACAACTTGTCGACTTGGCGACGAAGCGTCGAAAATCAATGCGGTGTGAATTTTTGGCTGTATCGTCTTATTTACGAAGATGAAAGTGACACGTCCACACATAAAGTAAAACCTTTCTTTAGTAAGAAAGGCAAAAAGTAAATCGTTCTAATAATTGTTCGGGATTGCCGATCGATGTCAAATTTGTTTCAGATGCTCACTCATGGTCTGTACTATGAATGTAGGAAGAAATTTCGAATAAAATTAGAAATGAAAAATGTTGGCGAAGGTCACCAGGCGGGCTTTTACCTTTTTTTAGGGATTTTTTTTTCTTATGGTAGGTTAATCGAACGGCTCAAACTCCAGAACCATATAATGAATCTGGATGAAAATTTGGGAAGTGGTAGAGCTCGAAAAATGCAATTTTTGAGATTAATAAAAGATATGAAAAAGGAATAATTGGAACATATTTTCATTTGAAAATTGTGTATTTTGTTAAAAAGTCTGGCCGCATCCGAAAACAGATAGATATTTCAAAATTTGAGCGGCAACTCGCCCAGGTTCAGCACACTAGCTTTCATCTGCATTCAGAAGAATCGAAATCGGATACATGGGAGCTGAGAACGGCGCGACACAAAATTTGGCAAAATTTTACCACATACGAACATCACTCGATCTCCACGGAATTTATTTTCTCAAAATTCGAGGGTTGGAGATAGACGAGTTCTGTCAAGATGAATCGATAGAGCGTCGAAAATCAATGCAGTGTGAATTTTTGGCGATTTTCCGATTAAAATTCATGCTGTATCGTCTTACTTACGAAGATGAAAATAACGTCCACACATAAAGTAAAACCTATACCTTTCTTTAGTAAGAAAGGCAAAAATATTGAAAAATGTTCAACTTTTCATTACAGTGTATTAAAAAAAGTTGAACTTTTGCCTATCTTACTAAAGAAAGGTATAGTTTTTACTTTATGGCTGGACATAATTTTCATCTTCGTAAATATGACGATTCAGCATGAATTTTAAACGAAAAAATCGCTAAAAATCACACTGCATCGATTTCGACGCTTCGTCGCCAAGTCGACAAGTTGAGCTTCGAATACTGGCGCAAGAATGCTGGCACATATATTTTTTTGCTCGAGATGTACTCGTTTGTAGGTGCTTGTCTACCGATGTTTGGGTTTCTTTTGCCCTGTCCGTTTTTGCATAACTGTCCACATTTTCAACATAGGACAATCAATTGGTTTCCCGTGTGCTACTAAAATCACCTAAAAGTAGGCTTCATTTTTTCGTGATTTCGCAAGTTTATTTAACAGAGTTCATTGGATTCCAGCTTTTTATCGTTTTAATAAATTTCAAAGTTTTCAATGCTGTCATTGAATCCGCTTTGTAAATGCCGGCCATTCAAAAAGGCGTGTTCACGTGTGTTCCCCTCAGGAACAGGGAAAGATTTACTTTAAAAGATGGCAAAAAAACAATTTGGCAGGTAAGAATATAATGTGGAAAAAAAGTTGACAACAATTTTTGTTTCAAATGTATTGAAGCAATTTTGTAGTGACAAAAACAATGTTTGTCAACATTTTGAGTTTCGTAGAATATTTATTCAAACAAAACTTGATATTTTTTAGTGCAAACCTACTTGGTAATACTAAACTTCATTTTATTATTTTGAACTTAATTTTAATTGAATTAAAATTGATATTTTTAATAAAACTTTTATTTTTTAAAGACATAAGTTTGTTACTCCTAAAAAATATGGATCTTTTCTACATTTGAGCAATTCTCTACCAAAACCGGAAATGGATTTTATTTGTATTTTTTGATTTGGCTCAAACTTTGTGGGGGCCTTCCCTATGACCAAAGAAGCCATTTTGCATCATTAGTTTGTCCATATAAATTTCCATACGAATTTGGCAGCTGTTCATACAAAAATGGTACGTAAATATTCGAAAATATGTAACTTTTGAAGGAATTTTTTTATCAATTTGGTGTCTTCGGCAAAGTTGTAGGTATTGTTAAGGACTATTTAGAAAAAAATTGGTACACGGAAAAAAAAATTTCCCGATTTTTTTATTAACTTTTTTTTCACAAATACTCAAATTCCCAAAATACGTATTTTTGATTTTCGAGATTTTTGATATGTTTGGGACAAAATCCGCAACTTTTGAGCTATAGAGAAACATGGTCAAAAAATCTGCCGCCGAGTTATGATTTTTTGAAAAACTGGTGATTTTTGGAAAAAATCGAAATTTCATACATAAAATTTTTTTGACCTCATTTTTTTATGCAAAATTGAATTTGCAATCGAAAATTACTTTACAGATTTTTTGATAAAGGGCCCCGTTTTCAAGATATAGCCATCGAAAGTTTGATTTCAGCGAAATATTTGCAGTTTTTCGATTTTTAAAAATAGTGACCATGAGTGACCATCTCTAAAAATATTTTTTTTGAAAAGTTCAGAAAATTTGCTATAAAATTGTCTAAGAGACATCGAAGATTGCACCTCTGGTTGTTGAGATACAGCGGCTTAAAGAAAACGAAAATTGAAGTTTTCTAAGTCTCACCCAAACAGCCCACGATTTTCTAATGACGATATCTCAGCAACTAATGGTTCAATTTTCAATGTTAATACATGAAACATTCGTGAAATTTTCCGATCTTTTCGAAAAATATTTTGAAAAATTAAATCAAGACTAACATTTCTAATGGGCATAATATTCAATGTTTGGCCCTTTTAAAATGTTAGTCTTGATTTAATTTTTCAAAATATTTTTTCGAAAAGATCGGAAAATTTCACGAATGTTTCATGTATTAACATTGAAAATTGAACCATTAGTTGCTGAGATATCGTCATTAGAAAATCGTGGGCTGTTTGGGTGAGACTTAGAAAACTTCAATTTTCGTGTTTCTTTTTCTTTAAGCCGCTGTATCTCAACAACCAGAGGTCCAATCTTCGATGTCTCTTAGACAATTTTATAGCAAATTTTCTGAACTTTTCAAAAAAAATATTTTTAGAGATGGTCACTCATGGTCACTATTTTAAAAATCGAAAACTGCAAATATTTCGCTGAAATCAAACTTTCGATGGCTATATCTTGAAAACGGGGCCCTTTATCAAAAATCTGTAAAGTAATTTTCGATTGCAAATTCAATTTTGCATAAAAAATTAGGTCAAAAATTTTATGTATGAAATTTCGATTTTTTCCAAAATCACCAGTTTTTCAAAAATCATAACTCGGCGGCAGATTTTTGACCATGTTTCTCTATAGCTCAAAAGTTGCGGATTTTTGTCCCCTAAAACATATCAAAAATCTCAAAATCAAAAATACGTATTTTGGGAATTTGAGTTTTTGTGAAAAAGAGTTAATAAAAAATCGGGAAATTTTTTTTTCCGTGTACCTATTTTTTTCTAAATAGTCCTTAACAATACCTACAACTTTGCCGAAGACACCAAATTGATCAAAAAATTCCTTCAAAAGTTACAGATTTTCGAATATTTACGTACCATTTTTGTATGAACAGCTGCCAAATTTGTATGGAAATTTATATGGACAAACTAATGATGCAAAATGGCTTCTTTGGTCATAGAGAAGGCCCCCAGAAAGTTTGAGCCAAATAAAAAAATACAAAAAATAAAAATGGTCGAAATCGGCCGGTTTTGTAGAGAATTGCTCATAGGCGTCATCCATAAAGTATGTCACGCTAAAATCGACCAAAATTAACCCCCCCCCCCCCTCCCCCCTATGTCACACTTTGTCACGCTGGCTCTGACCCCCTCAAAAAGTACGTCACGTTTTGCTGGACCCCTCCTCCACTCTCTTGATTTTTGTGTAGTTTTAGTTTTTAATGTTGTAGTGACAGAAATATCCATTTTTTGTAAAATATGATGATTTAGGCATATTAAATCTAGGGAAATATACCCTTTCGAATCAAACACCTATCTTCGTCACATGAAGAGTTTGATGCACGATTAAAGCTCCAAAAATACTTTTTAGGCTATAAACTTACCAGCAACAGCACCGCCTCGAGTAAGCACGCAAATTTATGCCACTTACTGGCCAAAAAGATTAAATGTAATGTACTTTTGATCATAATTTCTATTTCGCGAAACCATTTCTCATCATTTTGGTGGCACACACATCCACACGCAAGATCAGAGGTTAACTGCTTAACGAAAGTCGCCATCAATATCTTTTCACTTGCGATAACGATTTCAAAGCGCTTTAGATATAAAATTGCTTCCAACTACTGGCAAAATGTTCTTTTGCACATTAGTTAGCCACTCACTTAAAAAATAATCCCAAAACATATAAATAATTAGCAAGCGCCATAAAAAAACCAAACGCGCCAAGTCTTTTGACATTTGAATTATGACGACCCATTCCCGTCGAAGCCTCAAGAAAACCGAGCGAGAAGCGAAGGAAAATAAAGATCAAAAGGTGGTCACCAACACCCAGACATGCATTGGCACGCTCTGCACGGGCACTTCAGATTAGCACTTACCTCAAGTTCTACGCACACTGCGCATTGCACAGTGTTAGTGCTATTTTTTAGCACTCCCAGATAGCACGCCCCAAAAACCACTAGACTTGGTGCTTAATTTGTTACTTTGCAATATACTGAGATACTGTTGCGTTCTCAAAAGCCAAATGCCTTGATCAATTCCCAAGTACTCAGAATCTTACAAATTTGCAAGTCCCCTTGCCATTTTGGAAGACTTTTCTTTTTTTCAGAAGATAATCTAAAAGAAAAAAACTGCGCTTATTACACCAAAATGAATAAAAAAGTTTACCTTGCAGAGAATAGAACTATGGACCTTTCACTTCTAAGTCCTGAACGCAAGCACTGCACTAACCTTTCAGACAGAACTGGATGAAATTCTTTGCATGACGTTCCACTGGTCGACGTCACTCAATTCAAGATAAACAAATGAAAAAAGCGTCTTAGTTACCAGTTTCGTTTGAGTGCAAGGGCGAGTGCTATGATTGATAGCGCAGTGCTATTCGCTAAAATAGCACGCGTGCTAGCCGCGCGCGGTGCCAATGCATGTCTGCCAACACCACTAATGCTACTTTTCGTGAGTGTTCGCTTAAAATTTCATCAAATTTGGCAAAAAAAAAGAACTTTCTCGGCTGATTAGAATACATTCGAGAAATATATTTTTTAAATGCTTGTAAAAGGAATAGCAAAACTTTTAATAAAAGTGAAAATAAACAGAAATGTTCACAAAAAATTGCTTTACTCGTTGGCTTGCTTGTTGCTGTACTTGGTTTTAGTAAATTTCAAGGAACACTCTAGATTATCCAGCATCATTCAAACACGACCTCTTATTAGGCTCAAAATGGGTATATTTCCCTTATTACACTAAATCCCCCATGTGCGCTCTTTTGGGGGGGGGGCGCACACCGGGGGAGAGCGCAATTCGGGGGAGCGTTATTTCGGGGTTTGAGCGCAAACGGGGGGAGCGTTATTTCGGGGTTTGAGCGCAAATCGGGGGAGCGTTATTGCGGGGTTTTGGCGTAAAATTGGGTTTTCTTTTTAAATGTACTTTATTTACATATAAATGAAATATTTGTAAGGGGTCATCCACAAAACACGGATAAGGGGCCATCTACAAATCTGGGTTTCCAAGAACTCCCGGAAGTCATGCTCTAGATATCTACTTGATCAACGGGGTCTATATGGGTGAATTAACCATCGGTATAGCTTTCGGTAGCTTCAGTGAACCACAATGGAAATTCTGGGTTACGTTAAATTGTGATGGGTCCTCCAGGAACTCCCGGGAGTTATGACCTGATGATCTACCTGATCAACGGGGTCTATATGAGTGTATTAACCATCGGTATAGCTTCAGGTAGCTTCAGTGAACCACGATGGATCTTCTGGGTTACGTTGGATTGTTATGGGCCCTCCAGGAACTCCCGGGAGTTATGACCTGATGATCTACCTGATCAACGCGGGTCTATATGGGTGCATTAATCATCGGTATAGCTTCACTGAACCACGATGGATACTCTGGAGTTCGTTGGATTGTTATAAGTCCTCCAGGAACTCTCGGGAGTTATGGCCTAATGATCTACCTGATCAACGGGGGTCTATATGGGTGAATTAACCATCGGTAAAGCTTCCGGTAGCTTCAGTGAACCACAATGGAAATTCTGGGTTACGTTAAATTGTGATGGGTCCTCCAGGAACTCCCGGGAGTTATGACCTGATGATCTAGCTGATCAACGGGGTCTATATGAGTGTATTAACCATCGGTATAGCTTCAGGTAGCTTCAGTGAACCACGATGGATCTTCTGGGTTACGTTGGATTGTTATGGGCCCTCCAGGAACTCCCGGGAGTTATGACCTGATGATCTACCTGATCAACGCGGGTCTATATGGGTGCATTAATCATCGGTATAGCTTCACTGAACCACGATGGATACTCTGGAGTTCGTTCGATTGTTATAAGTCCTCCAGGAACTCTCGGGAGTTATGGCCTAATGATCTACCTGATCAACGGGGTCTATATGGGTGAATTAACCATCGGTATAGCTTCCGGTAGCTTCAGTGAACCACAATGGAAATTCTGGGTTACGTTAAATTGTGATGGGTCCTCCAGGAACTCCCGGGAGTTATGACCTGATGATCTACCTGATCAACGGTGGTCTATATGAGTGTATTAATCATCGGTATAGCTTCAGGTAGCTTCAGTGAACCACGATGGATCTTCTGGGTTACGTTGGATTGTTATGGGCCCCTCCAGGAACTCCCGGAAGTTATGACCTGATGATCTACCTGATCAACGGGGCCTATATGAATACATTAATCATCGGTATAGCTTCAGGTAGCTTCACTGAACCACGAAGGATACTCTGAGGTACGTTGATTGTTATGGGTCGTCCAGGAACTCCTGGAAGTCATGACCTGGATATCTACCAGATCAACGGAGGTTCATTTGGATAAATTAATCATCGGTATAGCTTCAGGTAACTTCAGTGAACCACGAAGGATACCCTGCGCCATGTTGAATTGTTCTAGGTCATCCAGAAACTCTCTTAAGTCATGGCCTGGTTTAAGTAGACACCCAGGCCATGACTTCCTGAATTTCTGGAAAACCCTAAACATTCCAACAAGCTGCTGAGTAAACATCGCTGTCCACTAAAGTTACCTTAAGCTATACCGATGATAATACACCCATGTAGACCCCCATCGATCAGGTAGATCATCTGGCCATCACTTCCAAGAGTTCCTGGATGACCTATAACAATCCAATGAACTCCAAAGCATCCATCGTGGTTCAGTGAAGCTACCTGAAGCAATACCGATGAATAATACACCCATATATACCCCGTTGATCAGGTCATAACTTCCGGAAGTTCCTGGAGGACCCATAACAATCCAACGTACCCCAGAATATCCATCGTGGTTCACTGAAGTTACTGGAAGCTATACCGATGGTTAATATACCCATATAGACCCGCGTTGATCAGGTGATCATCAGGTCATTACTTCCGGGAGTTCCAGGAGGGCCTATAACAATCCAACGTAACCCAGGAGATCCATCGTGGTTCACTGAAGCTACCTGAAGCTATACCGATGATTAATATACCCATATAGACCCCCGTTGATTAGGTAGATCATTAGGTCATAACTCCCTGGAGTTCCTGGAGGACTTATAACAATCCAACGAACTCCAGAGCACCCATCGTGGTACAGTGAAGCTACCTGAAGGTATACCGATGATTAATACACCCATATAGACCCGCGTTGATCAGGTAGATCATCAGGTCATAACTCCCGGGAGTTCCTGGAGGGCCCACAACAATCCAACGTAACCCAGAGTATCCATCGTGGTTCACTGAAGTTACCGGAAGCTATACCGATGGTTAATACACCCATATAGACCCCCGTTGATCAAGTAGATATCTAGAGCATGACTTCCGGGAGTTCTTGGACACCCAGATTTGTGGATGGCCTCTTATCCGTGTTTTGTGGATGACCCCTTATACATATATTTCATTTATATGTAAATAAAGTACATTTAAAAAGAAAACCCCATTTTACGCCAAACCCCGCAATAACGCTCCTCCGATTTGCGCCACTTAGAGCGTTATTTAGGGGGAGCGTTATTTCGGGGTTTGAGCGCAATTCGGGGGGCGCAAAACGGGGGAGGCGCAATCGGGGGGAGCGTATTTAGGGGATTTAGTGTATCAAAAACCTGGTTTCTTAAAGCCTGGAATCGTGTTTGATTTATGAGTAAAGTTTATCAATTTTTTTTTAGATATATTTCAAGACTGAATTTTCAGTATTCAAGAAATAGTCTAGCGTGACGTCACAGTCTCACATACCCCCTCTCCCCTTGTCACGCTTTGTCACACTTGCGACAACCCCCTCCCCCCCTAGAGCGTGACGTACTTTGTGGATGACGCCATACTGCTAATTCTAGCCACTCTCTGGTGTTTCGGCTCAGCGCTTGTTTTTTTGAAAAATTTAGCAAAGTTGTGTCTTCTACCTGGTTGTTGCCAGTCCCATACAGAATGGTCTTGATGAAAAGTGCCTTCGCCTTCGCTTCGGGGTCAACCAGCTTGATCCCTCCTTGCTCGTAGTCCAGATAAAGTTGCTTCCTCTCAGTCTTGAAGATCTGCCTCGGCCCCCAGATGAACTGCCCAGCAATCTTCCGGAGTTTTGCGATGTGCACATTGTCTGGTGGGAACACTTGACAAATGTACCACAACTTCGACAGCACGAAAACGTTCAGTAGCCACGTCCGTTCGATCAAATTTAGGTTAAGGGTCCGATGTTTCGACAAACGGAACTGAATGTCTCCAAGTAGCTTATCAAAATTCCGTTTGACGATTGCGGACCACCTTTCGGTGAATATAACTCCGAGGATCTTGATCTCGTCTGCCTCCCTGAATTGTTGTGGACCACCTTTCGCGTTGTTGATACGAATAAATGCTGATTTGGCCCGGTTGAGCCTAATGCAGGATGCTTCAGCGAAGGAGTTGATAATTTGGAGCACCAAATCGAACTCTGCGTCATCCCTGATGAGTATCACCAAGTCGTCCGCGTACGCCAACACCCGAATGAACTTTCCAGACAGTAAAACTCCCCGGATGTTCGCCGATAATTTCCGCACCAATCCTTCAATATACAGCACAAACAGCACCATGCTCAGAGGGCATCCTTGGCGTACAGAGCTTCCGATCTTCACGTCCGATGTGAGAATTCCATTAAAGATGATCCGTGATGTTGCACTTTCGTACAGGTTCTTGATGCAGTTGATGAACCGCTCAGGGACACCAAATTTCTCCAACACTTTCCACAAGAAGACATGATTCACCTTGTCGAAAGCTTTCTCCAAATCCACACTCAGTAGGAAACCTTTGAAACGTTTTGATTCCGCAGCCTTGGCGATGATAGTTCTCACATCAATCAAGTTGGTGGAGCACGATTGGTTGACCGTGCAAGCTACCTGTCCAGCACCCAGCAAATCTCCAACCACAGCGTGGAGCCGGTTCGCCAGAATCTTTGTAAAGATCTTGTAGTCCGTGTTGAGCATCGATATTGGTCTGAATTCGTTTAGATTATCTGCTTGGTTCACTTTTGGAATGAGAGTGATTATTCCAGCAGTGAATTCCTTTGGCGGCTTCAATGACCCATCCAGATAACGGTTGAACAGTTCCAACATGTCGTTCTTTAACATCTCAAAATACACGGAGTAAAATTCGTAGGATATTCCGTCCGGTCCAGGTGACTTCTTTTGGCCGCACCAGCGACCACAGCCTTGAGTTCCGCTTCATCTATCGGCCTTACGAGTTCTTGTTGCTGCTGCAAGTCCAAAGAGTTAGACACATCCCTGAGAGCTTCCACTGAGCTTTCTAAGCTTGCTGAATCTTCCGCCTGAAAAGTTCCCGTAAAGAAGTCCTCGATCTTCTTCTTCAAACGTTTCGAATCCGTAATCAAATCATCTCCGTCTCGCAACTGGAACTGGCTGCCGTCGCAACCCTTGTGCATCTGGTTAGAAACATGGAAGACACTCAATTTTTCTCCTTCTAGCATCGAAGTTTGGGGAAATCTCGACCCATAGAACTTCAAACGATCCAACTCCATCCTCATCAGCTCTGATTTTACTTCTTGAAGTTGTGTCCTGTTGTCAGCTCCATTTCGCCTTTCCGCCGCAAGGTCGTACATCTTGGCATATAGTTCGCTCTTCGCAGAGTTGATGCGGCAATTGAAGATCCTGCTCTCATTCTTGAAGAAAAACTGAGTCTTAGGCTTGACTACCGTGTTCCACCAAGTGCTTCTGTTTCTAGTGTAAATCTCACGATCCTTGAGCTGGTAGAAGTCGACGACGTATCTACACGAGATATCGTCCTTGTTGAGAAGGCTGCTGTTGAGTTTCCAGTATCCTCGCCCGCGTTGACAAAGCGCAGACTGGTCGACCAAAAACTTCATCACTACTGCTGAATGGTCCGAGAAGGCAACCGGAACCGTTCGAATTTCAACAACTTTGTCCAGAAACTGAGCCGAAACGTAAAACCGATCTAGCCGTGATGCCGATCCAGCGCGATGGAACGTGAATTCGACATTCGATCCATTACGCACATTCGCCACATCTTTGAGATGCATCGAGGTCGTCAAATCTTTCAATCCCTGGCACAAGTTCGCGGAGGTGCTCCGACTGTCACGTTTGTTAAGGACACAGTTGAAGTCCCCCCCAATGACAGTGTGTGAGCAGTTCCCCTTGATCACGTGCGGCGTGATCTCATCCCTGAACAGGTCGTCCCGTTCGCGTTTTTTGTTGGTCCCGGAGTGAGCATAAACATTGACAAGATTGATATCGTCACAGACAATGGACATAATACGTCCACTAGGATCATAAATAATGTTCCGAAATTCCTGATTCTTTCTCACAAGAATGGCAGTTCCCTTGTCATGCTCGCTTATGTTCACAAAAGCTCGGTAAGCTCCGAGGAATGAAAAATCTTCGAATAAAACTTCTTGAAGGAATATAAAATCAAGATCTTCGTTCTGAACGAAATCCCTAAGCAGTGATTTGTTGACTTCTGTCTTAATACTATTTAGATTAATGGTGGCAATTTTCTTCGAGAAGGTCATTTTAGGATAAAAATTAAACTTACTTCTGTTGTTCAGGGGATGGGGATGGTGGTGGTAGTGGTTTTTTGAAGATCTGGTCGTCCGATTGTCCATCAGACGTCGAAAGCGCTCCCTGCGGCTCGCTTGTCTCCGGAACTCCCTTAGGATGACGGCGCTGACTCCTACTCCGCGAGCGAAGTGACTGCGACCTCAGCAACTTCTTCGAGGTATCTGCTCCAGGCGAAAACGACTCCGGTCGCTTCTTCGAACGTCCCTTCCGACCTTGAAGCTGCCACTTCCCTTCTTGATCCGGTTGTTTGCCTTGGTCTGGTGTCCCTTCAGGTTCCAAATTAGGACGAAAGACGGGCGACTCCACGAGTTGAACTTGCAGAGCTGACGGTGGGGATGTCAGACCTTCACTCTGCTCCATTGCTGCTTCCATTGGTTCAACTGGCACTTCCGGCTTGTCTGGGGGAGACTGCTTCCCGCCGACTGGCTTGCCAAGGGGCGTCATCTGGCAGGAATCTGTTTCCGATAACGGCCGGTTCAGAAAACCCGGCAGCAGAGACTTCACCGCGGCCACATCGCTGTACAGCCGTCCTTGCGCTGGGGTCTTGGTAACTGGTGCTGCTCGTCGGGGACAGTTCTGCTTCACGTGATCGGGGCTCCGGCAAATGAAGCACTTGTTAACAAGACCATCATAATAAATTCTGGCTTGGAAGTGTCGGATCCGGATCTGTGGGGGTATCTCCTTGCTGATCTCCATGTACAGTCCGCGAACTGTAGAAAACACCGGGAACCCGGTATCTTGATGGTACCTTTCCCGGACCTGCTGCCGGACAGTGCCGTATTGCGATAACGCCTGATAGATTTCCTTGTCGTCAATCTCTGGGGGAAGATTGAAGACCCGCACGTACTTGAAAGAGTTGTCCGCATCCGAAACTGTTACCTCCGTGGTTGTTCCGTCCGAGTAGCTGAAGTTCAGTACCGGCTGCAGGGCCTGGATGACCGCACGCATCAAATTCTCATTTTTGAGCTTGATCATGATGGCTCCCAACTCCTTGTCCTTGTGGACCGAGTAGATTTCTTCCGGCTTGAAATGCTGTTCCCGGCAAAACTGGAACATTTCCGCGTCCGTAGGTTCCTTAGAACCACGTTTGAAGGTAACCTTCAACGTGTTAACTCGCACTCTTTTCTCCATCTTTCCACCAAACGTGGTATCCGGGTATAACCTCACTTCGCGCACACAATAGAATTCTGCAGATCGCAGCAATCACACAACGGACGAGTCCATTGTTCCGGTTGAGATAAAAGGCTTGGAATACGCTATCGACGAGCAATAGAGAAAAAACGTCTAACCACGAGCACGACTCGACGTCGAATGCACAGTTCAATTATTAGCAAATTGACATGTTTTTTCATGCATTGTTCCTCTTGCCCCAACGGGTTGTTCGTCTTGCCCCACTAGTTGAGTAGATCGTACGGAAAATCAAAATTTTAAAATCAATTTTTTACATTAAAAACAGGATTTTTTAAAAACTTGCTTTGACAAAGTCTTAGTCAAGACCTAGAATAAGATGATTATAATAAAATCCGACAGGTTTTTTTTAACTTTTTAATGGGTTATTACGAGCATTTCCTTAGCTTGTTACACTTGCCCCACTTTCCCCTATGTGGTGGGAAGTAGATAAAAAATTGTCATTTTTTTTTGTTTGGTCTAAAATGCATTAAACCAGTTCAGTTTGTTTTCAAACATTAGTTTTCAAATTATATACCTAAGGCCGTTGCAAATATTTTTCAAAGTTTATGTCCCCCCCCTTCAAAATCGCTCCGAAAAACCAGGGGGCGAAAATTTGTTTTTTTTTTTCAAAAAAACATCAAAATTTCAAAGGAAACAAATATATAATCAATTGAAAACTATTTTAAATGCATTTTCCCGCGTTTTAAATTATGTTTAGCATGTCTGAGATCAATCAAAAATATTTTATTTTCTTGTAAAATTTCAATGTACAGCACCGCAAAAAAAAATCGGCGAAAAAAAAATATCTTCAATAGAGAATTTGCAGCAAAGCTAAAAGACACATGCCGCCACCTATGAACATATAGCGTAAACCTATGATTTTTCGAAAAAATGTGTTTTTACCTTCAAAATCAACATTTTTATTGAACTTATGCCGGATTCGGATGAGAAAAATTATTTCCAACAATTTGGTGTATAACTTTCCAATATTTGTTTGATTTTTCTATGAGAAAACTGGACATTTAGAAAAAAGATAGTAATTTGGACTATTTGGCAAGAAAGTCTGTCAAAAATCAATGAAAATTGTTGAATATACGTTAACACATCTGTTATTATTTAAATAACTGTTTATTTCTTTGATATTTACGGGGAAACTCATTTTTTCGTGTTCCAAAACACGTTTTTAAAAAAAAAAAGTTCACAAATTTTTGCGCGCCCAAAAAATGATGTTCATTATTTTAAAGCAAAAAATTTTTCTCGTCTTTGGCAACTAGTTTCATTAAGATTGATGCGAGGAATCATGAGAAATAAGCGATTTTGTTCTTCAATCCAGCAGAAAGGAAAACGATTTTTGGCAAGTAACCCCATTTTGGCGCCACAAACATTTGAAACACAGGCGCGCTGCAAAACCTCAATTCTAGAATATTTTTGAAACTAATTATTGCAAAACAACTGGGCAGGTGTAAAATGCATTTTAAAACATTTTTTTCATTCAAATGTTAATAACATGGATTGTAATTTAAATTTTTATATTGTTTTGGCCCCCTCTCGACTTTGGGCAGAGTCGAGGGACATAAACTTCAAAAAAATTTTGCAACGGCCCAAGTAAGTTTTTGTACTGACGTACTAGTATTGTGGCATTTTTTCGAGACAAGATGAGTATTGCAATATTGAAACAATTTATAAAGCATTCTGTGACCATTTTTGTTTCAAAATATTGAAAATTTCAATTTTCAATATTTTGAAACAAAAACAAAACGTGAGCAACTCTCTACGAAATCGGCCGATTTCGACCATTTTTATTTTTTGTATTTTTTGATTTGACTTAAACTTTGTGGGGGCCTTCCCTATGACCAAATAAGCTATTTTGCGACATTGGTTCACCCATACAAGTCTCCATACAATTTTGGCTGCTGAGCAATTCTCTACCAAAACCGGAAAAGGATTTTATTTGTATTTTTTGATTTGGCTCAAACTTTGTGGGGGCCTTCCCTATGACCAAATAAACTATTTTGTGTGATTGGTTCATCCATACAAGTCTCCATACAATTTTGGCTGCTGCCCATACAAAAATGGTATGTAAATATTCAAACAGCTGTAAATTTTGAGTGAATTTTCTGATCAATTTGGTGTCTTCGGAAAAGTTGTAGGTATTGTTGAGGACTTTTGAGAAAAAAATAGGTACACGGAAAAAAATTGCAGATTTTTTAATCAACTTTTTTTTCACTAAAACTCAATTTCCCAAAAATATGTATTTTTTTATTTTCGAGATTTTTTGATATGTTTAGGGGACGAAAATCTGCAACTTTTGAGCCATAGAGAAACATGGTCAAAAAATCTGCCGCCGAGTTATGATTTTTTGAAAAAATAGTGATTTTTGGAAAGTATCGAAGTTTCATGCAAAAACAATTTGACATTATTTTTTAAAGTAAAATTGAATTTGCAATCGAAAAGTACTTTACAGATTTTTTGATAACGGGCTCCGTTTTCAAGATATTTGATTTGATTTAGCTTGATTTTAGCGAAATATTCGAACCTCGGGTTGCTGAGATAGAGCCGCTTTAAGAAAAATAAACACAAAAATTCTTAATCTCACCAGAACAACCCACCTTTTTCTAATGACGATATCTCAGCAAATAATGGTCCAAATTTCAATAATAAGACATGAAAAATTCGTGAAATTTTCCGATCTTTTCGAAAAAAATATTTTGATATTTTTTAAATCAAGACTAGCATTTTAAATGGGCGTAATATTCAATGTTTGGCCCTTTTAAAATGTATTTTTTTCGAAAAGATCGGAAAATTTCACGATTGTTTCATGTTTTAACATTGAGAATCGGACCATTAGTTGCTGAGATATCGTCATTAGAAAATGGCGGGTTTTTTTGGTGAGATAAAAAAAAATCAATTTTCGTGTTTCTTTTTCTTAAAGCGGCTCTTTCTCAGCAACCCGAGGTCCAATCTTCAATGTCTCTTAGACAATTTTATAGCAAATTTTCTGAACTTCTCAAAAATAGAAATGGTCACTTATGGTCACTATTTTTAAAAATTGAAAAACTGCAAATATTTCGCTAAAATCAAACATTCGGTGGCTATATTTTGAAAACGGAGCCCTTTATCAAAAAATCTGTCAAGGCAAATTGAATTTTGCATTAAAAAATAATGTCAAACTTGTTTTTGTATGAAACTTCGATTTTTTTCCAAAAATCACTTTTTTTTTCAAAAATTCATAACTCGGCGGCAGATTTTTTGACCATGTTTGTCATTGGCTCAAAAGTTGCGGATTTTTGTCCCCTAAAACATATCAAAAAATCTCGAAAATCAAAAAAATATATATTTTGGGAAATTGAGTTTAAGTGAAAAAAAGTTGATTAAAAAATCTGCAATTTTTTTTCCGTGTACCTATATTTTCTCAAAAGTCCTCAACAATACCTACAACTTTGCCCAAGACACCAAATTGATCAGAAAATTCACTCAAAAGTTACAGCTATTTGAATATTTACATACCATTTTTGTATGGACAGCAGCCAAAATTGTATGGAGACTTGTATGGGTGAACCAATGACGCAAAATAGCTTATTTGATCATGGAGAAGGCCCCCACAAAGTTTGAGCCAAATCAAAAAATACAAATAATATCCATTTCCGGGTTTGGTAGAGAATTGCTCACATGTCCATTTTTTGTTCCCCCTCGGCCTTGACCAGAATTGAACCCGAGCTAGAGCGTCCAATTTCCCGGGGCTACAAAATTCCCGGGAAACGGGAAATTTTCAACAAATTTCCCGGGAAATCCCGGGAATTCCCGGGAAATTTGAAATATGACGAAAATTATTCTGATCCTGTTTCTGATTAATATTTTGCAACAGAATTGTACAGAACGTCATCCTTAACGTCCAAAATCAGTGTGAGGATCAATGAATGGCTTGAATGCTTGTAAAAATCATGCAACATTGAGAAAATATTATAAGTTTTCTTATTGTTTATGCTTTCTTTCCAATCGTACCAAATCAAAAAAAATATTATTAGCATTTTTTGTTAAAAAGTATTTTTTTAATCAAAGGGTTTGAACAGTGAAAATCTATGCCCCACAAAAATAAAATTGTTTTTAAATTTGTCTTAGTGACCATATCGTTGAAACGAAAAAAATATCATGTAGAAATAATGTTTTTTATGGCAAATTACTTATTACAGAACAAGCATTTTCAACTTGTGAACAAAAAGATAATCATTGAATTTACCTAAAAAATCTAATTTCTAGCGCTTTTTAACTTGAAACACTGTTTCATGAAACCAAACTCACAGTTTTACAAAAATTGAAGCGAGTTTTTGAAATATGGTTGGATTCTTTGGGTAAACTTCAAAAGATTTTTCATGGTTCCATTTATGGAATGATTTTAGTTATCTGGTTAAATGTCCTTATAAATTAATTAGTTTAAAATAATTTTCATAGTGTAAAAGTGGTTGAAATTAAACGATATTTTTTCATATTTTAAATTTAACGGTAATATCTTGAATACTTTTAAACAAATTCTTCTCGAACAGCCCTTTTGAAAAAATAATTATATCAATTAAATTTTCATCCAATTTGGTCAAGGTAAACAAAAATGGTGAATATCTTATTTTCAAATGATATAACAAAAAAAGTCGTTAAAATAAATTGTCGAAAAGAAAATAGGCAATATTCATTCCATAATAGGGTAATTTTTGTTGCCCAACATATAATTAAACAATATTCCTAGTTGTGAATGCTTCAGGAATAAATATTATCTGAATTAAAACTTGACATGAAATTAACAGACAAAGTTCAATATGAACATTAAATTGAAATGAATAAAATCAAATAAGGTTCTCTATTTATTATTTTTTGTATGATTTCAAAACATTGGTGCCAAAAAGGTAGAAAAATGTATACTTCCGTTTGGATTTCGGGAATTCCCGGGAAATTTACAAATTTCCCGGGAAACGGGAAATATTTTTTTACGGGAAATCCCGGGAATTCCCGGGATTTTTTTTCCCGGGACGGGAAATTGGACGCTCTAACCCGAGCTGAGGGATAACAACTTCAAATAAAATTCTTACCAGCCTAAACGTTAAATCATGACTTTACGATCTATTGTACCAGTTGTTGTAAATTAAAATTGTAATTTTTTTAACAATAAAATGTAATAGCAACATAAAAATGTAATTACACTTGCAACGGGTTGATGAAAAACATATTCTTCCACGTTTTGAAACAAAGCCGGTTTCGGTCTGTTTTTAAACATAAACCAACTTATAATGAGCAAATCAAATTTAAGCTTCAGACTAAGCTTTTCTATGATGACAATCCGCGTCTTTTCCAATATATATATCTCCCCCAGCTTGTCTCACTTTAAAATAGCCCTATAATATCGAGGAGACATGCCTCCCAGCGCCACCAGATGAGCAGCAGCACGGTGACAATACGGGAAAACTTTGGCGTATCATCTTATCGAAAAACTTTTCTCAATATATACGCTTTAACGCTCCAGCACACACACTTGCTCTCGGTGAAAACTTCCTGTATGTTTCAACCATCTTCCTCTTTGACTCTTTTGGAAATGCTTCCGAAATAGAGACAGCCAAAAGTTCGCTTTTCATTACAGGAAATTTGGGGGAGAAAAATTTTATCAGATGGAAAATTTGCCAACCTTACACCAACTTATGCTCTCTGTCGGTAGTCTTCTGGTCTGTATTTTAAGGTAGTTGGTCATATAATTAACCTTAATAGTTTACAAGTTTAAAACTGATTGGTCGAAGAATGATTTTAGGGATCAGTACCTTTTGTAGGAAGAATATGTCTGTTCATATGTTTTCATTGGAGTAATTTTTGGAAGATGAGTTCTCAAAGCAAACGGAAGCAAAGATTTCCATAGAAAGCGTGTTTTTAAAAAGTTTCTTTAATGCCAACGTTTCTGTTTGATTTTAATCTTAAAAGTTACTAGCCTTTTCGCATGTATCTTCAATGAAATTGATATGAATATAAAGTGAGGCTTTTCTCGCTAGGAAAATTCGAACTCACATGCAAATGCGAAAATTGAAAAAAAGATAAACGCGAGTCTAGCTCCATCGTTTCAACGGGTTATATTTGCTGGGGAAAAACCCTCCACGCCAAGGTAACGAGCCCTGGCGGACCCATTGCTTGCAAATTTGTTTCGCCAAGTCGAAGAAAAATGCCAGCTTTTCTTTCTTTCCCAATCATTGCCCCAACAGAGAAAAAAAAACTCATGCATTGCATACACGAGCCATTGGCAAATATTCAGCGTGTTTCCCTTTCTCATGAGCAAATTGGTCCCCTGTTGAATGTCGTGTGGAGAAGAAAATCGAGCGCAAATAAAATGTGACTGCGATACTTTCCCGCCTCAAGCCCCCTCCCCTTTTTGCTTTGTGGACATTCGATGGGGAAACTAAAATATACATCAACTTGCCCTCGGGTGTGTTATTTTTCAAACCCCTTTTTCGGAGCGATTTTTGGGGAATCCGCTTTTTGGATTCGAGTTGAACTTTGCTACGGCTGAGGGATGGTGTTGGGATTTAGGAAAGTTTCACTGGATTATGGATGCGATGCTAGGGGAAATGTTTTGTTGAATTTCTTTGTTTTGTTTGTTAAGCATATTTGAATAAATTTTCTATTTATCAAAAAGATTTTTAAAAGTCATGGAAAATTGATTGTACCAAAAAATGTGAAGTTACATTAAAATTGCAGTAACTTTTGACTCTAAGTGCAAATTGGCCTGTCAAAAAAAAAAAATATATATATATATATATATATATATATATATATACAGCAATTCCATTTGAAAAGAGCCTAAACCAAAAAAGTTCTCCGATCGGGCTCAAAATTTTCTGGGGTTCCTTGGCCAAAATAATTAGACCCGTATTTTTGTTTGGCCATTAGGTGGCCTACATCGTGCTAGGGTGGTTCAAAAATGGCAATTTTCGTCATTTTTCGCAAAAACCACTTTTTCTAAAATCATATCTCCGCGCCATTTCATCCGATTTTAGCTGTCTTAGACGCAAAAGAAAGGTGATGAGTTTGGCTATTTGGGAAAAATAGTAAAAGTTCCAAAATCTAGCTTAACTATTGAAAAAGTCGTATGAAAACTTAAAATGGCGTTTTGACCGTGTCTGGACCAAAGAGCCTATGTCTGAAAATATTTTTATCGGATTCCTCGGAAAATTTCACATAACATATCAAAAAATTGGCGATGTCGAACCGTACGTTTTGGAGATACGATTTTTTGAAAATAAAACTGCGTTTTTCGACGCGCCACGCGCAAAAACGGGAAAATGACGAAATCGGCAAAAAATCAACTTTTTTCACTAAAACTGCGATAACTTTAAAATTTCAGCGATGACCTATACATGTCTGGGTACCAAAATTTTCGTAATTGAGAGACGCAACTTTTGGTACCATAACATCTATAGGTCATCGCTGAAATTTTAAAGTTATCGCAGTTTTAGTGGAAAAAGTTGATTTTTTGCCGATTTCGTCATTTTCCCGTTTTTGCGCGTGGCGCGTCGAAAAACGCAGTTTTTTTTTTCAAAAAATCATATCTCGGAAACGTACGGTTCGACATCGCCAATTTTTTGATATGTTAGGGGAACTATACCCTTTCTCAGCCTATTTCTATTATCGGCCTATCATCACTTTGATCATGAATTACAGCTTTCATAAAGTGTTTTTGACTGTTACAAAGTTACAAATAGCTAAAATTAAAGTGAGCAAGCAACTCTCTATTGTTGATACATCTGAAAATGTTGATTTAATAGCGGAAAACGGCAAAAGTGATGAGAATTGGTCGAATGGCTTAGAGTGATTAAAATGGGTATATTTCCCCTATGTGAAATTTTCCGAGGAATCCGATAAAAATATTTTCAGACATAGGCTCTTTGGTCCAGACACGGTCAAAACGCCATTTTAAGTTTTCATACGACTTTTTCAATAGTTAAGCTAGATTTTGGAACTTTACTATTTTTCCCAAATAGCCAAACTCATCACCTTTCTTTGCGTCTAAGACAGCTAAAATCGGATGAAATGGCGCGGAGATATGATTTTTAGAAAAAGTGGTTTTGCGAAAAATGACGAAAATTGCCATTTGAACCACCTAGCACGATGTAGGCCACCTAATGGCCAAACAAAAATGGGTCTAATTATTTTGGCCAAGGAACCCCAGAAAAATTTTGAGCCCGATCGAGAACTTTTTTGGTTTAGGCTCTTTTCAAATGGAATTGCTATATATATATATATATATATATATATATATATATATATATATATATATATATATATATATATATATATATATATATATATATTAGTTACGGAAATTGTCTTCCGTATAATTGATCGACGTCACCAACATCATCAGCACAGCCGATAACAGTTATCCAAACTGCCAACAAAGCATAACTTCGTTTACCTCGCCGTGATTTGAGCAAGTTGCTCGATTAATGCTCAATAAGCAAAACCTCAGTACCTCATGTGTGAGGCTCTGGGGGACTTTTCGAATACAATAAAATAAGAACGTTTTGGACAGTCAAACTCAACACTTTGGAGTAATCAATTAAGAGAAACCACCCTTTCATAATGGGACCTTTATAACTGGCGCAGTCGATTCTTCGCCGGAAGGTGGCTGTGCCCAGTGATTCAAATTGTCGTTCGCGAAAATCTCGATAGTGAGACCAAAAGTGCAAGTTAATGCAAAAAACACAGCAGTTGTTCAGGAGCAGAAATTCGTCACCAACGGCTCTGGAGATCAGGAGTGAAGCAACCAAGGAAATCGCCTGGTGAAGCAGCCACCGACCGAAGAAGATGAACCAACGTTATCCGCTGGATACTACGGCAAGAGGCGTGATACCATCGTGTGCACATCGCGAAAAACTCGGATCCGAGTTCAGGAGGGCAGCACGACGTGGACTTCAAAACCTTCGACGAGGAGGACAAATGAACAGCGTTAACCGGATTTTCAACAAGCAACAAAATTTAAATTGAAAAAAAAATCTAAATTCAAAATTCAAAAATACTTTTCCAAATTTGATAAGTAAAGTGAGTGTGTGTGAGTGAAAAAAAAAACAAAGAAAACCATTTCAAAATTATGTAGCAAAAAAAATCAGTTAATCGAGTGTGTTTGAAATTGTTATGAGGCAACATTACAATGAAATAATAGTTTGTTTGTAATAGTTAATTACAAGTCTCAATTTGTAATTCAGAGTTACATTAATGTAACAAACGAAGATGTAATTAAGGATTACGTAATCTTTAAATACAGTTGGCTCTCTGGCTGTCGATCTTCTCGATATCAATATTACTCCATGTACCGATTAATTCTTCAGTCTCTTCAAACTGCATACTTTGATTGTCTTTATTCCTCGATATTTTCTCTTGCTTGAAGGATCTCTTCCTCGACGGTCCCTTGGATTCTATTTGCTTTAAACATCTATTCTGGTTGTCAATAATTTCACTTTCTCATGGCTTGCATAGACATTTTTCTTTGAGAAACGAAGCTTTGAAGGGTGTTTGACATTTCTTTGTTTTTGTTTGCTGGACGTTGCCATGATTCGCTCCCATAGCTGGTTAGCAAGAAAAAAAAATTTCCATCGAGTCTTCATTTTGTATCGTTCTGTAAACTGATGCTTCTCTTCCTCGACGGTCCCTTGGATATTGACAACCAGAGAGTCGACTGTACAAATATGTAACACTGAATCACAATGTTTCAATCATCAACAAAGAAGCTTGTGATTTTTCAAACTCGCTAAGTGACCTGTTTGGCAGTTCTATCGGATGGAAACTTTCTGTGCAGTCGATACGGATCGGGACGATCCTTTCTTGGTGAGGGAGCAGTTACGGAAATTGTCTTCCGTATAATTGATCAACGTCACCAACATCATCAGCACAGCCGACAACAGTTATCCAAACTGCCAACAAAGCATAACTTCGTTTACCTCGCCGTGATTTAAGCAAGTTGCTCGATTAATGCTCAATAAGCAAAACCTCAGTACCTCATGTGTGAGGCTTTGGGGGACTTTTCGAATACAATAAAATCAGAACGTTTTGGACAGTCAAACTCAACACTTTGGAGTAATCAGTTAAGAGAAACCACCCTTTCATAATGGGACCTTTATAACTTATTTGTTTTTCAGAGCTCTTAAAGTGTCCCGAATATAACTTTTTTCTAAAACTTAACATCGAATTAACACGTTCAAAAACTAATTTTTGAAGGTTTGATCAGATACTTTCTCTAATTTTTGTCGTAGAAGCCGTAGATTTTTAGATGAAATTTTGGTGAGGTCAAAGTTGCTTAGATTGGCAGAAGATAAAAACATTCCTGGAAAGCTAGATTTTCAAAATTACCCTAATCATGAATTACCCTAATTTTTGACCAAATCAAAATTTGCTTCTTTCCTAGTCTCCTTCCATTTGCAACAACTCTTTTGAGGACACCAAGACTCCAAAACATCACAATTTGTGAAAAAAATCATTTTCCACTTAATTTTGCGATCTGGGCCACGGTGCAGTGTCTGAAATACAATTGTAAACAGATACAATAAAATTTCGTAGAAAATAAGGGAAAATCTAAATTTTTATATTTAATGTTGAAATATGAAGGTACGTTTAAAATCAAACCACATAATTTAGGATCATCACCAAGTAAAAATATGCCAAATATAATTGAAAATTAAAACAAAAATATTAATTCTGGTTCGTGGTTTGGTAATACAGTCCAGACTCGATTATCCGATGTTCCATTATTCGAAGGTATGTAAAATTTCGTATTTTTTATTTTCTTCCTTTTAACATCAAATTCGAATTCTGCGACCCCATTTTAGTCGAATTGGAATAGTTGATTGCCTTAATAATTACAAAACTCATTTTTTCAATATTTCATCACAATCATTTTGGCCGCCATATTGGATTCAAAAACTCTAAATCTCTTCTGAGTAGTTTGGAGGCCATACTTAAGCTCAACAATCAAAAATAGGATAACGATTTTTTTTGTGGTTCGATTTTCCGAAGATTTGATTATACGTAGGGAAATTTTTCTGAGGTCTTCGGATAATCGAGTCTGGATTGAAAAAGTAAAAAGGTAATCATCATACAGCAATTTTCCACGAAACATCATGGTTCGGAATAAAAAAAAATGTCCAATCGTTGGTCGAAATAATTAGTTTCGTATTTTTTGTTATACCGTGTGTGGGTGGTCCACAGTTTTTAGTTTTTAGTTTTTAGTTTTTAGTTTTTAGTTTTTAGTTTTTAGTTTTTAGTTTTTAGTTTTTAGTTTTTAGTTTTTAGTTTTTAGTTTTTAGTTTTTAGTTTTTAGTTTTTAGTTTTTAGTTTTTAGTTTTAGTTTTTAGTTTTTAGTTTTTAGTTTTAGTTTTTAGTTTTTAGTTTTTAGTTTTTAGTTTTTAGTTTTTAGTTTTTAGTTTTTAGTTTTTAGTTTTTAGTTTTTAGTTTTAGTTTTTAGTTTTAGTTTTTAGTTTTAGTTTTAGTTTTTAGTTTTTAGTTTTTAGTTTTTAGTTTTTAGTTTTTAGTTTTTAGTTTTTAGTTTTTAGTTTTTAGTTTTTAGTTTTTAGTTTTTAGTTTTTAGTTTTTAGTTTTTAGTTTTTAGTTTTTAGTTTTTAGTTTTTAGTTTTTAGTTTTTAGTTTTTAGTTTTAGTTTTAGTTTTTAGTTTTTAGTTTTTAGTTTTTAGTTTTTAGTTTTTAGTTTTTAGTTTTTAGTTTTTAGTTTTAGTTTTTAGTTTTTAGTTTTTAGTTTTTAGTTTTTAGTTTTTAGTTTTTAGTTTTTAGTTTTTAGTTTTTAGTTTTTAGTTTTAGTTTTTAGTTTTTAGTTTTTAGTTTTTAGTTTTAGTTTTTAGTTTTTAGTTTTTAGTTTTTAGTTTTTAGTTTTTAGTTTTTAGTTTTTAGTTTTTAGTTTTTAGTTTTAGTTTTTAGTTTTTAGTTTTTAGTTTTTAGTTTTTAGTTTTTAGTTTTTAGTTTTTAGTTTTTAGTTTTTAGTTTTAGTTTTTAGTTTTTAGTTTTTAGTTTTTAGTTTTTAGTTTTTAGTTTTAGTTTTTAGTTTTAGTTTTAGTTTTTAGTTTTTAGTTTTTAGTTTTTAGTTTTTAGTTTTTAGTTTTTAGTTTTTAGTTTTTAGTTTTTAGTTTTTAGTTTTTAGTTTTAGTTTTTAGTTTTTAGTTTTAGTTTTTAGTTTTTAGTTTTTAGTTTTTAGTTTTAGTTTTTAGTTTTTAGTTTTAGTTTTTAGTTTTTAGTTTTAGTTTTTAGTTTTAGTTTTTAGTTTTTAGTTTTTAGTTTTAGTTTTTAGTTTTTAGTTTTTAGTTTTTAGTTTTAGTTTTTAGTTTTTAGTTTTAGTTTTTAGTTTTAGTTTTTAGTTTTTAGTTTTAGTTTTAGTTTTTAGTTTTTAGTTTTTAGTTTTAGTTTTTAGTTTTTAGTTTTTAGTTTTAGTTTTTAGTTTTAGTTTTTAGTTTTTAGTTTTTAGTTTTTAGTTTTAGTTTTAGTTTTTAGTTTTTAGTTTTAGTTTTTAGTTTTTAGTTTTAGTTTTTAGTTTTTAGTTTTTAGTTTTTAGTTTTTAGTTTTTAGTTTTTAGTTTTTAGTTTTTAGTTTTTAGTTTTTAGTTTTAGTTTTTAGTTTTTAGTTTTTAGTTTTAGTTTTTAGTTTTTAGTTTTAGTTTTTAGTTTTTAGTTTTTAGTTTTTAGTTTTTAGTTTTAGTTTTTAGTTTTTAGTTTTTAGTTTTTAGTTTTTAGTTTTTAGTTTTTAGTTTTTAGTTTTAGTTTTTAGTTTTAGTTTTTAGTTTTTAGTTTTTAGTTTTTAGTTTTTAGTTTTAGTTTTAGTTTTTAGTTTTAGTTTTAGTTTTTAGTTTTTAGTTTTAGTTTTTAGTTTTTAGTTTTAGTTTTTAGTTTTAGTTTTTAGTTTTTAGTTTTTAGTTTTTAGTTTTTAGTTTTTAGTTTTTAGTTTTAGTTTTTAGTTTTAGTTTTTAGTTTTTAGTTTTTAGTTTTTAGTTTTTAGTTTTTAGTTTTAGTTTTTAGTTTTTAGTTTTAGTTTTTAGTTTTTAGTTTTTAGTTTTTAGTTTTTAGTTTTTAGTTTTTAGTTTTTAGTTTTTAGTTTTTAGTTTTTAGTTTTTAGTTTTTAGTTTTTAGTTTTTAGTTTTAGTTTTTAGTTTTTAGTTTTTAGTTTTTAGTTTTTAGTTTTTAGTTTTTAGTTTTTAGTTTTTAGTTTTTAGTTTTTAGTTTTTAGTTTTAGTTTTTAGTTTTAGTTTTAGTTTTTAGTTTTTAGTTTTTAGTTTTTAGTTTTTAGTTTTAGTTTTTAGTTTTTAGTTTTTAGTTTTTAGTTTTTAGTTTTTAGTTTTTAGTTTTTAGTTTTTAGTTTTTAGTTTTTAGTTTTTAGTTTTTAGTTTTTAGTTTTTAGTTTTTAGAAAAAGTGCGGTGCTTCGGTGGACGCGCAGTTCTGTTTTTTCGTGATCATTTTCGTCTCTTTTGTGTTGCTATTTGTGTGCATGGGGTGATTGGGCATAATAATTGAATAATGCCATCAGAAGTGCGGTGCTTCGGTGGACGCGCAGTCCTGTTTTTTCGTGATAATTTTTGTCTCTTTTGTGTCGCTCTTTGTGTGCATGAGGTGATTGGGCATAATAATTGAATAATGTCATCAAAAGTGCGGTGCTTCTTGGGACGCGCAGTTCTGTTTTTCGTGATAATTTTTGTCTCTTTTGTGTCGCTCTTTGTGTGCATGGGGTGATTGGGCATAATAATTGAATAATGCCATCAAGTGCGGTGCTTCGGTGGACGCGCAGTCCTGTTTTTCGTGATAATTTTTGTCTCTTTTGTGTCGCTCTTTGTGTGCATGAGGTGATTGGGCATAATAATTGAATAATGTCATCAAAAGTGCGGTGCTTCTTGGGACGCGCAGTTCTGTTTTTTCGTGATAATTTTGTCTCTTTTGTGTCGCTCTTTGTGTGCATGGGGTGATTGGGCATAATAATTGAATAATGCCATCAGAAGTGCGGTGCTTCGGTGGACGCGCAGTCCTGTTTTTCGTGATAATTTTGTCTCTTTTGTGTCGCTCTTTGTGTGCATGAGGTGATTGGGCATAATAATTGAATAATGTCATCAAAAGTGCGGTGCTTCTTGGGACGCGCAGTTCTGTTTTTTCGTGATAATTTTTGTCTCTTTTGTGTCGCTCTTTGTGTGCATGGGGTGATTGGGCATAATAATTGAATAATGCCATCAGAAGTGCGGTGCTTCGGTGGACGCGCAGTCCTGTTTTTTCGTGATAATTTTTGTCTCTTTTGTGTCGCTCTTTGTGTGCATGGGGTGATTGGGCATAATAATTGAATAATGCCATCAGAAGTGCGGTGCTTCTTGGGACGCGCAGTTCTGTTTTTTCGTGATAATTTTGTCTCTTTTGTGTCGCTCTTTGTGTGCATGGGGTGATTGGGCATAATAATTGAATAATGCCATCAGAAGTGCGGTGCTTCGGTGGACGCGCAGTCCTGTTTTTCGTGATAATTTTTGTCTCTTTGTGTCGCTCTTTGTGTGCATGGGGTGATTGGGCATAATAATTGAATAATGCCATCAGAAGTGCGGTGCTTCTTGGGACGCGCAGTTCTGTTTTTCGTGATAATTTTGTCTCTTTTGTGTCGCTCTTTGTGTGCATGGGGTGATTGGGCATAATAATTGAATAATGCCATCAGAAGTGCGGTGCTTCGGTGGACGCGCAGTCCTGTTTTTTCGTGATAATTTTTGTCTCTTTTGTGTCGCTCTTTGTGTGCATGAGGTGATTGGGCATAATAATTGAATAATGTCATCAAAAGTGCGGTGCTTCTTGGGACGCGCAGTTCTGTTTTTTCGTGATAATTTTTGTCTCTTTTGTGTCGCTCTTTGTGTGCATGGGGTGATTGGGCATAATAATTGAATAATGCCATCAGAAGTGCGGTGCTTCGGTGGACGCGCAGTCCTGTTTTTTCGTGATAATTTTTGTCTCTTTTGTGTCGCTCTTTGTGTGCATGAGGTGATTGGGCATAATAATTGAATAATGTCATCAAAAGTGCGGTGCTTCTTGGGACGCGCAGTTCTGTTTTTTCGTGATAATTTTTGTCTCTTTTGTGTCGCTCTTTGTGTGCATGGGGTGATTGGGCATAATAATTGAATAATGCCATCAGAAGTGCGGTGCTTCGGTGGACGCGCAGTCCTGTTTTTTCGTGATAATTTTTGTCTCTTTTGTGTCGCTCTTTGTGTGCATGAGGTGATTGGGCATAATAATTGAATAATGCCATCAGAAGTGCGGTGCTTCGGTGGACGCGCAGTCCTGTTTTTTCGTGATAATTTTTGTCTCTTTTGTGTCGCTCTTTGTGTGCATGAGGTGATTGGGCATAATAATTGAATAATGTCATCAAAAGTGCGGTGCTTCTTGGGACGCGCAGTTCTGTTTTTCGTGATAATTTTTGTCTCTTTTGTGTCGCTCTTTGTGTGCATGGGGTGATTGGGCATAATAATTGAATAATGCCATCAGAAGTGCGGTGCTTCGGTGGACGCGCAGTCCTGTTTTTTCGTGATAATTTTTGTCTCTTTTGTGTCGCTCTTTGTGTGCATGAGGTGATTGGGCATAATAATTGAATAATGCCATCAGAAGTGCGGTGCTTCGGTGGACGCGCAGTCCTGTTTTTTCGTGATAATTTTTGTCTCTTTTGTGTCGCTCTTTGTGTGCATGGGGTGATTGGGCATAATAATTGAATAATGCCATCAGAAGTGCGGTGCTTCGGTGGACGCGCAGTCCTGTTTTTTCGTGATAATTTTTGTCTCTTTTGTGTCGCTCTTTGTGTGCATGGGGTGATTGGGCATAATAATTGAATAATGCCATCAGAAGTGCGGTGCTTCGGTGGACGCGCAGTCCTGTTTTTTCGTGATAATTTTTGTCTCTTTTGTGTCGCTCTTTGTGTGCATGGGGTGATTGGGCATAATAATTGAATAATGCCATCAGAAGTGCGGTGCTTCTTGGGACGCGCAGTTCTGTTTTTTCGTGATAATTTTTGTCTCTTTTGTGTCGCTCTTTGTGTGCATGGGGTGATTGGGCATAATAATTGAATAATGCCATCAGAAGTGCGGTGCTTCGGTGGACGCGCAGTCCTGTTTTTTCGTGATAATTTTTGTCTCTTTTGTGTCGCTCTTTGTGTGCATGGGGTGATTGGGCATAATAATTGAATAATGCCATCAGAAGTGCGGTGCTTCGGTGGACGCGCAGTTCTGTTTTTTCGTGATAATTTTTGTCTCTTTTGTGTCGCTCTTTGTGTGCATGAGGTGATTGGGCATAATAATTGAATAATGCCTTCAAAAGTGCGGTGCTTCGGTGGACGCGCAGTTCTGTTTTTTCGTGATAATTTTCGTCTCTTTTGTGTTGCTATTTGTGTGCATGGGGTGATTGGTTTTATGTGAGTAGGTTTTATGTGATTAGTTTTATTTTTTTATGTTATTTTCTTTCTCTCCATTTCCTCAGTTTGATTTGCGATGCCTTTCCGTCGGATCGTGTTTTTTTTCGCGTTCGTCGTCGGTGTGTTTTTCGTTTTTTTTTTCGCGTGCGTGTATGTGTGTAAAAGTGCGGCTGGTTCTGGTTGTCATCGATGACAATTGAGCCAGTCTTATTTGCGATGCCTTTCGGTCGGGTAGCAGGGTTTTTTTCGCGTTCGTCGTCGGTGTGCAATAACAACAAAACCTTATCATACCATTTCAGCTCGATAAACATCGTAACTCGTCGTTCGCTTCGTTAATCAGTACCCCACTAAACATGAATCATGTAAAACTCGTAAAAACATCTGAATTAAAAAGTCAGACTGTTAAATTCTTCATCATTTAATTCCAAATAATTTTGGTTCTATCTTTCCACAGCCGGCTGTCTAAGATAAATCCATTTCAATTAAAAGTTAACAGCCGATAAACGGGAAATGACTCATCCGCAGCATCCGATTGCTTGCCTTGAGATTAAAACATAATACCTTTCAACAAACACTATGATTTTGGGTCGCATCATCATCTTCTATGATGAATCCTGACCAAACACCCTATCCTACTAACAAATTTTCAGGTTCCTGGCGCTTGTGGGGTGTAAGCACAGAGTAAATCAGCTGCCCTAGTAGCAACCTGCGCTAACTAACATTCCCGTCCCTTAAAATCGAGATCTACAAACTGACATGGCGGGCGCCGTTGGTGGCCAATGACTGTTACCTATTCGCAACTGATCTAGCTTTAGCAATCATGGTGTTTTATCTTTTCAGCGCATTCATACATGCTGTTGATAAGGGAAACACCACTAGATCGTCGAAGCCTATAATCAGTAGTGCTGAAAGGATATTACGGTTCTGTTCAGCAACGGAGGGGCAACCATGGGTGATCTCTCATGCTCATGCTCATGCTCATGTTTAGTTTTTAGTTTTTAGTTTTTAGTTTTTAGTTTTTAGTTTTTAGTTTTTAGTTTTTAGTTTTTAGTTTTTAGTTTTTAGTTTTTAGTTTTTAGTTTTTAGTTTTTAGTTTTTAGTTTTTAGTTTTTAGTTTTTAGTTTTTAGTTTTTAGTTTTTAGTTTTTAGTTTTTAGTTTTTAGTTTTTAGTTTTTAGTTTTTAGTTTTTAGTTTTTAGTTTTTAGTTTTTAGTTTTTAGTTAGAAAAATTCTTATTGCCATGATTTTTTGTTAGAGGATATAAATTTAGCATTGTTTACAATATTTTTAAAAATTCTTTTTACAAGAAAATGTTTGATCATATTTCATTCATTAAAGTTCGAAAAAAAACACACACACACACACACACAGTCCAAGATATATTAATATTTTTGTAAATCGGGAAAAATGTTACAATGCTTCCCAAGATACATGGAAAATTGATAAGTATTTTGCTTGAAATCATGCTTTAAGTGCTTTACATCAGCTTTTTTTTAAATCGCGGTCCACTCAGTTTATTTACGATTTCATTTTACATTATCAAATCCCTACTCACCAAAATAAATGAACCCTTCTTTTCATAATTATCATGTTACGGGAGAATCTCCCCGTCTAAAGTAGGTGCAAATCGGTATCTCGAGACAGAGCCTCTTTCCACTTTTCAACCCCATATCAACATCACAATAAACCTTGTGGCTTTTCTTGCGGCAGCATTTTCCCATTTTTTTAAGGGGGGAAGAAAATGAAGAAAATTCCACCCTTTTCACACAACTGACTTCGCCGGAAGGTGGCTGCTCCTCTGATACAGCAACCAGCCATGGAAAATTCAACGAATGGAAGGAGTGGAAAATTTTGCACCTCCTTAAGAAAAGGATGAATATTTTTTTCGCTTTCTTTGCTCGGTTTTTCCACACTTCGTGGAAGCAATTTTACGCCTACCAGAGATTGAAACGACCAACGAGTTTTTCCGCGGGAACGGAAGGGGAAAATGGAGCACAAATTCGTAGAATATAATAATTTTCCTTTTGTTTCACTTAAAGTGGGCTTGGTTGCGGGAAAATAAGGTTTTAATGTACACACCTGCTTGAGGAAGATGGGTTAATCTGTTTAGAAAAAAAGTGGTTTTAATGATTCTTTGGTTTGCGTTGAAATATTCTGGAATTAATAAGTTCTGATTTTAAGACAATTTGGACAAGCTTTTAGGTAATTCGAAAAACAATAATTTAATGTGTTTGAATCAACTAAATTAAACAAAATCAAGATCTTATCAATTTCTCATGCTGAAATATTAAATCCGATCAATACAAAAAAATCTTTCGAGAAAAACTTTTTTTCCCCTTTTCTCTTGTACAATCAATAATTGATGTTTGCAAATCCGTCTGTCTTTTGAATCGGATTTTAATTATCGCTGCATCCTTAGCGTTTACACGAGTGGAAATGATTGCAAAAAATCCATTATCATCGCGGGATTTGTTTTACAACTCTGTGATAAAGACGGCTCATACCAAACAAGATAACTGTGTAGGAGTCAATCCATCTAAAAGAACAGAAAGGTGTTACATGCGATATTTGTAATTATAATATTTATAATTTACGTAAACGGAATTTTTTGCTGTAATTTGTTCATTTGTTTTGTTTTTGGAAAAGGTAATTCTTGTTTTTTTAAACTAATAAAATAAGTTGAAGTTTTATTCAATCTACAAAACCTAACAAACTAAATGCAATCTTTTTTTTTAGCTTGAAGTTTGTTAAATTTGCTTGTTGCAATTTAATTCTGCAAAACATATTTTGCAAGAATGATAAAAATAATTCTGCATTGAAAACTTTTAGGTACCAAGAGATTTCCGTTCGTTTTCCCATTTACCATTGCACCATTTTTAATTAAAAATCTGCTCGTCATATTCTTCTTTTTTGCAATGCTGATTCTGCCCAGGTTCTGGAACGAATGAGTTGATAAGTTCATCATGCTCTAGCCTAGCTCATCAGCATGGTTTGAGTCAATTCCCAAGTGACAGTGATGGTAGGAAAAATGAACTAAAATGAACTATATAGGATCAATTTCATTACGATTCCCAAAATGGAGCCTGATCCCACAGGTCGCATGATTCGAATTGTAGCTCGCTTTCGTTGCGTTACGCACGTGCAAAAGTGACCCCCCCCCCTTTTGGCTTGGCAGTCAGTCAAAGCCCTAAATCAACTGACGCATGGGTTTGGGTGGTACGTGACACGAATCACTCGACACGTGGCGGTCGCTTGGCCACGTTCGTGTACCACACACAGAGACCTCACACCTTTTGTGCTGGTTATGACGGGTTGAAAGTGCTGAAAATTAGTTGTGTGAGAGATGAGTAAATTTAAATCGGCTTTGAAACATATTTGGAATCAACAAAAAATCAATCTTTTATTAATTTCACAAAATTCAAAAAAGACAAAGAGGAACGTTGCTACAAACACACACACACACACAAATTAAAAGGATCAGTGGCATGAATGAAAGCAATTTGAAACGTGACAGATTAGAGACTGAAACGCACCACACCACAGCACAGAATGGAAGAAAATTAACTCGGCTAAGCTTACCTTCTTGAGAGTCCAAGTCGTCCGTGGGGAAGCTGGAGCAAAATAACATTTTCAACAGATGTCAGGAGGGTTACTCTTTTATTTTCGATAATGTTGCAACCTGGGCTGCGGGATCGGGTCTTATTTCAAACGACTCCGATTCGGTTTTCTGAGTTAAGCCGACTCCGACTCCGGCTCCGACTTTCAACTCCAACTGACTCCGACTCCGGCCTACCAACTCTAGCTGACTCCGATTTTGACTTCTGCTTTCCAGCTTCAGCTTCCGACTCCGGCTCCGACTCCGACTCCGACACCTACTCTGTATTAGGAATATTAAAAAATATCAATCACATCACTCAAATTTGCGCAAATACCGTAAACGCGGATGACATTTATGATGTAATATTAAAAAAACCCTATTAAGTTTCTATGTTACAAGTTTTAAACGTTTTTTAAATAAATTGAACATATGATTTAACTGACCTCAAATTTACATCCATATTACTAAAAGTTAATAAACCCTGAATATACAGTTTTATCAAACAGGAAATTGTTTGAATAATATTACAATTACTACCTAAACAAATATTTACTTGTTCAAATAAAACATTAAAAGAAATTTGACGTATGACATCAATTTGAAGACTTGTGGGCTGAAATTTTTATGAAACACAGTAACTAACAATGTTACCCTGGTTTTAAAATAAACAATTTATGTACATCATAATTATTTTTTTTAAACTCTTTTGAATTTATGAGCAGTTCTCTAGGATTTCGGTCATTCGATTTTTTTTGTATTTTTTTAATCCGACTGAAACTTTTTTGGTGCCTTCGGTATGCCCAAAGAAGCCATTTTGCATCATTAGTTTGTCCATATAATTTTCCATACAAATTCGGCAGCTGTCCATACAAAAATGATGTATGAAAATTCAAAAATCAGTATCTTTTGAAGGAATTTTTTGATCGATTTGGTGTCTTCGGCAAAGTTGTAGGTATGGATACGGACTACACTGGAAAAAAATAATACACGGTAAAAAAAATTTGGTGATTTTTTTATTTAACTTTTTATCACTAAAACTTGATTTACAAAAAAACACTATTTTTAATTTTTTTTTTATTTTTTGATATGTTTTAGAAGGCATAAAATGCCAACTTTTCAGAAATTTCCAGGTTGTGCAAAAATCACTGACCGAGTTATGAATTTTTAATCAATACTGATTTTTCAAAAATCGAAATTTTGGTCGTAAAATTTTTCAACTTCATTTTTCGATGTAAAATCAAATTTGCAATCAAAAGTACTTTACTGAAATTTTGATAAAGTGCACCGTTTTCAAGTTATAGCCATATTTAAGTGACTTTTTGAAAATAGTCGCAGTTTTCATTTTTAAATTAGTGCACATGTTTGCCCAGTTTTGAAAAAATATTTTTGAAAAGCTGAGAAAATTCTCTATATTTTGCTTATTTGGACTTTGTTGATACGACCTTTAGTTGCTGAGATATTGCAATGCAAAGGTTTAAAAACAGGAAAATTGATGTTTTCTAAGTTTCACCCAAACAACCCACCATTTTCTATCGTCAATATCTCAGCAACTAATGGTCCGATTTTCAATGTTAATATATGAAACATTTGTGAAATTTTCCGATCTCTTCGAAAAAATATTTTGGAATTTTCAAATCAAGACTAACATTTCACAAAGGCCAAACATTCAATATTACGCCCTTTTAAAATGTTTGTCTTGATTTGAAAATTCCAAAAATATTTTTTCGAAAAGATCGGAAAATTTCACAATTGTTTCATATATTAACATTGAAAATCGGACCATTAGTTGCTGAGATATTGACGATAGAAAATGGTGGGTTGTTTGGGTGAAACTTAGAAAACATCAATTTTCCTGTTTTTAAACCTTTGCATTGCAATATCTCAGCAACTAAAGGTCGTATCAACATAGTCCGAATAAGCAAAATATAGAGAATTTTCTCAGCTTTTCAAAATATTTTTTCAAAACTGGGCAAACATGTGCACTAATTTAAAAATGAAAACTGCGACTATTTTCAAAAAGTCACTTAAATATGGCTATAACTTGAAAACGGTGCACTTTATCAAAATTTTAGTAAAGTACTTTTTGATTGCAAATTTGATTTTACATCGAAAAATGAAGTTGAAAAATTTTACGACCAAAATTTCGATTTTTGGAAAATCAGTATTGATTAAAAATTCATAACTCGGTCAGTGATTTTTGCACAACCTGAAATTTCTGAAAAGTTGGCATTTTATGTCTTCTAAAACATATCAAAAATAAAAAAATTAAAAATAGTGTTTTTGTAAATCAAGTTTTAGTGATAAAAGTTAAATAAAAAATCACCAAATTTTTTTACCGTGTATTATTTTTCCAGTGTAGTCCGTATCCATACCTACAACTTTGCCGAAGACACCAAATCGATCAAAAATTCCTTCAAAAGATACAGATTTTTGAATTTTCATACATCATTTTTGTATGGACAGCTGCCGAATTTGTATGGAAAATTATATGGACAAACTAATGATGCAAAATGGCTTCTTTGGGCATACCGAAGGCACCAAAAAAGTTTCAGCCGGATTAAAAAATACAAAAATTAAAATTGAAGAAAAAAGACCGATTTCGTAGAGAATTGCTCTTATTTTAAATATTGTACATGGACGTTGTGTGGTTCAGCCCAGTACACACTTTAAACTTATAAATCATGAGCAAATTCTTACGGATTAAATAATATTTGAAAAATAAATTGTAATTTAATTTACTTTAATTTTTTTTTTTTTGATACATTTAATGTATTCAATGATAATTTCAAAATAAGTTGCTATAACAAGTTATTTTTGAAACCTTTTTTTCAGTTTCAAATGTTTTCAACACGACACTAGATTTGTTTTATCTATATACCAAATGAGCATGTTGCGTTTCATGTAATACATTAATATTTTTTTGGCTAAAAAAAGAAAATTTTGCAAATGTTTCAAAAATGATATCCTTTATTTTTCCGATTTAAAAAAAACTGTGATTATTATTTTTTCATAGAAATTTCTTTGTACCTCATAACTTTTTCCTTTAAAAACATGATCTACTTAAAATCTCCAAGACATTCGGCATAGGACAGAAATGTGACTGTGTCTAGACTTTTTTTTAGAAACATATCAAACTCTTTCTAAAAAAATTGGTCAAATTTGAACTGTTTCTTACATAAATAGAAGCAAAAAGAGAATCAGTTGAATTTTTTTTTTATTTTATTGAATACAAAACCACAATTGTTAACTATTTTATATGATATGGCACTACAAACCTAGATAAGAGAGGATTATTAACAGCTTATTGATCTTTGTGAAAGAACACAATGAGAGCAAAAACATACATGGCATCTGATAAATATCTAGAACAACAAATAAATTCAAAATATATAAAAATTGGAAATTAACCAGCATTATAACAAAAACTTAACTATGCATAAGTTCATAACTTGTGTTAACTCCGACTCCGGATTTATCAGAAATTTTTGACTCCGACTCCAGCTCATAAAATTTAGCCGACTCCGACTCCAGCTATTCGAGTTTTGACGACTCCGACTCCGACTCCAGGTCCCCAAAAAGACCCGACTCTAGCGACTCGGCTTCGACTCCACAGCCTTGGTTGCAAGAAAGTTATCCTCAGGAATCTTTATTTTGTTTACCCAGAACTGAGATTCTACATACAAGGGGATAAAGAGCAAGGTTCGATAGTAAAATCGTCGCCGTCGTGCTAACTTGTCGTACGTGCATTTTGGGCCAAATTGAGTCAAGAACGCCGTTTTGTGCAGATATTCAACGAAATCCGAAAAAACTCCGTGCATTTTTGTCACTTTACATATGAAAGTACTTTCAATCTTGTCGTGCTATCTTGTCACTCCTTGAAAATTGATGTAAATGCGACAATTGGGTACTAAAGCCCTATGTCAATTTTCATGTACAACGGTAAAAAACACGATTACCATTTCTAATCCTTTTTTTTCCATTTTAATGCAATTTTTTTTTGACAGGACAACATTTTTTTCGATGGATCAACTATGGTCCCCTTGGAACGAGCTGTCAAGTAGGAGCTTTTCTGTCAAGAAGGACCACGAGGTTAATTTTTCAAAATTGATTTAAAAATCCATTTTAAACTCTTTGGGGTCATACAAAGGGTCATTGTGCTCAGAAAAATAAGCTTTTTCGCTGTAAACAATAATATCAGCAATCTAAGCTTCATTTTAGGACCCAATTGGCCAAAGAGATTTCAGGTCAGAACGCGTTTGACGCACGTACAAGTTAGACTACCGTAAACATGTGTAATTATAACTCGGGAATCCACGTACATGTCCGACTACCGTGAACGTTTGTAATTATAACTCGGGACCTCAGCAACCAACTTCAACCACTCTTCGTGACAATGCACATAATGGTCAGCCAAACAAAACGTGTTTGTTATTGTTTACATTGCGTGCTTTCGTTTTTGTTTATTCAAGTTCAAACATTAAAACGTGTTTTTCTCGAAACGTCGAAATGGCGGGTGCGACAAGATAGCACGACGACGTCGAAATGGTACTGTGAACGGACGGAGAGGATAAATCTCGAAATTACCGATAGTACTTTACCCATGGGTTCATTTTCCAAGAAAGTTCATCTTTCATAAGCCACTCATTGGGATGAACTGTTTTTATGAACGAATGAACACGATTTGTTGTTGTTGAAGCGCGAGAGGTCTTTATTCACGCCAGATACTACTTTCCTCTCGTTTATTTTCGAAAGGACTATCCGCACGTACCTACTTTAACTTTGAGTGTTAACATTTTTTTTTTATTTGGCTAAACTTTTGTGATACAATTAAACCTCGCATAGTGTAGTTTGTCGATTTCTCAAACACGGCGTAATTAGAGCGTCCAATTTCCCGTCCCGGGAAAAAAATCCCGGGAATTCCCGGGATTTCCCGGAAAAAAATATTTCCCGTTTCCCGGGAAATTTGTAAATTTCCCGGGAATTCCCGAAATCCAAACGGAAGTATACATTTTTCTACCTTTTATTCAGCTGAACCGGTTCATCCAACCGGTTCGATAGTTGTACCGGTTGAACATTTCTGGCACAAAATGTAGCATGCGACATATCTAACTCTTTCAAATTGCCTGAAAAGTCATTTTGTAACAAAATTTAACCGATTCAGCTGAACCGGTTCATCCAACCGATTCAATAGTTGTACCGGTTGAACATTTCTGGCACAAAATGTAGCATGCGACATATCTAACTCCTTCAAATTGCCTGAAAAGTCATTATGTAGCAACATTGAACCGATTCAGCTGAACCGGTTCACCCAACCGGTTCGATAGTTGTACCGGTTGAACATTTATGGCACAAAATGTAGCATGTGACATATCTAACTCTTTCAAATTGCCTGAAAAGTCATTTTGTAACCAAATTGAACCGATTCAGCTGAACCGGTTCACCCAACCGGTTCGATAGTTGTACCGGTTGAACATTTCTGGCACAAAATGTAGCATGCGACATATCTAACTCTTTCAAATTGCCTGAAAAGTCATTTTGTAACAAAATTGAACCGATTCAGTTGAACCGGTTCATCCAACCGGTTCAATAGTTGTACCGGTTGAACATTTCTGGCACAAAATGTAGCATGCGACATATCTAACTCTTTCAAATTGCCTGAAAAGTCATTCTGTAACAAAATTGAACCAATTCAGCTGAACCGGTTCATCCAGCCGGTTCGATAGTTGTACCGGTTGAACATTTCTGGCACAACAAGTATCATGCGACATATCTAACTCTTTCAAATTGCCTGAAAAGTCATTCTGTAACAAAATTGAACCGATTCGGCTGAACCGGTTCATCTTACCGGTTGAAAAGTTATGCTTCCTTAAATTCTTTATTTTTTTAAATTCTTTACATTCTCTAAATTCTTAAAATTCTTAAAATTCTTAAAATTCTTAAAATTCTTAAAATTCTTAAAATTCTTCAAATTCTTAAAATTCTTAAAATTCTTAAAATTTTTAAAATTCTTAAAATTCTTTAAATTCTTTAAATTCTTTAAATTCTTTAAATTCTTTAAATTCTTTAAATTCTTTAAATTCTTTAAATTCTTTCAATTCTTTCAATTCTTTAAATTCTTTAAATTCTTTAAATTCTTTTAATTCTTTTAATTCTTTAAATTCTTTAAATTCTTTAAATTCTTTAAATTCTTTAAATTCTTTAAATTCTTTAAATTCTTTAAATTCTTTAAATTCTTTAAATTCTTTAAATTCTTTAAATTCTTTAAATTCTTTAAATTCTTTAAATTCTTTAAATTCTTTAAATTCTTAAAATTCTTTAAATTCTTAAAATTCTTAAAATTCTTAAAATTCTTAAAATTTTTAAAATTTTTTATATTCTTTAAATTCTTTAAATTCTTAAAATTCTTTAAATTCTTTAAATTCTTAAAATTCTTTAAATTCTTTAAATTCTTTAAATTCTTTAAATTCTTTAAATTCTTCAAATTCTTTAAATTCTTTAAATTCTTTAAATTTTTTAAATTCTTTAAATTCTTTAAATTCTTTAAATTCTTTAAATTCTTTAAATTCTTTAAATTCTTCAAATTCTTTAAATTCTTTAAATTCTTTAAATTTTTTAAATTCTTTAAATTCTTTAAATTCTTTAAATTCTTTAAATTCTTTAAATTCTTTAAATTCTTTAAATTCTTTAAATTCTTTAAATTCTTTAAATTCTTAAAATTCTTAAAATTCTTTAAATTCTTTAATTCTTTAAATTCTTTAAATTCTTTAAATTCTTAAAATTCTTAAAATTCTTAAAATTCTTAAAATTCTTAAAATTCTTAAAATTCTTAAAATTCTTTAAATTCTTTAAATTCTTTAAATTCTTTAAATTCTTAAAATTCTTTAAATTCTTAAAATTCTTTAAATTCTTTAAATTCTTTAAATTCTTTAAATTCTTTAAATTCTTTAAATTCTTTAAATTCTTTAAATTCTTTAAATTCTTTAAATTCTTTAAATTCTTTAAATTCTTTAAATTCTTTAAATTCTTTAAATTCTTTAAATTCTTCAAATTCTTTAAATTCTTTAAATTCTTTGAATTTTTTAAATTCTTTAAATTCTTTAAATTCTTTAAAGTCTTTAAATTCTTTAAATTCTTAAAATTCTTTAAATTCTTTAAATTCTTAAAATTCTTAAAATTCTTAAAATTCTTAAAATTCTTAAAATTCTTAAAATTCTTAAAATTCTTAAAATTCTTAAAATTCTTTAAATTCTTTAAATTCTTTGAATTCTTTAAATTCTTTAAATTCTTTAAATTCTTTAAATTCTTTAAATTCTTTAAATTCTTTAAATTCTTTAAATTCTGTAAATTCTTTAAATTCTTTAAATTCTTTAAATTCTTTAAATTCTTTAAATTCTTTAAATTCTTAAAATTCTTAAAATTCTTAAAATTCTTAAAATTCTTTAAATTCTTTAAATTCTTTAAATTCTTTAAATTCTTTAAATTCTTTAAATTCTTTAAATTCTTTAAATTCTTTAAATTCTTTAAATTCTTTAAATTCTTTAAATTCTTTAAATTCTTTAAATTCTTTAAATTCTTTAAATTCTTTAAATTCTTTAAATTCTTTAAATTCTTTAAATTTTTTAAATTCTTTAAATTCTTTAAATTCTTTAAAGTCTTTAAATTCTTTAAATTCTTTAAATTCTTTAAATTCTTTAAATTCTTTAAATTCTTTAAATTCTTAAAATTCTTTAAATTCTTTAAATTCTTAAAATTCTTTAAATTCTTTAAATTCTTAAAATTCTTTAAATTCTTTAAATTCTTCAAATTCTTTAAATTCTTTAAATTCTTTAAATTCTTTAAATTCTTAAAATTCTTTAAATTCTTTAAATTCTTTAAATTCTTCAAATTCTTTAAATTCTTTAAATTCTTTAAATTCTTTAAATTTTTTAAATTCTTTAAATTCTTTAAATTCTTTAAATTCTTAAAATTCTTTAAATTCTTTAAATTCTTAAAATTCTTAAAATTCTTAAAATTCTTAAAATTCTTTAAATTCTTTAAATTCTTTAAATTCTTTAAATTCTTTAAATTCTTTAAATTCTTTAAATTCTTTAAATTCTTTAAATTCTTTAAATTCTTTAATTTTTTTAAATTCTTTAAATTCTTTAAATTCTTTAAATTCTTTAAATTCTTGATTTTTTTTAAATTCTTTAAATTCTTGATTTTTTTTTAAATTTTTTAAATTCTTTAAATTCTTTAAGAATTTAGAGAATATAAAGAATTTAAAAAAATTAAAGAATTTAAGGAAGCATAACTTTTCAACCGGTTAGATGAACCTGTTCAGCTGAATCGGTTCAATTTTGTTACAGAATGACTTTTCAGGCAATTTGAAAGAGTTAGATATGTCGCATGCTACATTTTGTGCCAGAAATGTTCAACCGGTACAACTATCGAACCGGTTGGATGAACCGGTTCTGCTGAATCGGTTCAATTTTGTTACAGAATGACTTTTCAGGCAATTTGAAAGAGATAGACATGTCACATGATTCATTTTGTGCCAGAAATGTTCAACCGGTACAACTATTGAACCGGTTGGATGAACCGGTTCAGCTGAATCGGTTCAATTTTGTTACAGAATGACTTTTGAGGCAATTTGAAAGAGTTTGACATGTCGCATGCTACATTTTGTGCCAGAAATGTTCAACCGGTACAACTATTGAACCGGTTGGATGAACCGGTTCAGCTGAATCGGTTCAATTTTGCTACAGAATGACTTTTCAGGCAATTTGAAAGAGTTAGACATGTCGCATGATACATTTTGTGCCAGAAATGTTCAACCGGTACAACTATTGAACCGGTTGGGTGAACCTGTTCAGCTGAATCGGTTCAATTTTGTTGCAGAATGACTATTCATGAAATTTGGAGAAGTTAGATATGTCGCATGATTATGTTTCTAATGAAAAGTCATGTTTTTATTCTCTTACTGATATTAGTATATAGAACAATAAATGTTTACTTAACTTTTTTGTGAAACTTTATGGAAAACGTAGTCTTTTTATATTTTTAACATAAAGTTCATGTGAAGACCTTTCCAAAGCACTATAAAACTTTGAGTTTTGGTCATGTTTTGCATAAGATATAAATTTTACAAATTTACTGTAACGCATTTTGCTCGGATATTTTTCGTTCACCCTCCCCCGAGCCCCGCCCAAAATCCACTAATTTGCATATTTTTTCCTTAAAGTAGACATTCTGACGATTCCAAAACACTATAAAACATTGAAGTTTAGTGCTATTTTGCATATTTCCCAAGCCTGCGAAAATTTACTGTAACGCATTTTGCAGGCTTCGGGTTTTGACTGTTAAAAAACAATTTTTTTTTGTGGGGCATAGATTTTCACTGTTCAAACCCTTTGATTAAAAAAATACTTTTTAACAAAAACTACTAATAATATTTTTTTTGATTTGGTACGATTGGAAAGAAAGCATAAACAATAAGAAAACTTATAATATTTTCTCAAAGTTGCATGATTTTTACAAGCATTCAAGCCATTCATTGATCCTCACACTGATTTTGGACGTTAAGGATGACGTTCTGTACAATTCTGTTGCAAAATATTAATCAGAAACAGGATCAGAATAATTTTCGTCATATTTCAAATTTCCCGGGAATTCCCGGGATTTCCCGGGAAATTTGTTGAAAATTTCCCGTTTCCCGGGAATTTTGTAGCCCCGGGAAATTGGACGCTCTAGGCGTAATATTTTTACAATCTTTTTAAAGCAATTTGTTCCTTTTGTTCCATTCTACAAAAAGCTTCAAAAAGATTGCAAAAATATTATGTCATTTTAGAGTAGTCGAAGAAATACAAAGCGTAACGCCTGTACACTATGCGAGGTTTAACTGTATTAATATAATATTCATACTGTTTTGCCTTCCTCATAATATCTAAAATAAACCTCCTGGATATACTTTCATTGGCATAAGTGTAAACATTGTCTCTCTAAGAATATCAGACTGATTGGATTTTAGACGGATTTTTTTCCATTTGGTCTAGTTTGTGCTCCATATGTCCCTAATTTAAATGATTAAGATTGGTAATTAAATTAAATTAAATAATGAAAAAAAAATCCAAATTCCAATTTCGATAACAAAATACAGGTTTTTGAAAATTTACGTACCACAAAAGCGTCCGATTTCGTAGAGAATTGCTCATTGGATTCTGATCGTTCCATATAGACAAAGCCAAGTAGTAAGATGGAAAAATAAGTTCGTGAAATTTTAGATCGATTTTAATTTTGAATTGCAATACCGATAACCCTTTATTTCATTGTTCGTTTGTTTCGGGTTGTTTGTAAATTGAAAATGCAAATATTATGTTTCTTTTCAAGAATTATCTTCTGTTCCTTCAGTAACCGTAAATCATACCCCACGAACCCTTGCTGCAGCTATAAACTACCGTCATCGAAAGTCTCATCGTCACACGATGCACACAGACGGTACAGAGTAAAGTCTTCCAACCAACGAATCCTCTCCATCACACTGTTCATAGCACAATAGTGGCCCAGGTCCTCCGCAGGAAGAGCCCCTGGCTGATGTCTTATACACGCTACGATACCTTACGGGGTGGCCAAACCTGAACGACACTGACACTGTCAAGCCAGGGCCAAGCCAAACCAACCAACCCACTCAACTATGGAGCGACTTAAGGCCAACCCAAGACAAATTTAATACCTTCTCCCAAACATAATACCTAACCTCTTCTTCACGGTGAATGGAAGCCACCGGATTGTGTGTCATTGTTAATTAAAATTTCGGTAAAGTAGCTTACGGCGGGGCCCTGTCCTGGAGGGCAACAGCTGGAACCGAACCAGTCCATGGGACATATAAATTAAATCGGAGGGAAATAATACACTCATTTATGTGTGGCCCTGCCGGAAAATCATGCTCAACCAGTCAGCCTGCGCGGGTGGGATTTAGTAAGCTTTGATTGGTGAATGTTTTATTTTTCATTTTAAAATTGCTCACTGAGCAAAACCCCTTCCGTTTCCCCATGAATTGTGAATTTGGTGTTGTGGGATCACACGTGTGTGAAAGTGTCACACGTTAAATCATTTCGCATTACAACCCATTCGTCGGAAAACGTCCGGGTTCGTTCTGCTGAAACAGCGGAAATTTAATTGAAAAGCGATGCAAATACAATTGTGTTCTGTTTCTGTGGGCTGAATTTTGAATGGTCGAGTAGAGTGTCATGAGGTATTTTGTGGAAATTTTAAACATGTTTTCGGAACAGTTTTTGACAAAAAAATATTTTTTTTACTCATTAATTTGCCTTTTTAGAAGAAAAATCAGAACAAAATAAAATATAGTATTATGCTAAATGTTTGGTTCTGATCAAAATTGAAACTCCACAGACAGTGACGTATGAACAAAGCACCAACACTTTGTTTATATTTCACCCGAATGGCGTATCCCGATCATAGGTAAATAACACAAAGATATCAAGTTTTGGTATTACTTGGGCAAAGAACAGGGACCAAAATGAGCCATTGGTTGCCCAGTAAAAGATGGTAAAATACCATGAAATCATACTAAAATCTTGTATTTGGACGACCAATGGTTATATTTTTTGGTAGTCCAACCGATTTCAAAGATCTTGTATATCAACAATAAAAAAAACATGTTTTAAATTTTCGGTTTTCAATGAAAGAATTTACTTTAAGGCATCAATTTCGCGCAAATTTAATGACCTTGTCGAAATTGGTCAACACTTTGATGCCTCTGTGCCCTCTTATGCTAATCATGCTGGTTTTCCTATCTAGTTAGCACAAAAGGTAAATAACAAATTTGATTAAACACTGTAATTCCAAAAAAATAGCAAAATATGGTATCCGATTATTGACAAATTTTGCAATTTTACAATGTCAAAACAATACCTTAAATTGGTATAATACCAAGAATGCCAAAAATTGTTATTGATATCGCATTTACCTTGTTATTTACCTCTGCTCAGGTAGTTGATGAATCTACATGTTTCGTTGGTCACACGTGCCAATTCGTGTTGAAAAGGGTGACCAGTGTAGTTTTCTATTTTTTTAGCCTTACTGTTTCACAGTTCTTACTTTTCATTTGAAAATATGTATATCGATATTGTTGGATTGTGTCGATATTCAACAAAAACTAATCAAAATTCTCTTGTGTGTGTGTGTGTGTGTGTGTGTGTGTGTGTGTGTTTTTTTTACAAGGTCGGAATCTGCTATCAGACACCTGAGAATTCATTTCTCAGGTAGTGTGGGGTTGGGAAAACAAAAGAGTTTTCCCGACCCACTAAACCAGTCCTTGAACGCCGTGCCCTTTTCCCCCCGGGACCACCTTTCGGTATAACTTCGGGGGGAGGCGTTGCATTTTCTGCACTAGTCTACTTACAGGATCCATGCCGGGTGCTAGAACCATTTCCTGTTCTACATACATATGAGTCCATGCGAGGGTTTAACCGCGCCCAAGAATCGCGTTGCTTTTGATCGGTTAGTCATATGCAGCCCTCTCCTTGGACCATCGAGACGTGTACCGATTTGGTAGAGCCAACCGTCATAACGTGCTCTCCTTCACAGCCACACTCGTGGGTTTTCGACTAGGCTTCTAGTCGTTCCTCCTCTGGTCGTCTCTCCATCTCCGCTGGAGAGCCGAAGTGTTCTGCGTCACCGCTCCGACGACCGCATTCCACTTGGCGATGTCGCTGCACATTCTTCGCACCACATTATCCGGGCTGGTGTCTGCTCCGATAATGGCCAGCATTTCGCTTCGCGCTGCCTCGAAGCGAGGGCAGCCAAACACCACGTGCTCCGGTGTTTCCTCGCAATCGACGCAGTCCGGACAGAGAGGAGACTCTGCATGTCCGAACCTGTGCAGGTACTTCCTGAAGCAGCCATGGCCCGACAGGAACTGTGTGAGGTGGAAGGTGACCTCTCCGTGCCTTCTGCTCACCCACGTGGATATGGACAGGATAAGCCGATGCGTCCATCTGCCTTTCTCCGTGGTGTCCCACTCACGTTGCCACCTTGCCAGCGATTCGGCTCTCGCAGCTTCCCGGATACCTCTCGTGCCTCTTCGGGTGTAGCGCACGGTGTCCTCCTCCAGTGTAATGCCGATGGGGATCATTCCGGCTATGACGCCAACTGCTTCCGACGAAATGGTCCTGTACGCGCTTGCAACCCGCATGGCCATCAGTCTCTGCGTTCTGTCAAGCAGCGCTCGATTTCGCTTCGTCCCCAGCGCCGTCCACCATACCGGTCCTCCGTACCTAAGTATGGACGTCGCGACACTTGCCAAGAGGCGGCGCCTACTGCTCCTGGGTCCAACGTTGTTCGGCATCATCCTCGACAGTGCCATGATCGCCTTAGCCGCCTTCTCGCAGGCGTAATCGACGTGGCTGTTGAAGTTCAGCCGGTCATCCACCATCACCCCGAGGTACTTGAGCGCTCTCTTCGAGTGCACGACGTGTTCTCCAACGTGTATCTGGGCCTGCTGCACCTTTTTGTGGTTACTAACCAGTATCATCTCCGTCTTGTGGTGAGCGATCCGCAGCTTGTGTGTGTGTGTGTGTGTGTGTGTGTGTGTGTGTGTGTGTGTGTGTGTGTGTGTGTGCGTGTGTGTGTGTGTGTGTGTGTGTGTGTGTGTGTGTGTGTGTGTGTGTGTGTGTGTGTGTGTGTGTGTGTGTGTGTGTGTGTGTGTGTGTGTGTGTGTGTGTGTGTGTGTGTGTGTGTGTGTGTGTGTGTGTGTGTGTGTGTGTGTGTGTGTGTGTGTGTGTGCAACCAACCAAACGGGACCACGCGGTCGTTTCTTACAAATTGAGTTGTTTCCATGTATTTTTAAATCTACACAGAAAAAAATATGTAAATTTACACAGCACGTAATTACTGTTTCTTATGTAAACTCACTCAATGTAATGTTGAAATATGATGTAAAGAGTAAAAAGTCATGGAAATTACTCAAATGTAAATCTAAATCTAATGTAAATCATGAATCTAATGGAAACGTTGAGCATGGAAACTCAAATCTGATGAATTTCTACCCGTGTTCGGCTTCCTGTAAATTCCTATTTTATGTAAATCATATATCCAATGTATTTCTGCCAAACGTTGACTTCAAAACTACCCGAACCAAAAATAGTTATATTTGGTTCTCTTTCTATCGCTCTCATACTTCGCTGGCCCACTGCCTGAGCCTCGACCTGAACAAGTTGTTGCTTTAGCCGCTCGTTTATAAAATGCGAAGATGGCTCAGTCGGCAGCGGGTAGCAGCAGTATCACCGAATATCCTACCCGTCGTCCGTTCGATTCCAGTCCAGCGTTATTCCACTTAGCCGTCGACGAGAAAGCGTCCCCTACCTGTGAAACAACTTTTTAAAATCCGAATTTACTTTTGCTGCCCGCTTCAAAAATTTTAAAATAGAACATAGGCCACACCCTTTTCCTACTGCAATCCAAGTCGAGCTTCTCATTCCCATTGGCCAATCAGAATTAGTTGATTTGAACTAATGTAAATTCCAAAAGTAATGTAAATTCCAAAACTAATGTAAATTTTCAAAACTCATGTAAATTTCCAATGAATCTAATGTAAATTTCCAATAAACCTAATGTAAATATTCATCATTTATCATGATACCTTTTGGTACATGATAAATAATGTAAATTTACAGGAATATTTTTTTCTGTGTACATTCTATACATGCAAATAACTCGCATAGGCATCTGGAAGGTGTTAGCTCTGCCGAGCTTCGGTGACCCATTTCTACGCTGGCTAGCCGAGCGCGAGGTACTTCAGCTTTATCGACAAGCCCCGCCCTGAAGAACGTTTGCACCAATCGAATTCAAACGTTATTAAGAACTTCCGAACCCTTGTCAAAATGGACAAGGACCCAGCGCGTATATAGTTGATAGTAACAGTATTCCTAATTCCAGTCATAGCTCTCCAAGTCGCGATGGCCTAGTGGTTAGCATTTTTGCTTATCAATCCAAAGGACGGGGGATCGAACCCCGACTCGAGCGACTTTGATTTTTCGTTCATGTTCAGAGTTTTAAGATTAATATTTCCTATACTTTCTCGTTGGGAGCAGATGGGAATCGAACCCAAAACCATTCGCTTTCAAAGCGAACACCGTAACCAGTCAGCCACGGCCGCTCCTTAAAAAAAACTAATCAAAATTCTCTTGACACAACATTTCTTATGAATCTAATTTTCGATTTATCATCACGAGATAGGCAGATTCCTTGATTACTAGTTGTTGTTGTTGTTGATTTTATTGGGGGAACTTTAACCCCCCCGCTCCCGTCTTGATTACTAGGATGTTATATAAATGTATATAATTCATTCCATCTCAAAGTGTCGAATGACCTCTCTAGGTTAAAGTCACGTTAATAAAATAAACAACATCATTCCATCTCAAACTTAAATAGCACTCGAATCTAGCATTCGTTCAAATCGGCGTTCCTTTTCGACACCACCCCAAAATTAAACCATTTTTTTTCGTAAAGCTCCTTTTTCAAACTGTGATATCTCTAAAATTGCACGCTGTACAAAGTTTCTGAGAAAAATTAATTACCGAATTTAAATAATCACGATTTACATCTCAAAAGAGATTACATAAAATGTTTTAAGCCTTTATGATACGTAAGTCGAGATTTTAAAAACCTGAAAATATTTTTTTTCGGGAAGTTGAGAAAATTTCACACAGGTTTCACTTTTTAACATTGAAAACCTTATCAAACATTTTTGTTATGGACGAATAACTCCAACTGTTATTGGGATGATCGGATTAGTTGTTAAAATAACAAAAAATAATAACAAAGATTTGTTCGAAGAATAGCTTAAAATGTATGTTATTACAATAACAATCCAATCTAATCTAATCTAATCAGACCCTAGCGCAGCCAATCTTTCGAAGGGAACCTGGAGAGTGCCTTAGGTTAGATGACGCCTAGCACTCTTCTTGTCATTTATTAACATTTGTAGTGCGCCATTGCATTAGAATGCATTGAAACATCACAAGCGTTAGTTAATGCGGCCAGGCCTACTGCGTAAAGCCTTATCGCAGAGATGACTCGTAATTGGGTTGAGTTTGAGCACTGAGTGTTCGAACAACAACACAATTCTGAATCGACAGGGGAGGAAGAAGCGTGGGGACACACCACCATACGCTCCGAGATTTTGGTTGTATTCGTTGGGAGCACCATGCTAAGAAGGTTTGGTACTCCGGGACCCTCTGGGATGGGACACTGTATTTCCACAAATTCCCTGGACACTATTTGCCGTGGTTATAGCGCCACAACTCGCTCTCTGTAACATTATTCCTAATTCCAGTCTACGCTCACCAAGTCGTCATGGCCTAGTGGTTAGCATTTTTGCTTACCAATCCAAAGGACGGAGGATCAAACCCCGTCTCGAGCGACTTTGATTTTTCGTTCATATTCATCATTTCAGATTTCTATGTTCTTAACTTTCTCGTTGGGAGAATGGGAATCGAACCCAGAACCATTCGCTTACAATGCGAATACTGTAACAAGTCAGCCACGGCCGCTCCCCTATTATTACAATAACAATCCAATAACAAAAAAATCATAACGACGAATAACAAATTTTGTTATAAATAACATAAAATGTTATTGGCTTAGTATTTTCAAATATCAAAAATTGTTATTCCAAAGTTATTACCGTCTGCTCGGGTAGTGGGTAGAACTTAAAAAAACTCATCTTTCGCAATTTTTATGTCTCAACAAACATAGGTCGGATTAACAATGTCAAAAAAGCAAATTGCAGAGAAATTTTCAGCTTTCCGTTTAATTTTTCGAATATATTTTGTTTGAAGATGGACAGCGATGGACATTACTTAAAAAAATATTTTTTTTGTTGATTAATTTGACATGAAAAAGGCTATATTTCGAAAACGATGCACTTCAAAAAACTTTACAAAAGAATTTTTCGATTTAGAATTCAATCTTACATGTAAGGGACCATCCATAAACCACGACAGGGGGGGGGGGGTTCCCAAAAAAGTGACCACGTGGTTTATGGATGGTCCCTACTTTCCAATAAACACTATTTTCTAAATGTCTGTCTTACCATATAGCTCAAAAGTTGGCACTTTTGGTTTGCTGTAATATATTAAAAAAAAATGATTTAAAAAAATCGATGGGGCAGAGTTTGTCAAAATCGATTTTTTCTGATAAAAAATTGTTCCAAAAATTTCAATTTTTAAAAGAGTGTCACTGTTCTTTTCTGAGTAGTCTTAATCACAACATACAACTTTGCCAAAGACACCAACGCGATCAGAAAATCCCTTCTCGAGTTATTGATTTTTTTTTTTTGATTTTTTGATAAACCGAGCGAGCAGAAACTTGCAACAGAGCCCACAAAAGACCCGGGGGTCGTTAAAGTGGATTGCTTTGCTTTTTGCTGCTTATTGCACTCATGCTTTTATTTTTAAATTCAAACACTTCTCAAGGTTTTTAACAAGCATTTTGGAAGCAGTTTCCAATTCAAAATCATTGCCAGTCAGATTCAGATTTTTTTTGTTAAAGATAATGTTTATAAGAATATTTTACGAAATGCTGAAAGTTTATTATACATTTCCAGCAAAGTGTCTTTATTCCACAAAATTACAAAAAGGTTGATATTTTGCAATGTAATATTATTTTGTGGATTTATCACTAAATGTAAAAATGTTTTTACTGATTCTACTTTTTAATTTTCATTGAGATATTTTAGCAGATCAAATTTCCAAAATCTCAATAAAATAAATAAATGAAACATAAATGACACTGACGGATTTTTTTTAATTTGCTTAAATTAATCTAATATGACTATTTTTCAATTCAATTCAATTCAGTTTATTTCTTTAGTTTATCGACTAACATTAGTTTTATAAGTGCAGTACAGAGTTTTGGGGGATCCTTTCAGCTGTGTATAAGGCATTTATCACAATGGATACAAATAAAGTTGGTTGTAAAGGAAACAGAAAACAGGAAAACAACTCGCAAAAAACCTGTCACTTTTGCTAGGATATGACTATTTTTTAAATAAGTATTTGGTTTCAGGGGGTTTATTTTGCATCTTGAACTTCTGGAAACTTTTAAGACACTTTTCTGTTCATAATTATGCTAAAAGAACGCATTTTCTGATTCATTCTTGAGCATTTTTCAGAGTACCGTGAAATTGCCGTGAAATTCCGATGTTTTGCCGCGAAATTTCGATGTGTGTGCCGTGAAAAATCACTAGCCCTAGACGTAAGGATTCGATGGACAAAGTTACAATGAAAATACAAAGATGTAAGCTTCAATTGACGTGTGCTGAATAGACTGTTTGTTTACACTTTGTTTTAAGTAAATTCGAATTGTTATGCTCGAAATGAACATTGTATTTATCCCAAATATGAGGAGAAAAGCAACTCGCGACAAAATTTTGAGGCTAGGAATTTTGACAGGTATGATTTTCAAAAAGTATTCGCCTCCTTTTCTCTCCCACAGAAAACCTGGGAACGAGGTAGCTGTCAAACTAGGCCAAAATGTTAAAGTCACTCACAAAATGAACTTTGAGTGATTTGAGTTCATTTCTGACGTCACGATTTTCTTCTCTATTTGGTCAAGACAGTGATGAGAAATCATGGCCAGACATGCATCGAGTTTTTCTTAACGGATGCATGTCTGATCTTGGCACTCCTTCATTAATTTTGATATCTACAATAACTAACTGAGAAGTTTTAGACAAAATGCCATCAAATTTGAATATTTTAAAAACATTCAAATGTGAGTTCATACCAAAACTTTGAAATTTGACTTAAGGGTGCACAGCAGCCAAGGAAGTTGCTGTCTTCTTATTCGAAAATTGACAAACTTACGGATCCAATCCTGCAACAATCTGATTGTAAAAATAGGCAAATTTTGTTGTAAATTCCTTAGTAGACAGTACTTTAGGGGACGAATAAAAAATTATATCGAAAGTCCCCGTAGTTTCGAAAAAATAAAAATATCTGTAACAAAAATATTGGTACAAGAGCTCTAGTTGATGTGCACCGTTAATTGTAATTTCATCACTTAAGAGATGGCAACAGTTCAAGCAAAACAGTGTAAATTTATTTTTAAGATTAAAATTTTGGCCTGAAATTGCTAAATCGTTTCCATATAAATATAAAATCTGAGATATCGCAGGAGGGGTTATTTCTTTGGTTTGATTGTTCTTTCAATATATACAGATCTTTGTATATATTAAGTCAATATTATAAAGTTACTCTAATTCGGTCACTCATGTGTGTTACATAGTTCAAAATCACACAGTTTGTGGCACTTCGATACGTCGTGTATACCCGTGTCCAAATAAACCTCCCAACGCTGCAACGCTTTTGAGCGCTATTTGGGAAATACCGGTCAGTTGGGAAACACCATCAAAGACGACCAGGCAAAACGAGGTTCGAAATTGAAACAAAATTGGAATTTCAAATCGAACCCAATTTGGGCACTGCTGGCAGCTCTAGGTTGCAACATACAATGTTTTTTGCCACTCGTGGCTTTGGGGATGTGTTTTGAGCAAAATGTATAAATTCATGAAACCAGTGGAGGATTTTAATTTGTTTTATTTTATGGTTCTTAAGTTCGTTGTTTCTTTAGTTTGTTTAGTTATTTTTAATTTCTTTAATTTCGTTAGTTTCTTTTCTTTTTTTTAGAAGCATGTTTCTGGATTTCAAATTGATGAATTTCTAACTTTACCATACTTGCAAACATCACAAAAACGCCCAACAAATTTTCGTCACAGTTAGACTCCAAACAAATTCGTTTCCCATTTCGCTTTGTTTGTTTTCCCCAGAACTAGAGCACACAGGAACACAGCTCCTCTAATAGCTACTCTCTGGTGGAAAAAACCCCTTCGCCAAAAGAAGCAAAATCCCCCTTTTCTCTGCTCCAACAATCCCAAAAAAGTAAGCAAAAGCTCATTCTTTTCTCGACGTTGCTCGTTTGCTCGCTCTAGCCGTTTCGTGTCCCAAAGGATGTTAATTTACTGTCGGAACAGAGCACCGGCGGTTTGTCTTCCGGCTTTCGATCGTGACGACGAACCATCATCATGGCCACCATGGCCCCAGGGGGAAAGCCCACGTTGGGACACGTGTGGGTGTGTGTGGTAGCGAGCGATTGGCAAATGGGGCATCATCTACCAAAAGGATTGGCCAGGGGTGGCGGGTTTTTGGGAGGAGTTTGATTAAAAAAAACTAAATCAACAAAATTAACAAAATTGAAAGAAAATTAATATGGGTAATTCTCTTTGTTTCGTCGTCCGTGTCTGTCACGGGTGACCATGAACGGCCATGATCGATGACGACCAACTTTTTCAAAACTTTTTTTCGTAAAACGCGATAACTCGTGATGTTTGCAAGCAAACCCCTTATGTCTATATATCAAAATTTTTGTAATTGTCTGCTCTACAACTTTGTAGATCATTGTTACACTCTAAAAAATAACCCTGCAAAGTTAGAAAAAAACACGAAATTTTACAATGAAAAATTTTGTTCTAAATGAAAAAATGACCCTTCCGGGTCAATGTAGATTCGAAAAGTACATTAAATTTCCCATAAAATGACATGTTCCAATTTTTTTTACAGTCGAGTAACGGAAAATGGGAGAATTTTTAAAACTTTTTTAGTGTTTTTTTCGATGAAAAATACGTTTTTTTCGGAATTTTGAGTACACCATCAAATCGGGCGTCTAATTTTACATAAAAGTCCCTTTGTCACCAAATTTCTATATCATCACCGTTTCAGGCTGCAAATTATTGAAAAACACCTCTTTTTTCGCATGTTCAAAAATGGAAGGGGTCGTACCGCCCCTCCGTCACGAGATATCAAAAAACGCACCTCGGATTCGTGATCAGGGACAAAAGTTACCCCTTAGGACAAAGTTTCACGCAAATCGAAGAGGGGTCGGGGCAACTGCTGTGTGAGTTGGCGGAGAATTACCCATATTCAAATGTTTCATTCTGTGTTTCAAGCAAGAAAGCCGTGATAATTAGCGGTTTGGTTCCCTCCACAGTTTGCACAGTTTATGCGTGACTTTTAGTGTTGAACTTAGACGAAATTTAGTCTATTTTTTAAAAGTTTATTTCTTTAAAATCCCAGAAAACCGACGCCACTGCTCCCCCGACCTCCCACACCTTTGTGTGCCAAGCCCACGTGGTGGAACGTGCTCCACGTGAAACGTTGGCTAATGTTTGATGGAAGAAAAACTAACATTCGGTCTTGTTTAACACACTCGTCAGAGCTTTTCGGGGGGGAGGAAGTCGGCTGTATGGACAGGGTAGAGGAAAGCATTCAATCAATTTGGTGACGACAAACATGCGCGCCTCTGGTTCTGGGGCCCTGTTTTTCATCTTGGACACGGTCATCGTGGAGGAAAACATTCATCAATGGAAGCTAGGGAGGAAAAGTCAGCATTCAGCATGTTGAAAGAGTTGTCAACGTGAGCAATTACTCCTAGCCCGGTGTGGGACGACGTGTCCCGGTACCTTAATTGGGCTAGAAGGGACTGGAAATGGTCGAATAGCCGAGGGAAAAGCTGACAAATGGAGTGTGAATTTTGCGCTTTGTTAGCTGGAATTGATTTAGTAAGCGCAGTTGAACCGATTGATGGAAAAATAAAATAAAATTGGATTTTTTAACAGTTCAATTTAATGCCGACCATTTATTCTATTTTCCAACGATTCACTAAAAAAGTTGAGCACCTATCATTTTCACCCTACAAGCTGCTCCTGCTGATTGATGAAGCCCACTCACAAAACAATTTAAATTAATGATGATCAAATATTCATTCGCGGGTGCATTCCAGCTGGTAAACGCATTGCAAGTGGGCTCTTCCATAACACACTGCATCATGTATGAGAGCTTTCGTGTTTTACCTTGGCAGGCTGGCATTCTGAAATTGATGGTCAGCAGCAGCAGGGGGAAATCAATTTCCATTGGCAGACAAATCATTTGAAAGTAAATTAATGGAACCATTCATCAGGCTAGTTCTACACTGACCGTTTGATTTGGAGGGTTTTCCATTTTTGGGGTTGAATTGGCAAAATGGTAAATGATTGTGTACAGCTTCCGAGTTGCGTAACGAGCTTTCACCACCGAAAGCATTCTGTTCCAATCAGCGTTTTCGATGGGGGCCAATCAATCAATGATATTATGTAAAATTTGCTCGAATCAACTGGGATTGTAATGGAATTTTGGTTACCTGTCGAAAAGGCAGATCAAAGGTGGGTTTTGTAATTTGGAAATTGAGGAATTCTGAGTGAATTTAGGTACCAGCGCACTATACTGATAGCTTGCTCTGGAAACTGTTAAAAATACAAAAATACAAAAATACAAAAATACAAAAATACAAAAATACAAAAATACAAAAATACAAAAATACAAAAATACAAAAATACAAAATACAAAAATACAAAAATACAAAAATACAAAATACAAAATACAAAATACAAAAATACAAAATACAAAAATACAAAAATACAAAAATACAAAAATACAAAATACAAAAATACAAAATACAAAAATACAAAATACAAAAATACAAAATACAAAAATACAAAATACAAAATACAAAAATACAAAAATACAAAAATACAAAATACAAAAATACAAAAATACAAAATACAAAATACAAAATACAAAAATACAAAATACAAAAATACAAAATACAAAAATACAAAATACAAAATACAAAAATACAAAAATACAAAAATACAAAATACAAAATACAAAATACAAAAATACAAAATACAAAAATACAAAATACAAAAATACAAAATACAAAATACAAAATACAAAAATACAAAAATACAAAAATACAAAATACAAAATACAAAAATACAAAATACAAAAATACAAAATACAAAATACAAAAATACAAAAATACAAAATACAAAAATACAAAATACAAAATACAAAAATACAAAAATACAAAAATACAAAAATACAAAAATACAAAATACAAAATACAAAAATACAAAATACAAAAATACAAAAATACAAAAATACAAAAATACAAAATACAAAAATACAAAAATACAAAATACAAAAATACAAAATACAAAAATACAAAAATACAAAAATACAAAATACAAAAATACAAAAATACAAAATACAAAAATACAAAAATACAAAAATACAAAAATACAAAATACAAAAATACAAAAATACAAAATACAAAAATACAAAAATACAAAAATACAAAAATACAAAATACAAAAATACAAAAATACAAAAATACAAAATAAAAATACAAAATACAAAATACAAAATACAAAAATACAAAAATACAAAATACAAAAATACAAAATACAAAATACAAAATACAAAATACAAAATACAAAAATACAAAAATACAAAATACAAAATACAAAAATACAAAAATACAAAATACAAAAATACAAAAATACAAAAATACAAAATACAAAATACAAAATACAAAAATACAAAATACAAAATACAAAAATACAAAATACAAAAATACAAAAATACAAAATACAAAAATACAAAATACAAAATACAAAATACAAAAATACAAAATACAAAAATACAAAATACAAAAATACAAAATACAAAAATACAAAATACAAAAATACAAAAATACAAAAATACAAAATACAAAAATACAAAATACAAAAATACAAAAATACAAAAATACAAAAATACAAAAATACAAAAATACAAAAATACAAAAATACAAAAATACAAAAATACAAAATACAAAATACAAAAATACAAAATACAAAATACAAAAATACAAAATACAAAAATAAAAATACAAAATACAAAATACAAAAATACAAAATACAAAAATACAAAATACAAAATACAAAAATACAAAAATACAAAAATACAAAATACAAAATACAAAATACAAAAATACAAAATACAAAAATACAAAAATACAAAAATACAAAATACAAAAATACAAAAATAAAAATACAAAATACAAAAATACAAAATACAAAATACAAAAATACAAAAATACAAAAATAAAAATACAAAAATACAAAAATACAAAAATACAAAAATACAAAAATACAAAAATACAAAATACAAAAATACAAAAATACAAAAATACAAAAATACAAAAATACAAAAATACAAAAATACAAAAATACAAAAATACAAAAATACAAAAATACAAAAATACAAAAATACAAAAATACAAAAATACAAAAATACAAAAAAACATACAAAAGAACTTGAACAACAGATGGAAATTAGTTTTTTTTATCAAGTGTTATTCTTATCGTAGTGGAAAACTTCCGAGTGTATCCCAAAACATCTTATAACCACCAAACGCATTTTTGTGCAAAACTTCCAAGCCACTTTCGATGGTAATGCACCGCACACCAAGTGGCAATAAAGTTGTGGGTACCGCATTTTTCACTCTCTTGACAAAGTGGCAACTCAACTCAAGACTTCCAAAGGCAAAACCGCGTTGATGGCCTGCTGGCATGTCCCACAAGTCCCTCGGAGGAAGAAATGCATCAGCAGCTGTCACCAAGTGCCAAGGCACTAGTTTTACTCAATACCCCCCCAAAGTACTCCCCTAAGAGCAGTACAGTTCACAGTGTGATGGTTAGTGGAACAAGTTTCTGTCATCTTCTTGGGTGATGGCTCAATGTCGTCCCTTTTACGACGACACAGGATGCCAACTTGCGGTACAAAGCACAAGTATTTCCAATGATTGATTTTTTTTCCTGTCACTTTCTTGACAGGATTTTACGATTTTCACTCAACTTCACCGACCAGCTGGCGAAAGTTTTGGCCGGAAGCGCATGTCCAACTTTGCATGTAACTTCCAGGCAGAAAGTGAAACTTTTCCTTGTTTCAACTCTGTTTCAACAGCGATTTTTTGCTTCTCTTTTGCTGGCAACACTGTTTCCGAACAACTGCATTTTAATGTACCACCTCGTGCAACTTTGCCGGAACATGGTTCCCGGTGTAGTGTAGTAAATTTTAAGCAGATTATTTCCCACCCGCTGTATATTAATGACTTTTCCGATACAAGTGAGATTTTTCGCGTTAATTTATTCAAAAAGGCGAACAAATGCCAAAGTCTCACTTGTGGGAATCCACGCTCAATCGAGCAGCTGCCGTCGGGCAACGGAACCACCGGAGATGGCCAGGAAGTAAGAATTTCAAATCCATTTTAAACAGAGTTGTTTGGTGGAGAAAGTTGCTCTTTTGGGTACCACGTTACGTTGGTTCGACTCCCTGGAGGCAGTTAATGTTTGGTGCGGTCATGTTGATCGAACTGGGGTTGAGGCGAGTGAAACTTTGTGTTCGATGAAGTTTGGTACAAATTTTCAGAGTGCTGAACAAGCTGTGGAGCTTTTTTAAGGTTTATACTTTCAAGCTGTTGATTTAAGTAAAACAAAGAAACTTCAAACTAAAACCTAAAACCTCAAAACAACTCAACAACTCAACAACCCAACAACTCAACAACTCAACAACTCAACAACTCAACAACTCAACAACTCAACAACTCAACAACTCAACAACTCAACAACTCAACAACTCAACAACTCAACAACTCAACAACTCAACAACTCAACAACTCAACAACTCAACAACTCAACAACTCAACAACTCAACAACTCAACAACTCAACAACTCAACAACTCAACAACTCAACAACTCAACAACTCAACAACTCAACAACTCAACAACTCAACAACTCAACAACTAAACAAGTCAAAAGCAAAAGCAAAAAGCAAAAGCAAAAAGCAAAAGCAAAAAGCAAAAGCAAAAAGCAAAAAGCAAAAAGCAAAAGCAAAAAGCAAAAGCAAAAAGCAAAAGCAAAAGCAAAAAGCAAAAGCAAAAGCAAAAAGCAAAAAGCAAAAGCAAAAAGCAAAAGCAAAAAGCAAAAAAAAAAAAGCAAAAGCAAAAAGCAAAAGCAAAAGCAAAAAGCAAAAGCAAAAGCAAAAAGCAAAAAGCAAAAAGCAAAAAGCAAAAAGCAAAAAGCAAAAAGCAAAAAGCAAAAAGCAAAAAGCAAAAAGCAAAAAGCAAAAAAATTCAACCCTCAGCTACAAAACGAAGTATTATTTTGGAAGTGTGTTTAAATGATAACATAACTTAAAAACCGAGAAGACCTAACTAGTCTGCTTGAGTGCAAAGCTGCATTAGTTCTGTTTTGCTTACATTCCACAAAAGAAGACACCTAATTAACTTCCCCCGTCCCCAAGTTCCACAAACTCCAGACAAAACACAGATATTAGAACAAAAACCTGAACGAACCCAGTATTGGCATTCCAAACAAAACACACATCAAAAGAGGTTCCTTCCAAAGCAAAGCACAGCCAGTCACAGAACAAAGGGAAAAAGCGACGACACCCATAATGCCAATGTCGGGAACATCCTGGGAAACCACGACTTCCAGGCCAGACAGAACCAACATTATTCGACTAGCTGTCGGCAGTCAGTCAGTCTGTTGTTGGCTCGGGTGCAACGTGCAGTGGCTTGTCAGCACAAATAACAACAACAAGCTGCTGTTTTCCCTGGAAGCAACTTCCTCATCCTCCTTTTTTTCGAAACTGTCCTAGAGACACGCCGCAGTGCAAAAAATCCTCTTGAAAATCAAAAACTGTAGAGATTTTCTTCGACAAAATTCGATATCATCAAACATTCACTGCTTTCTTTCAACGACAATTCTATGTTTTTATTTTTATTTCGATAATTTGTTATTCTCAAAAAAAAAACTAATATTTGATTTGTAAACTCTCAGAGAATCCCTCTTCGACAAAACTCTAAGTTGGTTTTTTTTCATTTCCCGTTCTCTCACCCTTAAGTTTACACAGCCAGGTCAGTCAGTCATTCAGTCAGTCAGAGGCAGAGCACTGAAGTGGCTTTGCAGTGGCATTCCTTCCGCAATCTGCACACCTTAAATACGGTGACATTCCCAGGTGAATCCCTGCTCTCAAGGGCTTCCTCCCATTGTGCAAGCATTCAACCAACTGGATCAGGGCGGAAAGCTCAGTGACGACGAAAGCACGCTTTTGGTTGGTGGCAAACAAAAGCTCCCCACCCACTCGTTTTTTTTTTTTTTGAACTGCCTTGTTAGCTTTATCCTATCTCGAGGAAACGGAAAATGGGAATTATCAGCAGCACCCTTGGTGAACAATAGGACGAGGGAAAAAAAATGCAGATGAACATTATTTTCAGCTTTTGTGAATTCGGTGTTGCACTTTGGCGCGTTTCGATTGGCACGAGTGGTCTCCAAGGTGCGATGAGGGTGGACGGACTTTTTAACTATTAACATCAGATTTAGCTTCCGCGAAAAAGTTCTTCGATCGGGCTCAAAATTTGACTGGGATTCTTTGCTCAAAATAATTAGACCCGTATTTTTTGTATGGCTATTAGGGGAACCTACGTCATGTTAGGGTGGTCCGAAAAATGAAATTTTTCGTCGATTTCCGCAAAAACCCCTTTTTCAAAAAATCATAACACCGCGCCATTGCAACCGATTTAAATTGTCTTGGACGCAAATGAAAGGTTGGCCATTTAAGGAAAAATTAATTTATATTCCGAAAAATCCAGCCTTAAATTTGAAAAGGTACACCCAAAACTGGCAGCGCTAGTCCGAGAGAATGATGGTCTCGAGTCGAGAGAATAGTGGTACCATTCACGGACGCAGAGAACACAGCTCGAGATGGGCGATAGAACTATTCTCTCGAGGTTCATTTGCAAAAAAAAGTTCATCCGTCAAACAAAAAACCAAAAGTGTCGACAACGGGAATCGAACCAGATACCTTTGACAAACCAATCCAATGACTTAGCTGCCTCGGCCACCACAGCTTGGTGTAGTAGTCAGAAGTCGATGTATGACACTTGTTGGAGATTTATTAATTCAACTAACGAATGAACTCATTTGTTATGATGGTGTGAGTTGGTACCATTATTCTATCGATTTTGGCACTGAGCCCTCAATAAATTTTGAGAGAACGATTATCTCGACTCTGAATTTTGGGTGTAGTATGAAAACATAAAATGGCGTTTTGATCGTACCTGTACCAAACAGCTTGTGTCTGAAAATATTGTTATAGGATTTCTTGGGAAATTTTTCGTTACATACTCAAAAATGGGAGGTGTTCATCAACAGGATCCCGAGTTATAATGTTTTGAAAAAAGCTGGGGTTTTCGGTTTATGCTCTTTTCAAACGGAACTGCTGCATGAGAAGTTGCAATGGACACAATAGAAAAAGTTTTGCACAAAACTTGTGGAGTTCATCAAAACCTCTTTAAAAAAGTTAAATGAGCAATTCTCTACAAAACCGGCCGATTTCGACCATTTTTATTTTTTGTATTTTTTTATTTGGCTCAAACTTTCTGGGGGCCTTCTCTATGACCAAAGAAGCCATTTTGCATCATTAGTTTGTCCATATAAATTTCCATACAAATTTGGCAGCTGTTCATACAAAAATGGTACGTAAATATTCGAAAATCTGTAACTTTTGAAGGAATTTTTTGATCAATTTGGTGTCTTCGGCAAAGTTGTAGGTATTGTTAAGGACTATTTAGAAAAAATAGGTACACGGAAAAAAATTTCCCGATTTTTTATTAACTCTTTTCACAAAAACTCAAATTCCCAAAATACGTATTTTTGATTTTGAGATTTTTGATATGTTTTAGGGGACAAAAATCCGCAACTTTTGAGCTATAGAGAAACATGGTCAAAAAATCTGCCGCCGAGTTATGATTTTTTGAAAAACTGGTGATTTTTGGAAAAAATCGAAATTTCATACATAAAATTTTTTTGACCTAATTTTTTTATGCAAAATTGAATTTGCAATCGAAAATTACTTTACAGATTTTTTGATAAAGGGCCCCGTTTTCAAGATATAGCCATCGAAAGTTTGATTTCAGCGAAATATTTGCAGTTTTTCGATTTTTAAAAATAGTGACCATGAGTGACCATCTCTAAAAATATTTTTTTTGAAAAGTTCAGAAAATTTGCTATAAAATTGTCTAAGAGACATCGAAGATTGGACCTCTGGTTGTTGAGATACAGCGGCTTAAAGAAAGAAACACGAAAATTGAAGTTTTCTAAGTCTCACCCAAACAGCCCACGATTTTCTAATGACGATATCTCAGCAACTAATGGTTCAATTTTCAATGTTAATACATGAAACATTCGTGAAATTTTCCGATCTTTTCGAAAAAAATATTTTGAAAAAAATTAAATCAAGACTAACATTTTAAAAGGGCCAAACATTGAATATTATGCCCATTAGAAATGTTAGTCTTGATTTAATTTTTTTCAAAATATTTTTTTCGAAAAGATCGGAAAATTTCACGAATGTTTCATGTATTAACATTGAAAATTGAACCATTAGTTGCTGAGATATCGTCATTAGAAAATCGTGGGCTGTTTGGGTGAGACTTAGAAAACTTCAATTTTCGTGTTTCTTTAAGCCGCTGTATCTCAACAACCAGAGGTCCAATCTTCGATGTCTCTTAGACAATTTTATAGCAAATTTTCTGAACTTTTCAAAAAACATATTTTTAGAGATGGTCACTCATGGTCACTATTTTTAAAAATCGAAAAACTGCAAATATTTCGCTGAAATCAAACTTTCGATGGCTATATCTTGAAAACGGGGCCCTTTATCAAAAATCTGTAAAGTAATTTTCGATTGCAAATTCAATTTTGCATAAAAATGAGGTCAAAAATTTTATGTATGAAATTTCGATTTTTCCAAAATCACCAGTTTTTCAAAAATCATAACTCGGCGGCAGATTTTTGACCATGTTTCTCTATAGCTCAAAAGTTGCGGATTTTGTCCCTAAAACATATCAAAAATCTCGAAAATCAAAAATACGTATTTTGGGAATTTGAGTATTTGTGAAAAAGTTAATAAAAAATCGGGAAATTTTTTTCCGTGTACCAATTTTTTCTAAATAGTCCTTAACAATACCTACAACTTTGCCGAAGACACCAAATTGATCAAAAATTCCTTCAAAAGTTACATATTTTCGAATATTTACGTACCATTTTGTATGAACAGCTGCCAAATTCGTATGGAAATTTATATGGACAAACTAATGATGCAAAATGGCTTCTTTGGTCATAGGGAAGGCCCCCACAAAGTTTGAGCCAAATCAAAAAATACAAATAAAATCCATTTCCGGTTTTGGTAGAGAATTGCTCAGTATCACTCAAACCGAATCCAATGTCAACATCCGTGCAAACTCTGTACAGGCACTTCATCAACGAAAATCGGACAACACCCAAGGTGGAGGAACGATTTCCAGCTTTGAATTGGAACCAGCTGTGGGAAAATCTCGGACAAAGCTTCCTGAGTAGTGAGTGCCGCTCTCAGATGTTTTTGCTGTACAACGATCTGGTGATCTCGAAGGAAAAACTGGTCAAGTACAACATAGGACGGCTGCAAGATGATCTGTGTGAGTGGTGTGGAGTCCCGGAGAGCAACGAGCATAAAATCAAGCATTGTGTAAAGACGGAAGAAATCTGGCAGTGGCTTAGAAGAACGTTGACTGATCGTTTGGGGATCTGTGGAGATCCAGAGGATGTACTGACTAGGCAAATTAACGGAAGGAATCAGAAGGAAAAAGCAGGGCTGTGGTTGACAATGTTTGTGATGTCGTACATAGTTAAAAAGTATCCCAAAATCAGTTTGTATTGCGTTCAAAAAGGAATAAGGGACAGTAGATGGAATAATCGCACGTATTTCAAGCATTGTTTTGGCAGTGAGCTCAATGTTTGTTAGTGTATTAGGAGAACCCACGGTTGCACCGTGGAGACCCGGGGCCCCCCTGACCACAAGTCACTTCCGAGTGGAACAGGGACCACCCCCCGGGCTCCTCGGGCAACCGTGGTTGAGCCTGGGAGACCCGGGGCCCCCCTGACCACAAGTCACTTCTGAGTGGAACAGGGACCACCCCCCGGGCTCCCATGGCGACCTTGGAAAGCTGTGGAACAAATGTAAAGTATTGTACAAATGTAGAAATAAAAACTTGTAAAACCCAAAAAAAAAAAAAAAAAAAAACCATATGGTACACTTGCCCCACCTGAACAAGATTTTTTGAAAGCTCTCAACAAAAATAACCAAAAGTTAAATCATACTTTGTAATAGGTGCATGGCATTGGTAGGGACACTACTGATCTAGGAAAAATAGCACTTTGATAAAATGAGCCTTAAAACGAGCCCTAAGCCTTATTTTGTACCTTCCCAATATTATAAGAAAACAAAGGTTTTGAAAAAAACTTCATTAAATCTTATACCCCGTGGCGTTTACGTCGTTTTGGCGGTTATGTGGTAGAAGAATCAGCTAATTGCATTGCTAGCAACAATTCCTCATACTGGAAATAACCAAAATTGTTAAAATTACGGCCGTACGAGCGATTGTCCCTCTTGCCCCATATGGTCGTCTTGCCCCACCTTCCCCTACACAAACATTTGCTCACAATTTGATTCTGAGTCGATAGGTACCTATACAAGAAGATGGGTCTAGGAGGCCTAATTGAGAAGTTCATTTTTCAAGTGATTTTATAGTCTTTCCTCAGTAATGTGAGGAAGACAAAAAACTGATTGAATTGATAAAGCTTTGAGATAACGTTTTATCCTAAGTAAATAGTGAACATCAATTTGAACGTTAAACGTTCTTGGTTTTAATTTTGTCTAAATGCTTACGCATAATAAACCCTCTGCCTCATCAAGAGCACAAAATCACACAAATTTCCTACAACTGGAGCACCATATTAAATTCCTCCGACGGTGCGGTCTGACGCCAGTCTCCGTGTCAGATGACACCATCCGCAAGTCAGTGAATAAAACCACTTCCTTGCACTGTAGTTTTCCATTTCCCCCTGGCTGTTTCAGGAATTTCCCCACCCTTTCGAAACTCCTTTCAATTGAAACGACGAAGGATTCACTTTGGCGTGCGATGTCTAATTAGATCTGAAATTATGTCTGACCTTTGGAAGGTCGCTTGGAGCTGGAAACTAATTCCGTTGGTTCGTGACTTCTCCAAGGGAGTCGACGTTGAAACAAGCACGAGTTTTCAGAGTAATGAGTGGCTCCGAATTTGTCGGAATGTACCTCGTTGTCACTTGAACGACACTTTTAGTGTTTGCTGAATGTGTTTTAAGAGATACGAAAAGTTTGCTGCGTTTTATTGCTGGCTTTTGATAAAGTCTGCTATTGAGAAAACAAAGGGTTAGTTATTTTGAATTTGAAAGATTTTTTTTTAAAGCAGGATTCCAGATATTTTCATCAAAATTATCACTTATTTTCTCTACTTATTATTCCCCAAACGCCCATTTTAATTCGTTTTCCTAGGAAATAATAAACCATCCATTCAGGACCCATAAATTTTAGGAAATATTCCCTTCACAACAGGGCAATTAATTACCCACCTGCTGGCAGAAAGCACCGAACCAAATGAGAGGAAAACTCCTTTTCTTTTTCCAAGTAACGCTTTTCTCACCTGAATAGTGGGTGTGTTAGTCTGTGTGTGTTTGTGTAAATTGCTATTCTTTAAGTGATGTGCAATTTTCTGGTAGCTTAACCTTTTCTTCCTCACCTTTATGTTATGCTAGAGCTTGAATTCAGGCACAACAAAAGGCTGGTTTTCCTTTCTCCATTACTCCTACGGACGTTAAAATAACGAGTATTTTATCAGAAAACTGGGTCATAGGAAAAACCTGGCACTAAAGCCCATACCTTAACTGTAGACCACACAATTTATCGCTTTAAAAATGGCACTCGCATAAATACACTTTTTCCTCTTGAGAGAATGAGGAGAACCTCCGCCGCAGCACTTGAAACCTTAATCTCGTTTAAATTTGTTAGTTTACGAGCTAAAAGCGGATAGTTTATTATTATCCTGGCCCCGGCTGAGGCTGGGTTGTCGTCAACGTGTTCTCTTCGCCGTGATCCTCGACGACGAAGGTGGAGTGTTTTTGCTCTTGAGCCTTGAGCTTTTTCCGGTGCAGAGAAGGTGGTGGATTTTTTTTCCTCTTGTAGTGGTTGCTGGGAAATGAGGAAAGTGCACGGAATTCTATGGAGACCTGGATTCCGCCACAGGTAGAAGCGGTGGTGCAGTCCATTACGGTCTACTCTGGTGGTCATTGAGGGAGGAAATTGTGCGCGCGGGACAATATAACGGTTAGTGATGGAATGTTTGCATAGCCGCAATATTGCCATGGATTTAATACTTTCAGTTCTTCAACCAAGCATCTGTTCTCTGGATAAGACCCCAATTTGAAACTCTTTACAACAGTGCCAGTTCTTATTTTATAATATTATCAATTCAATTGAATTCCTGAACATTATTTAAAAAATAAATGCAAGGAACTATATGTGAGAAATTTTAATGTCAGTAGATGTCCTGCCTGTATCATAATCTGAATAAATTATAATATTCTATCGGTGAAAAATGCGTTTTAGGTTTTAGATTTGTTGTACGGATTTTAAATCAACCTGACCTTACAGGTGGAGCGATCCTTAAAAAAATATTTATTTTATATTATATTATTCAAATTTGGTAACCTAATATTAATAATATAATATTATTTTACCAAGTTTTAAGAGAAATCTTTTCTTTTTTATGATTTGTAAATCAGTTTTAAGTCTGTAATAATAAATATAATTTTTATTTTTAGATCAATCCACAAGGTCAGGTAAGTTAAAAATCCGTACCAAATAATTATAACCAAAAAATTTTGAAAATCGTGGCTTCTGATTCAGGCCGGTAACACATAACTTTCTACGTAGAAATCTCCGACGGTTGGTTTTATAACTCTTTGAATGCTTACTTAACACAATAGACGATTCATAATTTCAATCCTTGTTATCGTAAGCTTCCCGGCAAAATTCCAGAAATTTGAAAAAGAATAAAATAATATTTTGAAGATATTTTTTTGATTTTGACGGTAAAAATTGAAATTTAGCAACAACTTCATAAAACTTTTTTTTTTCATAAAAAGTGTGAACACCCAATAATAGCTGAATGCTTCACAGCAAGAAATCCGATAGTAAAATCGCATACAAAAGCATGCACATCACCTTCGTCATGCAAATACAAAAAAAAGTTCCAACTGACGGGATTCAAAACCCAGCACCAACAGTAAGGGCTGGCGCCTTAGCCCACTCGGCCATCAGACCGATGAATAGCTGAAAGGATAAACGCATATATGAGATTGACATTTCGGTCAAGTAGGTTTCCATACTGATGGACTACATATTTCAGGGTGTAAAATCACATAAAATTGCATAAAACAATGCAATATTTATTTTACACCCAAGCCTTTTACTGTGTTGTTAAAAAATCGTACCACTTCAAGAAAACAATAAAATTTTCAAATTTTATGAGAACAATATATAAAAAAAGGATCTTAAATTTCTTGTTGTGAAGAAAGTCGGGATTTAGAAAATCTGAAAATATTTGTGTAAACAGGTTAAGATACTTTCACTATTCAACATTAAAAACCAACCAATTGTTTTCCGGATATCATCCTTTAAAAATGTACTTTTTTGTCGTAGTTTTTTTTTTTTGAATCGGCATAATCATAACCAACAACTTTACCGAAGACACTATCTTGATCAGATAATCCCTTCTTCAGATTTTTATGGACCGCCTTCAAATTTGTAAGAATACTTGTATGGAGAAACCGACGTACAGTGCAGTGTTTGGAAAGGCAAAATTCAGTGCAATAAATTGTTGACTTCTTTATTTGACGTCCTTGCCAAAAAGTGACTTCGGAAGGGTTGTTGTAGTTGAAAAGCTCTATCATTTGAAGTTATTGACAGAGTGTCAACGAAAATCCAACTCAGTTGGATGAAGTTTAAGACACCAAGTCTTTGGCAAAGTTGAAGAGGAGAAAATTTTAAAATAGTTTGTTTCTTGATCTACAAATATACGCAGTTTTGAAAAATTGTTAAACGGCCTACTATGTTCTGAAGAGTTGTTGATAACATTAAATTGTACATGTTTACCCAAGACAGCAAAATTTTTGAGTCTTTATTGAAGAGTTATCACTATTTTTAAGTTGCTAAGTTTTTTTTTAAATGGCGCTAAACCAAACAAAGCATCTGAAAAAAGAACACATTTTAAACTAAATTTCCTGAAATATGAATGTCAAAACTGTGTTATTTGATGAATTCTAACATCAACTTTCATTTAAAGTACGTTTGAGCGCTGTAGTTAATGCCAAAACAATGATATAATATAAAATTATAAGTTTACCAAAAATGCGAAACATTTCACTGAAATATTTCATAGGCGTCCGATGCACAGGGAAGGCAAAGCAGAAATTTTTGGTTTTGATTTCCTTAAATTTTAGCAAATTTTTATATAAAATATCGATTGTTTTAATGTTAACAGCTTATTTGAGACCTAAATCATGAGTGTCCGGAATTCGAACCAAAAGTGTCCGGATTTCGAAGCACAACAAGTCATTTTAATTTAAAAAAATATGATGAAAAATTGATTGAAAAGACATATTTTGCACTACATCCTGATGATATTTATACATTTTCAACTTGTTACATGATTAATTACCAGTCCGGATTTCGAATCATGACGTTATCTCAATTTGAATTTTACGAGTTTTGATAGAATTATTTCCCATTTTTATGGAATCATATCGAAAACGATGTCAAAAATTGGTAAATTAATGGGTAATTTCTCGGGTTAGTTTTCAAAAGGTTCTAGGTGCCAGTTGTAAACGAAGCCGTTTTTCGATCGGTTCCTAAATTCAAAAATGCTATGAATTGTTCATCTGCACGTCCTTTAGATGCTCTATAGTGAAAACAATAAAAATTAGATGTGTTTCAGAGAACAAGTCGAATAAGTGTCAAAGATTTGATTAATTATTATGGTAATTACATTCTTAATGAAGAAAATCACGGCAAACATTCTTACCAAATATTATGGAAAATACTTGATTTCAATTATGAACATTTCTTTTAAATTTTAACTTTTAGCTAAGCATGTTTTCATTTGATTTGGTTGTGAGGAGCTTTATAAAAACTTGGTTAAACACATCAAGGGAAAATGCTATGAAAGCGTTTTTTTCTCCATAAAAAAGCAAATTTGTAAGGATTTTTTTTTTATTTTTTTAGCATCTCTAGTTACATTCTTTATCAGTTACACGAAGACAACCTTTCTGGTCGGTGAGAGTAGTATTTACTCACACCAGGTGTGAACTCAACTCAATGCAAACACGAATTGATAATGAGTAATGAGGTTTCAGCTGATGGTTCGTCGGGGAAAAATGGTCACACTTAGTTTGATAGAAGCACCGCGTGTAACGTTCGAGTATCTCTGGTACTCGTAACTCAATACTGATTTGTTTGTGGAAGCACTTGGCGCAGCCAAATCACGTCGAAGTTGATTTCTGCTCATCAACGATAGTTATGCTAGAAAATATGTTTAACTGTGTGATGTATAGTGGATTTGCCAACAGGCTCATCTAAAAATTAATGATTTGTTTTATGATGTTTTGCAGGCAAATCCACTAATATGCTATTTTTGGAGAAAAAAAAATGTATTTCGGTATAATTGTTCGTACCTTGTCCATATTATGAACATCATTACCGAAACCTAACCCCCGCTGCGAAAGTGTTTACACGCACTCGGTGTGAACTTCCACAATGCAAATATAATTTGATAACTAGGCAACTATTAGGCAAAGTACAAACAGTGAGCACTAATAGCGTGCCAACACTCAGCGTGGGGCATTATAGTAGCTGTTGTTCGTAAGTCACTCAACTGTAAATTCAATTATGTTGTTTTGTGAGAGTACTTGTGATGAGCTGTGACTGTCTTTAATTTAAACACTCAGTTGTATAAAAATGTTAAATTGTATGACAGATTATTTTAAACTTTAATGTGATTTATAATTTCACTGAAAAGAAAAACATTAAATTAAATTTGAGTATTGTTGGGTTCATTTTAAAATATTTTGATTATCCAAAAATCATTTTTTCAATCAATTTTTGATCGTATAAAAAGCATTGGAAAGAAAAAAAAGGGTTGGAAGTTTAACTTTTTTTACTGTTTTTCTGACTTTGCCAAAGTTTTTAAAAATTGCGTTTTTTTAGGGGTAGTATGCAGTAATTTTTGTAGTTTCCCAGACTATGCTTCTACGCATTGTTTGTAATTTAAATGATGATGGGGCCATTAGCAGAAAATGTGAAAAACAAGCAAAAAATTGAAAAAGTGTAAAAACGTGAAAAATTTGATTAGGCTTGTAAGCTTAGTCCCGTTCTTAATTCAACACATGGTTCACCTAAAGTGCCGTACTTTCGGGTTCGGATATCGGGAGCATGAGATAAGCATTTATTTGTTTTCTGAACACCAACCACACATGTCGCGGCAATAACTTTTGCCTTGCTGTTTATATTGGTGATTTCACACAGCTCACACGATTTCCTACAACGTCGATCGAAGTTCTCTCTGGCCAGGACTGGTCTTTCAATTCAGTCGCTGTTTGGCATTTCACAGTAACGGTTTATATCACGGCTAGTAGCTGGCTAGTAGATATCTAGTACGAACTGCTGCATTTATAGTTCATTGTCAACATCTTCAATTTGTTGCGAGGTCAAGCCCGCGTTGAGAAAGTCTGAATTCGTACCAAGTGGTGTTTACAAACAATCGCTCAGAATCGAGCGTGGTGCTCTCTTTAGTTGAACAAGATGTACTTGAACTGTTGCACCTACAGTAATAAACTGTGATTTTTATTGACTAGTTGTAAATAGTAGTTATTGCTTAGCGATTTAAATTCAATTCGTTGTGAAATCGAACAATCCTGAATATCCCAAGAAATTTAATCGTTCAAATGACTTTAGTGGTTATTGCAGGTAAAATTGATAAAACTTCTCCAAATTTAAATTGTTAAATCACAGTTTCTTCTCCTAGTTCTTATCCTCGCCTTAACGATCGTACTGGTGACCAGTAGTAAACCCCCTCCCAACATCGTCTTCATCCTGGCCGATGACCTCGGCTGGAACGATGTTGGCTTCCACGGATCGGCTCAGATTCCAACGCCCAACCTGGACGCTTTGGCCTACTCGGGTATCATCTTGAACCGGTACTACGTGACGCCGATCTGCACACCGTCGAGGGCCGCCCTAATGACGGGTCGATACCCGATCCACACCGGAATGCAACATGCCGTTCTGTACGGTATGGAACCACGTGGACTCCCGCTGGAGGAGAAGCTGCTGCCGGAATACCTGAGGGAGCTGGGGTGAGTGACGTGAAAACTGAAGATGTTCGAAGCAAAGCAAATATTTGGGTGTTTAGATTGATTAGTCAAATAAATGTGATAATTTTGGAAATATCGTGTGAAGAATGTGATCTAGGAAACAGTTGAACTTACGTTAATGCCGGAATAAGCATAGAAATTCAATTTTTAATTTAACAAAACATATTTTCATAAATTCTTTGAGAATCGGAAATAATTGATAGTAACATTCTGTGATACTTTTAGCTTCGAAGTTTCGGAACATGGGGCTTAAAATAATTATTTTTAACAAAATGACATTTTGAAAAACATTGGCAAAGTCACATAAACCAAGCCAAACTTCCAATCCTATACTTTTCTAAAATTTTAAGAATTCTTCTTCCCAATGTTTTTTGAAAGTCAAAGATTGGTTGAAAAAGGATTCTTGCGATTTTTTAAATCGAAGCCCGTTTAGAGGCGGAGTTGGATTGTATATGATTTAACTTAATTTTAGACCCATTTTTTAACCATCTTGAACTACACAGAATCAGATCACTTTAAAAAAATAAATTAGCCCTAAATATTTTAATAGAAATAATAATGCCACGAATAATACAACGACTTGGATTAACATGTTTTTGATTTTATTTTTAAACATTAGTTTACTGAATTATAAAATTTCTGATTTTGCCTTCCTCACTGAGGTAAGGCTATAATTCGTCACTTTTTAGTTTGACTTTGACCAACCTACGGGGTACAAACTAAAAAAGTGTCAAACGAAAAAGTGACCAACCACCGGGGGTTGAGTGTATACATTAGGGTGTTTCATCCAAACAAAAAAGTTCTTAGAACCAGGCAAACCGATGATCCCCTTGTAGAGGATACCCATAGGGACTCTCATGCCAAATATCAACCCATTTGGTTTAAAGTTTACATGTAAATTACTATGGGATTTTTATGCTTTTCGTTCAATCGTTCCGACAGGTCTGGGGACAACATGGATTCACTCGGAATAAAGACACGTGTGTAAGGGATGGTCCAATGAACAAATTCCAGAAGGAATTAGGTTTGTCCATTCTGTCCCCAAGGTGTGCATTGGATCGAAGTCCGGTGTCTCCAGAATCAACGATTCACCCTTCAAATGTACGCATTGTTCTTAGTATCACGCAGAAAAATATTTTGTAGAATCAGCCTGTACGAGGTTTGATTCAACAAAATATTTTGTTGAATATAATCAACAAAATATTTTTTTGAATCAACCCTAGAATTTTGTTGTTTCAAACCAGGACATTTTTTTGTATCAAATCGGTATTTTTGTAGAATCTAACCTCGTTTTTATTGATTAAAATTTGACAGAAAGTGCGTTCAAATCCGATTTTTGTTGAAACAACGTTGATTTTTGTTGAAATAATTCAGACTTTTTTTCAATTTAAGGCTACTGATTGAGTCAAAAGAACATAACATTTAATTGAAATAATTGTTTCCATGATTTACTGAAATTTTTATTTTTGATTAAATAATTTATGAAACATCAGGAATAATTTCACATTGCTTTTTGCATTTTGTTCTTAGACAGTTTCGTTTCTCATGAACTGCACTTGGTGTTGCCGCCGCGTCCCGATGAGGACATCAACGACGAGTTGGTTAAGCTGCCACCGCTTGTTGAATCTGTCATGTTCTCCAGTGGTCTGAAATAGTAAAAAACATTAGAACGGCATCACTTGAAGAATCTCCAATGCCAAGGCGCCTACCAAGCTTGTTTCGGGGCCAAGGAACTGGGGAGTAGCACGGCCCTTCCGACGGAAGCTGCATTCGCATTTCAAGTGCCGGAGCTTGGGTGACTTTGAAGCTACGGCGTTGGAGGTTGATCCCACTTGTTGCTGGTACCGTTAAGGATACTTTGAAGGCAGTCGGACTGAGCAAGGTGGTCATTGCTCGTTTCTTCCGTCCCGTGACTGTTTGCTTGGTGTACTTGGGTGGCGGCTGAACAGTCACAATTTTTAAGCACAAACTTCTCGAACCAAATGAAATTTCGTCCACGACTGGCGGACAGGGCAAAAATCGGTCGAATCACGCGGACAGTCCACATAACCGAGGCAGGGACCATAGAAAACGGACCCCGAAGAAGGAACAATAATATTTTCCTTTAGCCGCGGCTCTTAGAAGACGGATTATTTTGACAGAAAAAAAAAACACGTGTAAACAATTATTATTTGCAATTGAATCAAAAAACATGTTAGGTTTGATTCATTTTTTTTGTGTGTAGAATCAACGCATTGATTTTGTTGTTTTCCAAAAGAGGTTTGACAAAATCGAGCGTGTTAATTCAACACTTAATTTGGAGTTGTTTCAATCGGATTTGAGAGTTATTTCAACAAAAAATCGATAAGTTATATCAAAAAAATATTTTGTTGATTCAAACAGGCCTGATTTTTCTGCGTGATGCTATGACGGCTAGCTGAAAATTACGACGCCCCATGTCAGACGGTGAACACGTGGGGAAGCATCGATTGCATTATTATTACAAAATCATCATTTTACGTTATTTAGAATAGTTCAAATTGTTACTGGAATATCAAAAATTATAATTTTATTACTTTAAAGAATGTTTCTGAGTCAAAACTTTAGTGTATGCTCTGCCACGTGTTCACCGTCTGACATGGGGCGTCGTAATTTTCACCTAGCCGTCATAGCATACTAAGGACAATGCGTACATTTGAAGGGTGAATCGTTGATTCTGGACACACCGGACGTCGATTCAATGCGCACCTTGGGGACAGAATGGACAAACCTAATTCCTCCTGGAATTTGTTCATTGGATCATCCCCTACACACCTGTCTTTATTCCGAGTGAATCCATGTTGTCTCCAGACCTGTCGGAACGATTGAACGAAAAGCATAAAAATCCCATAGTAATTTACATGTAAACTAGAAACCGCTGGGGACAGGCCAATTCTCAATCAAATGGGCTGATATTTGGCATGAGAGTCCCTATGGGTATCCTCTACTAGGGGAACCTCGGTTTGCCTGATTCTGAGAACTTTTTTGTTTGGTTGAAACACCCTAGTATGTATGTATGTGACAAAAATTCTCACTGAGTTTTATCAGCACTGGCTGAACCAATTTTGATCAAACCAGTTGCATTCGACTATTGAATTGTTTGGAGTTTCGATAAGTAGTTCAAAATGCTTCACTTATATGCTGTAGGGAATGAGCAGTGATAACGTGAAATAAAAGAAACCGAAAATAATAAGGAAAAGGTACAGTCATCCCACATATTCGGAACACCCACAAATTCGGAACACTTTTGTGATAATTTGTCAATAGGATGCCAAATGCATCTTTTCTATCGACCCTACTATTTTTAAGACCTTAATTTGGACATTCTCTTGCTATTTCACTAGTAAAAGTAGTCCTTTTTAAACAAAAAACTGCTTTTCAAGACTATTTCATTCGGAGCAGCAAAACACTGTCTCCAAATTGCCTGTTTCATAATTGTGGGATGTTATTGTGCCTCCCACAATTGTGGAACACCTGAATTTAACTGATATTTTCACAAATAAAATTATCAGACCATTCATAGAGCATTACTAAGGCTACCAACTGTACGGATTTTTTCCTTACCGTACGGATTTTCGACCCTCTCCGCGGATTTTGAACATGCCGGATTTTATGTACGGAATTTTTCGCATAGTACGGATTTGTACGGAATTCCAACAACTTTTTAAAAAATTCATTGCTTTTTTGATTGGGTCAAAGCTTTTGCTAATTAGACATTTTTATTTAACTGTCAGTTTGATTTTAAAGGGATAACTTGCATAATTTTCGAGTTTTCCTCATTTCAAACTTGATTGTCAATAATTGTTCTTTTCAAATTCCTTACAAAACATATTCATTAAATAAAAGATCAAAAGGCTTTCTAAAGCTTGTGAAAACCTTGTGTTGTGCTTGTATTTAAAGGACCTTTCCAATGAAAGCTCTAGAAATGTTTTCGTGAAAACACTGACAACGATATTATTCGTATAAGCAAACTTGATATTTTGTAAACTTTTAAACGTTTAACAAAAATATTTCTAATTTCCAAATTTATCTAAATAATTCATTGACATTTTTTGTAATACCATGGTGTCATGTCGGTAAAGTATACGGATTTTTGCTCAGCAAGAGTTGGTAGCCTTAAGCATTACTAAGCTTGAGTTTCATTGGTTGCAGTGTATGAAGACATTATTTTGTAAAAAATATGTTCTCCTGAAGAGAATCAAAGTTTGTTTACATCCGTAAGAAAAAAGTGTTTCGAATTTGTGGATTTCAAGAGTCAAAGTTTTTCTTCAAAAGCTGGATATAAAACTTAAAATTTGCAGTTGTTTGATACAGCATTCGAAAGATCGCAAGAAAAGCTTTCAAATGAAGGTAAAAGCGAAACATTAAGTTCACTTATCGATTTGCTATGATTTTTTGAACATTGGCCGATCTGTAAACTGTTCCGAATATGAGGGATGACTGTATATGCTAAATAATTAAATAAAGTTCGACTTTTTGTTTGGTCAAACCTTCTTTACCTAGAAGAATGAGTTGCGTTTCATAAGAATTACATTAAATTTTCGAATGAGTTGTCGCGTTTCAGCGTGCATGGTTGAATTTTGACAGCTGCTTGCTCGAGAATTACAGTCATTTGACAAACGCGAAAAGAATAGAATGTACACGAGAATTCGAGAGGTGGATTTTGGAAAAAATATATTTTTTTAATTTTGTTCCGTCACCATCATCCATCATCCAAACCATCGTTGTTTAGATAATCAAAAAGTCTTTCCAACGAGTCCAAAACATTGAAGATCTGGCAACCCTGTATCGAGTGATGACCACTTAAGTGATATTTATATACTTTTTTGAAGCCGGATCTCACTAACCCGAGCATGGGTAAATAACAAGGGAAATGCGTAATAATACCTTTCTCTGGCATCAATACCAAATTTTGGTATTCCTGGACCCTTTAAAATTTGTCTTAAGGATTATGCAAGAGCAAAATGTGGTATCATACCAATTTAAGGTATTGTTTTGATATTGCAAAATTGCAGAATTTGTCAATGATCGAACACCACATTTTGGTATTCTTTTGGTATTACAGTATTTTATCAAATTCCTCTGCAACTATGGGAAAATTTTGACCAATTTTGACAAAATAATTAATTTTGCGCTATAATGATGTCTCAAAGCGAATGCTTTCATTCAAAACCGGAAATTTCAAACTTGATTTTAAACATTTTTGATATGCCCCTTATAGAAATGACTTGAAACTGTGGAAAATATTCTAAGTCAGGATGGCACATTTTGGTATTATTTTGGTATTTAAGTGTTTTATCAAATTCCTCTGAAACTATGGGAAAATTTTGACCAGTTTTGACAAAATAATTAATTTTGCGCTAAAATCATGTCTCAAAGCGAATGTTTTCATTCAAAACCGGAAATTTCAAACTTTATTTTAAACATTTTTGATATACCCCCTATATAAATGATTTGAAATTGTGGAAAATTTTCTAAGTCAGGATGGCACATTTTGGTATTTAAGTGATTTATCAAATTCCTCTGAAACTTTGGGAAAATTTTGATCAGTTTTGACAAAATAATTAATTTTGCGCTAAAATGATGTCTCAAAGCGAATGCTTTCATTCAAAACCGGAAATTTCAAACTTTATTTTAAACATTTTTGATATACCCCCTATAGAAATGACTTGAAATTGTGGAAAATTTTCTAAGTCAGGATGGCACATTTTGGTATTATTTTGGTATTTAAGTGTTTTATAAAACTCCTCTGAAACTATGGGAAAATTTTGACCAATTTTGACAAAATAATTAATTTTGCGCTAAAATGATGTCTCAAAGCGAATGCTTTCATACAAAACCGGAAATTTCAAACTTGATTTTAAACATTTTTGATATACCCCCTACAGAAATGACTTGAAATTGTGGAAAATATTCTAAGTCAGGATGGCACATTTTGGTATTATTTTGGTATTAAAGTGTTTTATCAATTTTTCTGAAACTATGGGAAATTTGTTAAAAAATTTTACGAGTTAATTAATTTTGCGCTAAAATGACTTGAAACCCAAAATGTTAAAGATGATTTTAAAAATTTGTGTGATATACCCACTAATATTTTTTCAAAAACGTTGAAATATCTCTAAGTCGGGATAACCAAATACTTTGAAAAACGAGTCAATCGACAGATTAATGAATTTTGGTGAATTTCAATTCAGTTTCATTTTAATAATACTTATTTTTCAATCTTGTTATTTTTCAGAAGCTTCAAGAACTTCAAGCACAGGCCGTTCATCAATGACAAATGCATTCGGTGTGGTGAAGAATATCACTAATATCAACATGGAATCATCAGGTGAGTAGATTTGGCTGTTGCATATGAATAATTTCTGTTTTTCACTAACTGCAACTGCTGCACTAAAATGGTATGAAAATACCAAATTTTGGTATTACTTGTTCAAATACCAGCGACCATAATGTGCTCTTGGTTGCCCAGTAATAGATGGTAAAATACCATGAAATCATACCAAAATCATGTATGTGAAAGACCACAGAAATACCAAAATGTGATTTTCCAAGGGCGCGGGAATACCTAAAAATAAACCATGGCAATACCAAGTTTTGGTATTCAAGCAATGTTCAAAAATCCAGAAGACCTCAACTTGGTATTGAAATGGTTCTATTTTGAGGTATTATTTTACCCTTGGAATAACATGGTTTGGTATTGTTGTGCCCTTACACATACAAGATTTTGGTATGATTTCATGGTATTTTACCATCTATTACTGGGCAACCAAGGGCACATTTTGGTCGCTGTTATTTGCCCAAGTAATACCAAAATTTGGTATTCCCGTGTTATTTACCCCTGCTCGGGAAATGTATGTAAAAGATGTCCGGATCCATCATCCAACCCATCGTTGGTTAGGAAATTGAAAGACCTTTCCAACGAGTCCAAAACATTGCAGATCTGGCATCTTTGTCTCGAGTTATAATCACTTAAGTTATATTTGTGTACTGTTTTGCTCAAGATCTAAAAAATAGCTGAAATTTGTGTCCAAACCATCTATACTACCCATTGATGGTAAAGGTAAAGTGAGCAAGGCATCAACCACATATGTGGATTATGTTTTTTGTAGAATCTTACATATTAAAATTCTGAAAGTTTGGAATTCAAAAATATAATGAAATTTTTCAACTTTTAAAAGCCTTAAATCACTATATTTTGGAACTTTTCAAACATATTTTTTTCAAAAGTTGGCAAACATGGGCACTAATTTAATAAAAATGAATAACTGCGACTATTTTCAAACAAGTTACCTAAAAATGGCTATAAGTTGAAAACGGTGCACTTTATGAAAATTACACCAAAGTGCTACACAGCTTAAAAAGTAGTAATCCAGCTGCGTGTAAAAGGCCTGGGTGTGAAATAAATATTGCATTACTTTATGCAATTTTATGTGATTTTACACCCTGAAATATGTAGCCCATCAGTATGGGAAACTTACTTGACCGAAATGTCAAGCTCATATATGCGTTTATCCATTCAGTTTTTCATCTGTCTGATGGCCGAGTGGGCTAAGGCGCCAGTCCTTACTGTTGGTGCTGAGTTTGAATCCCGTCGGTTGCAACTTTTTTTTTGTGTTTGCAAAGATTGTACATGCAGTGTGTAATAATAAGTGTTTATTTTGACAAAGGTGATGTGCATGCTTTTGCATGCGATTTTACCATCGGATTCTTTGCTGTGTAGTTGATTGCAAATACGATTTAACATGGAAAAATTAAGTTGAAAAATTTTTGCGACCGATATTTCGATTTTTTGAAAAAATCAGCATTGATTCAAACATTCATAACTCGGTCAAAGATTTTTTGCCCGTTCTGGAAATTTTTTAAAAGTTTTCATTTGATGTTCCCTAAAATATATCAGAAAATAGAAAATAATCAAAAATAGGGTTTTTTGCAAATCAACTTTTAAGGACAAAAAGTGTAATTAAAAATCACCAAAATTTACCCTGTATCAGTGTAGTCCTTATCAGGGATGGAAAATCGCAAAAAAATCAATTTCGCTAGCGAACTTTCTTCACCCGCGAAAGAGAGAGGAGGCAAATCACGCAAAAGAAAATCGCTCCCGAAATTCTCCAAGAAAATCAATCTGCGGATGATTTTTTTGTGAATTTCCTTGTCAGCACCACTTACAAATATTTATTTCACTTTGTTTACACACATTGCCCATCTACAAAATGTGACAGGTCGTTTTTCGACGTGTGACGTTACACTTGCAAGTGTAATAGTGAAAATGATGTTCCGCTGAATAATCAAGATGATGATTTTTTTTAGATTCCTTTTACCGATCTTTCGTGCGCGAGAGAGAAGAGCCATACTCCCTTCGGATTTTTTCTCTTGATGAACGTCCAATGATTTTCTTTTGATGATGATTATTCCATCGCTGGTCCTTATCCATACCTACAACTTTGCCGAAGATAGCAAACTGCCCCTGATCGCAAAAATGTCCCATTAGGGTGTAATATGGCTGTATGGAAAAAATAAAGTTGCCCAAATTTAGTATGAGCAACTCTCTACGAAATCGGCCGATTTAGACCATTTTTTTTTATTTGACTCAAACTTTGTGGGGGCCTTCCCTATGACCAAATATGCTATTTTGTGTCATTGGTTCACCCATACAAGTCTCCATACAATTTTGGCTGCTGTCCATACAAAAATGGTATGTAAATATTCAAACAGCTGTAACTTTTGAGTGAATTTTCTGATCAATTTGGTGTCTTGGGCAAAGTTGTAGGTATTATTGAGGACTTTTGAGAAAAAATAGGCACAGGGAAAAAAAAATTTGCGGATTTTTTTATCAACTTTTTTTTCACTAAAACTCAATTTCCCAAAATACGTATTTTTTGATTTTCGAGTTTTTTTTATATGTTTTAGGGGACAAAAATCCGCAACTTTTGAGACATAGAGAAACAAGGTCAAAAAATCTGCCGCCGAGTTATGAATTTTTGAAAAAAATAGTGATTTTTGGAAAAAATCGAAGTTTTATGCAAAAACAAGTTTGACATTACTTTTTAATGCAAAATTGAATTTGCAATCGAAAATTACTTTACAGATTTTTTGATAAAGGGCTCCGTTTTCAATATATAGCCACCGAAAGTTTGATTTTAGCGAAATATTTGCAGTTTTTCAATTTTTAAAAATAGTGACCATGAGTGACCATTTCTAAAAATCTTTTTTTGAAAAGGTCAGAAAATTTGCTATAAAATTGTCTAAGAGACATTGAAGATTGGACCTATGACACAATTTCACCCCGTAAACCCAATGTCACCCCTGTTGACGGTACAGCGTATTGAAAACTCGTCTAATTTGTAGAAAACCGAATTTTGAAAACTCACCTGAGAAGAGAGCTCAGAGCCATAGAAGTGTCAATCGATCATCGAAACAACCCATGGCTGCTGAAATTCAGGGGGGGGGGAATTGTGCAGTATATTACTTCATTAGCTTTTTGTGGCACTTACAGAGTAAACTTCCACGTAACAGTAACATGTTGCGTTGCAGACCCTTTCCCTAACACGGACGGGGACTTTAAGCACCTAAAGGCATACTGACATCTTCGTCACAACATTTGCATAACGCACAAAGTGTATCATTTTTCGAAATGAAACAATATAGGACTATGAAATAAAAATGGTTCCACCTAGCGGCGTTCAGTATCGGTGGCAGCGGAGTGCTGGTGTACTCCGAGCGACGGTACACCCTTACTACGGCTGAAACCTTTTTAAGATCGGGTTCGTAGCTTTTCGTATCATCCTTGACGACGAGTTTCAGAGTGTACGGATCGCAACGCACGCACTCGATGTAATATTGCGCAACAAACTCTCCTTCCTGCTCGGCCCGGATGCAACCAGTCAACTTAACGTGATTTTTTGAATTATCGCTCGTGGCCGTGTAATACTGCCCTAAGCTGACACCGAATTTTTAGTCCAAGGAAGTCGCCTCGACCTTCAAGTTTTCGGCAGTGTGCCGTGAAGTTAGCTCAATTACTCTTGCAAATTAGAGTTAACATCAACATCAAAGGTGTCATGTTGTATTTTGTGGTTTTGACACATATTGGAGACTTAGAGACGAAGTAAACAAATAACAAATTTCGAAAGTCTTATTTTAACCATTCCGGTCATCGTTAAACCAAAATAAGACTCATCATGAAAATTATACTTACTTTTTGAAAATTTCATATTCACGCTCCGTGCATCACATTGTTGGTCAATATGTTTCCTAATTCCGTACTTCACTCCTTCCAGCTACAAAAACCACATCGTCGGCAAGTGGCACCTGGGACACTACACGCGTCGCTACACCCCGCTGGAGCGCGGCTTCGACTCGCACGTGGGCTTTTGGACCGGTCATCACCACATGTTCGACCACAGCGCAGTCGAGACGGAAACCTGGGGGTTGGACATGCGCCGCGGGTACGATGTGGCGTACGACCTACACGGGAAGTATACGACGCACGTGATCCGGGACGAAGCGGTCGCGAGGATCGGAAACCACTCGGTTGGGGATCCGTTGTTTTTGTACGTGGCACACGCAGCGGTACATTCGGCCAATCCGTATGATTTCTTGCCTGCGCCGGATGTTACGGTGGCCGGGTTGGAACACGTGGAACCCTATCCGAGGCGGAAGTTTGCGGCGATGCTCAGCGAGCTGGACGAATCGGTGGGAGCGATCGTGGAAGCGCTCAAAGTCAAGGGAATGCTGGACAATACGATAATTGTGTTCAGCTCGGATAACGGAGGACCAGCGGAGGGGTTCAACAGTAATGCTGCGTCCAATTGGCCACTGAGAGGCGTTAAGAACACACTGTGGGAAGGCGGAGTACGGGCGGCTGGGTTCATCTGGAGTCCGTTGATCGCTGAAAGTCGACGAGTGTCGCAGCAGATGATCCACATTAGCGATTGGTTGCCGACACTGTTGGACGCGGCCGGATACAATGTGGAGTAGGTATTGATCAAATCAAGGTTGATCGTCACTCCTAAAGACCTTCTCATTTCAGGACCCTCCCGAAAACCCTTGACGGCATCAACGTGTGGAAGTCTCTACTCAATGGGAACTCCACCGAGCGTCGCGAGATCCTGCACAACATTGACGACATCTGGGGCAGTGCCGCGCTGACGGTCAACAACTGGAAGGTTCTCAAGGGTACCAACTACAAGGGTCAATGGGACAATTGGTACGGTCCGCCCGGTGATCGTGACCCCGAAGCGTACAACATCACTGCCGTCCAACACTGCCCAACCGGGAAGGCACTATCCGAGATGAACCTGCTTCCAACGGAAGCAACAATCCGGAACCTCCGACTTAACGCAACGGTTCACTGTTCCAAAGAGGTCAGAGCGACCTGCAACCCCCTGGAGCAGCCCTGTCTGTACGATGTTCTGCAAGATCCGTGCGAGTTGGACAACCTGGCGGAAAGGTTCCCGGCGATTCTGGACTCGATGCTGAAGAAGCTGGACGCGTACAACGCGACGGCGGTGCCGCCGGGCAATCTGGCGCTGGACACGCGCGGTGATCCACGGTTCTGGGGGTACACGTGGCACAACTTTGGGGACGATTTGGAGCATTGTGACGGAGGGGAGGAGGAGTGTAGTACACAGAGCTTATAACTCAAATATTTAAGTTGTTTTCTTTTAAGAAATAGGTAGTAAGATTTCAAAAGTGTATAACTTCGTTGAGCAAAACCGAAATGTCATGCCTTTTTTGCCATCAGATTCCAAATACCAGCAAGGTTAAAAGTGATCTTCCCCTGTGTTAGGGAATGTGAACTTAAAATACCTAAAATTTGTCCCTGGCGTAGTGCTTTCTTCATTCATTAGAAGCACAAACTAGAAGTTCTTTAGCCCAAAAAATTACGGTTGTCAGGATCAAGAAGTGTATTGTTATGTAAACAGTAACATACGTTGACAGCTCTAGCTTATAAACCTTAATCAGAAAAAAACAAACATGAGGAATCTGATTACGACTTGAAAGAGTTTACCGATGAAACATTCCGATGAACGCATGACGCTCTCGAAGCCCACGTGGTCCGCGTCACCGTTAGCAACATAATGATCCGGGCCAATTATGGAAAATTAAGCAGGAAAAATGCTCAACTGCAGCAAATGATACAAAGAGCGACGGCCTTCTGGACGATGGTCGTCGTTGAAGTTGGGAAAGGTTCCTGCACTTAAATGAAATTTAGAACTGAATATCGTTTAAACTTTGTCATAAGTTCGTAATAGACCTCTCTTATTGTTTAGGTGATAATCGTGGTCTGACGTCCATTTCCAATCTCACAAATTCAAATTTGTTTGATAAAACAAATTTGCTTTCCAGTTGTTACTTGATACTTAGCTATTCACGTCCGTGTTAGGGAAGCACTTTTTCAGTGGCCAATTATATGCATTTTTAGGTTATGCACATTTTGGTTGAAAGTTCTGAGCATTTAAAAAAAATAAAAACTACATTTTTTATACAGTAACACCGTGATGGTTTGACACCGACTGTTGTCAAACCATCGGGATACCTTTTAGTTTGGCACCCTTTTACAAGGCGCTCGCACTTTCTACCATAGACAAGAAGGCTTTACGTCAGAAATGAACTAAAATCACACTTCACTCATTTCTCGGGGTACGTTTTTCAATCGGGTTTCGATCAAATAACGAACAATCAATTGAAAACGGTTCAAAATGCTCTCAACTCAAAACAATCCGGTTGAAATGCAATCGGGTCCTACAATTAAGCCTATACATTGGTGTTATTGTTCACAACAATAAAGCTTATTCTTATGAGTACAATGATCTTCTGTACCTGGGTGAGAAATAGTGATTCGCAAAGCGGCCCAAATTTTGAACTGTCAAAGTGGAACCAATTTACTGTTCGCAAAAAGATAGCAAGAGGCAGCAAGTATTGTAATCCATCAATCAGTTTTTTTTGTCAATAATAAAAAATCGATGCACAGTGGGCAAAACGGATTGTTTTATGCCGTCAGATTCTGCCTGTCAAAAGTATCATTTTTAATGTAAAAAAAATCACGAGGAATCGATTGGTGACACTCTCAATGGCGGCAAATGACGGCAAGGGCCCATTTACCCCTTATTTATGTGTTTTTCATTAATATCTTGAATTACTGTAGTTTCCTACAGTTTTAAAGTATGTTATCTTATGAAGAAAATCGCTAAGAATCGATTTGTGACATTTTCATTGGCGGCAAATGACAGCAAGGGCCCATTTTGCCCCATTTACTCCCTCTTGAGATGTTTTTACTGTGCATTCTACAGTAACATTCTTGTAAACTGTATAGGAAATCACGATACGTTTAATATATTGAAACATGAAATGGGCAAAATAGGCCCTTGTCGCCATTTGCTGTAAGTTAGAGTGTTCCCAATCGATTCAACGCGATTTTTTTTGCATAAAATAACTTTTTTATAACTTTGGGAAACCACGGCAATTCGAGATATTAAAGAAAACACATAAAATGGGGTAAATATGGCAAAACGGGCCTATGCCGTCGTTTGCAGTTTATGAGAACACCACCAATCGTTTCCCCATGATTTCCTTCATGAAATAATATACGTTCAAACTGTAGGAAATAATGTCATTTCAAGATATAAATGAAAAACACATTAAAAGGGATTAATGGGCAAAATGGGCCCTTGCCGTCATTTGCCACCAATGAGAGGGTCACCAATCGATTTCTCGTGATTTTTTACATAAAATAAGATACTTTAGAACTGATTTTAGAACATATTTTTTGCTGCTGAAGTGACTCGTTTTGAAACATTTTGGATCTAATGATATTAAAGTTTTCGCTGAAAACTTAAGTTCTTCGTGCTTTTTTTGTTCGTAGACTTAACGATGGGTGGTTAAAAGAATCCTTCTTTGTTTTCAACGTGACGAAATATTGCGTCAGAAGTGGGGAAATTTTGTGAATCAGAAGAGCAACCGGATGGACGTTACGAGATTATGTATCTTTGAAGCGCAGTGATAATACAGGAGTAAGATTATTCAATGTTATTTGCCAGGTGCCATTCACAGTTACTGATATTTCGTCGTAAACAATTCGTAAACATAGGTTTTGAGTGAAACATAGCGCTTATGGAAATGTTAGCGACGAATTATGGCAATCTCGATTTCATCTCTTTTCATAAGACTGACTTAAAAGCTCGACGCCCTCGACTTTTTATTCCTGACAAAATAAATTATAGATCGATTACAATACTTGCCACTTCTTGGCATCATTTTTCAAACAGTAAATTGGTTCCGCTTTGACAGCTCTGAATTGAGGCCGCTTTGCGGACAACTATTCTGCACCCAGCTTTAGAAGTGCGGCAAACTACGGAATTTGAAGATATTCGAGAAAAACACCCTAAAACAGGCAAAATGGGGTAAAATGGACCACTTCCCGTCATTTGCCGCTTTTAATTTACAGCGAATACACTCAACCCCCGGTGGTTGGTCACTTTTTCGTTTGACACTTTTTTAGTTTGTACCCCGTTGGTTGGTCAATGTCAAACTAAAAAGTGACGAACTGTCACTTTTTACACGGCGCTCACGCACACGATCAAAACAAACGTTTGATAGTGTGTGTGAACTCCGTGTAAAAGGGGTGTTGTTGTTGTTAGTTTATTTATTTCTGGCAGCTTTAACCTTCTTGGTCATTCGCTGCCCTGTGTAAAAGGGGTGTCAAACTAAAAAGTGACCCCGTTCGTTTGACAACAGTTGGTGTCAAACCATCGGGGTTTGAGTGTAGTTTAACGTGAACATACACAAAATATTTCAACATAAATCACTTCAGCAGCAAAAACTATGTCACGCTTGAGCTTGCACATAGCCTTCTACTTTGTTTATGTTTACAGCTGTTCTGTCGCTGGAGTAGTGCGGAACATGCGAAAATCATGTTACGCATTCTGTCTTTTCAGCACCCAGTTTTGTACGACCGCAAAGGATTTAAAATGGATTTTGAAAAGGCCATTTTAAATCCGTTGCCTTTTCCAATTTCCAATTTTTGTTTTTTGAGTGTTTTTGAAACCGCCTTGAGTCAGGGGTATTCAAAAACACCCAAAAAGCAAAAAAAAAATAAAATTTGTTTATTGGACCTTTTCAAAAAAACTCTAGAATTTAACAAAAATAACTTCGTGGCCCTTTTTAACAGTAAGCATACTACTTGACAGCTCGTTCCAAAAGGACCATAGTTCTAGAGTAAATTCTCAAAATAACATATGAGTCATGGATTTCCTATGCAGATAGGACCTTTTGAAAAATTAATCGAGAGTCGATCCATCGTAAAATGTTGTCTGTCAATTTATTTTTATGCATTAAAATGAAAAAAGTTTATTTTAATCGTGTTTTATACCGTAGTAAATTAAAATTTACAATTTTATTCAGGACCATATTAGAACTAACTTAACTATTCTAAGTTTAGTGATTGAAGATTGGTCATAACAACCCAAAATTTTGTAATTTATTTTGAATGCTTGACCACATTTTTCTGTGGCAAGGAAAATGAAGCGAAGATCACAGAAACACCATTCCTGACAAAATTCCTAGCCTCAACAAGTTGTCACGAGTTGGTTTTCTCTTCTATTCGTCTAATAATCCTATCAGAATGTTTACCTTCTTTGACAGGAGTGGTGGTTCAGCTTTGCTGTGGGTAAATAGTTCGCTATACACCACCATACCTGTCAAAAAATGCTAAATATTATGATCACGCTGCATTGAAAAAAGTGATAGTTTGACACTTTTTAGTTTAAGGGTTAGAGTTGTTAGACAATTGTGCCGTTGTTGACATAGTGTGAACCGATTGGCGTACTCTCCGCAGCAAGTGTTTCGGAGTGGCACTTCGAGAACGATTCAAAGACAATATCGCTCATGGAAAAGGTCTTTTGATTACCCACCATTACACGTCGAACAAATGGTCACATGATCCTGATCTGAATATTTATTGTACTGGAGACCAACTCGCTGAAATTGGTTATACAATTGCCAACCCCCCGAAACTGACATTTGTTTGGGCTGATAAAAGTTAACTGTCACGAAATTGAACCAATAATCAATTTCAACGTACCAAAAAACGCGGTTTTCAGCAAGGAAGCATGATGAAATAGTATTATAAAGCTAGATTTCAACTTACCACTTTTCACAAGATCATTTAGAATTGTATCTATCAGCAGTATAAAAAAGTGAAAATATAACACCTGACACTCTTACTTCGAGAAAACCTGTCAAGCAGCCAAAGAAATAAAAACCGACGCGTAGGTAAAAACGAAACGATCAGTCGAAATAAGCGCATGAAAGCAAATCTCAGTACGAAATTTATGCAACCAAGAAGATCCTAAATGTATTTAGGAGAAATATTCAGCGAGTAGAACATAAAATGGAGGGTTTATAACCAGATATGACAATAGTTTATCGTCAGCAAACTCAGAAAGCGATAGGAAGAACATAAAAAGGAAGAAATCTGAAAATGCACAAAGGAACAAAGAAATGGACAAGATTGAGAAACAAAATGCTTCCCCAAGAATACACTTGGGTAGATGATTAACACCTGCTACAATACTCGATCAGATGCTGACCAAAACCCGACCAGCAATACACATGGTATTGCATGTCTGATGAACGCCTGAATCCGTTACAACAACGTAGAGGTTGTTCGTGAAGTCCCCAATCGAAATCATCCGGCGAATTGTGCAGTTTCTTTCAGATCGATGCCTTAAAAAACTCACTGAAAAGTCACATTTATATCTCTTTATTTCACCGAAAATAGTTACACGTTAGTCATAGATATTGTCTCACTATTTCTGTTGCGCACGGTGCGCGCAAGCAGTGAACTTTAAACATTGAGTTGAACTCGGTCTACACTTTGAACAATAAGTTATAGTTCGCGCGTTCGCTACTGGATCGGTTGCTGCTCAGACTGTGTTACTTTTATCAGGGCGAAAAGCCAGTAGAGACCTTTCCACGCTCACTCGGTTCTTTGTTAAGTACTTAAACTAGCTTAGCGTCATCTCAGGTCCGTGTATCACCAAGTGCGTTCAGTGTTGCGTTGGATAAGTTAGTTAAATAGATTTGTAGCAAGTTTGTTTGAAATTTGGAATAGCTGATTTATTTTCTTCTTACACGTTAAGGGGGTTTAGATTCGCTCTGCGTAACTTTCACAACAACGCCCAAGGTCGACTTACAATATCTCCAGATCACAGTGTCGGATTTCGGGGAACTTTTTCTGTAACGAGATCGAATTTTAGTAAGTAGTAGAGATCTGATGAACAAGTCAACCTACCCTCAATTTCATCTCAATTCGATCGATTTCACCGCCCATCAGGTCGACAATATTCTCGCCATGCTTCAGCATGTACGCCTCCAGTTCGTCGATCGTCTGGAACGTTTTGACCTCCTCCAGCAGCACGCTGAGGTCTTGCTTGTCCAGGTAGACCCGGGTAAGCTCCCGCCCGTCAAAATCCATTTCAGCCTGTTCAAAAAAAAAGCTTTGTTATTTTCAATTCCTTGACGAAGATCACCCGCGATCCTCACCTTGTACCGCACCAGCGAGTTGCCCATGTCGATCCCCTTGACGTCGTGGATTGCCCGGATCATGATATCGCTCTCCAGTTCGGCGTTTATTCTGTCGAGATTCTCCTGCCGGATGGACCGCCCAACCAGCGCAGCCACGTTCGTGTAGATGATGAACGAAGCTACTCCACCGAGCATGCAGCCCACGAGCAGCGATCCGATCGCGTCCGGAATAGGTGATCCCGTGTACGTGGACACTCCCATGCAAGTCGCCGCCAGCGCCACACTTAGCACCGCCGCGGCGTCCTCCGTGAGCACCACATTCACGCACGGATCCTGACCGCGAACAACTGCGAAGCAAAAAGCGCGATCGTAACTCCACCAAGCTCAAAGATCATCAACCGATCCTCACCATAATCCTTGAAGCTCATCCCGAGCGCCTTCGCGCCGTCCCGGCAGCTGTTGATGGCCACCAGCAGCGTTGCACCCTCCGAAACCAGCGAACCGCCCAGGATGAAGAACGCCCAGTAAAAGTCATCGATCGGGTGCGGATCCACCAGGCCCATGATCCCGTGGTAGAACGACAGTCCCGTCCCCACGCAGAAGATTCCCACGCCGGAAATGAGCGACGAGACGTACTTCATGTTCGCGTACCCGTACGGATGGTCCGAGTCGGCGATCTGGGTGCTCTTGTGGATCCCGTACGCCAGAATCAGCTGGTTGATGGTGTCCGCCAGCGAGTGGATCGTCTCGGCGAACATGCTGTGCGAGCCCGTGTACAGCCAGGCGCCGAACTTGAACAAGCAGTTGGTGGCATTGCTGGAACGGATTGCAATATCATCATAATCTGCCATTTGCATCAACTACTTACTCAAGGGTAATTTAAGTCAAAGAAAACTGAATAAATTTCCCGAACACGGACGTGGAATTCAAGTACCTAGAGTGAATAAAATTCTCTAACAAAAAGAATTGTGGTCATTTGTTCAGGATGTCTGCCATACATTTGCTGTTCCGATAGATGTATCAATCACGCAAACCAATTGCAACTTTAAATGAAAAGGGTGGTTCAATGACCGAACCGAATTCTTTGGCCTCCTTGCCTTCGATAAGACTGTAGATGTAGTTGGCACTGATCCGCAGTTGAACTCTTCCGAGCTGAAGATTTGCTCGAGCTTTTGTGTATGGCATGAAGGAAATGTTCGTTTTTGCATATTGCAACTCCGTTTGACTGTGGATTCGATTTCACTTTCGTTTCACCACCATGGGTCACATGATATTGGCTTTTTTGGTGCTACATTACGTTTATCAGTTTGCTCAGCATGACATTATCATGAGACTTCTGCATCTTCCGCACTATTGAGTTTTCGACTATTTTTGGTAGCATCGTTGACTTATAGACTTGCTTCACCGAAAAGCTTACCCCATCTATCAGTTGGGAGGCTCGACTTTAGGAACTTCGATCTGAAATTTAATTGTTTTAGGCAACGGATCCAGATTCTTTGACACCAACGAAACTCTCGGTTATCTATTCCAAGGCTTGCTGAGAATCAGATGGGTTTTCTATTTGAGATACTCCTTGTCAGATGATTTTAATAACTAATCCAGATTTGCTGCTCAGTGTCAAGTTTGACAGATGCTCAAACACCAAAATTCAGAACTGTAAACAGCAATTTCTTGATCATACTTACATGGCAATCGCTGTCAGCACCACCTTCCCCGATTTGCCAAACAGTCCCGGCTCGGAATCGACCACGTTCGTCCTGCTGCCAATCTCCCGCCGGTAATCGCGCAGTCTTCGCTTCACGGTAAAGATATCTGCAACACAAAATTATTCAACCAATTTGCACCAACAACTTCTCAACTCTACTCACTCTGCTGGTGCCGCTTCTTCTCAATCTCCCGCTTCAGACACTCCTTCAGCAGATTCTCCCGCGAGCCCCACACGGCGATCGCCTGCGCTTCCACGTCCTTCCGCCAGTACACCGTAATCGGCGGTTCCTGCTCGTACGGCGATCTCCGCTTCGTCTTCGGCAGCGACTCCAGATCGGACGGCTTCAGCAGAAAGTCCGACATCGCGCGGACCGGAGTAATGAAGTTGCGCTCCAAAGAAGACCGTGAAAAGTCCACCCGGATGCGTTTCTTGGCCAGCTGGCGGTTCTTTTCGGCCAGTTGTTCCTTCAGCTCGGCCTCCACCTTTCGGAGCTTCTCGTCGTCGGTCAGGGAAAGGACTTTAAGCTGGCCATCGCCGTCGTCACCTGGCGTCTTTGGCTTTTCGATTATCACTTCCTGGAGCTTTGCGTCGGCCGAGGTGGTCGTCTTGACCAGTAGCTTCCCACTTTTGGTGTCTATCTCTAGGGTGGTCTCCTGGGCGGCCTTATCCTTGCCATCCGCAGCCGGTTTGCCCTCTTGCGCAGTGCTATTTGACTTAGAACTAAACGTGAGCTTAGAAATACTGAAAGCATTTTTCGCGTTGACGTTGGATCGACTCAGAAAATCGTTTGCCAACACTTTGTTCGAGAACTTTGAGTTGCTGAACGCCGACAGCTTCCGCAGTGCAATTAATCCAATCTGGAAACAAAAATAATTGATTTACAAATGACTCATTTTCCCATCTCAAAAAGCGAAATCTCACCTGATTGCTTCCGCCGAGCCGGCACAGCGCCAGGTACGGAAACAGGTTCTGGCGGGTTCCGATCGTCTTGGCCACGTCCACCACTCGGACGATCATCCTCCCGAAATTAGATAATTTTCACACCACGCAACAAACGACGACGAGCTAAGTATTTTTGTTGTTTGTTTTTGTTTGACCAAGTTTGAAGAGAAAGCTGTGGGCGATTGAAAGAATTTGATTGATTTTCTAGAGAAATAACCACTAAATTAATATTTTAATATCTCCCCGATGTTACTCACCCTCTCAACGCTAATATGCCATGATTTCACCAGAATTCAAATCGATTTTTGCAGTAATTTATCAACTTTTTCCGCAATCTCCGACCACCGAACGAAACTTTTGTTTTTCTTTTGAATTTGGAAAGTTGTTTTTGACGTTTCTCTTGCGTGTTGCCAAACGCAACGAACGAGCGACGCCGGCGCGCCAATCAGCTGTTTTGCGGACGCCCTTTGGGAACGAAACACGGAGAAAATGTTAAATTATGGCGCATCGCGCGGTGGGGTCAAACCCGATTTAAATTACAGTATTTGTTCGGTAAGTGGGCCAGTCACCGAATGCTGCTCGCTAACTGAGCTGAACGAAAAATAACGAGGGGAACACCGATGCATAATATTTTCCTGATGAAATATTAAAATAAAAGTTAATCAAATTTATTTACAATGCCTACTTTCTTCAATTGGGTACTAAAGCCCTATGCCAATTTTTATGTACAACGGTAAAAAACACGATTAAAAACCATTTCTGATCACTTTTTTTCATTTTAATGCAATTTTTTTTTTGACAAGACACCATTTTTTCGATGGATCAACTATGGTCCCCTTGGAACGACCTGTCAAGTAGGAGCTTTTCTGTCAAGAAGGACCGCGAGGTTAATTTTTCAAAATTGATTTAAAAATCCATTTTAAGCTCTTTATGATCGTATAAAGGGTCATTGTACTCAGAAAAATAAGCTTTATCACTGTGAACAATAATATCAGCAATCTAAGCTTCATTTTAGGACCCAATTGTGACATGAATTTTAATAAAGGTTTGAAAAAATATTTTTATTTATCGTAAATGATTTTTGCATCCATTATTAATAACCCCTCGGTCATTTCGGTTTGTTTTGGTTTTTTGACGTTTGTCTGCTTTTTAACTGGGCTACGGCCCAGTTATCAAGCGCCTAGTCGCCGAACAACTACTGTATTAACCTTTGCCGTCCCCAATGCATTAGAACGCATTGGAACATCACCAACGAGAAAGCGGCCAGGCCAACTGCGCAAAGTTAACCGCAAAGATGATTCGTTGAATTGGATTGAGTTTGAAGACGAATGTTCAAACAGCAATACAGTTCTGAATCTACAGGGGAGGAAGAAACGTGGGGATCCCCCGCTCAAGTTCCTGTTAGTTATAGCAATTTATCGTTGGAAGCACCATGCTAAGAAGTTTTGGTGTTCCGAGACTCTCTGGGATGGGACTTTATTTTTACCAGAATAATTGCGCATTCTGGTAAAAACATAATTTTAGGGACTTATTTCGTACTAAATTTGAGCTCTTAATTAAACTGGCTTTGGGAATTAAAAATTTCCTAAGAAATGATTTAGTGAGCCTAGCTAGCGCTAGCTATTTTACTCGCTTGTTTTTCACCTGTCAATCGCAATTTTAAAGTGCGAAAGTTCAGTTTGACAATACGGCTCAGGCCAAGAAGTCGTCTCCTTGATAAAGATACCAAATAGGCACCAGAACAAGCCAGCTTCGGTAGATTTGCTGGTCAGCAGTTAAACTCGCAATCCAAAGGTGGTCAGATCGAATTCCGGAGTGGAAGAAATATGGGTAATTTCCATTTTTCATGAAAAATTGAATGGATAATTCTCCACCAATTCACACGAAATCGGGAAAAGTTGCACCGACCCCTCTTCGATTTGTGTGAAACTATGTTCTAAGGGATAACGTTTGTCCCTGATCACGAATCCGTTTTTGATATCTCGTGACGGAGGGGCGGTACGACCCATTCCATTTTTAAACATGCGAAAAAGAGGTATTTTTCAATAATTTGCAGCCTGAAACGGTGATAAGATAGAAATTTGGTGTCAAACGGACTTTTATGTAAAATTAGACGCCCGATTTGATGACGGACTCAGAATTCCGAAAAAAACGTATTTTTTATCGAAAAAAAACACTAAAAAAGTTTTAAAAACTCTCCCATTTTCCGTTATTCGACCGTAATTTTTTTGGAGCTTGTCATTTTATGGTAAATTTAATGTACTTTTCGAATCTACATTGACCCAGAAGGGTCATTTTTCCATTTAGAGCAAAATTTTTCATTTTAAAATTTCGTGTTTTCCTAACTTTGCAGGGTTATTTATTAGAGTGTAATAATGTTCTACAAAGTTGTAGAGCAGACAATTGGGTACTAAAACCCTATGTCAATTTTTATGTACAACGGTAAAAAACTCGATTAAAACCCGTTTCTGATCACTTTTTTTCATTTCAATGCAAAAAAAAATTTACAAGACAACATTTTATCGATGGATCAACTATGGTCCCCTTGGAACGAGCTGTCAAGAAGGACCGCAAAATCCATTTTGAACTCTTTGTGGTCGTACAAAGAGTAATTTTACTCAGAAAAATAAGCTTTATCGCTGTTAACAAAAGCATCAGCAATCTGAGCTTCATTTTAGTACCCAATTACACAAATTTTGAAATAAAATACATGCGGAGTTTGCTTATAAAAATCACGCGTTATTGCGATTTAACGAAAAAAAAGTTTTGAAAAAAATACTTTTTGTGTTTCTCTTTGTTTCGTCGTCCGTGTCTGTAATTTCTGCAACCGAAAACATCGTTACATTTTTTTAAAGACTGCCTCCGCGGAATTTCTGGAGAATTTTTTTTTACACCTGAAAAAAAGTTGGGACGATGTATATTGTATTAGATCGCAAAATTTACAGATTTGATCAAATTGAGTTTTACAAAGTTCCAGGATCATCTAGACATCCTTACAAATAAGTAGAAGAAGGAAACGTCCCGATTGGTTGAGCAATGCCCGAGAACCAGCGAGTTAAATTTACCGTTCCAACTTTTTAAGGAGTTGGGGGTTCCGCAAGTATGGGATAAGATCGCATCAGAATGACAGTTTGTCTTGAGAACCGCAATCCCAATTTGATCACAATTATATCAACACGACGCATTGCAGAATCGCAGAATCGCAGCATTTTCCTTTTGTAGGAGTATGATGTCCCTATGTTTTTTTTTACAAGACAAAAGGAGCATTCCAAAAATTTGTTTTTAATGGACTTGACACAATTGAAAAAAACACAATTCTAATAAATTGAGTAAGATCTGCACAATTCAAAAAAGAAGAATCAATTCTCTGCACACTTCCCTGAATTGAATTGTGATCCAAAAAAGAAAAAAAGCCAAAGAAAAGTTATAAATGTTTGAATTTGAACAAAAATAGACTTAAAAACATTGGAAAGTGATTTTAAGCAGCAGTTTGAAAAATCATCTTTGAACTTTGACATTAAAATAAATATTTGAATCATGATCGCTAATCTAAGTTCATACACTCAAGTGAATTCTAAACTGCTAGCGCTTTCAGAACTTTTTTCCCCATCGGTCAGCACAGAACACCTGGCAGGTCGGTGGAATCGGCAGATAGTTCGGACCGCGCAAATTCTTGATGCGTATACGCCTCGTGTCACCACGCGCAGCAACTCGCCGTCAGTTGCCTTTCAACCGAGGGCAGCGTTGGTCGCGTTCCATTCTCTCCGTTTCAAACCCAAAGATTTTGATTGGCCCGCGATCGATTGATCGCGAGTGTTGTGATCGACTAACTAAAAAAAAGACAGCTCTGTGGAAATTTGAGTTGATCAGCAATCAGCAGTTGAGTGTGAGGAAAGGGACTGTTAACAAACTTGTTAAAGAATGCTGAATTGATCAACCAAGGAATACCTTAAACCCTGCAACGAGTAATTTGATCGAATAAATATAAACATAAGGTCCAAGTAAGTAATCTACTGTGTCATCAAACATCGTTTAAAATAAAAATAAACAATTTGCATGCTGATCAACATCGATTGGCCCAAAAAAGCTATTCAAACCGCCTGTTCTGATTATGTCACCACAATTGGAAAAATCATTCCAATCACAGCCAGGTCCACTGCTCTCAGAGTGCAATAAAAGCTACTTCCGAAAATCACTCAGCCAAGAGAATCCAACTCGAAACCAATCGTAATATTAACTGTCGCGACACAGTCCGCAATCCACGATCTGAAATCGGTGGTTTGATAAATTTAAATAGAATAACCGTTCGCACGGGAAAATGCCGCGAACATGTTGCACTCAGTGTGAGGGCGAACAAAAAATGCAACGCTTGATCAAGCGAGGAAACCGGAAATTTACGCCAACGCTTAGTACAAGATAGGAAATCTCATAAAACGAGTGATGCAAAAAAGTCGCACCGTTTTGTTGGCGGCAGTCGTAACGAAATGGTTACAATTTACTGCCCCGGCATTGAACGCGATCAAGTTCAATGATTTTGGGTTGTTTTGTTGTGGTTTTGGTGGTGTTCTAGGCGAAGAATGTGGTAGTGAGCTGAAACTTCCCTAGTAACATTTTAGGTTTTAAGTAGGCCATAAAAGCCTATTTAGGCCGTATGAGGGTTTTCAGAACCATGATAAAACCTGTAAGTTTAAAAATGTTACTAGGGTTAACTCGAATAATTTTGACTGAACATATGAATACAATATAATTCAAACTAATCCTCAAATTTGACAAAAATTCTTAAAAGAGAAAAAAGTTTTTAAATTAAAGTTTTTCATCGAATTAATAGCCTTTGTTGAAAAACCTAACGAAATTTACTGGCATGCAATTTTGAATTAAATCATATTCCACCCTAATGCTCACATTTTTTTTCCCGGAAAAAAATATTTTCCCTTTCCCGGGAAATTTGTAAATTGCCCGGGAATTTCCGCAATACAAGCAGAAATGAGCAATTCTCTACCAAAACCGGAAATGGATTTTATTTGTATTTTTTGATTTGGCTCAAACTTTGTGGGGGCCTTCCCTGTGGCCAAATAAGCTATTTTGTGTCATTGGTTCACCCATACAAGTCTCCATACAATTTTGGCTGCTGTCCACAAAATGGTATGTAAATATTCAAACAGCTGTAACTTTTGAGTGAATTTTCTGATCAATTTGGTGTCTTCGGCAAAGTTGTAGGTATTGTTGAGGACAATTGAGAAAAAATAGGTACACGGAAAAAATTGCAGATTTTTTATCAATTTTTCACTAAAACTCAATTTCCCAAAATACGTATTTTTGATTTTCGAGATTTTTGATATGTTTTAGGGACTAAAATCCGCAACTTTTGAGCTATCGAGAAACATGGTCAAAATCTGCCGCCAAGTTATGAATTTTGAAAAATAGTGATTTTTGTAAAAATCCAAATTTCATGCAAAAACAAATTTGAAGTTATTTTTTAATGCAAAATTGAATTTGCAATCGAAAACTACTCTAAAATTTTTTTGATAAAGGGCTTCGTTTTCAAGATATATCCACCGAAAGTTTGATTTTAGCAAAATATGTGCAGTTTTTCGATTTTTAAAAATAGTGACCATGAGCGACCATTTCTAAAAATATTTTTTTGAAAAGTTCAGAAAATTTGCTATAAAATTGTCTAAGAGACATTGAAGATTGGACCTCAGGTTGCTGAGATACAGCCGCTTTAAGAAAAGAAACACGAAAATTGAAGTTTTCTAAGTCTCACCAAAACAACCCACCATTTTCTAATGTCGATATCTCAGCAACTAATGGTCCGATTATCAATGTTAAAATATGAAACATTCGTAAAATTTTCCGATCTTTTCGAAAAAAATATTTTGAAAATAAATAAATCAAGACTAACATTTTAAAAGGGCCAAACAATGAATATTACGCCCATTTAAAATGGCAGTCTTGATTTATTTTTTTTCAAAATATTTTTTTCGAAAAGATCGGAAAATTTCACGAATGTTTCATATTTTAACATTGAAAATCGTACCATTAGTTGCTGAGATATCGTCATTAGAAAATGGTGGGTTGTTTTGGTGAGACTTAGAAAACTTCAATTTTCGTGTTTCTTTTTCTTAAAGCGGCTGTATCTCAGCAACCCGAGGTCCAATCTTCAATGTCTCTTAGACAATTTTATAGCAAATTTTCTGAACTTTTCAAAAACAATATTTTTAGAAATGGTCGCTCATGGTCACTATTTTTAAAAATCAAAAAACTGTAAATATTTTGCTAACATCAAACTTTCGGTGGCTATATCTTGAAAACGAAGCCCTTTATCAAAAAAATTGTAGAGTTTTCGATTGCAAATTCAATTTTGCATTAAAAAATAACTTCAAATTTGTTTTTGCATTAAAATTTGGATTTTTTTACAAAAATCACTATTTTTCAAAAAATCATAACTTGGCGGCAGATTTTTTGACCATGTTTCTCGATAGCTCAAAAGTTGCGGATTTTAGTCCCCTAAAACATATCAAAAAATCTCGAAAATCAAAAAATACGTATTTTGAGAAATTGAGTTTTAGTGAAAAAAAAATTGATAAAAAAATCTGCAATTTTTTTTCCGTGTACCTATTTTTTCTCAATTGTCCTCAACAATACCTACAACTTTGCCAACTTTGATCAGAAAATTCACTCAAAAGTTACAGCTGTTTGAATATTTACATACCATTTTTGTATGGACAGCAGCCAAAATTGTATGGAGACTTGTATGGGTGAACCAATGACACAAAATAGCTTATTTGGTCATAGGGAAGGCCCCCACAAAGTTTGAGTCAAATCAAAAAATACAAAAAATAAAAATGGTCGAAATCGGCCGATTTCGTAGAGAGTTGCTCAAATATACATTTTCCTACCTTTTTGGCACCAATGTTTTGAAATTATACAAAAAATAATAATTGGAGAACCTGATTTGATTTTATTTATTTCCATCTACTGTTCATATTGAACTAATCAGCTTGTCTGTAAAATTCATGTCAAGCTTTTATTCAGATAATATTTATTTCTGAAGCATTCATCACTTACGCTTTTATGGAATGAATATAAACTATTTTATTTTTGGCAACCTTTTTAAATGTTTTTTTGTAATAACCAAGTAATATCATTCGAAAATAATATATTTGCATCTTCCGGCCAAGATCAACATTGAGATTTGTTTGACTTTTTTTTACCTTGAACATGTTAGATGGAAATTGAACTCATATAATTAAATTTTTAAAAAAGGTTTGCGTGAGAAGAATTTGTTTCTAAGTATTCGAGAAATTACAGATTAAAGTTAACAATTTATGAAGCACGTGAGCTACCAAGGGCGTAAGAGGGATGAAAAAATATCGTTGAATTTCAACCACTGTTAAATACTCAGAATTAATTTAATCTAATTGATTTATAAGACTGAATACCAGATAACTAAAATCATATCATAAAACCATGAACAACCATTAAAAAACAACTTCGTATCATATGAAATTTACCCAAAGAATGCAATTATATTTCAAAAACTCGCTCCAAATATTTGACAACTTTGAGTTGTGATTACATGAAATAGTATTTCAAGTTGAAAAGCGCTAGAGATTAGATTTTAAAGATAAATTCAATAATTATTTATTTATTCACAAGTCGAATTTTCTGTTTTTTTACTTTAACTTTATGGTCACTGAGACAAATTTAATAGCAAGTTTATGGTTGTGGAGCATAAATTTTCACCGTCCAAACACCTTGATTTAAAAAAATCCTTCTCAACAAAAATACTAATACTTGTTTCATTTGGGACGATTTGAATGATTTAAAAATTAGATAGTTTATATATATATTTTCTCAAAGTTGCATGATTTTTAACAAGCAGTCAAGCCATTAATTGATCCTCACACTCATTTTGACCATTAAAGTTGCTGTTCTATACAATTTCGTTGCAAAAGATCAATTAGAAACAGGATTAGAATAATTTTCGTTTAATTTCAAATTTCCCGGGAATTCTCGGGATTTCCCGGGAAATTTGTTGAAAATTTCCCGTTTCCCGGGAAATTGGACGCTCTACTTTTGTAAATTCTGCAAAAATATAAAATGGCAACTAAATTTATTTCGTCCTGGGCAGACGGTAGTAACAAAATTCATTCCATTTCAATTACAAATACTGTTATGGAATCTTCATGAAAAAATCATTAATGCATAAAGGTTTATTAATAGTTTATGTTATCATAACAAAATTTGTTATCGGTCTGATGTTGGTTGAAAGCCAAAACAACTTTGGAATAACATTTTTTACTGTGGAAGAATACCTTCAACTGTTATTAGGATGATCGAATTAGTTGTTAAAATAACAAAAAATAACAACAAAGATTTGTTCAAAGTATAACTAAAATTGCTATTAGTCTGTTTTTACAAAAACAATTCAATAACAAAAAACATAACGACGAATAACAAATCTTGTTATAAATAACATAAAATGTTATTGGCCTAGTTTTTTCAAATATCAAAAAATGTCATTCCCAAGTTATTTCCGTCTGCTCAGGGTTGCATGAAAGTTTTCAAATTTTCAATTCAAAGATTGAATATCCTAAATATCTCTATTATACAAGTAATATTTTCTAATGTGTTAAAAATATGATCAAAATAAATAAAACTGTCCTTTTCAAAGTTTTGTTAAGAACAATTAGCCAAATGAAATCTCTTCTTTATTCAAAGGTCAGTCGGGCAAATTCAGAAACATTTTTTTTAATTCTCACATGAACGCGAAAACAAATTGCCAAAAAGAGGTGTCAAATCTTGCACTCACGATATCAATCCCTCCGTAAACAAATATCACTATAGACACAAAAAATGCTTATCACGCACAGTTTTTATGACCATTTTATTGAGCAAAATACCCTAACTTTGTCCGATAGGCATAACATAAAAAACATAGATAAACAAATATTGCAAAATAAATTATCAACTGATAACTGGTTGTTACTTCTTGTTTTAATCTAAATTTTCCCACGTTCAGCCTGGTGGTCTGATGTCGTGAAGTGCTAATTGTTTGAAATTTTGCTAAACATTTATGCAAACGAAATCAAGTATTGTGTTGTGTTGTTAAAACTGTATTGAAAATGTGTCACAGGTTGTACTTTTCACGAAAAATATGTTTGTTTGTTTTGCTTTTTTTACATTTTATATGAATCCCAAAAGCTTTCAATGTTAAGCAAGTGACCAAGTACTGTTGAGTGTCCGCAAACGGAAGCACTAGTTAAATGATCAACCTTCACTTTAACCTAGCTAGGTTTTGCGAGCAATCCGGATTCTCTTTCACTTGCATGATTTTATCACAACTTTGTACTGCATAATGCAATGATAGTGATCATATAATTGTCCCTGCTTAGATTCTGGTGCCCTTGGGCGGTAATCTTAACCGGTTCGACAGCAAAGCCCCGCCACCCTATAGAGCTAACTTAACCGCTCCGTACTATCAAAGTCGACTGATTAGTAGGTGAAAATTAATTCGATCAGTTACAACCAATTAACGCACGTCAGCTCACTTAACAAGAGTGTGTGTAGTAAATACAACACGCTTAGTTGGGGCACTTTAAACATAAATGAGAGCGAGAAAGTAAACTAAACTGCGTAGTTTGATAAGTAGGCTTCTGCTACAAACCAAACTCTGAGTAGGCGCGCACATGCTCTGAAGGTTCTCACATCAGCTTAGAGCATGCGGCGCGGACTGAACTTGAGTGTCGGCGCGCGTTTTCGCACGTGCGATTGACAGTTGTGCGATAAGCGTGTGAAAAAGCATGCTACGATCAATGTCCCATCTTACAGGGGAATTTGGAACACTTCTAGCCTCAAATTAACCATGTTTGATGATTTCTTATCTCTGAGGCAAACCTTGTGCAATAGGGATGTACCACCGCACAATGCAATTGCCCTAAAGCCTAAAACCAAACCGGGCCCGAAACCAGTTCCGAAGATTTCCCACGACAGCTCGTACGATTCCATTGATGCTTCTGGTCCGCTGCAGTCATGTGCATGGGACACAATCAACCCAGCCCAGCCCGACAAGATCGCTTTCATCAAACGAAGAACCTGTCGTCGTTCGTTGCTTTGTCCGAGCGGCAAGTAGATTGCAATTACAGACTCCAGAGAGGTGTGCCCTCTCCACTTCGGTCCAGTCTCGGTGATGATTGGTCAATTTCCTTTCCTCAACTGCTGGCTGCTGCTCGTATCATCATCATTGTCGTCTTTGTCGTCGTCAATCGAATGCGAATTTTAACGAAACTGGTTCGCACTGGACTCCTCGAGTGAGGCTGCTCCTCGTGAGGTCCGAACCCTTCCGCGAAAATCGGAAAATTGCATATTATTAAGGGAAGATCATTATCCTGTTGCTTTTTTGCGCAACGCAGCAACGGTCGATCCCCTAGCAGATCAGGTTATATGAATGAAGTAAGTTGCATGTGAATTGCATGGCAGGGTGAGGCTCAAATTATTGTACAAATTCAAATAATCAGTTTGAGAGGAAGTGCCGTTCTGGAGATCAATCGCAAAAATGATAGATTTATTTTGCTCGTGACCAATGTCCGGCGATTCGTCTTTGAGTTCGACTGATTGTAGGACAATGAACAATTGAATCAACATAATCATTTTGGCTGTGGGGAGTACAATCAGTTGTAGAAGGCAAGGTTCACAAAGATTTTTTCCCCTTTCAAGAACACGAGAGCTGTGAAAATCCATTGCGTCAGTGCAGATAAGACTTAAGTCGGGTCGAACTAGATTAAACCAAGATATCAACTTATTGTCCCGTTATTTAGAGAAAAAAGAACATGGCATATTTTTAATCCACATGCTGGTGGCTAGCGATCACGCTATCCAACTCTCCCCTATTAGATGACTATAAATCGACGTTTTCCAAAAAAAAAATCTACTTCTTGAAAAATTCGATATAATTATTTAGAGACATGATACATGAAACTTATATTCGAGACATAAAATAAGAACCAGTTGTAATAAACATAAAAATCAAATGAATCAAATGCTTGAAGGAATACTATTGATGGGAAACTAATAAATTTCCACAGTATGACGCATAGTATACAACACCCCATCGGACTGAAACACTTGAGGTTAAACTCTGATTATCTTAGCTTAGCAACAGTTCTCGCATTTCAAAGCTTTTCTCATGTGAAAAAAAAACTACTTCTCAGTTGTAAATAAGAGATGGTATTGAGTGTTGGTTATCTGAATAGTGAACTTCAAAATAGACTGTTACAAGCATAGTGATAGATTAATCCGAAAGAAAATCGATTGGAACCGACTGAATAACTGGTATCATGCAGTAAACACTATAACGATTATAAGATATCATTATAGATTTGTTATAGGAGCAATTCTCTACCAATCCCGGGAAAAGGGAAATTTTAAATTTATAAAAAATTGTTTTGATCTTGGTTTTAATTAATATTATGCAACAAAATTGTATTGGACATCAACATTAATGGTTTAAATAAGTGTGAAGATCAATGGAGTACCCGCATTCGAGCAGTTTTTGACAGTTCGCTCCATAAGAAATACATTGTAGAAAAAAGCAAAAAATGCTCGAATGGAAGTGCTCCATTAACAGCTTGACTGCATGTAAAATAATCATTCAACTACAAGAAAATGTATTTTGGTATTTTTTGATAAGAAATTTTAAACTTGCCTCTGTGACCAGTTTATTGAAATGAAATTATGAAATGAAATTATGAAATTATGTTTTTCATGGCAAATACTGGTTTCAGCTCTTGAACAAATGGTAAAGCTTTTTAGTGTTGGTTTTACTCCAAACAACCCAATGTTTTCAAATATTTGAAGCAAGCTTTGAATATATTTTGCATTTTTTGAGAACAAACATTGGAAAGTACTTTTTCAATATCTTTTTGTTTGTATTATTATGCAATATGATTTAATTTATACGATAAATTTAACCCTCAAACACCTGTAGTTGCACCAGTGCTCCATAATTCTTTTACTTCAAATTGTAATTTCTCCAGTAGTATTCAACCAATTGAATTAATTCTTTTTGCACAATTTCGGTTTTCATCTCATTTGATCATGGTAAACAAAAACGTAAAAAATCTTCGTTAAAAGCTTACCTAATTGTATTAACTTTTTTTGTAAAATAGCGATAACTCGTGATGTTTATAAGCAAACCCCTTATTTATGTATATCATTTTTTTGTAATTGTCTGCACTCTAAAAAATAACCCTGCTAAGTTTGAAAAAACATGAAATTTTTAAATGAAAAAAATTGTTCTAAATGAAAAATGACCCTTCTGGGTCAATGTAGATTCAAAAAGTACATTAAATTTCCCTTAAAATGAAATGTTCAAAAAAAATTTACATTCGGGTAACGGAAAATGGGAAACTTTTTTAGTGTTTTTTTCGATGAAAAATATGTGTTTTGCGAAATTCTGAGTACGCCATCGGGCGTCTAATTTTACATAAAAGTTCCTTTGACACCAAGTTTCTATCTCATCACCGTTTCAGGCTGCAAATTATTGAAAAATACCTCTTTTTTCGCGTGTTCAAAAATGGAAGGGGTCGTACCGCCTCTCCGTCACAAGATATAAAAAAACGGACCTCGGATGCGTGATCAGGGACAAACGTTAAGGGAAACAAAGTTTCACACAAAACGAAGAGGGGTTGGGGCAACTTTTCCCGATTTCGTGTGAGTTGGTAGAGAACCCCATATAAATTTCCATACAAATTTGGCAGCAATTAAAAACATGGGAAACTGCGACTACTTTCAAACAAGTTGCTTAAAAATGGCTATAACTTGAAAACGGTGCACTATATCAAAATTTCACTTAATGATTGCAAATTTGATTTTACATCGAAACATGAAGTTTAAATTTTTTGCGACCAATATTTCGATTTTTTGAAAAAATCAGTATTGATTCAAAAATTCATAACTCAGTCAAAGAATTTTTGCACAACCTGGAAATTTCTGAAAAGTTGGCATTTTATGTCCCCTAAAACATATCAAAAAATAATAAAAAATTAAAAATAGTGTAGTCCTTATCCATACCTACAACTTTGCCCAAGACACCAAATCGATCAAAAAATTCCTTCAAAAGATGCAGATTTTTGAATTTTCATATATCATTTTTGTATGGACAGCTGCCAAATTAGTATGGAAATTTATTTGGACAAACTAATGATGCAAAATGGCTTCTTTGGGCATACCGAAGGCACCATAAAAGTTTCAGCCGGATTAAAAAATACAAAAAAAAATCGAATGACCGAAATCTGAGAGAATTGCTCTTTGAGAACGGAGCTCTTTATCACAAAATCTGTAAAATACTTTTCGATTGCAAATTCAATTGTACATATCAATCAAATTTGTTTCTGCATGAAATTTCGATTTTTTTTTTTTCAAAAATCAGGCAGTTGCAAATATTTTTGAAGTTTATGTCCCTTGACTCTGTACAAAGTCGAGGGGGGGGGGTGTTTCAATGAATATCTGCATCATTTGCACTATAAATGATACATGACTTTATCTAAACAACCCCACAAGTGCTTCGAATTCCTCCATTCACCCATTCTAAACATTGCAATATTTCCATCGGATGTTAGTAAATGGCAAGGAAGGTATAAACACGCTAAAACCACAGCAAAAAAAAAAGTTAATCAACAAAACCTGCTGCTGGTTTACTGACACCTATCAAGATCGCCCCTGTTCGCCATGTTCGTCGCGCGCCAGAAATCAGTTCAAGATCAATGGCACACCTCTCTCTCTCTCTAGCCTAGAGTGATCGTGAGCCGACACGACACACCTCCAGCTGAATTTGTTTTGGTTTTGAACAGGTTTTATGATATGTGGCGTGCGACTTTTTTTTCTTTTACGATATCCGACGAAAAACTGGTGGAAATTTGCGTCATTCATTCAGCGGCGACTTCGTATCAATGCGTCGTTTGTTTGGAATCGATAATGATCAATAAAATGCGCGATCTTGTTTTTGGCGTGTGGGTGAGGCATAATACAATTTCTGCATTCGTTCAAAATTAAAACCGCCGATGAACGATGAACTTTGCAGTCTAGACAGGAAAAGAGTTCCAAACTTGTTTTTTTATATCTCCTTACTATCTCACTCCATGGTTCAAGGCAACTGTTTTCTAAATTGCATGCACCTGTGTGGATCAATCCGACCGCGCACTCAACTCACAAAAGCGCACGCCCTCAAATTCTAAAGCAGGTATTAGACTATGACAAACAACCAAATAAACAAACTCGCATTTTTTTCAGTTTGGCAGTTTGCCTAAATATGTTTGCAGAAACGTCTAATTTTCGTTATATCACCCAAAAAACCCACATTGGAGGGTTGAGGACCCCAAAGGTTTACAACCGGAGGCGAAAATTTGGTCAGTTATATCAACAGTAAGAAATTTTTAAGAAAAAGTAGAGTTAAAATTACTACCCGAGCGTTTCAGTGTAACGAAGAACTTGACATAAAATTATAAAAAAAATGTGACTTTTTGAAAATAAACTTAAAAGTTAAAAAGCTAGCACCTTAAATTATTGATAAAAAATCATGCCATTTGAGTACATCAAAGAATGCAAATCTATTTTCGCATTTTCGCAATACTTTCCTGGATACAGATAAAAAGACTGCCATTTCCAATAATCACGCGTCTTTAACGCACGCAAGCTCGTGCGCGCAAGGTGGAAAAAACGCGACTCAATTCCAAAACACTTGAACGTTCTAACAACCGCCCCAAAGAATACCATGCTCTTCCCCCCACTTAAAGTAAGTCCTTCCTCCTTGTCTGCAGTTGTTGTTGTTGTTGACTGTGAAGATTATAGTAGGCCGGGGAAGGTATAAAGGATGATGCATCGGTCGGCCGTACCGATAGTATACTAAAGCACACACACTCATCGCCTACTGTGTCAGTGAATACTTAGATTAGGGGAGGACTCGACGTACTCCACCTGGCACGATTAGCGCTATCTGGCCAGTATATCAGAGCGGTACGGTAGCAAGCAGAGGACAGGCCGGTACGACCAGACGGTTGACAAATTTTACGTTCAGTTGTTCGCGCAATCTGGCCGCGAACGGTTCGGAAAATCTCCTTTCTTTTTGTTTGAGCTTTTGGTCTTAACCGGTGTTTAATAGTGAATTTTAAAGGTGAATATTTGAAACTTTAGTCTAAAGAATGCTGAATAATTTAAATACTGGTGTAAATTGAACCTTTTACACTAAAACCCCCGTTTACGCGCAGGCGTTACGCTTTTTGTTTGGTTGATTTCTCGAAAACAGTGTAATGTTTCTACATTCTTTTGAAAGGAATTTGTAGATCTGCACAAGACGTATAAATCGCTTCAACAAGTTTGCAAAAATATTGCGTCGTTCCAAAGAAATTGACGAAATACAAAGCGTAACGCCTGAGCGTAAACCGGGGTTTTAGTGTACTAAATTCACTATTGCTAACTAATGTACCAAGTTTCAAGTGCCCGTAATAAGTGGAACAACTCGGGAACAACAGCTTCGGTTGAGTTGATCAACCTCTGGCCAATAACATGGTGTTTTTCGCAGACACTACAGTAAAATTCAAGTGTTTGAAGTAGCGATTTCAAGTGCAAGTTCAACAGTAGTGTCTTTATTATTTTACATTGTTTATGCGATGAAAAGGACAGGTCGTCGATTTCACGCTCAAAAACACGTGAGAATTTTATTGGTGTTCGAAAAACAATCCTTACTTTTGAAAATAACTGCAAACGAATTCATGTGGTAACAGATGTTCAATCTACAAAATCAGTCGATATATAAATGTGAATTTCTCAAGTAAACATGTTTACCTCAAAACCTCTCCTTTTTCGTGTCTGCACAGATTGCCGGGCGCAAATCGTATCCCAGCACAATGACGGAAGATAATGTGAGATCCAACCCGGAGCCCGCGCCGCCGGCGCAATTTGTGGCCAGCGATTTTAATTCCACGTGAGTAACATTTATTTGCTTAATTCATATTTTTTATATTTAATTTATTCCGAACATCATTCTTGTATGAATTTTCCGCTGACTGCCAAAATTATTTTTAAGCTTTTCAATTTTTTAAGTTTCTAATCAATTCTTATTTTTTTTTCAATTTTAATTTTTAATGTTTACAATTCTTTATTTGTTCAGTTCTTCAATTCGTAAATTCTTTAATTTTTCAAAAATGAAGCCTTCATTTTTTTTATTCTTCAATTCTTCAATTCTTCATTTCTTCAATAATTCTTCAATTCTAGATTAAATTTTCAAAAGGTCTATCTGCATAGGAAACCCATGATGGATAGGTTGTTTATAAAATTTAATCTGGAATTCTTCAATTCTCTGATTAGTTTTCAAAAAGACATAAGAGCCATTGGTAAACAAAGCACTTTTTGCATAATTATTCGACCTACACGGAGAAAAAAGAGTTCCCAAAATCGTGAACAAGCGTTCATGAAAATGGGAACCACGAACAAAGTGTTCAAATTTCATGGTACCATGTGTTTTGAAAACTTTGTTCGAGGTTCACATTTTCATGAACGCTTGTTCACGATTTTGGGAACTCTGTTTTCTCCGTGTACTTACGAAAACCAATTTAAAAATGCTTGGAATTTTTCATCTACACGTCCTTCAAACGTCCTAAACTTAAAACAAATGAAATATTGTTTCAATTTAAATAAAAACAAAAATAAGGACCGTAGGTCACGGTGGCTCTTACGGCTTTTTGAAAACTCACCCGAGAATTCTTCAATTCTTCAATTCTTGATTAAATTTTCAAAAGGTCTATCTGCATAGGAAACTGCATAGGTTGTTTGAAAATTTAATCTGGAATTCTTCAATTCTTCAATTTTTCAATTCTTCAATTCGTCAATTCGTCAATTCGTCAATTCGTCAATTCGTCAATTCGTCAATTCGTCAATTCGTCAATTCTTCAATCTTCAATTCTTCAATTCTTTAATTCTTCAATTCCTCCTTTCTTCTTTTCATCAATTATTCAATTCTTCAACTCATAATTTCTTGAATACTCTGTACTTTTTCTAATTTTTTTTTTGTGTTTCACACGAACTTTTCAGAGTTTCACAAAAGTTCTGACAAATTAGCTCGCTTAATTTTTCATGTATTCGTCAAATACATAGTAAACGCTTCAGTTTCGTCAAGGTATTATAGAGAGACTCCAACTGAACACCCTCTAATCGACAGAATTGAATTTTAGTGATTTTTTGCCAAAAAATAAAGTTTGAAATTTCGGGCTCAAATGATGTAATTCCGGCCTTATAAGCCAGGCATCGCAATTTTTTTCGTTTGAGGCGCTTGGTTTCTGAGAGTGTTTCATTGAATCAAATTTCAAACTTTCAACTTTATTTTTTCGCCGAAAATTCACTAAAATTCAATCCAGTTGATTGGAGCGAGTTCAGGGAGCTCAAATCTATGAAACTGAAACTGAAGCGTTTACTGACATCAACTTCAAAAAATTTGAGTTTTGCGGAACAACCTTAATATTTACAAACAAAATCATGCTGGCATACTTTTCAAAAAGCAACATTATAACCAAACTTTAAGATTGATAAAAATACAGTTTTTCAGATTTAAAAAATTAAGAATTTAACTCGAAGAATCTGCAATGATACAACCCTGTTTGAATGTTACTTCAGACGCGCTGTCAACTTCAGCTGACAAAATTGATCGATTAATATATCGTCCAATAAAACAATTAGACACTTTCGTAATTGATGGCTGTCGCCTCAAATTCGTACCTACGTTAGGTCATCATGCGTTCGCAAAAAATGTCACCTTATCTCTCGCCCTTTAGTATACACTCAATAATATAATTCCAATTAAGCCAAAACGAATCAATCTCCCCCCTCACAATTTCAGCACCAAACTCGCCGATAATCCCGTCGACGATGAAGAGTACAACCCGTTCGAACACCGCCAGATTGATAAACCAAACAGGTATTTCCCATAAGAGTGTCCCACTGACGACGACCGCACACTGATAAGAGCCAAATTGACAGTCGCACAATCGAATCAGTGAAAGCGTCGATAAGGAGCGACTACGTCAGCAAGCATAAATGTCCTAAAATTGTGTTGTCTTATTTATTTTTTTAGCACGAGTGGCTCTCTAATCCATCTACTCAAAAGTTCCTTGGGAACCGGCATCCTGGCCATGCCCGTGGCCTTCAAAAATGCTGGTCTCCTGTTTGGTGCCATCGGTACCGTGATAATCGGTCTCATCTGTACGCACTGTGTGCATATTCTGGTATGTCAATAACTCTCAAAACTTAGTTTTAACATCGTAACAGTGTTGCCAGTTTTTCAATTCCAATAAAGCCTTGCATTCGGTCAGCCTTGATCCGTAATTAGAGTTAATCCACAAATCTTTTGCAACAATTTTATTGTGAGCTACCGATAACAAGAGACCCCCGCAATCAATCATAAATACCTGTCATCACTTCATGCCGACCACGTTCTTGTTTGATAAGCTTGTCAATAAAGCCATAAAAATGCGAACTTCAAGCGGTAAACGCGGTTCGTCACTTGAACACTCGCACAAATCTTCCTGTCAAATCTTATCGATTCGACGTCATTTCGTCACCGTTGTACCATCTCCACCCACGTTGACACAACATTCCTCAAACCTACGACAAGACAGCACGACGGCGACGTTCCCCTTGAAACCGGTCAACCCGTTCCAGTTCTGATTCATAGCACTACTAATCAATTTTCGAGTTGAGCCCAAAAGTCCCACAATGGGCCATTGAAAACCAATTTGTGACTTCAATGGCTTCTATTATCATTTCGATTTATGGCTCGCGCAATCTTGCGACCTGAACCGCCTGTGTGTGGTCTCTGCCAATCAATCGTTTATAGTAGTTGATAGGAAGGTTTGCTACCGTGTGTATCTACTGGATTGTAAAAAAATGTAAAAAGTTTCAAAACAAATCATTTGAGCAATTGACGAAAGTCATTATCTATTGTCTTTGTGATCTATTAGATTGTGTGACGAAATAATAATTGTTTACACTTGAAACTTAATATAATATCAGTTCATTGATTCATATCAAAACAAAAACATTATGCGAAAAAAATCGACTGAATTGTCACATTTGAACCGAGAACGGTTTGAGCAAAAATTTGCCTATCAAGCAGACAATTTCTATTGTAATCACTTTTAGGTATAAACTGCTCACACGCAGACGGGACTGTTCCATCGTCAGTAGCTTAATATCGCCGTGTCGATTATGGCGGAATGATTGAGGATAATCAACCGCAAATGAACCTTAGCGCAAGGGTTGTTTTGTCAGCAAAATCGAGGAATTGTTCGCTGTTTGCAAATTTGCAGCTGAGTTGATGACTCTGATATAATTCACTTTTTTTCGTTTCATATTTTTCAACCAAAGTTTCTTGATTTCCAAAATTTGATGAAATTTATAAAAACCTTGAATTCGTTGTAAATGGCCACAAGGGCAAATATGAGTTTTTCCATTCTTTCAAACATGAACATTTCTTTATAAAGTTGGATGAGAATCCCCACATATTGAAGAGAATTTATATCTTTTTTAAAAATAAATCATTCATTTTTGTTTCGATATTAATCATGCTTGCAAACAGTTCATTAAAAAGTTCGCTAATTTCTTATCAACATAATTTATTCTGATTTTAATAATATCTTCGATATTTAATGTATATTTTTCAACATCAGTAGTTCTTTACAAAGTTTTATGAGAAAAGTCTAAAATCAAAAATATTTGAGATAATTTCATAGTCTTTCAAAAAAATTCATGCTGAATCATCATATGTACGAACATGAAAATGATGTCCAGCCATAAAGTAAAACCTATACTTTTCTTTAGTAAGAAAGGCAAAAAGGTCATCTTTCTGAAATATTTATGTGATTGTGATAATATTTATGTTTCAAACATGAACAGTTCTATAAAAAGTTTCTGTAGTATTTCTATGAGTTTATTCAATCTTACTAACATGAGCTGTCTTGAATTCAAATTTGTTTTTTAAATGAAATTTATGTTCTTTGAAAGTAATGTATTCTGGTTTCTCTAATATTTCTGAATGCAAAAACTTTCCTTCAAACTCACTTTCAACAAATTGTTTTTAATTGTTTTATGACTAGTTGTATGTCAAACATATTCTTTTTAAAATCTAGTTACAGTACTTGTTCGGTAACTGGGCTGAGAACGTAGCCCACTCACCGAATGCTGCTCGCTAACTGGGCTGAACGAAAAATAACGAGGGGATCACCGATTCATAACATTTTCCTGATGAAATATTAAAATAAAAGTTACTCAAATGTATTTCCAATGCCAATCATATGTGTCCAATCATATGTCTTCAATTGTGCCTTGAAATTAAATAAATGTTTGAAAAAAGTTTTTTTTATTTATAGAACATGATTATTGCATCCGTTAACCCCTCGGTCGTTTCGGTTTGTTTGGTTTTTTGACGTTTGTCTGCTTTTTAACTGGGCTAAGGCCCAGTTATCGAACGCCCAATTAAAAAGCAGCCCAGTTAAACAACGCCCAGTTACCGAACAACTACTGTATTTCAGCCAAATCTTTTTTTTTCTAAAAGAATTTACTACGTACTTTTCAAACATGACATATGTGGCATTTTTGATGATTGAAATCTACAAGATATTTCAACTGACATAGGCTTAATTCGTTGGTTATTAAAACAAATTAAGATGTCGTTGTTTTAATTAGAACAAATGCATAAATACAAAGTTTAAATGTATGTTTATGCAATATGTATCTTTTTGCTATTAATATTTCAGTTAGTTAGAATATTGATCACAATCTTTTTTAAAGCTAAAATTTAAAAAAAATATCCTTTATTGTATCCTAATCTAGAATATAATTTGGACTTATTTTATAATATAATATTAAGTTTTCCCAATGAAATAACAATGTAGTATAAGAAATACCTACAATCAGGCCTGCAAAATGTTTCCAACCCTGCGTACACCTGAAGCAAACCAAAATGTCAGTTCACTGCTAGCATCTGACTGTAAGCCTACTGTGTCTGTTCAACCACTGCCGCCTGACTCGTGCCGGTCGGCTGCTGGAGAATGAGATACGTGAAAAATGAGTTACACTCACTCAATTCGTGTCGTATGACTGACTCGTAAAATCCTCTCTAAACACTATTTTGACTATTTTTAAACAACTGAATGGTTCTATACTGTGCAAAACACTTAAAACAACCATAACTTATGTTCAAAATTACATTTCCACGCATAAATACCAACTTTTTGTGTAAAAACTTGTTTCTTCATGTGTGTGCGTGCAACGTCGAATGAGCGTTGGTCGACTACTGCCTCGCATTGCAGCTGCTCAGTGAGCTAGGGCACTCACGACTGAGTCGGGTTTGTTTATGTCACGGTTTTGCGTCAGGACCCCTGACATTTTCAGCTCTGCCTACGATCTTAATATGTGCTCCAGAAAACTTCCATAAAAGCTAATATTACGCACATGGATGTTTTTTCTTGATATCAGATATTCAAATTAAATTAAAAATGCAGATTGAAACAGAGCTAGTATATCTGTTTTTTATTATATATTTAATTTCTGGCTATTTTTTTAAATTGTATTGTTTAAAAAATCATAACTTTGTCAAAGATTTTTTGCCCATTCTGGAAATTTCTGAAAAGTTGGCATTTAATGTCATGTTTAATGTTTAATGAAAAAATAAAAAAAATTAAAAATAGTGTTTTTTTCAAATTAAGTTTTAGTGACAAAAAGTGAAATTAAAAATCACCAAAAAAATTTTACCGTGTATCATTTTTTTTCAGTGTAGTCCATATCCATACCTACAACATTGCCCAAGACACCAAATCGACCAAAAAATTCCTTCAAAAGACACAGATTTTTGAATTTTCACATATCATTTTTGTATGGACAGCTGTCAAATGTTTATGGAAAATTATATGGACAAACTAATGATGCAAAATGGCTTTGTGGGCATACCGAAGGCACCAAAAAAGTTACAGCTGGATTAAAAAATACAAAAAAAACGAATGACCAAAATCTCAGAGAATTGCTCTTTTAATTAGAATCGGTACTTCAAAACAAATTTAACAATTAATTATGAGTTTTGCTACAAAGTTGTTAAATTGTTAGTTATTGAACATTTTTACTAAACATCTAGCAATCACATTTTTCAAGAGTCAAGAGTCATTTTTCATCAATGATTCAAAAAGACTGTTAAATTGCTGATTGATGAATTGAATCTAGGGGCAAAATAAAAAAAACTGAATAGAAATATTATTTAATTTAGCTGAAAACAATTCAAAATACAAATTTCTGATTTGATTTGAATTTTATATGCGATGCTTGAAATAGTTTCGAACTTCAGATAATCGAATAAATGCGTTGCCTTATGATGGATTGTTTAGTTCAAATATGACCTCAAAAGTGCTCTCTAAAGTGGTTTGGAAATTTCAAATCCAAAATTATGGCCAGAATAATGAAATATTGACTAAAATTGGGTCGCGAAATTCGAATCTTGTAACAACAGTAAGAAAATAAAAATTACGATAAAAATGTCCATGTCCATGTCGGTTTTCAGAATTTCCTTAGACACATTCGTATAATCGAACTTCGGATAATCGTGTCTGTACTGTAATCAAATAATTCCATATTCATAAAAAGTAACTAATTGTGTTTTTCAATCACTTGGTAAAAGTTTCACGCAATTTCAGTTATTATTTATGCAAAAAAAAAACAAATTTTCACGCACATTTTTTTTATTTTTTTTTACATGACTCAATTGTCTTTTAAATTGACAAGTCACTCTTCCTAGAACTACGGAAACACTCAACACTCACCCCTGGTCCGCTCTGAATACCAATTGCCGAATTATATTCCGTGCAAAAGAGTAACGCAAATCATAACAAACAAACAAAAGATCCAGCACTTCCGATCACATTCTCACCGGCAGCATATCTGCTATAAAGTAGCTACGCGCGTACAATCTATTACGATCATCACAACGAAGACAACGAGGAGTCATCACAAATCACGGTAAAGTGGCGAATTGTCGTATTTTATGACCGGCGTTGGCCTTTTACGCCGCGCCACGCCGACTCACGTGATAAAATGAAGAAACATATTTCTTCGCAGGCTTGGCAATTTCGCGCCAAAATGGCAAAACCGTTGCTGCTCTAGTTTTATTGCGTGTTTTTAAAGAGAGATTTGACATTGAGATAACCCGAATTCGAAGCAGATTCTAAAAATTGCAGTAGGTACTCGGCTCAGCTAAGAATCAACATTGATAATGATTGATGCGACTCCATAGACAATTCACTTCAAGCTTCTACTCTACCGGAAATGAGATTTGAATTAGCATTAGCATTAGCATTAGCATTTGGAGGACGCCCCACCACCGGAAGGCTCCACAACGCTTATCCCACTGTTTGGTCTGGTTGTGTTAGACCCTCATCCGGAACAATAATCCAACACGGGAGATACCATGTCTTCATCTTTTGATGAGTGTGTAATACAGCCCAGGGCATAAGGGGGTCCACGCCGGGTCCAAGCTATCCTCGGGGAAATGAAGGAATGTTAGTAAACACCTATCTAAAGTGCGCAGGGACCCCTACGTCACCTTAGTGGTATAGATGTTTGTAGGGAGGTTTTGGACTCAATGTTAGTAGGAGAGGTAGAACCCTAGGATATACCCCGAAAGGTATTGCGGGCGAGTCAAGTAAATTTAGTTTTTTGGTTATTAAACTTATACAGATGATTGTACAGTATAAAAGATGCATGATTTATACAGTATGTAAAAAAGTATTTACACCCTTGGGCACTATATTTCTTCGCAGGCTTGGCAATTTCGCGCCAAAATGGCAAAACCGTTGCTGCTCTAGTTTTATTGCGTGTTTTAAAGAGAGATTTGACATTGAGATAACCCGAATTCGAAGCAGATTCTAAAAATTGCAGTAGGTACTCGGCTCAGCTAAGAATCAACATTGATAATGATTGATGCGACTCCATAGACAATTCACTTCAAGCTTCTACTCTACCGGAAATGAGATTTGAATCTCCGCAAAAAAAACCTGCTACGACTCATCGTAGCTCAAAAGCTCGACAAAAAAAGAAGTCAAAACAATGATAACATTTATCGTCACGTTCACCTTTGCGTGGTCAAAGCAATAACCGACGACACACGACGATCCACGTTTGAGCACATGTCGCGTCGAAATCCCCCCACCCTCAACCCCCTTAAGTAACTGTACTTCATAGTAGCCATTCAGTGTATGTAGTACTCATCCCTCATTAGCATACCGCCCAGGTTCAAGATCGCCATCGACTAGACTTTGATTGCCTCTTCCTTAATCACACAACTTCCGAGGGGGGCGTTGAACCTGACTCCTGCCTCCAGGAAGTGACCTTCACGCCGCCCCCCGGTTGAAACGCGCCGTTTCGCTATAAATAGTTGATAACCCGTTTGATCATCTGCTCATATGCTTTATTACTCGCTCTGTCCTTCAGGTCAAAACGTCGCACGATGTGTGCAAAAGACGCGGATACCGGTGCTGGGCTTTGCCGAAACCGCCGAACGTGTGTTCCAGTACGGACCGGTGAAGCTTCGGAAGATGGCCAACTTTTCAAAGTGAGTATTAGGTTGAAGTTGAAGAAAATGTATGAGATTTATTTTTCAAACACTTACTTAAAAAAATGCATTTTTAAAGATTTTTTGGAGATTTTTTATGAAAAAAAAATCCCTCAAATTGAGTATAACATAATTTTAAAAGTGTCTTAAGCTGATTTTAACATCAATAATAACGACAATTTGCAGTAAATTCCCGGTGAAATATCTAAACTTTTCTGGGCCGTACAGTTAGACCGTTGAAAATACATTTATTTTCATGTTCATGTCCCTCTTCTCTGGCATTTTCTCAGGTTTTTATTTTTCAGTAGAGCGTCCAATTTCCCGTCCCGGGAAAAAATTTCCCGGGAATTCCCGGGATTTCCCGAAAAAAAATATTTCCCGTTTCCCGGGAAATTTGTAAATTTCCCGGGAATTCCCGAAATTCAAGCGGAAGTATACATTTTCTTAAATTTTTGGAACCATTTTTTGAAAATGCTCTGATAAAATAATGAATCAACAAACTCAACATGATTTTGTTCAATGAAATGTATTGTTTGGCTTATATATAATTAATCAGATTATCAGAAATTATGATATCAGAATTATTCCTGATTATATCAATTTTGAAGCAACTGGGAATTGATCTCGCTTAGTGAGTATTAAATTATTACAATTAGTTAGGCTTTTAACAGATCGATGTTATTTCATTTAAACAATATTAACTCCTTACCTCCAAATTAAAATTGAGATTTTTACGATTTTGTTTACCATGATCAAATGAGATGAAAATCGAATTTGTGCAAAAGAATTAATTCAATTGGTTGAATACCTAGTACTAAACAAATTACAATTTGAAGTAAAAGAATTATGGAGCACTGGTGCAACTCCAGGTGTTAGAGAGTTGGATGTGAAAAAATAGAAGACTTTTTGTGGAATGAAGTTAATTTATCGTATAATGGTCATTAAATGACGAACGCGATAAGTGAAGGATGTGCGAGAGTTCGTGTTACGGATTTTCAAAAAAATAAAATAAAATAAAAATGTTTTGTTCCGTCACCACATGGCGCAGTTCGGCAGGTTTAGTGTAGTTTTATAGGAAGAAATAATAGAAATTGTGATTTCATCACAAAGACGGAAATCTTGCAGGTGGTATTCATGTGTATGTGTGTGTCTGATTGATTGCAGCAGAGAAGGTAAGAGACACGACGGTCAACAGAGTTATCTACGTGTGTATGTATTGCGTGTACGTACATGGAAAAGATTGAGGTTAAATTTTGAACCGGTCAGCAAAACTCTTGGGGCAGAGGTGGAATAAAACACGTCTAGCGTGGGTTACGGTTTAGAACAGTTTGAAAGTTTATTTAAACAATCCTTAGCAACTAACTAACAGGGATCGGTCGGTTGGTTGCGGGTCGCGCGCTTACTTTTTTACAAATTTGCTAGTGATTTTAAAGACGTTTCCGGTCAAAGTGTAGCTGGCCTTGTGCCGAAAGTGTCCTAGATCGTTTATCCGCTGGAGGTTTTGGTCGATTGCCGGGTTTCACGCAAATATTTCGATTTTTCGTTGAAGTTTTCTGAAAGCAGAAAGGCATTTCTCCTTCAACATGTGTTGTAGCGAAAACATCACAAATACAGTCATGGAACGTGTAAGAGTGTAGTGGTTAACTCGCCGGAAGAGAGAAAGAAAAAATGCGCTCTGCCTGGTGTAAAGTGCTTGTGGTTTCACCACGGGAGTTTGAGTTTCTCTTTGGGTTTGAGAGAGAGATTGCTGTTGTGTTTGTGCATTAGGCTCGCAATTTTTTTTTTGTTTTCGTGGATATGCAGCATGATTTGCGCGGAAAGCGTGTAGCATTTGACCGGTGCTCTGAAGGCCGTCGGCGTCGTGGGCACCCCCCATGGTCAGACGGATGGTTTTGGGGTTGTTAGAAGATGCGACCTATGTTACGAGAGTAAGAGAGAACTAACCCACGGTTGTATGCTGTTTAATGCTGCTGTTTCTCGAGCATAGAGTTATCTAAGCCCGATCTCACACACACTAGCACACCATTTGTTTTGCTGGCCGGTACAAAATTTAACCTCACTTTTTTTCGTGTACGTACACGCAATACATGCACACGTAGATAACTCTATGGTTCAGCTCGGAGACAACGCTCTCAAATCAACCAGTTGATGTTGAGGGAGCTGAGAGTGGGAAAGTCATCAATGTATTGTGCCTTCAGGTAAGCTCGTTACCGTCTATGCACGTGTGTACGTGCATTGAACGGTGGGCTTAAAAAGGTGAGTTTTTGCTTATTTTGTTCAAAATTATACAGCGAGTTTTGGTTGATTTTTGATGGATGGAAGCAGGGAGCATGAAGAGAGGCAGCTCCCCTTTTTGTGCTTGTGTTGGCAGCTGCATTTGTTTTGCGGAGAAGAGACTGCTATTTCAGCCCTGTGACTTCAGCGCCTGTAACGAGGTGCTGGACGACGGTTCAACGCTCGTCCGTCACCCGGAGAGGTGAAGGCGAGATCGATCGAGCAAAGGAAACGCGACACACGGCCTGCTGTGACCCGGGTGAGAGCGTTCTTTGCATGTTGTGTGTGTGCCGTTCTTGAATATCCTACGAATGAGTTTGAGTGAGTGCATGTTCGAGAGAGTAAATGTGTTTGTATGAGTGTTTACTCTCTTTTTTTTCATGAGTGTTTATTCTCTTTCGGGTCTTGTTTGTCTTCTTTTATCTAATCTCGCTGTGATAATAGAGTTATCTAAGCCCGATCTCACGCACACTAGCTTACCATTTGTTTTTGCTGGCGGGTACAAATTTTAACCTAGAAATCCATCGTGTACGTACACGCAATACATGCGCACGTAGATAACTCTATGTTTGAGGATGTTTGACAATGTATGGGATTTAGGGACCATCCATAAACCACGTAGACAGTTTAGGGGGAGAGGGGTTATATTTTTTTTTGTATGGACAATTGACCACGAGGAGGAGGGGGGTTGAGATTTCCAAAAAGTGTCCACGTGGTTTGTGGATGGTCCTGGATTTAAGTCTCAAAGTAACCCTTGGTGTGTAACCTAGTATTTCCAGAAACGTTTTCGTAAATTTTTTATTAGTTATTTTTATTTTTTGTTAGTTTTCTGGTCGCATAATTCTGTTGTCGTTGTGACGTGTTTGTGTGCATGAGGTGGTGTGGTGGAGGGATATCAATTTAAAATATTCCATCATCAGTTCAGTGGCAGTGTTTGTTTGCATGCGGTGGTGTGGTGGAGGGAAATATTTAGTTCTGTGCTCTCTGCCGATTTACGTCGCGGGCGTCATTGTTATCCGAGCATTCGTTGGTGAAGGTTGTCTGAATCAACATGACTCGTCGCGTCCCGGCGCAAAACGCCGGCAATATTGCCCTACCTGTGGCTCAAGCAGGCAAAAAAGTGGGAATTTCCAAAAGGAAGGTTGAGGCCTCAACTGATGGCCAAAAACGGGGATTTCCAAAAGGAAGGTGCTTTTGGAAGTGACATCGAACAGCAAAAAGACGAAAAAGAGCGACGGTACTGTACCGATGGATGAGGAGGAGGAGAACTCTTCATCGCACGAGGAGCAGCTTTTGAAGAACAACAAGTTCGCTGGACTGCCTGACGAGGACCAGGTAGCGGAAGCAAAGGAGAATGAAGTGAAACAGCGAAAGGAGAAACTGCCTCCTTTTTATGTGAGGCAATCAGCAGCAACGATCGACTTTCGTGCGGGGCTTGTTGAACTCATCAAGTCTGGGAAAGTCCAAGGCAACATTCGTCTGTGTCAGGACGGATTTAAGGTGCTGGTGCAATCCAGGCAGCACTATCAACTGGTCAAGGATTACTTGACCGAAAACGAGGCGGAGTACTTTACCCATGATGTCGTCATGGATAAGCCGTACAAAATCGTCGTCAGAGGTCTGTACGACATGCCAGTGGAGGAATTAGCTGCCGAGCTAAAAGTTTTGAAACTGGATGTGTTGGCCGTGCACAAAATGAGCCGACGCAACAAAGACATCAAGTACCGTGACCAGCTCTACCTGCTGCATTTGGCTAAGGGATCGACGACGCTTCCTGAGCTGAAGGCAATCCGAGCGGTTTTCAACATTATCGTGTCGTGGGAGCGATACCGACCAGTGCATCGTGACGTCACACAATGCTTCAACTGCCTGGGCTTCGGGCACGGAGGTAAGAACTGCCACCTGAAGCGTCGTTGCGCCAAATGTGGTACTGATGCGCACATCACGTCCCAGTGCATCCAAGATTCGCTGGTGAAGTGCCTCAACTGCAACGGTGAGCATTCGTCAACCGACCGAAAGTGCCCCAAGAGAGCTGAGTTCGTGAAAATTCGGCAGCAAGCATCGACGAAGAATCAGCCTCAGCGTCGTAGAACTCCTCCAGCCCTGGTGGAGCAAAATTTTCCACCTCTTCAACCGCGACGCCAGGTCCCGAACTTGGCACCGTTACCGTTGGATCCCAGGAAGAGAGCTGAGATGAATCATCCACGGCCGGGTTCCAGCCAGGAGCCGAGACCGCCACCACCGGGCTTCAGCCAGGAGCCAAGACCAACCCAAGAACCAGCAGTTGAGGAAAATGGTAATGATCTTTACACCTCAACCGAACTCCTCAATATTTTCAAACAGATGTCCGCTGCACTGCGTGGATGCAAAACCAAGACCCAGCAGATTGAAGTGCTGACCTCGTTCGTCATCCAGTATGGATCGTAGGTCCCTCAAGCTGCTGAATTGGAACGCTTGCTCCATTAGGAGGAAGAACTTAGAGCTGGTGGATTTTCTTCGCGAGAAGGAGATCGACGTAGCTGCCATCACGGAAACTCATCTGAAGCCCGGTGAAAAAGTTTATCTGCAAAACTACAAGATTGCGACGCAGCTCGACAGGACCACGTCTGGAGGAGGAGGTGTGCTTGTCGCTGTTCATCGTGATCTCAAGCCACGCCGGCTGCCACACTTTAAGCTGGACATCATCGAGGCCGTTGGAGTGGAAATTCCCACTTCGGTTGGCCCAGTACTCTTCATTGCTGCATACTGCCCACGTCAGGTGAATGCCAGAGATGGTTCAGCAGCAAAACTGAAGGGCGATATCCAGAAGCTGACACGGCGGAGCGCAAAGTACATCATCGCTGGTGACCTCAACGCGAAGCATGAAGTTTGGGGCAACAGCAGGAGGAATCGGAACGGAGTGATTCTGCACAACGATCTGCAAAACGGATACTACAACGTTGTGAGTCCGGATCGTCCAACGAGGGTGGCTCGGTCTGGGAATCACTCAATCATCGATTTCTTCATTACCAATATGGCTGAGAACGTGGCTCATCCTGAGGTGTTTGAAGAGTTGAGTTCTGATCACTATCCGGTGGTTGTGGAGGTTGGAGCTTCCGTTACTCCGCAGCGGCAACCAACCCGGAAAGATTACCACAACGTTGACTGGCAGCAGTTTCAGCAAGTGGTAGACAGCAACATCGACTATGATCAACACCCGGAAACTTCTGCTGATATTGATCGTTCGCTGGAGGTGATCCAGCAGGCTATCAACCAAGCAGAGGCTGCCAACGTTCGGGAGGTTCCTGTTAATTTTAAGGTAACTGATATTGACGTAGATACTAAACACTTGATTAGACTTAGGAATGTTTATAGGAGACAATATCAACGGACTGGGGACTATGACAAAAAGATTTCAGTTAACAATTTGAACAAAATCATACAAGACCGACTTGACAATATTAGAAATCAAGAATTTTCAAAACATGTAAGCCAGCTTGGGAATTATTCAAAACCATTTTGGAAACTTTCAAAAGTTCTTAAAAACAAACCAAAGCCTATTCCTCCTCTTATTGTTGAGGATTCTCCTTTGATTACATCCGAGGAAAAGGCAAATGCACTTGGGCTTCATTTTGTTAGTTCACATAATCTTGGCGCTTCCATGACCAGCCGTAAAGAAACATCAGTTGCCAATAGTATTTCAACAATCAATGACTCTACCTTTGAATTTCCTGCAGATTCCCATGTTTCTGGTGAGGAAGTCAAAGTTGCAGTTAAACAAATGAAAAATATGAAAGCTCCTGGCTTTGATAACATTTTAATCTAGTGTTGAAAAAACAGAGTGATCAGTTCTTTCAACATCTAGCCAATATTTTCAATAAATGTTTGCAACTTGGTTACTTCCCCACCAATTGGAAACTGGGCAAAGTCATACCAATTTTGAAGCCTCAAAAGATCCAACATCGCCAACAAGTTATCGTCCCATTAGTCTTTTGAGTAGTCTGTCCAAACTCTTTGAGAAGGTCATCTATTCAAGGCTTTTGGATTTTACCAACGATAATAATATAATTTTGAATGAGCAGTTTGGCTTCCGAAAGGGGCATAATACTGCTCATCAGCTTACGAGAGTAACTAAAATCATCAAGCAGAACAAGCTTGAGTCTAAATCAACTGCTATGGCTTTGTTGGATGTTGAGAAGGCTTTTGACAATGTTTGGCATGATGGTTTGATACATAAACTGTATTTATACGGTTTTCCAATGTATCTTATCAAAATTATCCAGCACTATCTTTCGGAGAGATCGTTCAGGGTTTTTCTGAATGGGATTGCTTCTGGATTATTCAACATTGATGCTGGGGTTCCCCAAGGAAGTATTCTTGGCCCACTTCTGTACAATATTTTTACATCTGATTTGCCTACTCTTCCTGGTAATGGTGTGTTGTCACTTTTGCTGATGACACTGCCGTTATTTATAAGGGTAAAATAACCAGATATTTAGTCGGCCGTCTTCAGAAGGGTCTTGACGTTCTTTCCGAATACTTTGGCGACTGGAAAATTCGCATAAATGCAGCCAAAACTCAAACAATCATTTTTCCACTTTCCAAATCGGCCCGATTTGTCCCAAAGGATGATGTTTTGATTAAAATGAATGATGTTTCAATACCCTGGTCAAAGGAAGTTGTATATTTAGGTCTCATACTTGACTCGAAACTATTGTTTCGACAGCATGTAGATAAAATATTGAAAAAGTGCAGCATTCTCATCAGGTGTTTGTATCCTTTAATTAACAGAAAATCAAAGCTATCTTTGAAAAACAAGTTAGCAGTTTACAAACAAATAATTTACCCCGTTATTGAGTATGCAGTACCTGTTTGGGAGTGTTGCGCTAGAACTCATAAATTGAAGCTCCAGCGTGTCCAAAACAAGGTACTCAAAATGGTTTTGAATGTTCCTGGCTGGACTAGATCAAGTGAGGTTCATGAATTAGCAGAAGTAAAAATGTTGGATCAGAAGATTCAAGAAAAATGTTTGAAATTCAGGGAAAAATGTGCTATATCTGAATACCCCTTGATTCAAGGATTGGTTTAGTTTATGGTAAGATTAAGTTAGTTTTAGGTTAGGTTATGTTTTCTTAATTTTTTTTTTACTTCATTGTACCTAGTGTTACAAAAATGATAAATCATATACTTTTAAAGTTATGAATATGAACAGTGTTTAAATCACGAAAAGCAAACTAAAGCTGAAGAGCCACAGCTGACCACTTATTATGTAAACCAAATGTAATTATTATAAGAAAGATTCAATAAAGTATATTTAATTAAAAAAAAAAAAAAAAAAAAAAAACGTCGCGGGCGTCGCGCTTGATTTTTGTTGCCTTTCTAGAAAAGGCACCTATGCTTATGCTTAATTTATCTCTGTATGTATCTTATATTTTACATATTTTTCCCCACTTTCCCTTTTCTTTTTCTTCATTCCTTCTTTCAAGTCGCGTAAATAATAAAATACCGGTCGTTAAACGAGAATGTCTAACTCGAGTTCATGCGTCGTTTTTACGGATTCGTTCTCATCTTACTCTGATCTTATTTTTCCGATAATTATAAATATAACGTAAAAGATAAAACCACCTATAACGACTTCGGCTTAAAATGTACCATTCGTAATAATGTACCATTCGTGATAGTGTCACTTTATTAATAACTGCTCGAAACGAAAACTTTCAGTTACTATTTTTCGCAATTCTGTCGGTCTCGTAGATTACTATTTTCGGACCTTTCCGTCATAAAATCCTGCAACACGATGAAATCATTGCAAACCTCACTATAAATTTTTGATATAATTCATTTCGAAACCACATAAAATACAATTTAATATATTGCTTAAATAGTAAAAGGAGGAACCCTTCTCACAGCGTCGTTGCTCGGAAGGCACGCCGACGCGCCGCGTTTGAATTAAAACTATTTCTAAATCAATGATTGTGTATCTTTCCGCAGCCGGCTGCCTAAGATTTTGAAATTTCAACCGATAAACAAATTGCTCATGGTCGCATCACCTACCACAGTGAATCCTGACCTCATACCCATCTTACTAACCCCTCAAAACTCATGTGATACTTTGTCGGAGACGCAGTCGATTTGGCGGTCCCATCACTCAAGTATCGGACTAACATTCCCATCCACTTCCCCGTGTCTTACCACTGGTCGTGGCCGGCGTCGGTATTGATCAGCACGATAGGGACCTTTGAAAATTGCGAAGGGGTGATGATTGGTTCCTACTTTTCATCTGTGGTCCACGGAGCAATTTTTGGGGGTCCTGGTCAATAACGAAGTAGCAGCTACGGGTAGACACCAATGCTATGCTATGCTAATGAAGTTAATTTATCGTATAATTTAAATCATGTTGCATAATAATACAACAAAAAAACATTGAAAAATTACTTTCTATTGTTTGTTCTCAAAAAATGCAAAAACATATTCAAAGCTTGCTTCAAATATTTGAAAACATTGGGTTGTTTGGAGTAAAACCAACACTAAAAAGCTTTACCATTTGTTATATCTTGACAGATACATATTTCGTCTACTACTTGCAGACTTCATCAGTGTTCTGTTCTCGACTAAGAACTAAGACTAAGACTCGAGAACAGAACACTTATGAAGTCTGCAAGTAATAAACGAAATACGTATCTATCAAGATATTAAAAATATATAGCGGAATTAGAAGCAACAACTCGTCTCTTTGAATTCATATTAATGCATTCTGCTAAAACGCTCAACCAAACCACAAGAAATTTTATGATTGTGGATTATGGATTCATTTTACTCACAGTTTAAACACATTGATAAAAAATATATCTTATCAAAAACTACCGATATAAATTTTCTTGTAGTTGAATGATTTTTTACATGCAGTCAAGCTGTTAATTGATTTTCACACTTATTTAAAACATAAATGTTGATGTCCTATACAATTTTGTTGCATAATATTAATTAAAACCAAAATCATAACAATTTTCAAAAAATTTAAAATTTCCCAGGAATTCCCGGGATTTCCCGGGAAATTGGCTGAAAATTTCCCGTTTCCCGGGAAATTTGTAACCCCGGGAAATTGGACGCTCTATTTTTCAGTTGTGGCTTTCTTTTGGGAAATTTATAAAAACTGCAATATATTTGTCTAAAATTTTCCTGTCATTTCCTGTCATAGCTAATTTCTGAACTCCAAGCCTAATTATCAAAATGTTTAAACAAAAAATGTCACAAAATGTATAATGACATTCACAGTAAAAAATATGTAAATTTGGAAGGGGTAAAATTTGTACGTGTAATAATGCCACTTTAATGATGTATTATTACCTAAATTCAGACTTAAAAAGTAGCAAAACACTAAAATAGTGGTGAATTTACACATTTGTAGACGTAAAATTACACATATTTGTGACATAATTTTTTACATGTCTTGTTACAGTTGCGATACTGTTAGGATTTCACAATATATCAAAGAAATTCTAAAAAAAAGTCTGTGGTAAAAAGCTAAAAATGGTTATTTAATTGCTACAAAAACAAACGTTATTGTTATAAAAAAGTCGAAAAAATATGCATTGCAAATTTCTTTCCAAAAACTACTTTTTCAAAAAAAAAAATCATAAGTCAGAAACTTGATTTTGCACCGCCCTGAGATGTTTACCTTAGGAACGAGCAGGATCGACTCTTTGTTTACACTTTGACATTGGCCCAATTACATTGTTTCGCTAGAAATTTTTTTGAAAATTTATTTTTAAGTAAGTACAACATAAATTGTCAAAAATATTTTTTTATGTTTTATATGTGCAGATATATATTTAATTTTCCCGGGTTTTGAATTTCCCGGGAAACGGGAAACATATTTTTTGAAATCTCGGGAATTCCCGGGATACCGGTATTTTTTCAAACAGTCATAGAATCTATATTTTTATTATATTTGCTTTGTGTTCAAACTTAAAATCATAGAATCAGCTTAGTTATATTAATTGGTGATAATCTACACTTCAATCTAAACATAGACGACAGCTTTTAAATAGCTTAACTGCCCCTGATCGCATAAATGTCCCATATGCATTTTCATCGATTTCGAGTTATTGATGCAGTTTGGTTCAAAATTGTGTGCTCTTTCTAAAGAGCCTATAACATCCAGTACTTTGTTCTAGAAATCAGGAGGAAATCCAGTTTTTTCGCGAAAACTTAACACGTAGCCTTATGTATGGGACAAACTTCAAATGCGTATTTCTCAGCTTGCTGTTTTTGCATATGGGACATTTATGCGAACATGGGCAGTTAAGGGGTTATATAAATGTAAATCGGCATAAATGTCAGAGGTTGGTATGAGAACACATTTAAACTTTTTTAAATCTATTTTCAAGACATTAAAATATATATTTTCGTCTATCAACAAAATAAATTTGAAAACTTTTGGTTGTACTATTGCCAAAATATAACAATTTGAAGTTGGCAGTTTCAAAAAATGGGTGCCACGATATCTCAACACTGCTTTGACCAAATCGGCTCATAATTTCGGTGAACACTCGTTAAACTTGTTCCGTTTATTTTTAAATAAGATAAAAATATTTTTATGTTTTTCACATAAAAGCTTGAGAGCTTTTGATTCTTGCATTTTTCAGATATGCAAAATTCAAAAATGAGGCATCGTCATGTACACGAGAGGTCTTGTGAGTCTTCTCCCCAATTTTAGCCAATTTGGTCCATCCAATCTTGAGAAAAAAATGTTCACAAAGTTTGCTTTGCGCATGGCAAAATTTTGTGCTTAAATCGTCTCTTACTCAGTTTAATAATGAAATATCTTCATGAAACTTTCAGGAGTAATCATCTTTCAAGTGGATTTAATAAATTTTGTTTTTTATTCTGCTTTGGCCAATTGGAGAAAACCGGGACTAAAGTCTGAATAGTTCAATATATTCTATCCAATTTTTGGAATTACTAATATTCAAAAATGTAATAACCAGTCTTTTAATAATATAAAGAGATAAATAAAAATCACATCACCTTGGTCAAAATAAACACTTAATATTACACACTGCAAGTACAATTTTTGCAAAAAAATCCCGGGATTTTGGAAACATCAATATATGTTACAATATGCTTTGTGGAGTATATTTTTAAAATTTAAACAATTTGCGATGCCTTTTCGTTGGGTCGCAAAATTTTTCGCGTCCGTCGCAGTGTGTTTTTCGTTTTTTTTTTTTCGCGTGCGTGTGTGCGTGTGAAGGTGCGGCTGGCTTTGACTGTCCCGATGACAGTTAGCCAGTTCGATTTGCGATGCCTTTTCGTTGGGTCGCAAAATTTTTGGCGTCCGTCGCAGTGTGTTTTTCGTTTTTTTTTCGCGTGCGTGTGTGCGTGTGAAGGTGCGGCTGGCTTTGGCTGTCCCGATGACAGTTAGCCAGTTCGATTTGCGATGCCTTTTCGTTGGGTCGCAAAATTTTTCGCGTCCGTCGCAGTGTGTTTTTCGTTTTTTTTTCGCGTGCATGTGTGCGTGTGAAGGTGCGGCTGGCTTTGGCTGTCCCGATGACAGTTAGCCAGCTCGATTTGCGATGCCTTTTCGTCGGGTCGGTAAATTTTTCGCGTCCGTTGTCGGTGTGCAACAACAACAAAACCCTATCATACCATTTCATCTCGATAAACATCGTAACTCGTCGTTCGCAAAGTTAATCAGTACCTCACTAAACATCAATCATTCAAAACTCGTGAAATCATCTCAAGTTAAAAATTACACTGTTTAACCCTTCAGTTTTAATTACAAATGATTTTGGTTCTATCTTTCCACAGCCGGCTGTCTAAGACTAGACCATTTCATTTAAAATTTAACAACAGATAAACGGGAAATGTCTCATCCGCAGCCTCCGATTGCTTGCCTTGAGAATAATACAAAATACCGTTCAACAAACACTATGATTTTGGGTCGCATCATCATCTTCTATGATGAATCCTGACCAAACACCCTATCCTACTAACAAGTTTTCAGGTTCCTGGCGCTCGTGGGGTGTAAGCACAGAGTAAATCAGCTGCCCTAGTAGCAACCTGCGCTAACTAACATTCCCGTCCCTTAAAATCGAGGTCTACAAACTGACATGGCGGGCGCCGTTGGTGGCCAATGACTGTTACCTATTCGCAACTGATCTAGCTTTAGCAATCATGGTGTTTTATCTTTTCAGCGCATTCATACATGCTGTTGATAAGGGAAACACCACTAGATCGTCGAAGCCTATAATCAGTAGTGCTGAAAGGATATTACGGTTCTGTTCAGCAACGGAGGGGCAACCATGGGTGATCTCTCATGCTCATGCTCATGCTATATTTTTAAAATTTAAACAAAAAAATCTAAAATGCATTTTTTTATGCAAAATCAAAATTATCATTAAAAAAAACTTATTTTTTATAAAGAGCACCATTTCGTAGTCTTTGGCATTTTAGCTCATTTTAAAAATGTTTCATAAAAAAGGAACTCTGCAAAAAAACCAAAATATGAGCAAATTAGCTACAATTTACTTTTTTAGTCTTTTGGAGCGTTCTTTTATTACATATCGCAAAAAAGAGAAAAGGAAAAACATGACAGTAAAGGATTATTTCAAAAAATAATAAAATCCCAATTTCAACAACATCTTCCACGATCAGTTCCCTCAATATAAATGACGCTTCCGATCAAAGCGTGATTAATCACACACGCGCTGTCAAATTAGATGCGTGAGCGCGGTGACATGACAAGGCCTGGCGTTAACCTGAGCGCGAAAAAAAACAGAAACTTTCAGAAGCTATCACGACTTTTATCAACACACCGACCGGCAAAGACATCGCAATCTTCACACTTCCCCCTAAACGGCTGATCGCGGCTCGACGCGTGTCTCACCTTGATGCAATCCGCCAGCTGTCAAATGAACGCCTGTCGTGCTTTCTTGCCTCGAGGAGATTTTTGTGATAAAAGTGAATCGATTTTAACCTGTTGTAAAAAAACTAGCTGTTTTTGAAAATGCAATTTTCAGAAAACGTAAAAAAACACATGCGTCAAGATAGCACGATGGCAACGCCATGTGCCGAGTCAGGATCAAGTGGCGTTTAGGGGGTTAGACTGCAAAAAAAAAGTTGCTTTCCTAGTGCAGCCCCGGCATTCAACTTTTGGCTCGGAACAACTAGCACTAATCAAGTGTGCCGTGACAACGATGACGGCGATGGCAAATCTTGTCCCAGTCACCTCTGTTTCCATCTAGCTGGCAGATAGATTCTTCTGCGGGGGTATGTCTGGTCGATGAATCTAGTTGGCATTGACATTGGTGGGGGGCTGACATTCACAAATTATGGACAGAGAAGATAAACTACTTTGACTATAGTTGGAATGATTTGAATGATGAATGCAAATTTAAGCATTTTCGCCAATCCGGAAATATCTTGATTGGCATTGGATTTTTGCATCTTTTTCGACAGATGCGTAATCATGAGGTAATAAATTATTCGATAGCTGTTTTGAATGAAATTTGCGATGTATATTTAGATGAAACAGTAGTTCGTTGATCTACATGACCATGAACATTCAAGATATGTATATTTTTAGAACAGGGATATTATATTTTAAAATCAATAAAACCATTCACGTTTAATCATTTATAAAATCGAGCTTAAGTAACCGAAATATGCTAATTTGAATATATTTAATATATTTAAAAAAAAATGATCACTTGGGAAGAGAGTAGAAAGGTACAGAGATCGAAATGAGAGGATATTTCACAACACCGAGGGCTTTTTACTCTCGTGTTCATCTTAAGAAAAGTTCACCGAAAAACAAAAAGCAGTGCCAGTAACGAACGAATGAACACATTGTTTTGCTGATGCGCGTGTGAGAGGTTTCGACACTCATTAAATGCATCATGAACTCAGATTAATCCATGTTCTGTTATACTGTATTTTGTGTCGAATCTATGACCATGTTAAACACTAAAAATCAAATTTTTTAAAATGTTGTGTTAATTTGAGTATTTTGTAAAAAAAATATCAATATTTTTTTTTCTTCCAGACTCTTCGTGGACTACGGCCTCATGGCGACGTACTTTAGCGCAGGCTGTGTCTACATAGTCTTCATCGGCAGCTCGCTGGAGAAGGTTATCAACACGGCGGCCGACCTGGACTGGAGCGTGCGAATCTACATCCTGCTGACGATGCTTCCCGTCCTGCTGATCGGTCAGATCCGCGAGCTTAAGTTCCTGGTGCCGTTTTCCTTCCTCGCCAACATGTTTATCGTGGTCACGTTCGGCATCACGCTGTACTACATCTTCAAGGACCCGCTCGTGTTTGACGACAAACCGAACTTTGCCTCGCTCGCCACACTTCCGCTTTTCTTCAGGTAGGTTCCCTCTTGAAATACTGAAGGTTCGTGTACTGATCATGTCTCTCCAACAGTACCGTGATCTTCGCCATGGAAGGAATCGGCGTTGTGATGCCCGTCGAAAACTCGATGGCCAAGCCACAGCAGTTCCTGGGATGTCCCGGAGTGCTGAACACCGCCATGGGAACCGTCATTACGCTGTACGCCGTAATTGGATTCTTCGGTTATGTTCGGTATGGAGACGAGTCCGCCGGTAGTGTGACCCTGAACCTGCCAGCTGAAGATCTGTAAGTCACCTGAAGCGTTGCTTTCCAACGAGATTTTGACGATCACTTCTTTCCCCCCACAACAGTCTCGCCAAGATTGCCCAGCTGCTGATCGCGGCCGCCATCCTGTTCACCTTCGGCCTGCAGTTTTACGTCCCGATGGACATCCTCTGGCGCAAGGTCCACACCAAGATCCCCAAGGACAAGCACAACATTGCCCAGATTGGTCTGCGCACCGGAATCATGATCGTGATGGCCGGCGTGGCCCTGGCCGTGCCCGACCTGGAACCCTTCATCGGTCTAGTGGGAGCGATCTTCTTCTCCAGCCTCGGTCTGCTGGTGCCGTGCGTCGTCGAAACCGTCTTCCGGTGGCCCAACGAACTGGGCACCTTCAAGTGGGTCCTCATCAAGAACGTCATCTTTGGCGCGTTCTCGATCTTTGCCCTGGTCGCCGGATCGTTCGTCAGCATCGAGGAGATCATCAAGATTTACACCAACGATAACCACACCGAGTAGATGTTAGTACAAAGTACGTGCGCGGCCACGTTGTGAATGCCATCTTACATTAAGATACGCTTGGCGGAGGGTGACCATCCGTGGAGAACACAACGGGGCCGTATACAGCGGGGGGTGCAACCGAACGAATGATTTCAGCAACTGAATGCAGGGCTTTTTGTAAAGTGATTGATTTTTAGGAGGATTTTAGGTGCAGTGAGACACTATTTTATTTGTACAAAGTGTTAAATGACGAACAAAACCTTTTTAAAATAATCCGTGTAAGTTATGTAGGCGATACAATTTAATAAAATGATAAAATATTGAAATAAAACTCGTTTAGTTTTTATATAACTGTGATTTCAAACCATCTATAATAAACAAACACAAGCGCTGCCAGTCCGAAGAAAGCATCTTGAAAGGACTTGTGGTTAGATTTTACACCGTACGGTGCGAAGAACACTGTGTACACGTGCTGTCAAGCGTTGATAGCAGTTGCTGTCACAAGCGAGTGACGTTTTATTGACATTTACCTGGTAAATTTTACCATTTCCTGTTCTTGACTGAATCATTCATTGTTATCCGAGCATTCGTTAGTGAAGGTTGTCTGAATCAACATGACTCGTCGCGTCCCGGCGCAAAACGCCGGCAATATTGCCCTACCTGCGGCTCAAGCAGGCAAAAAAGTGGGAATTTCCAAAAGGAAGGTTGAGGCCTCAACTGATGGCCAAAAACCGGGGATTTCCAAAAGGAAGGTGCTTTTGGAAGTGACATCGAACAGCAAAAAGACGAAAAAGAGCGACGGTACTGTACCGATGGATGAGGAGGAGGAGAACTCTTCGTCGCACGAGGAGCAGCTTTTGAAGAACAACAAGTTTGCTGGACTGCCTGACGAGGACCAGGTAGCGGAAGCAAAGGAGAATGAAGTGAAACAGCGAAAGGAGAAACTGCCTCCTTTTTTTGTACGGCAATCAGCAGCAACGATCGACTTTCGTGCATGGCTGGTTGAACTCATCAAGTCTGGGAAAGTCCAAGGCAACATTCGTCTGTGTCAGGACGGATTTAAGGTGCTGGTGCAATCCAGGCAGCACTATCAACTGGTCAAGGATTACTTGACCGAAAACGAGGCGGAGTACTTTACCCATGATGTCGTCATGGATAAGCCGTACAAAATCGTCGTCAGAGGTCTGTACGACATGCCAGTGGAGGAATTAGCTGCCGAGCTAAAAGTTTTGAAACTGGATGTGTTGGCCGTGCACAAAATGAGCCGACGCAACAAAGACATCAAGTACCGTGACCAGCTCTACCTGCTGCATTTGGCTAAGGGATCGACGACGCTTCCTGAGCTGAAGGCAATTCGAGCGGTTTTCAACATTATCGTGTCGTGGGAGCGATACCGACCAGTGCACCGTGACGTCACACAATGCTTCAACTGCCTGGGTTTCGGGCACGGAGGTAAGAACTGCCACCTGAAGCGTCGTTGCGCCAAATGTGGTACCGATGCGCACATCACATCCCAGTGCATCCAAGATTCGCTGGTGAAGTGCCTCAACTGCAACGGTGAGCACTCGTCAACCGACCGAAAGTGCCCCAAGAGAGCTGAGTTCGTGAAAATTCGGCAGCAAGCATCGACGAAGAATCAGCCTCAGCGTCGTAGAACTCCTCCAGCCCTGGTGGAGCAAAATTTTCCACCTCTTCAACCGCGACGCCAGGTCCCGAACTTGGCACCGTTGCCGTTGGATCCCAGGAAGAGAGCTGAGATGAATCATCCACGGCCGGGTTCCAGCCAGGAGCCGAGACCGCCACCACCGGGCTTCAGCCAGGAGCCAAGACCAACCCAAGAACCAGCAGTTGAGGAAAATGGTAATGATCTTTACACCTCAACCGAACTCCTCAATATTTTCAAACAGATGTCCGCTGCACTGCGTGGATGCAAAACCAAGACCCAGCAGATTGAAGTGCTGACCTCGTTCGTCATCCAGTATGGATCGTAGGTCCCTCAAGCTGCTGAATTGGAACGCTTGCTCCATTAGGAGGAAGAATTTAGAGCTGGTGGATTTTCTTCGCGAGAAGGAGATCGACGTAGCTGCCATCACGGAAACTCATCTGAAGCCCGGTGAAAAAGTTTATCTGCAAAACTACAAGATCGCGACGCAGCTCGATAGGACCACCTCTGGAGGAGGAGGTGTGCTTGTCGCTGTTCATCGTGATCTCAAGCCACGCCGGCTGCCACACTTCAAGCTGGACATCATCGAGGCCGTTGGGGTGGAAATTCCCACTTCGGTTGGCCCAGTACTCTTCATTGCTGCATACTGCCCACGTCAGGTGAATTCCAGAGATGGTTCAGCAGCAAAACTGAAGAGCGATATCCAGAAGCTGACACGGCGGAGCGCAAAGTACATCATCGCTGGTGACCTCAACGCGAAGCATGAAGTTTGGGGCAACAGCAGGAGGAATCGGAACGGAGTGATTCTGCACAACGATCTGCAAAACGGATACTACAACGTTGTGAGTCCGGATCGTCCAACGAGGGTGGCTCGGTCTGGGAATCACTCAATCATCGACTTCTTCATTACCAATATGGCTGAGAACGTGGCTCATCCTGAGGTGTTTGAAGAGTTGAGTTCTGATCACTATCCGGTGGTTGTGGAGGTTGGAGCTTCCGTTACTCCGCAGCGGCAACCAACCCGGAAAGATTACCACAACGTTGACTGGCAGCAGTTTCAGCAAGTGGTCGACAGCAACATCGACTATGATCAACACCCGGAAACTTCTGCCGATATTGATCGTTCGCTGGAGGTGATCCAGCAGGCTATCAACCAAGCAGAGGCTGCCAACGTTCGGGAGGTTCCTGTTAATTTTAAGGTAACTGATATTGACGTAGATACTAAACACTTGATTAGACTTAGGAATGTTTATAGGAGACAATATCAACGGACTGGGGACTATGACAAAAGATTTCAGTGAACAATTTGAACAAAATCATACAAGACCGACTTGACAATATCAGAAATCAAGAATTTTCAAAACATGTAAGCCAGCTTGGGAATTATTCAAAACCATTTTGGAAACTTTCAAAAGTTCTTAAAAACAAACCAAAGCCTATTCCTCCTCTTATTGTTGAGGATTCTCCTTTGATTACATCCGAGGAAAAGGCAAATGCACTTGGGCTTCATTTTGTTAGTTCACATAATCTTGGCGCTTCCATGACCAGCCGTAAAGAAACATCAGTTGCCAATAGTATTTCAACAATCAATGACTCTACCTTTGAATTTCCTGCAGATTCCCATGTTTCTGGTGAGGAAGTCAAAGTTGCAGTAAAACAAATGAAAAATATGAAAGCTCCTGGCTTTGATAACATTTTTAATCTGGTGTTGAAAAAACAGAGTGATCAGTTCTTTCAACATCTAGCCAATATTTTCAATAAATGTTTGCAACTTGGTTACTTCCCCACCAATTGGAAGCTGGGCAAAGTCATACCAATTTTGAAGCCTCAAAAGATCCAACATCGCCAACAAGTTATCGTCCCATTAGTCTTTTGAGTAGTCTGTCCAAACTCTTTGAGAAGGTCATCTATTCAAGGCTTTTGGATTTTACCAACGATAATAATATAATTTTGAATGAACAGTTTGGCTTCCGAAAGGGACATAATACTGCTCATCAGCTTACGAGAGTAACTAAAATCATCAAGCAGAACAAGCTTGAGTCTAAATCAACTGCTATGGCTTTGTTGGATGTTGAGAAGGCTTTTGACAATGTTTGGCATGATGGTTTGATACATAAACTGTATTTATACGGTTTTCCAATGTATCTTATCAAAATTATCCAGCACTATCTTTCGGAGAGATCGTTCAGGGTTTTTCTGAATGGGATTGCTTCTGGATTATTCAACATTGATGCTGGGGTTCCCCAAGGAAGTATTCTTGGCCCACTTCTGTACAATATTTTTACATCTGATTTGCCTACTCTTCCTGGTAATGGTGTGTTGTCACTTTTTGCTGATGACACTGCCGTTATTTATAAGGGTAAAATAACCAGATATTTAGTTGGCCGTCTTCAGAAGGGTCTTGACGTTCTTTCCGAATACTTTGGCGACTGGAAAATTCGCATAAATGCAGCCAAAACTCAAACCATCATTTTTCCACTTTCCAAATCGGCCAGATTTGTCCCAAAGGATGATGTTTTGATTAAAATGAATGATGTTTCAATACCCTGGTCAAAGGAAGTTGTCTATTTAGGTCTCATACTTGACTCGAAACTTTTGTTTCGGCAGCATGTAGATAAAATATTGAACAAGTGCAGCATTCTCATCAGGTGTTTGTATCCTTTAATTAACAGAAAATCAAAGCTATCTTTGAAAAATAAGCTAGCAGTTTACAAACAAATAATTTACCCCGTTATTGAGTATGCAGTACCTGTTTGGGAGTGTTGCGCTAGAACTCATAAATTGAAGCTCCAGCGTGTCCAAAACAAGGTACTCAAAATGGTTTTGAATGTTCCTGGCTGGACAAGATCAAGTGAGGTTCATGAATTAGCAGAAGTAAAAATGTTGGATCAGAAGATTCAAGAAAAATGTTTGAAATTCAGGGAAAAATGTGCTATTTCTGAATACCCCTTGATTCAAGGATTGGTTTAGTTTATTGTAAGTTTAAGTTAGTTGTAGGTTAGGTTATGTTTTCTTAACATTTTTTTTTTCCTCTTTGTACCTAGTGTTACAAAAATGATAAATCATATACTTTTAAAGTTATAAAAATGAACAGTGTTTAAATCACGAAAAGCAAACTAAAGCTGAAGAGCCACAGCTGACCACTTATTATGTAAACCAAATGTAATTATTATAAGAAAGATTCAATAAAGTATATTTAATTCAAAAAAAAAACTGAATCATTCGCGCATTAGACTTTGTAACAACTAGACGTAACAATACAAAAAGGTTAAAACTGTAATTCTCCGATCATTCTTTAGCATCACGTGACTATTTTATTGCTGAACCGCCAACACTTAGTTCTTTCTTATAATCTATAATTATTAGGGTCTGTCAATGATAATTCTGAAAGGGAAGGAAATAGGCGTGGACTTACCGTATCAAACACTCTGAGATATTTATAGATATAATGTTGTGTGGGGTCTGTAGGGGATTTCGTAAAGGAAGGAACAATTGTATCAGTGATTAGTGGCTAGTCCAAAATTGCAATTCAACTGAATTCCACAATTGAAAAGCAAAACCATAAATTTGTCAAATTACAAAAGTAAATAGAATCTAGCATCTACCATTAACATTTTATTTAAACCTTGTCATCACTCATAGATCGCTATAATATCCAGCATGCTAAAGTACGTCCCCACGCCCAAAATCAGCAGCGCAAACAGTCCCAGCACCGCATTCTTCACCAGCTGCCACCTCAGCCACCCGAAATCGTGCGGCCACCGGAAGATCGTGTCCAGCACCACCGGGGTCATCAGCGCCAGCGTAGCCGACCCGATCGAGCCCACAAACCCAATGAACGGTTCCAGCTGGGGCACCAACATCGCCAGACCCACGTTCGCCACCAGAATGGCAAACCGGATACCGGCCTGGGCCAGGTTGTAGCGCGCCTCCGGAATCCGGTGTCCGATCTTACGCCATAGGATCTCCATCGGGACGTAGTAGTAGAGGCCGGTCGTGAAGATGATGGCGCCGGCCGCCAGGAGTTGGGTTGATTTGGCTAATCTGAAGATTTAGGGTAGTATTTGTATTGAGAAGTTGGCAGTTTGAAGAATCTCACATTTGATCATTCGGGAGATTCAACGTGATAGAGCCCTTCGTTTCCTCTCCGTACAGGGCGTACCCGAAAAAGCCGGTTATGTTGTACAAGATGGTGATCGAGCAGATCGCGATGTTCAGGACTCCAAAGCGGTGCAAGAAGTGCTGCGGGTGTTTCATCTTGTTCTCCACGGGTAGCACGATACCGATGCCTTCAATGGCGTAAACTGCTGTACTAGAATGAAAATGAATGTAAGCCAGTCTAGATGATGATCATATCCTCAAAATTACCCGAAAAACGCCGGAAGATTTGTGGCCTCTGGCCACAGACGTCGATCGTCGAAGGTGATCGGTTCCTTGAACACGTAAACCATCGTGATGACAAATACAACGATGATCGAGGTGTTCGCGATCAATGAGAACGGAACCAGGTACTTCAGCTCTCGAACTTGGGTGATAATCGCGATCGCGGCTGACGTTAGCAGGATGTAGATCCGGATGCTCCAGTCGAGCTTGAACTCATAGTTGAGCACGTCTCGCAGGGTTGTTGAAATGAACACGAGGTAGACGCAGATCGAGAAGAAGCTCACGATCAGGAGTATGTAATCGATATAGGCGCTGAAAGTCTAGTGATTAGTAGTACAATTTAAAAACTATATTCGAAAATCTTACGCAGCGAATCCGGCAAACCTTCGCACCCCCGGAGGTCCGTTGGCGAACACATTCTCCGCCGTTTCGGCGAAACCCAGCACCGGAATGCGACTCCGCTTGCAGGCTTTCTGCGCTGTTCCGACCAGCATGTGAACACAGTGGGCGTAGATGGTGGCCACCAGGACCATTCCCAGCAAGCCAAACACTAGGCCACCATTTTTGAACGCCAGCGGCATGGCCAAGATGCCGGTGCCGAGCGAGCCCTTCACCAGGTGGATTAGGGTGCCCAGAGAGCTGTGAAAAGCAATTTTTACTCGAATTAGGCGATAGATGTTTAATTTAATGTTTTTTGTCTTTTATCATTGTCGTGAGATTTGATGTCTTGTCTTATTTCAGATTATTAAGTCTGAATGTGACCCTTAAACAGGTTAACCTCATCAACAATCAAATTTACGCAAACTCTTGCGAAAACAATCAATTTTCAGCTAAGATGCCTGTCAAGTATCGGCCATCGCTTACTGCGATCCCTGTCTGACTTGTGTCCGACATCGAAGTAGCAAAATAAACAGGGACAAAAGTGTCGGATACAACATTTGCCGTTGTAGACCAGGCTTTAGAATTATTAGATCCAAGATGGCGACCATAATTGGGGTGATGAAATATATTTTGAAGATGCATTTGGTAATTTAGTAGCAATCAACCATTTGGCTAAAATGGAGTTGCTGAACTCAAATTTTATATTCACGCAGAAAAATAAGGCATATTTGAATCAACAAAACGTTTTGTTGATTTGAAAATCATGATTTTTGTTGAATTAACGCTAAACGTCAAAGCAGCTTTTTCAAAACAACAAAAGACTTTTCTGGAATTGAGAAAATCAAGGTTTGTTTCAGCGCAAAGTCGGCGTTGATTATATTATATTCAACAAAAATTTTGTTGATTCAAACCTCGTACAGGCTGATTCTACAAAACATTTTTCTGCGTGTTAGGCTGTGGACAATATTTTTCAAAATCTTCAATTTTTGCACCATAGCAATAACATAACTTAAAATATCACAAAAACTTTAAATAGGTCAGGCCTACTGTGTAAAGTTCACCGCAGAGATGATTCGTTAAAGTAAGTTGAGTTTAAGCTCAAAGTGTGAGTGTGACCTCGATGATTCGTTACCGTTTTTGTTCATATTCAAATTTTAATTCCTGATTCAAAATTTCAAGGGTACCGACTGAGAATTGATCCCTGAACCTCTTGCTTGGGAGACAGGAGCCACAACAGGCACAAAATCCATAGTTAAATATTTAATACTTACGAATTAGCCTTACTGACTTTGCGATGCTCAAATGGTGCATAATCTTCATCTTCACTTTGATCGGAATATGGCCTAAAATCAAAACGGAAATTTATATGAATATCATTGATTGCCAAAACCGATAATCCATGCAACATCTGATAATACTCACACACGACCAGCAACCATATGGAAGCTGGGTACTTTCTCTTGCTCAGAATTCATTTTAGTTTACACATGAACCACACAACGCAATGAATTTGAGTTTCAAATTAGCTGAGTAAACTCCAGACACCATGCAGTCTACCCGACGAGTGCACCTCTAAAGTCTGATCAGAGTGTTTTCTCTCTCTGCTCACAAGTTCGTACGTTCAGTAGCTCACAGTTCCATTTGCTGATTGTGGTGGCAGTTGTAGTAGGCAGGTGCAATCGTACAAGTTAGCGTCACGGTGGTTTACGGCCTACTTAGGTTGTGCTGAACTAATACGCGTTTGTGGAAGTAAAAGCTTAACTCACAGAACTTAACTTGGCTAATCAAGTTTGGGAGTGAACGGGTCTGTTCCAGGTCTAAAAAGCTAATCAAACCAGACAGAGTACATCTTATCTAGTCTAGAGTTTACCAACCAATTATTACGCGGCTATCACAGAACAATGAGGTACTTCGCTATCTCAGAGTTAGATTAGTCTGTTCCAAAATTGACACGAGAGCGGGACCAATACTCGGACATATTGTGGTATTTGTTTGTTCGGTAAATCGGTAGAAACTTAATCAAGGTTTAGGTAGTACAAATAAAACATATCCATATACTTAAATAATTAAACGAGTAAAAATAATAAATTGTTTCTCAGTGCTTCATTACATTACGTTATACTTTAACGTTAATCATTATTTTCAATTGGGTTGAATTCAGGTTGAAAAAAAATATTGTTGTTAATCTGGAAACCCTGGTTGTCAGTACTTAAATGAAATTAATAAGATTTTATTAATTTTGGTTAAAATTTCTATACAAACTTAAAGAAAAATATAAACGTAAGTAATGATTAGAAAAAATATCGATCATAAAATATTTCAACAAATTTATTTATAAATCTCTACAATGTCCAACACACTAAACCACGTCCCCGCAACAAGAACAAACGTCCCAAAAACCCCCAGCCCCACGTTCTTCACCAGCTTCCACTTCATCCAGCCGAAGTCGTTTGGCCACCGAAACAACGTATCCAACAGCACCGGAACCAGCAACGTAAGCGATCCTGATCCCAACGCTCCAGCCAGTCCGATAAACGGCTCCAACTGGGGCACGGTCAACGCCAGAATGGCCATTACCGCTACAACTCCTAACCTCAGGGTGACTTGGGCCACATTGTGCCGTTTCGGATCGATTTTGGCGTTGATCATGCTCCACAAGATCTCGATCGGGACGTAGAAAAAGAGACCGATCGTAAAGAGGATCGCCAGTGCTGCCAGCAGTTGGGCCGATTTGGCCAACCTAAAAATTAACAAAATTAGAAACTTGTCCCAAATGTTCCTCAAGTAACTTACAACTCATCACTGGGAAGATTCAGCGGGACGGATCCCTTCGTATCCTCTCCATACCTCGCATACCCGAAGAATCCGATCACGATGTACATGATCGTCACGGTTCCATTTGCCCAGTTGACCACCCCACACGCGTGCAGGTAATGCTGCGGATCTTTCATCTTGTTCTCCACCGGCAGCACGTTCGCTATGGCATCGATCGCGTACACCACGATGCTGAAGAACGTTGGCAGGGCGCTCAGTTCGGGCCAGTGATCGCGGTTCTCCAGCGAAACGGGTTCACTGAAGATATAGTACAGACAGATCGCAAACGCAACCACCATGAAGACGTTGGCGATCAGCGAGAACGGAACCAGGTACTTGAGCTCGCGAACCTGCGTGATCGCAGCGATGACGATCGTGGTTAGGCCGATGTATACCCGGGTATCCCAGCTGATCTGCAGCTCGTAGTTGACCACGTCCCGCAGGGCGGTTCCAATGAACACCAAGTACACGGAGACCGAGAGAAATCTCACGATCAGTAGCATGTAGTCAACGTAGATTCTGGAAATGATAAAGTCGGTATACTTTAAAACAGCAAAAAAAATTAGAAAAGTGTGCAATACTTGGCCGTGCCAGCATATCTTCGGAATCTCAGAGGTCCTCCAGCTAAGACTTGCTCAGCCGTTTCCGAAAAGTCTAAAACGGGTATTTTGCTTCTTTTGCATGCTCTTTGTGAGGTGCCGGCCTAAAATTTTTCATATTGACTTCAAAAGATCTTCAGAAGTTTAACCATTTAACCTAACTCTTACCAATAAATGAACGATATGTGTGTAAACAATGGTAGAAAAGATGGTTCCCACTACTCCAAATATCAAACCGCCATTTTTGAAAGCCAATGGCATAGCCAGGATTCCCGTTCCAAGTGCTCCCTTTATGAAGTGGATTAGCGTTTCGGTTGAGCTGTTTTGGGAAAATTAATTTTTCAGCGCTATTCGTCCATACAAATGTTCATACAAATTCGAGGGGTGGTCATACAAAAATGCTATAAGTCTGGCAATTTTTTTAATCGATTTGGTGTCTTCAGCAAAGTTGTAGCTAATATGAATTCGATTATTAAGACATGAATGCCACAAAAGTGGTAAAGTTTCTATAATAAAAAAATAAAAATAAAATCGATTATTACTCTCGAAAACAAATATTCCACTATTTAATTTCACTTAAAAAAAAATAAATAATTCACTTACCAAACAAGCAATATTTGTAGCTATGGTTCAAAAGGATCAAAATTGTTAGACCAACTTATTTGATGTTAAACCAGCAGGATCCAGATCAAAAGTGCTCCGATTTGGCATCGGAGTTCCTTGACCAAAATAATTATAACTTTTACTATTAGGGTGGTCCTATACAAAATAAAGTGATCCAAAATGTGACGTTTTAGGAAAATTTTCACAAATATTACATTTTTTCAAAAATCATCTCTAGTGATTTGTTTGTTTTATCAATGAAAAATACTAAGACATTATCAAAACATATCATAAGACACTTACAGATCAAATGAAAACATTGTTTGCTGATTTAAAGGCCTCAGGACATAAGAGCGCAAAGCTGAGAATATGTTTCTATGAAAATAAATATCGGATTTCGGTTCGTAATTCGAACTAAAAGTACCATGCTTCTCCATAGAATCGAGATCCCAGTTCATTTTCCTGGAGACGCGAGGTACTGTAAAACGGTGTGACTTTGATTGGTTTGAGATTTTTCCGTAAACTCAAGAGTACAAATTTAATACGTATTGAAAGCTTTGGAATAATACTAACCATGGTAGAGAAGTGTTCAAAGTACTTTGTGGAAGTTTTCGTAAAATTATTATAATGAAAATGTTGATGAATGGCATTATTTTAATATTCTCAAAATGTCATGATTTTCTCAATGAACTTGATTTCGAATAGAAAAACGGAACACATTTTCGGATTCTTTTGGCAATTTTCCAGTAGGAGGAGGTAAAATAAGTTTGTAAATGGCTAATTCTCCGCCAACTCACACAGCAGTTGCCCCGACCCCTCTTCGATTTGCGTGAAACTTTGTCCTAAGGGGTAACTTTTGTCCCTGATCACAAATCCGAGGTCCTTATTTTGATATCTCGTGACGGAGGGGCGGTACGACCCCTTCCATTTTTGAACATGCGAAAAAAGAGGTGTTTTTCAATAATTTGCAGCCTGAAACGGTGATGAGATAGAAATTTGGTGTCAAAGGGACTTTTATTGAAAATTAGACGTCCGATTTGATAGCGTACTCAGGATTCCGAAAAAACGTATTTTTCATCGAAAAAAACACTAAAAAGGTTTAAAAATTTCTCCCATTTTCCATTACTCGACTGTAAAGAAAATTAGAACTTGTCATTTTAAGGGAAATTTAATGTACTTTTCGAATCTACATTGACCCAGAAGGGTCATTTTTACATTTCGAACATTTTTTCATTTTAAAATTTCGTGTTTTATCTTACTTTGCAGGGTTATTTCTTAGAGTGTAACAAGGTTCTACAAAGTTGTAGAGCAGACAATTACAACAATTTTAATATATATTATAGACATAAGGGGTTTGCTTATAAACATCACGAGTTATGGCGATTTTACAAAAAAAAGTTTTGAAAAAGTTACTTTTTGCGTTTCTCTTTGTTTCGTCGTCCGTGTCTGTCGCGGGTGACCATGAACGGCCATGATCAACGACGACCAACATTTTCAAAACTTTTTTCGTAAAATCGCGATAACTCGTGATGTTTATGAGCAAACCCTAATGTTTATACATCATTTTTATAATTGTTGTTGTTTATATATCATTTTTTATAATTGTCTGCTCTACAACTTTGCAGAACATTATTACACTCTAAAAAATAACCATGGAAAGTTAGAAAAAACACGAAATTTTAAAATGAAAATTTTTGTTCTAAATGAAAAATTGACAAAAAATGAGTTTGTGTGCGAGCTTCGTCGGAGGATGACAGGATTAAGCCTGCGCATGCTCTGGTGAAAAAAAGGAGTGAAAAAAAGAAGAAAATCCAACGAGTTGGTCGGGCGTCGGGGCCAGTTTGTGTGCGAGCTTCGTAGGAGGAGGAAAAAATAATGAAGTGTTATACAAATGCCATTTATTTATTTACGCGCTGATCCCTGTTTTGCCTTATGGGATTGGAAGTTTAAAGATAGTTCGAGAACCCGTCTGGTTCTTGCTCTATGTTCAGGGGGGGGGCAGACAATGCCCAATGACCTCGGAATTGGGCCGCTAGGATCTCTGCCATTCTGAAATGGGTCATTGGGTCACCCGGGACTGAGATATGTTGTATAAACCAAGTCTGATACAAACTATACTTTCCAATAATTTCGCTGCCTGCCAGCGGGTATTGGATTGGACCACACACACACACACACAAATGCAAAATTCACAAAAATGACGAAAAGTACACTAAATTTCCTTAACACGAGATGTTCCAAATTTTTTTTACAGTCAAGTAACGGAAAATGGCAGAGTTTAAAAAAAAATGGTGTTTTTTTCGTTGAAAAATACGTTTTTTTTCGGAATTCTGAGTACGCCATTAAATCGGGCGTACAATTTTACATAAATGTCCCTTTAACACCAAATTTCTATCTCATTACCGTTTTAGGCTGCAAATTATAGAAACCTCTTTTTTCGCATGTTCAAAAATTAAAGGGGTCGTACCGCCCCTCCGTCACGAGATATAAAAAAAAAACTGACCTCAGATTCGTGATAAAGGACAAAAGTTTCCCCTTAGAACAAAGTTTCACGCAAATCGAAGAGGGGTCGGGGCAACTTTTCCCGATTTCGTGTGAGTTGGTAGAGAATTACCCAAATAATAAAGATTATGTATTTATGAAATATAATTTAAAAAATCTTCAAATTAAAAGGCATTTTCAGTACAAATTTCACATAAAATGTGAAAACTTTTGATTCGTGCTTCGAATTCAGCTTAAAATGCAATATGAATCAATAATTTTATAAACCAAACTATTGTCAAAATCAAACACTGCTGTCCCTATTCAGACTGTAGTTCCGATTCGCCCCAGATGACGGTACCTTATGCTCCATTAATTTAACAAACTCTGACATTTTTGTTTCAAAATTCATAATTCACAATCCTGTTCATGTCGATGCAATTTTCAAGCCTTTTATATTTTTGAAACAAAAAGAACGCAAAATGCTGTAACAGCAATGATGTTTTTTTCTTTTTTAAATATTAATAAATTCGTGGAAATATATTTTTGAAGTGTTTACTTTTGATATGTGGCTCCAGAACAAAAATAAATAAAAAGCTCAAAATAATTTCGAATCGATTGTGCAAGTTTTTTCGAATTAAAATATAAATTTAGCACTAATAATTTTTGCACTCTGATTTTTCGAGGAAATTTTAAAGGAGGGAACAACGACTCGAAACCAAATTTTCAATGACCTAAGCTGCCGCTCTTATCTAGTCCGTCCCATATGTATTTTGGGCGATTTTGAGATAAACCCAAAAAAAGTATTGTTTTTACATCTATTTTAAACCTACTTAATCAAAAAGTTAGTTAGTTAGTCAAATCAAAATTTAAATTTGAGAGTGTAAATAACTTTTTTCAAAAAGACATTGATAACCTACAATTTTGCCAGAGATACCAAATCTGTCGTTTAATCCAGGGTGTAAATTGTTCTCAGAATAAAGATTTTTGAACAATTAGATCAAAGATTATTTTAATAAAGCATATTTGTATGGACAGTTTCTAACATTGAGTTTTAAGTCAATTCCACAGTAAAAAATCGGCAGAGTAGATAGTGACTTTCAATCGATGTCCTTTTCCAGTGAAATTTAAACAATTATTTTTCAAAAACATAATTAAAACGCTTGGCATTGGAGGCCCATTGCATAAGAGTTTCAAACCAACAGATCGGTTAAAATTATACTTACGTGTTGGGCTTCCGAGTTTGCCGGTGTTTGAATGGATCATAATCATCCTCATCATTTGTGGCAATGTTGCTAAAAATAAAACAATAACTTTAACGTTGTCCTCATTCACCTTCCTCAAATTGTACACCAAGCTTTTCTGCATGGAACGAACCTTGAATGATCCAACCCTCTTATTATCCTCTCGAAACAGGTTGAAATAAACAAGTTTCATGAGCAGCCATTTTTTTTAAATTCGTTTGCAGCAGAATGCGCCACTTTTAACATTAAATCGTTACTTACCCATCTGATCGAACTTCTTCCAGCTTTTCCAACGAAGAATTCATGCTTAATTTCCCTCGATCATAAAATCTCAATCTTTGACATAATATATTATACCAACTATCACAGTCTGCGATGTTGCACAAACGGGTTCAATCTGGCTACTGAATCAACTGAATCAGGCGAACGACAATCTCCGCAAATAAGTGGACACATCTGGGGTGTCCGCGCATGGCTAAGATAATTTTGATTTTTAAATCCTCCGAACATCAGGCCAATCGTTGTCTGTGACGGTGATAAGTTTGAAATCGATTGGCGGTTTGTTTTTGGTTGAGAATGAACAACATTGTTTATAACATGTCATGATTTACCCTTTTTCTAGGCAGCTGTGCTATCTTGTGATACTTTTGTGATGTATTGTTATGCCATGTTTTTAACGTTGCAGTTACTAGGGACCATTCATAAACCACGTGTGAACAATTTTCCATAAAAAAAAAATCTCAATGCCTTGATTATCCAATATCCAATCCATTTTAATAAGCGTTATAAACATAAGCTCTGCGCTTATTCACGCAGAAAAATCAAGCTGGTTTGAATCAAAAAAATATTTTGTTGTTTTAACTTCATGATTTTTTAAGGTTTGCTTTTGGAAATACGCTTTTGGAAAACAGGTAAAAATATTATTTTTTCACTAAAACTACGGTAACATGAAAATTTCAGCGATGACCTATACATGTTTGGGTAGCAAAATTTTCATAATTGAAAGACGCAACTTTTGGTACCCAAACATGTATCGAGACATTAAAAGTGAGAGTGTGTGCAACATGGAGTTAAACTTTCTGTGCAGTTGCTGTGAAGGTTCCCATGGCACTTCGAAAAGTTTAACTCTATGTTGCAAGCACACACTCTCAATTTTAATTTCTCGATAGGTCATCCCTTAAATTTTCATGTTATCGATGTTTTTGTGAAAAAAGTTGATTTTTACCCGTTTTCGTCATTTTCCCGCTTTTGTGCGCGCGGTGCGTCGAAAATACTCAGTTTTTATGTTCAAAAAATCATATCTCCGATTCCGAATAATTTTTGGATATGAGCAATTCTCTAAGATTTCGATCATTCGATTTTTTTTTTGTATTTTTTAATCCGGCTGAAACTTTTTTGGTGCCTTCGGTATGCCAAAAGAAGCCATTTTGCATCATTAGTTTGTCCATATAATTTTCCATAGAAATTTGGCAGCTGTCCATAAAAAAATGATTTATGAAAATTCGAAAATCTGTCTCTTTGGTAGGATTTTTTTGATCGATTCGAATTTTTCAAAAAATCGAAATATTGGTCGCAAAAATTGTTCAACTTCAGTTAGACCGTTGCAAATATTTTTTAAAGTTTATGTCGAAAAATCAAAGGGGAAAAAAATAATTTCAAAAAAGTTCAAAATTTTAATGAAAATAAAAGTTAAGGCTGGTACAAATATTTTTAAAAGTTTTTGTCCCCCCCCCCCCCCCTTCAAAATAGGCCCGAAAAATCAGGGGGCAAAAAAAAAATTTAACAATAAACTTCAAAATTTCAATGAAAATTCAAGTGCAACCCGCTGAAATCTAATTAAAATACATTCTCCTGCGTTTAAAATCATGTTTGGGTTTATTAAAAAATCTTAAGATTTTTTGAAAATTTCGATGCAAAATCTTTTTTTTCGATACAATTTTTGTTTTTGACAGATCTTAGATTTTTTGAAAACTAATGATTGCAAAACAACTGAACTAGTGTAAAATGCTTTTTTAAACACTTTTTCATTTAAATGTGAAGACTATGTCTTGTTATTTAAATTTTTATATTTTTTATTTTTGCCCCCTCCTTGACCTCGGCCAGGGCCGAAGGACAAAATCTTTTTTAAATATTTGCATCGGCCTAAATCAACTGAAAACAACCAAAAATACATTTTTCTGCATTGGTCATATTTAGCATGTTTGGACGGGATTAAAATTATTTTGAATTTTAATGAAATTCCAATGCACAGCACCGCAAAACTTTTTTTTTCGAAAAAAATAAATATTTCGTCAATATTTAGATATTTTGGAAACTAATGATTGCAAAACAAACTGGACAGGTGTATAATGCATTTTAAAACACTTTTTTCATTCAAATGTTGAAACCATGGCTCGTAAATTCAATTTTAAACTTTTTTTTACTTTTTTAAGAAAACAAACCATTTTGTCTACACAGAAAAAAATATGTGAATTTGCTCGACACGGAAAAAATGAATCACATGTAAACTCAGTTGATGTAAACTTGAGATTCGATGTAAACGGTTGAATCACACGTAAAATCATGTTTTTACGTATAATTTGTTGCAAATTTACATCAAATTTCATTTAAATTTAAATGTTTAATGACGTGCAAAAGTGTTACATCATAAATGATGTAACATTCGGATTTTTTTTTTGTGTGTAATACAACGTTGAAGGGAGAATGACTGAAGTAACCTTTCCAACATAGTTTTCATAAAGTTTGATCACTTTTATAAAAAAAAAGACTTAACAAAACTACTAAAAAACGAACTAATGTTGCATTAAGCGTGATTTGTGCTGCTATCAGGAGTGAAATAATCCATTTAATCCAAATTTCATAACTTTTGATTGTTTTTATAAGGCAGAAAAAGGGTGGTCCATTCTGCCCCAAATGAATTTTATTTTAAAACTTCCACCACCAAGCCTTGACCAAGCCTCTAAATGATTTGAAGGTTCCGTTGCTGTTTGTTTACCTTCGTAATAGCTCCTTTTCAAACGAGCAATTTCAGTCCAAAACGCCTAAAACAGGATTTTTAGGTACTTTTTCTCAACCCTCTCCGATTTCAATGAAACTTTGTAGACATGTTATCCTACGCTTATATAAGCCATTTTTGTATATATAGAGTCATTTACACTCGATAGTGACATTTGAGAACGGCGTAAGTGTCTTAAGTATTTTTGTATTTCGTAATTCAAATATTGCTGTAACTCTAAACCGTTGCATCGTATCAAAAATTGGTTAAAGACAAACTTGTAGGAAATTTGACGGGCTTTCCGAAAAAAATACACTGAAAGAAAAAAAACCCACTTTATTGAGATTTTTTTATTTTTAAGTTTAAAAGTCAAATTTGAAGATGAGCCCACGATTTTTTTTTTGTTCAAAATTTTTGTGAAATCAGTTTAAGATGTTACAAAAAGACTCACGAAAAATGCAGCATGGAGCAACTCACCTAAAAAGTACAAAAATCATTTTCTGAAACTTTTTTTTCAAAAGTGCTCTAAACGTCAAAATTTTCAAAAACCGAACACGAGAGTCGATTTTCCAGACAATTTTACATAAAAGTCTCCATATTGACTATTGTCGTAAGTTACAGCGGATTTAAAAATAAAAATGTTGAAAAAATAGGTTTTTGGTGGTTTTGGCGATTTCTATATGACAGACTTAATTTTTCTGCCTCGAAAATATTTTTACCGGAATGCTCGTCCGATTTCCCATAATGTTGTCTTTGACCACATTTCAATTGGATTGGCTTACAGATATAAGCTAATTACATTGCTCATAACTGAAAACATAATATTTTTTCAGTGTAGTATAGTAACCTGGGTAGTAAAAAAAAAACAATGAACAATGAATTCAAACGTCGTTTTCAGTATGGTGATGTTATTTGACGTCTTTTATAAGACCTTTTCCCTTGCCTTTGCCTTATAGTTGGTCTAAACCCATTCTAAAGCCCTATCTAAAGTCACATCGAACGTTTAACCTACCAAAAGAAAGGGGAAGACTTTAATAATCATCTTAAAACATGTTTATTATAGCACTTATTTATTTAAGCACCAAAATTCAACATAAAACTACTGAAGAATAGCTAATGCTGATTGGCTCAGCGCAGCCTTTCCCGAACACATTAATCAGATTCAAGAATCTTATACTTAGCAAATTTTTGACTGCTAGCCGAATGACGTTACTAAATGATTACCTCAGTCGATAAGCATAAGCTACTCAATATACACCATGGCACAGTACTCGTCTGTAAATTCCTACCAAGAAATCGGCAGACTCTTTGGAGCTCGGTGAAAGAAATGTTCAAAACATATATTCCTCAAACAACAAGAAACCAGGAAACAAAATCCTTTTTGGTCTTTTTTTTTTGTTTTAGATTGAACCGAATTTACGAATGAAATCTAAGCCTACTTTCCATTTAAAGAATAACCTACCGGAAAAAAGCTAGAGAATCTGGCAGCCTTCAAACCAGGATAACGGCGAAAGGTTAGCGGAGCGAATTACCTTCTTTTCTTTCATTTTTCATCTCGCCCAACACTGATAACTCCGGTCAGCGATGAAAGACTAGTAAGTGCGACTGCCTTGCTGAGCCGCTTTGCACTTCCACACATGTTCCACAACGATTGCAATACAGATGGAAACTAAAGCAGGATCGCAAGAATCTTCTGAGACTGCCGTTAATGGGCGTGCTACCTAGGATAAAAAAAAAGTGCTGGAAATCTGGAAAACCGAAATCCAGAAGGAAGGTGATGCGCTAGAGAAAGAAAACATCACGCCGCGAATACGTTCTAGAGGCGTGTTGGGAACGCAGTTGTGAGATTCAAGGGACTTTTCAAAGAAACAAAAACAATAAATTACGATTTTTTGGTTGCAATTGGATACTTTATTAGCTTTTCAAATCGGTTATTCATGGAGCCACATTATGATAGTGATAGGTGTATGTTTAGGATATAATCGACCTGAAGACGAAGCATCAAGATTCATGTTCCGCTTTGCTCTGTCAAGTGTTTGCTCAATCAAACTTTCTAACCTTAAAATCTGTTCAGACCATGAGATAATATTTCGCAGACACAATTTCATACATCAAATAAGTAATAATACTCGCGGCGAGGGGGAATAAATTACTGCGCGTGCACGCTCATTTTGTATGTTTGCTGTATTTTTTGTGTGTTTTGTATAAAAAAAAGAAGAACCATACAAACAAAAGTGAATGCAACGTGCAGCGCGCGCGCGCGCCTCAATCTCAATGATAACCGACGACGAATGTTTGTCACAGTGATAAAAGGTAAAAGGTTAGCTTAAGTTTTTTTCTTCTTCTTGCTGTTCTTGTTGGTGTCGCTGGGCGTGGTCGCCGTTTCGGCCTTCCGCTTGCCGGCGGCGGCCTTTTGCGCACCTCCACCGGCGCCACCGCCGCCGCCCGTCTTTTTCTTCTTCTCGAGCCGTTCCTTTTCCTCGAGTTCCTGGTTTTCGCGCTCGATCAGCGTGATGAGGGTGTTGCAGCGCCGCTGAAGTTCGAGCGCCGTCCGCGACTTGAGGAACCAGTCGAAACGGAACTGGGGCGCGGACCGGACGGCGGTGCGCAGTTCTTCGTAGACGTTCTCCTTGTCGAAGCCGAGCTTGTGGAGCATGCACACGAGGAAGCGGTCCTCCTCTTCGGTGTAGTTTTTGCCCTTGTTGTTGCCGTACGCGATGCGGAGCTGGTGGAACGGGGCCCGGTAGCGGGACATTTTGCTGTCGAGGGCCTTCTTGATGGAGGCACGGCGTTGGATTTTCGCCTCGCCGCGCTCGATCTGGCCCATCAGGCGTTCGATGTCCTGGAGTTCGTGGCAGCGCTCCCAGAAGACGGCGCTGTACTCCATGACCTCTTCGGGCGTTTTGCCCTCGACCTCTTTGGCGATGTTTTCGATGTCTTCGCGGCCGTACTTTTCGTTCGCTTTGATGAACTGGTTGAAGTCGCGCTTGTTCCAGTTGGTGAAGCCCTGCGTCAGGAGAGATTCCTTCTCGGCGATTTCGTCCTCGGAGAGTGGTTCGGCGTCGTCGATCTTGCGTTGCTCTTCGCGTTGAACTTTGGTCGCTTCCTGGCCGAGGTCCATGTTCTTGGGGACTTTGTAGTTGACCGTCTTGCGGTAGTGGTAGATTTCCTGGTCGAGCAGCTCGAACAGTCTCGGCGGGAAGAACTGGAAGTCCTGGACGATGGGTTGTTTGGGGGGACGCGGGGCTTTCGGGGCCTTTGGTTCAGCGACGCGCAGGGCTTCCTTGAAGTACGCATCGACGGCGTAGTTGGCCTTACGTTCACGCTTGGGCGGTTCGATCCACGAGCCGAGCGTGTGCAGCTTTTGCTTCTCGCGGTAATCTTCTCCCTCGAACTGGTACACGGAACGGTTTTCGAGGTTTTCCGTGTCCAGGGTGAAGCTGCGCAGCGAAGATTCGCCCAGTTTGTCGAGTTTCTCGTTTTGCTCCTGCGTCTTGGCTTCACCCTTTTGCAGGATGTGGTCGATGTCTTCGTCGGTGATTTCCGAGTCCTTCGACTGGAACACGTGATTCGCGCCGAACCGGATAATGTTGAGCATTTCGTCCTTGTTCAGCTGGTTGACCTTGTTGTCCACGAGGCGACCCTGCTGGATAACCAGCTTGTCCAGCTTCAGCTTGATCTCCGCCCGCTCCACAATCTTCTCCTCGATGGTGTTCTCCGTAATGAGACGGAACACGCGAACCTGCTTCTTCTGGCCGATACGATGGGCACGATCCATGGCCTGCAGATCCATCTGCGGGTTCCAATCCGAGTCGTAGATGATGACCACGTCGGCCGTGGCCAAATTGATACCCAACCCACCGGCGCGGGTCGACAACATGAAGATGAACTTCTGGCTGCCTTCGGCGTTGTACTCGTCAATCATCTTGGTACGATCCTCGTGCGGCGTCTGACCGTCCAACCGACAGTAGTTGTACCCCGCCAGTGGCAGTAATCCTCCAGAATGTCCAACATGCGCGTCATCTGGCTGAAAATCAGCACTCGCGAGCCCTGCTCCTGCAGCTTGTTCAGCAGCTTCTCCAAAATGATCATCTTGCCGCTGTTCTCGACCAAATGCCAATCCGTCGTGTACGGTGGACCGGGTTCCGCTCCGTCAAACAGGTACGGGTGGTTGGTACACTTCCGCAGCTGCATCAGAATGTTCTGCAGACGCATCTTCTCCATCTTCCCCGCACCGTTCACAATGTCAATGTCCTTCATCAGGATTTTCGTGTACCACTCGCGCTGCATCTTGGACAACCCCACAAAGATCTTGACCTCCTTCTTCGGCAGCAGCCGCTTCTCCACCTCGCTCTTCAACCGACGCAACAGGAACGGCTTCAACACCTCATGCAGCCGCTGGATCAACGTGTTGTCCCCGATGCACTCGTTCGCGTCGAACCACGAGTCGAAGTCCTCAGCGCTGTTGAAGATATCCGGCAGCAAAAAGTTCAACAACGCCCACAGCTCGTGCAAGTTGTTCTGCAGCGGCGTTCCCGTCAACAGCAGCCGATTCGCCGTCTTAAACTCCCTCAAAATCTCCGACAACTTCGACTTTTCGTTCTTGATACGATGCGCCTCGTCAATCACCATATATCTCCAGTTGAACTTCTTAAACACCGCCTTCTCCCGAATACACATCTCATACGACGTAATACAAACGTCCCACTCCCCGGGCATCAACACATCCCGAATGAACGCATTCCTCGTCTCCTGATCACCAATCAGGCAAACCGCCCGCAGCGACGGACACCACCGCCCAAACTCGTTCACCCAGTTCTGCAGCGTCGACTTGGGCACGATCACAATGTGCGGCCCCGGATTGTTCCGGAAGTTCTTCAAGTACCCCAGCAGCGAAATCGTCTGCAGCGTCTTTCCCAGACCCATCTCATCGGCCAAAATTCCGTTGATGCCGTTCTCGTACAGCGAAATCATCCAGTTCAGCCCCCGAATCTGGTAGTCGCGCATCTCGCCAAACTTGATGTACGGCGGGGACGCCTCAAAGCGGAACACCGTCTTGGCCTTGGCGTTCGTCTCGGCGAGCAGCTCCTCATCTTCCTCTTGTTCGGTCTTGCGATGGCGGTGGCTGTAAAAGAAGAAAAAAATTATTGGAAATATACCTATTTAAAGCCTTATAAGTGGTCGTGTTTGAATGATGCTGGATAATCTGGAGTGTTTCTTGAACCAAGTACACCAACGAGTAGAGAAACTTCGCAATTTCGCAATTTTCAGTGTAAGAACGGGCCTTAACCGATCTTATGCACCAGGTTCCCGACGAACACGCACTGCCCTTACACCTACATCTCACCCTTGCTCTGAGTCAGTACGAGCAACACGCTAGAACACGCTTTGAGTGTTCGTGCCAGGCATGCACACCTTCTTTTCCGGTTACGCATTTTAACTCGGCCGGGGTGGTACATTAAGTAGGGTTTGATGCAAGTATAAGCGCCTAACCATTTAAAGTGTGTCTAACAGCTTGCATTGTATTGTTTTCTCCTAAAATCTTTCCTAGTGTTGAGTCGTGATTATATGTTGCTATTTCTTTTGCCGCGGTGTTTTGTTACAATTTTTGTTCCTAAGCATGTTATAAAGTTTACCAAAAGTACAATAGTAATGTTTGTGTTAAATTGAGTAAGGGCTCAAACCTCACTTGTTAGAAGAAAAGGGTGAAGATTGAAAACAATAGACAGTAAAAGAGAATATATTTTATAAATAAAAATCAAGAATCAATAGTAAGAGAATGATGATTGTATTTTAGAGAATAAAAATGAGAAGCAGGATGTAGTACATGTAAAATTAGACAATAGTTAATAAATAAAGATAAAAAAAAACAAGCTTAGATTGTAGTAATGATAATTTAATGGACAGATAAAGAATTATTCAAATAAATAAATTCGCAATAAACTCAAAAAAGATTAGGCTAATGATATATAGACTTAAAGTGACTAGTACCGTAAAACGGGGTGACTTTGATAGCCGGGGTGACTTTGATAGGTTTACGATTTTTCCGCAAAATGAAGAGTACAATTAAAATACGTAAGGAGGAATGGTTTAGAAACATACTGACCGTGGTAGAGATGTGTTCAAAGTACCTCAAGAAGAACATTTCATAAAATTTTGACAAGTTTAAAAAGTTAGTTAAATATAGTTAAGAAAATGTTGATAAAAGTCATTTTTTTAAACTTCTCAAAGTGTCTTGATTTTCTCAATGAACATGATTTTTAATCGGAAAACGGAATGCATTTTCGGATTCTTTGGACAATTTTCCACTAGGAGAAGGTTAAAAAAGTTTATAAATAATAAATAATATGCGTTTTCAAAACACAATTAAAAAAAAATATCCAAATTCAGGGTAGTTACGGGAGAGTCGAAAAAAAATCCGCGCCAAATCCGCGCCGACCTAAAATCCGAAACTGCGCGAAATCCACACCATATAAAAAATTATCGCGACCAACATTGAGGAAATTTTATTTTTTAATGAAGAAAAAATAATTCAGAAAGTATTTGATTAAAAAACTTGTTTTATGTTTAAAGGCTCCAAAAGAATGAAAGCAAAATATCCATTGAAAAAAATCCTCAAGAGACGGTCAAGGCAAGGGTCATGAAAAAAAAATCTTCAAAAAAAGAAAATACAATATTTAAAAACCTAAAAATTTAGCTTCAAAAATGTAACCTCAAAATAAAATCCAAATCTAAAATAATAATATGATAAAATTTTAAATTTCGAAAGTCTTACATAAAATAGGACTTCAAAAATTGTGGAACTCAAGAATTTAATAATTTAAGAACTAAGAATTTAAAAATAAAAACATTTAAGAATTAACGAATTTAAGAATTTAAGAATATAAGAATTTAAGAATTTAAGAATTTAAGAATTTAAGAATTTAAGAATTTAAGAATTTAAGAATTTAAGAATTTAAGAATTTAAGAATTTAAGAATTTAAGAATTTAAGAATTTAAGAATTTAAGAATTTAAGAATTTAAGAATTTAAGAATTTAAGAATTTAAGAATTTAAGAATTTAAGAATTTAAGAATTTAAGAATTTAAGAATTTAAGAATTTAATAATTTAATAATTTAAGAATTTAAGAATTTAAGAATTTAAGAATTTAAGAATTTAAGAATTTAAGAATTTAAGAATTTAAGAACTTAAGAATTTAAGAATTTAAGAATTTAAGAATTTGAGAATTTAAGAATTTAATCTAAGGTTTTAGAATTTAGAAATTTAAGAATTTTAGAATAAGCTTAAAAATACTAAAATTATTTTAGATTTGAGATTTTTTTCTATATTGTTTAAATTTGAAAGTTTTGACTTTTTAATTTTGATTTTTTTTAAATCTTCAAATTTTCGATTACCCAAATTTTTGGTATTTTGAATTTCAGATTGCCAAAATTTTGAATTTCGAAATTTCAGATTTTTTGAACTACGATTTTAGAAATATCGAAAAAAAATTGATATGTATTTTGTTTTTTTTTTTTTTTTGTTATAATAAAAACTATTCAAACAATTTTTTTTTCGAATTTTTCAATTTCTAAAGCTTTGAATTTGGAATGTTCTGATCTTTTTATTTTCGCCAAGAATGTTTAAATTTAGAAAAAAAAATATTTCTACCGATTAAATTCCATTCCAAAATTCGTAAGTGGAGGCCAGCTTCTGTTGCGTCCTATCAAGCTCATATTTGGCGCCCACCAGAACAAGCCCCAATAATAGTTTTTGTTACACATTCTAATGTCTATATCTTCGGGAAAAGTTTGTAATATTTGATTTACAAAATTAAAAATTGAATAAATCCAGTATAAAATTAAAAATAAATAAGGTTAAAAATCATTACTCAAAACTCAAAAGAAATTAAATATTCAGAGCCGGAGATGTTAAGAAATTAAAAGAAACATATAAAAAATAATTTCTACATAATCTTCATCTTCATTTTTCGACGTTTCGTACTAAGAAAATACAAACAAACATTTTCAGAAGAAAAATTAATTAATAAAAATTATGAAATTCTTGCACTCAAAGGAAAAAAACAAATTATCGTAATTCCTGATAATATTTTTCTTAATAACTTGAAAGTAATTCTATCTCTCTTAATTAATTTATTTATCAAAATTGCCATCCGCGCGAAATCCGCGCCTGAGCAAAATTAGCCAGCAAATCCGCGCCAGATCCGCGCTATCCGCGCGAAACGCGCCATCCGCGCGATCCGCGCCGTCCGTAACAACCCTGCAAGCAGTCTCCAATCTTGACGTTGATCTTCCGGCCGGCCAGATAGGACTGGAACCAGCGAAGGAGAGTCCCACCGATTTCTATCCTTTCTAGATTGAATTGTTGATTGATCTAGATTGAAAATGCTAGATTGAAAAGTTTCGAAACGGCGTACAGTGCTGATATTCCATGATAGTTGTCCACGTTTCGTTTATCGCCTTTCTTGTGTACCGGAAACATGAATGCGTGCTTCCAGAGCTTCGGAAATGGTCCACTAGTGAGGGATAGATTGAAGAGGAGATGGAGAGGCTCCAGAAGTCCGTCGATGCATTTTTTGCAGGACAATCGATGGGACTCCGTCCGGGCCTGACGTGTTGGATAATTTGAGCTTGGCAACGGCTTCCAGAATCTTGGAGCGATCGATTGTAATGCTGTTCAGGGCCAGACCGTTTAAAGGGACATGGCTGGCGGCGGCGGTGACTTGTTCTGGTCGCAGATCTTCTAGCGTGAACACGCTCGAAAATTTCGCGGCGTCTCTGCGAAAGAGGTCTAGGCAATCCATAACTCACAGCAAATGACCAAGGGGACACCCAACCGCGTATATCATAAGGTTTCTATGTACTTGAAATTCATATCTGTGTTCGGGAAGCGCATGTTTGCGGTATATTCCCGTAGTAAATCTTCATTCTATGTAAACAAACAATCTATCCCACTTGCTCTAGTTACAGTTCACCTTCAGTAAGAAAGGAATAGGCTGCTTGTTTACATCCAAGGTTTCGCCCTTTTGAACAGTTACTACTTCAAAGAACTAATTTTTGGTTTTTGAATACATCTTTAGCAAGAAATATTCCAAAACGTCCAAAAATTTAAAATTGGAAATTCAAAAAACACAAAAAATGAAGTTTAGCAACCTTCGAGTGAGACGTAATCCAATGTCATGAAGTTCCACCCTCCCACCATCATCCCCCCGTTTTCCACTTACTCTCCCGGATCTCCTTCCCCGTCGACGCCTTCTTGTCCTTGTCCTCTCCTCCTTTTTATCCCCCTTTTTCTTGCTCTTGCTTCCGCTGGCCTTGGCCGGTGGACTCGCGGCACTCTTCGTCGGCGCCGCCGTCATGAAATGGGCAAAAATTTCCGTCTGCTTGAGCAGAAACTCGAACCGCTTGCTGCGATCCGTCTCCAGGGTGGCATCGTAGTCCGGTTCCTTGGTGTGGGACGACGTCGTGTCCGAGGTGGACTCGTTCTGCAAACAAACAAACAAAAAACCCCATGTAAACAAACAAAGTCAGAATCAGCTGGCCTGACCGCCGGCGGGCGCCGTTACCCCTCCCGCCCACAAACTCGGCCCACAAGCCGAAGAGAAGCGTCCTTTGCCACCCTCCAACAAAAAAGAAAGACAAAAAAGAGACCCATTTCACAATCGGCCATTTTTGCGAAGCAAATTTCCCCACCAAACTCACCGAATTTTCATTCGTGTCCGCCGTCTCCATGGGCTCCTCCTCCTTGGACATCGTTTACGCGCACTTTAAACCACAATCCGCGGGAATTATCAGCGAAAAACAGCGATTTTTACGGCAGTCACAAATTTTACACAAACACTCTGTTCGGGGTTCGGAAAAAGAGCGCGGCGAATGCTTTTTCTCGCACTTTTATTTTCTTGACGTTGGCTGCGCCGAAAACGTAGCGCTCTCTCTCTCTCCCTCTCGCCGCTGCCGTTGACAGCTTGCGTGCGAGCGCGGAGCTTTTTCGGCAGTGATGCCAGCGATGGATGGTGGAAGTGCTTGGTATGAGATGTACCCAGTTTTGGGTAGAATTGAAATCTCTTGCTTTTCATTGATTTAAATACAGAAAATTATTGAATAAATACATAAAATTATAAATAAATAGAAATTTTAAAAATACTGTAAATAAATATTAATTGCCTGGTATTGACGTCGTGGCACCCCAAGTAACCAAATAGCACTAAATCATGTCATTGTACAGCACTAACAGCGCCTTAACAGCTGCGAGCAAAGGCTAAACAGTTTTCATATCTGCACTAACAGCGCTTTTGCAGCAGATTTGCAACCAAATTTGGACTTTATATTTCTGATTTCCAGCTGGACCCCTACTGTTGTTGTTTCAACCCTGCAAAATGTCAAAAAAATGGAGAGGCAAAAATGTTGTTGTCTCTTGCTTTCAATCTTCTGCTTCTCTCAATTCTATTTTCGGGTTGTTTTACTACTTTGCCGACTCAGCTGACTGGGTTGGGAAGTTGAAGTTATTTGCTTGAACTAGCGATTTTGACGATTCGATGCTGGATGTTGATGTTTGTCTTGAGGATTCCTGTGACTGTATCCTCACAGCTAAATGAGGAATGAATTTCATAGATCGATTTCAGAGCTATATCATAGACTAATTAAAGACTAAACACTCCGAACAAAATTTTCAAAAAAGTATGACTCATAAGCTGTGAACCGCGGGTACCACGGTGAACCGCATCGGCTAGCCCCTCGTATGACAGATCGACCTGGCAGCGCTGACTTTTTCGATTTCGTTTTGTGCTGATTTACGCGCGCATCTTGTTTATTTTTGTTTTGCTTTGCAATCAAGGTAGCAGCTTGCGAAGAAGTCAATCAGCTGTGCAGCAATATTTGTTTGGTGAAAGAGCGGGATTTACTAGTGGTCACTCCGGCGACACTATCATCCCAGTGCATCCCAGAGCTTCCCCAGGATAAGATTGCCGCCCTGACGGAACACATTCAGGAGGCCGATGCCGGTTCGGCCACGTTCTCGATGGCCTACGCCAGGCCCGTTTTGCCCTCGCCCTGGACCGTGCCATGAATGACGAAAAGAACGTGATCGAGTGTGCGTACGTACGCTCGGATATTTTCGAGGACATTTACTTCTCCATGCCGCTGCTGCTGGGTAACACAATCTCGAGAAGAAAATTGGTCAACCCAAGGTGAACGCCTACGAGAAGGAGCTTCTGAAAAAGGCCATTCTGGAGCTGAAGAAAACCATCCAGAAGGACGAGGAGTTGTCAAGAAGAACTATGTGAATTATTTTAATAACTTTCATAAATAAACCCTCAAGTACATGATACAAAGTATCCGCGTTTTTGTTTCGGCGGGTTTTGGTTCCGGGCCCTCTTTTGAGAGTCCTTCTACACATGGAAAAACGGTGCTGAACTCCGCTGGTAACTTCAAGGATGCGCATGCCCTGTCCCTGCTTGCTGACAATCTGAGCGGAAGGTTGATCGTCTTCCTCGTTGCCAGTTCCAGTTGTTGCCCCCGCGTACAGCTCGCCCATATCGGTGCAAGGGGAGGTCGTACTCTTTGTCGATAAAATTGGTTCGGGGACAAATTTTCATTTGATGACGTTATCGCTGGGATTGGGAATGCCAAGTTGGCAGTTAAGGGAAAAGCTAGGGGCAAAGATCTTGGCCGTGTTGAGGTTTTTAAAGTAGGTGCAGTACGTCGAGGTCTAGATAGCGTCTCCAAGAACTTTCTAGCCTCTCAGGGCGAAGATTCCGGGTTGGAGGAAGTCGGTTTTGCCCCAGCGGTATTAACCGGAGGCGGCCCGCTTGGCAAACCCGACGGTGTTCACGTGATCGTTTTCTGGGAGGATATGACTGAAAGTCCGAAATCGATCGGGAGCTGCTTGTTGCAAAATCCCGGAATGACCTTCTAGCGAGGCGCGTCCATCTTTCAGCAGACACGCGGAATGTGAATCGCTAGAAATTCGACCACCCTCGAGATTCCCCCCGGACGATGGTTCACTCTAGTAATCATCGTCCTCATCCGGAACTTGTTCCGTTTGAATCAAAACAAAAACATAAACAATAACATTGCGCAAAATGTCATGTCAAAGTCAGAGCTGCCAGTTGATGACATATCGATCCGTCATTTTTGACAGTGAACCGGTCCTGCCGAGGGGTCATAAAAAGGTTGAGTCATAGTTCAGAGTCCACTGTGTAGTCTTTTATTAGTCTATGTTTAATCTATTTAATTTTAACTTTTGAATATTTTTAATCTTTTAATTTTTTCCTCGAAAGAACGTCAAGCGCGCACACCGTCAATCGCGCTCATACCGAACTGTCAACTTTTCTTGGGGGGGTCACGAAAAAAACACGCAACATTTCTTGACCGCGTTCCTTCCGATCAGCATACCGTACTATGGTGAAAACAGCGTACAATTTCTTCACTCAAAGATATTTCTTCCAAGCTGTCTGAATTTTGCTCCTGGCTCGATTTATTTTGGTTGAACGGATGAAAGAGTAGGAAATATATTTGGTTTTATTTCATGGTGCTTTCTCTTTCGCTCTTACACGAAAAAACCACGTGTTGCCAGTTTGATGAAATATTGTGTTGCAGTGTTGCCAGTGACAGCATCAAATGAGCTCTATTTCAGCTTCATTTAGAGCATTTGTCCTAGAGCTGATATGTATTGAGTTTAGTTGTTTTATGACTTATATGCTTTTCAATGCTGTTGAGCAGGCAATTTATGATTTCTTTTAGTGCTGGGTGGTTACTTGGGAAAACGTGATGATTTTACAACAAGAGTGCAAAAGCTCTCCCCCCACGCGTGGAGCCGCTACTGTTAACAAAAGCTTTCAAATCCTTTTGGCCAAAGCTCGCGTGATCGCAGAAGGCGCGCGCAATTTTTGCTCAAAACCAGTTTGACCATCTGCCCGCGGACAGGTCACATCGTGCTCGTTTTCATGTGCGTTTTCGTCGTCTGCGTCGTCTGGTGAAAAACTGTTTGTTATTTTTGTTGTTGTACGACTTTTTAACACTGATTTTTAATGTTTAAAAAAGCTTTACAGTTTCGTAGCCTTCAAAAAGCGGTTTTCCGTGAGTATGAACTCCACCGACAGTCCGAACGTTCCGGCGGTCATCGACCCGGCCCCGGCCGTCAGCGAGCCTACCTTGATCGGTATTTCACAACTTCAAGTAAGAGAGGAGTTTCGGCGCGGCGCTTGCTTCGATTGCACCCTTCATGGCTTGTTTCTTTTTGCAGGACCCCGGCGATGTTTCTGCGGTGGCGTTTGAAACGGAGGAGGAACGCGAGTACCGGGATGGCCTGGAGCGCGATCGGTTAAATCGGTTAGCGTTTCTGGAGACGCAGTTTTCCGTGTTTAACGAGTTTATCAAGGAGCGACGCAACGGGGAGCCGAAGGCGCCTGCCAGGAAGCCGTTGGCCCCGTTGGATGAGAACAATAACAACGGCGAGAAGAAGCGGACCAGGCGGCACGTAAGCCGGAACAAGGAGGAGGCGGAGGTTGAGGCGTTGCCTTATTTTACGGAGTCGCCGCCGTTTATCAAGAACGGGGTGATGAGGCCGTACCAGGTTCAGGGCTTGAACTGGTTGATTTCGTTGTACGAGCGGGGAATCAACGGGATTTTGGCGGACGAGATGGGCCTGGGAAAGACGCTGCAGAGCATTTCGATTCTGGGCTATTTGAAGAATCACAAGTGAGTGTTGCGTTTGGAGTTTGTTGAGGGGATTTTGATTAGGTTCTGATTCTTCCAGGAACATTAAAGGGAAGCACATTGTGATTGTTCCGCTGACGACGATCGACAACTGGATGCGAGAGTTTGCGCGTTTTCTGCCGGAATTGCGCATCCTGCGAGGTCACTGCTACAAGCCGGACAAGAAAGCGTTCTTCGAAAATCTTGCCTCGAACAAGTGGGACGTGGTCGTTACGAATTACGACTTTTTCGTATCGTCGTTTAACAAGTTCAAACAGATCAACTATCAGTACGTGATTCTGGACGAGGCTCAGCGCAGCAAGAACGAGCATACCCGGCTGGCGCGGTTCATGCGACAGCTCACTCACCGGAACATGCTGTTTCTCACCGGAACGCCCGTCAACAACAACCTTCACGAGTTGTGGGCGTTGCTGAACTTGCTGCTGCCGGAGTTCTTCCAGAACGCGGACGATTTCGACTCGTGGTTCAAGATGGAAGACTGCATCGATCCGAACCACGAGCGGGCCGTCAGGCTGAAATCGATCCTGGAACCGATCATGCTGCGCCGGATCAAGGCCGACGTCGAGGCTGGCTTGCTGCCCAAGATGAAGACAACGCTTTTATGCCGCAAACGCGCACTCAACGGTACTGGTCCAAGCGGGTACTCTGCCGGGACGTTCCGCTGCTCAAAGGAGACGGGACCTACGTCGGCATGACAATGGGCATGCTGTTTGTGTACCTGCGAGAGATCACCATCCATCCGTACATGATTCCGCCGGCAGACCCGGACTCCAACTCGCTCGGTCAACACCTGGTCGACTCGTGCTCTCGGATGATCGTTCTGGACAAGCTGCTGACCAGGCTGAAGGCACGTGGCTCACGCGTGCTGCTTTTCTCTCAGTTCGTCCTGATGCTCAACATCCTCGAGGACGGGTGTACCCCATTTGGCATAATGGACATTTGGCATAACGGGTTTTCAAGATGGACGTTTGGCATAATGGACGTTTGGCATAATTGGTCCAAGACATCAGGGACGTTTGGCATAATGGACATTTGGCATAATGGACGTTTGGCATAATTCGTTCAAAAACCATCAAGGACGTTTGGCATAATGGACGTTTGGCATAATTATTACTAGCTTGTTTTTTTATGTCATTTTCACGAACGAAAATGTATATTTTTTACCTTTTTCATATTACTTTAAGAGATTATCATTTTTTTCTATAAAAAAATAGGTATCTCTATATTTTTTCCCCAATATTCAATTCTTTCCTTTTTGAATAATTCACAATAAATCTTTTCAATGAAATTTTGATATTTTTATTAAATAATTAGTATAAAGAAGAAAATATATCTTGTTAGCTTAAGATTTTTCCCCTTTCAATATAATTAGCAGTAATTTTTTAAATGAAATTTTCCCTTTTATATGAAATTCATGATGAGAAAACCTCTTCAAATTTTCGACAATTGAGCTTTTATAATGCAATTTTCCCTTCTTTTGATCAAAATTTTACTTGAAGAAGGAAATCTCTAAATAAATTCACATTTTCCCTTCTTTTTCGAATTTAATCTAAAGAAACCCCAGAACTGGGCAGCACTCATCCGACACGAGACTAGCGGAAAGATTCACAGACACAGAGAACACAGTTCTAGATGACCGAGAGAATTATGCCCTCGAGTCCATTTTCAAGAAAAAGTTCATCCTTCAAAACAAAAAGTGTTCTCTACGGGAACTGAACCAGAGACCTTTAATAGACTAACTCAATGACTAAACTGCCTTGGTCACAGCAGCTTGGTGACACAAGAGTAGTCAGATTTCGATGTATGACTCTTGTTGCAGATTGAAACAGTATTAATTAATTAAATTAATTGTTTTGCAGGTGTGAGTTGGTACCATTATTCTATCGAGTTTAGCATTGAGCTCTCTATAAATTTTGATGGAATTATACTCTCGATCCTGTATTTTGGGTGAATGGATGTCGATGTTGCTTTTCTTGAAATATTTTGCAATTAAGTTTTTTTATTCAATTTTCCCATCATTTTTTATATTTAACTTGAAGAAGGGATATTCTCTTATAGATGTTGTCTTTAAACATTTATATAATTTCTGCACATTTTTTCTCTGTTGGTTTATTTTAAGAGAGGTAGGTGAAAAATAAAGTTGTTTATGGAATTTTCCCTTCTTTTATTTATTCAATACTAATCTTAAAGAAGGGACAACTGCCAATTTGAAATAAAAGAAGGAAAATTTCATAACTCATTTGTCAAATATTTAGAGAAAGAAAAATGTACATCCCTTATTAAGGATGAATATTAAAGAAGAAAACATTGCATAGAAACAATGATTGAAAATTTTGAAAAAACAAGCTGCGAATTTTTTAGAGATTTTACCTTATTTTAGCTTTAAAATAAAAGAAGAGCAAATTGCTTTAAAAAATTTAAATTTAAAAAATTTCGTTAAAGAAGAGCAAAATGTACATACATTCTTTAGGTTGAATTTGAAAAAGGAGGGAAAAGGGTAAACAGTATAAAATCTTTATTGCTAAATTTCAAAGACTGGCAAAACTTACATCACTTTGTTAGGTTGAATTTAAAATAAAAGAAGGAATAATTGAATACAAAAAATTAGCTGCAAAATATTTCAAAAGAAGACAAATCTCAATATAATATATTTATGAAAAAAATGCATTTTATATTTATGAAAAATTGCATTTTCAAGCTTTATTAAGAAAAAAAAGGAAAAAACACATCTATTGGGAGAAAATGACAAAGATACTAGATTTCTTGAAAAAAATCATTTTTAAAGTAAAGTTATCTGCTTAGAAAAAGGGGAAAAACCTATAAATTATTATTCTTTACAAAAATAAATACTAATTGAACAAAAAAAGCTAGCAAAAATTATGCCAAACGTCCATTATGCCAAACGTCCTTCATGGGTTTCGAACGAATTATGCCAAATGTCCATTATGCCAAATGTCCATTATGCCAAACGTCCCTGATGCCTTGGACCAATTATGCCAAACGTCCATTATGCCAAACGTCCATCTTGAAAACCCGTTATGCCAAATGTCCATTATGCCAAATGGGGTACACCCCTCGAGGACTATCTCGTCTGGAAGGGTTACAAGTACTCACGACTTACCGGCACGACCCCGCAGGAATCGCGCCAACAGATGATCGACGAGTTCAACTCCCCCGGGTCGGAAACGTTCATCTTCATGATCACAACGCGTTCCGGCGGACTCGGCATCAACCTGCCCACCGCCGACACCGTCATCTTCTACGACCTGGACTGGAACCCCCAGGCGGACTTTCAAGCCGAGGACCGAGCCCACCGAATCGGTCAGCTCAAGCAGGTCCACGTGTTCCGCTTCGTCATCCTGGGCACGGTCGACGAAGCCGTGTACGGCCACTCCCAGCGCAAAACCCAACTCGACAAAGCGATCGTCAAGAAGAGTCTCGGCGATGCCGACACCCAGCACGCGGTCGAATACCACCGGCAGCAGCTCGAGTCCGGCCAAAACATGGACCCGACGGCCGTCGACGGCAAGCTCGACGAAATCTTCGCCCAAATTGACGGCGGCGAACGCAGCGCAGCACTCGGCAATCTCTGCCAGGAGATTCACCTGAAGGCGCTCCGCAAGCGAACGCTGTCCGAGGACGAAGCGCTCGAGGCGATCAAACCACCGGCGAAGAAGCCGAAACCGGAGCTGGATCTCACCAGCGGCTATCGCTACAGACCGCGCCGGGCCAAGAAGGTCTGGGTGCCCAAGCAGGACACGGACGTGGTGGTAAAGCTGGCCAAGAGCGATACCGCCGACAGTATTCCGGTGCCGGAGCCGACCAACAGCGACAAGGACTGGCAGCCGGAAGTTTAGGACAAAGTCCGTTCAGTATTACTATGATTTGAGTTACCTGATGATTGTTCAAGTTTTCGTTTTATTCGTGTTCCTTGTTTCAAAATACTCTTGTGTTCTGTTACGCTTCTGTTTGTAACGTTCGATTTTACCGGTGTCGAAGGTCACCGTCGAGCTCTGCGAGCTAGTTCCGTCCGGAATCTTTGTACTACTCTTAATTATAAATGAAATACAATTCTGTTTAAGATTATCGAATCAACTACAAAAGTGCTTCTTAAACATTTTCAATCTAACTTTATTCATTGTACACACCAGATATACAACACACTTTTCACCACGCCGGCACTAATCCGAAACGTCCATTTCTTCGTCATCATCGTCGTCCTCACTCGACGATCCTTCGGCACTTTGTTCCGCTCCAGCTTCTTCCTCCTCCTCCTCATCATCATCATCTTCCATGCTTCCATTCCGCAACCGCAGAATGCTTCCGACCGTTTCGTCCGCCTCGCCATCATCATCGTCGTCCCCGTCAACGTCATCGGAATCATCATCGACCGACGATGACCCACCCTGGCCACCATCGCCAACCTTCCCCAGCACCGAATCCACGTCCGACTCGTCGTCCTCGTGGTAGACGAGAGCTTGCGCGTTCACCAGCTCCTCCGGATTCTTGGCCAACCGCTCGGTACGATCCAGCTGGTTCACGAGCAGGTCCAACCGGCCACTGAGTCTGTAATGGGATCGCTGTTAACGCGCTGGACTTGAAGCTAGGCGCTTGAACACTTACTTGGACAGCGAGTTGGCATGCTGCACCCGGTACTCGATGATGCCCAGACAGGTGCTGAAGTTAGCCAGCAGATTCTCCGAGCCCAGCGCCATCAGCTGGCTCGTGTGGCTGTGGATGAGGGCCTTCAGCCAGCAAACAGCCGTTGCGACACTGTAAACAAAAACGAAGTTTTCACATGCTGTCTGCCATCTATCTCTTCAAACTTACTGCACAGTTTTCTGCTGCATCAGCGTGGAAATCTCCGCCAGCAGCGCCGAGATGTACTGCGCCGGAATGCGCTCCGCCGTCCGCTGAATCAGCTCCGGCTCGTTCCGGCCGAACACGCTGCGCAGAATCTCCGCGTCCTTGCTGTGAAGTCCCTGCAGCAGCAAATGGGCCATATTCTTCTGACTAATCCCCGAAGACTTCCCCCCGTCCCCGCCATCCCCCGTCAGCGCCAAGTTCTCCAGCCGATCCTCCATCGGAATCTCCACCGTCTTGAGCGCTTTCTTGCCCGCGTTGACCGGGTTCAGAAACTCCACCGACGCGCTGTCCACCGTCGGCGTGCGCGTCTTCAGCTGCAGCTCTTCCTGCTCCTTGCGCTGGAACGAGGCGGCCGGTTCGCGCACAATCACGACCTGCTTCTGGCCCCGCACCGTGTCCTCCTGGAGCTGTTCGAACTTGAGACCGAGCTCGGAGCCGTACGCGAGCAGCACTTCCGGCAGGTTCGGGGAGAATTCCAGGCTGGCGGCGAAGATGGGCAGGCGGCCGACCACCTTGGTGCCCGTTCCCTTGGTGTCCTGCGCCACCTCGAACGTGTGCGTCGGCTTGACCGGCTTGGAGGCGTTGATTCTGGGGAAGGAAGCGGGGGGTTTCATTAGATAATTTAATTGTTTTATCATTCCCAGTCAGGATCAAAAGATAGAATTAATGTGAATAATTTAGAATATTTTAGGCGGTTCGTTTTTTTAATCTAATTTATACATGAGGTAGGGAAAATATACCCATTTTAAGCCTAATAAGCGGTCGAGTTTGAATGATGCTGGATAATGTGGAGTGTGCCTTGAAATTTACTAAAACCAAGTACACCAACGAGTAGAGCAACTTTTTGTGAACATTTCTGTTTATTTTCACTTTTACTAAAAGTTAATCAATTCCTTTTACAAGCATTTAATAAAAATATTTCCCAAATTTATTCTAATCTGAAATGCATTGGGCCACGCCCATTTTCCTATTATCAGCCTTAGTTCTTCTTTTCTTCCAGCGCTCTTTTGGGTCTGCTTAGTGCTGCCAATTGTGATGAAATTTTCAGCGAACACTCACGAAAAGTAGCATTTATAGAGAAAGTTTACTGGCATCACTGGATCACTCCAACAGACACTGCTGCTGGTCTTGGTAGCCACCCTTTGTTCTTTATTCGCCTTCGCTTCTCGCTCGGTTTTCTTCAGCCTTCGATTGGAATGGGTCGTCAAAAGTCAAACGTCAAAAGACTTGGCGTGTTTGTTGTTTTTATGGCAAAAGAACATGTTGCCGGTAGTTGGAAGCAATTTCATATCTTAAGTGCTTTGAAATCGTTAGCGCAAGTGAAAAGATATTGATGGCGGCTTTCGTTAAGCAGTTAACATTTCATCTTGCGTGTGGATGTGTGTGCCTACAAAATGGTTCTTTTGAAATCACCAACGTTTATATCACCCTGCTGTCATTGGAGGGCAGGCTTGCCACAAATACAGATTTTTTTGGCACATACCAAACACTCAATCGAGTATAACTTTAAAGAATAATATTCTTACCAAAAACTGAACATGCCAAAAGATGCTAACAATGTTTATCTTTTTGGCCAATTTAACAAAAACTGCTCAAATTTATTTTAACTGTAAAAAAAAATTCATTTGTGTTTCGGGCCTGTGCTGAAAAATCTGTATTTGTGGCAAGCCTGTTGGAGGGGAAGCTTTGTTATAATTCGTTTTCCTTCGCCAAATGTACATGGCGCCTTTTTCATGATGCTTTTTATCGTCACGAGGTTTATGTAGTCTTTTGTTTGACAGGTTGACGGGCACTGCGGATACCAGAAATTTTTTTTATGTTACTTTATTTAAAATCAATATAAAACAGACTTTAATGAACTTACTTTTGCTAATTAAAATTTTTGGTGGAGGAGTACTTTCAGAATATACAATTAGGTTTTACAGCGTCACGTCACGAGCGCACACGCACACTTATTTTTACAGAGACACACGTGCAAAAAATGTAAACAGTGCAGCAGCCCTCTGTCACGCCGGCCATGTTTATGAAACCTAAATGTTCGACGCGAACATGAAGACAACAAAGAATATGAAGAACGCATTTGCTGTCAAAATTTGAAAATAAACAAACCACGTGGTAAAAAAAGCATAATTTCATAATGTTGAAATGATTTCCATGAAAAATAACGACACGGGACGGATTTCCAAACACAAGTTCCCGAAGGACTCAATCCGCCAGAGACTATGGATAAATGCCCCGCGAAATTGCGATAAAAACGGTTTTGCAAGTTCAAAGTTCAGATTTTTTCGGACTACTTCGCGATGAAATTCTTGTGAGTCCACAAAAGGTCGGATTCTACACAAGCACGCGATTCCTTCGATTCCCTGTGTGAGTCGACAGCGGGAGTGGGCCAGTCCTCGGAGAAGGTTATCGAAGGATGCTCGGAAAGACCAGCTCCGCTACAATCGCCGGAATCACGGATGTTTCTGCACTTGGTCGGTTAATCCCCGCCGGAGATTGTAGCGAGTTGTTCGGAAGGATCTACAGCGGGACTTGGCCAGTCCCCGGTCCAGTACTACTTCCCGGTCAATCGGAAGCAACAGTTCTCACCTTTTTTCGTAACAGATTTGCACACACAAAAAGTGATGTTTCTTGAAGATTTGGTGTAAACAAACAGACAACACCAATACTGCTACACTCACAGAGCCCACGCAGCAGTATTAGTGAAGAGCCCACGATAAACAACGTGGGCTCTTCACTAATACTACTACGTGGGCTCTTCGAGGTTTTGGTGACTGTCAAACGTTCTAGCCATTTACAGTGGTGCCAGAGGGTTGCAGTGCAGCCAAGCTATCAAATTTCTAACCTCAAAATCGAGTCGGCGTAAAACCTAATTAGGTTTTACGCCGACTCGATTTGGAGGTTAGAAAGGAGTGCACTGTTTACATGGACTCTGCACAGTTCGATGCGGTCGTCGATTTTGTTCGGGGAAATTCGTTGAAAATCGACGAAAACCATGTAAACAGTGCACACGAGCTGTCAAATGACGGCACGGTGTAAAACCTAATTAGCAGTTTTTAAAGACTTTTAAGATGAGCTACATACCCTTGAGTAGCCAAATTTACCACCAATTTAGAAACAAAAAAAAATAGATAAACTTTCAATCCAATGTTTAAGGACAAAAACAGCCTAAAAAATTTATAATTTAAAAACATTAAAACTTCAAATTAAATGTTTAGAATGTTAAATTTTAAAACTTTTGAATTCTTCGAATTTGTGGAAATTTTTTTTTTAATTTTTATTTTTTTTTTAATTTGAAAGGTCCTATAAACAACATTCTATTTTATTTAGTTTTTGAAACACCTTGAGTCAGGAGTACACTCAAACCCCGATAGGTTGACACCAACTGTTGTCAAACGAACGGGGTCACTTTTTAGTTTGACACCCCCTTTACACGGAGTTCACACACACTATCAAACGTTTGTTTTGATAGTGTTCGTGAGGGCCGTGTAAAAAGTGACAGTTCGTCAATTTTTAGTTTGACTTTGACGAACCAACGGGGTACAAACAAAAAAAAAGTGTCAAACGAAAAAGTGACCAACCACCGGGGGTTGAGTGTACTCAAAAACCTCAAAAACACTCAAAAAGCCAAAAAAAAGACAATTTTGTTTATTTGACCTTTTCTTGAAAAAAAAAATAAACTCTAGGTTTATGTTGTACTTTGCCTAAATTTTTTTTATTATTTTTGTATTTTTGCCTTCCTCACCTTACTAAGGAAAGGCTATAAAATCTGAACTTTTTTAATTAAACCTCCTAGACCTACCGTCATTTATACATATCGACTCAGAATCACCAGCTGAGCAAATGTCTGTGTGTTTGGCTGTATGTACAGGGTTATACGGACGGCGCGTATTTCGAGGATTTGGCGCAGATTTCGCGCGGATGGCCATTTTGATAAATAATTAGATAGAATGACTTTCAAGTTATTAAGAAAATTATTATTAAGAATTACGAGAATTTGTCTTTTTTCCATTGAGTGCAATTTCAATTTCTCATTAATAGACTTTATTTTTTGAAAAAGTTTGTTTGTATTTTCTTAATACGAACCGTCCAAAAATTAAGATGAAGATTATGTAGAGATTATTTTTTAAATGTATGGTTGAGAATTTCTTAAATAAAATTATTACTACACTTAACTCATTTCTTAATATATCCGCTCTGAATATGTAATTTCTTTTGAGTTTTGAGTAATGTTTTTTTAACCTTATTTATTTTTAATTTTATAGTGGATATATTCAACTTGCCTTTGAATTTATGATGGGATTCACCCGTAGAAATATTTTTTTCTAAATTTAAACATTCTTGGCGAAAAATAAAAAGATCTGAACATTCAAAAATTAATGCTCCATCATTCAAAATTCAAATTTCAAAAATTCGAAACTTTTTTATATTTTAATAGCTTTTTAATAAATTTTTTAAAATTCAAATTAAATTTTTCGGATTTTGAAATTGTAATTAAAAAACCAAATTTCTAAATTCAGAGTTTTAAAAATCTGAAATTCAAAACTCCAAAAAACTAAAAAATCAAAAATTCAACATTTAAAGAAAAAATTAAAATTTAAAATAATCAAAACTTAAAAAAAAATAAAAAAAATCTAAATTTAAAAACTAAAAAGTATTAAATTTAAAACAATTTTGAAAACAAAAAAACGACAATCTAAAAAATCTCAAACATAATTAAAATTCTTAGATTCTTAAAATCCCAAATTCTTAAATCCTAAAATTGCTTGATTTTTTAATTCCTAAATTCTTAAATCCTTAAATTCTTAGTTTTTTAGAAGAAAATATTTCAAATATTAGAAATTCAATTTGTTTCGGAATGAAATTTTATTCGCAATTCGCAATTTTCAGTGTAAGAACGGGCCTTGACCGATACCTCAAGCAGTTGACTCAACATAGAGGTATCATCAGCATCATTCATCCTTGGCCTGCAAGGCAAATTGGGCGACAACGTAAAAAAAACTAAAAACAGCGAGTTTTTTTTTCAAAACAGTTACCTGAAAACTTGAAATGTTTTTTTTTTAATTTTTTGGTTGAACATTTGACTTTCGACTATAAGTCTTTCAAGATTTTTTTAAAAAGGTAAATGCCTTTTAAAATATAGTTTGGTAATTTTTTTTGACTATCCTGCTATTTTCTAAAAAGATTACATTTTATATCCTTAAAATATATACCAAAATTAATTTTTTTTTATATATTTTTTAGTGAAGAAGCGTTAAGACTACCGCAAACAAACAAACAAAATTTTACTTTCTGATAGTTTGCCAGCAGAGCCGTACCTTGGGTCCACGGCGCCCTTGGCGAAGCATCAATTTGGCGCCCCTCCCAAATTTACAAGAAATTTGAAATTGAGGTTAATTTTCAATGATTGCTTCAATGAGTTTTGATTTAATAATTGCAGTTGGAGACCTTAATATGGTTAAATCCAGAAACACAGTTATTTATTTATTTTTATGTTTAATTTTTAAATAATATTAGGTTGATTTAAAAATTCATTGTGGGAATTGCGTTGGCGGAATCTTTCTCAGATTTCATAACACGATAATGAAAGCTAGGTTTTGTTTTTTATTAATTTATTTTTCAGATAAATGCACAGAATTGAACTATAAATGTTGCTTTAATTTGTTGGCAAATTTGATCTTTTTTTCTAAGCCTGTATAAATCTGATCTAGTATTAAATTTAATGTATAAGCAAAGAACTTAACCGGATTCGTAAAATAATTAGTTGATTTGGCTTTGGATTTCATTTTAGTGCAATTAGAAAAAAGAAAAAAATCTTTCTTCAAAATAAAAAAATAATTGGTCGATGCCCGTGTCCTCTTTTGTTTTATCTAGATCCCAGCAAGCTTAGTACAAAAGAGCAAACCGGCATCGAAGTATAATTTTTCAACATGCAGCGGCAAAACCATATTTCGTCAAAATCAATTAAAGATCATTCAAAATCCAGCGCAATTCATGATGAAACTTATTTTAATATTTGGGCAAAAATATCAAGATAAGAAATTTTTATTCATTTAAAGTGATTCGCCCATACGAGGCTTGAGAATATTTATCAGAATTTTATATTTATAATTATATTTTGCATTGATTTTTTTTGATCGGTATATTTTTAATTCGTGTTATTAAATTTTATGTTTCAGAAAATTATTTTTTTAAGCAAAGCTATATCAATGTTTTCAAACCTTGAAAAAATATATTTTTTTTGTTTTTAACTGAAAAAACAAGTTTGAATCGTTTCTCATTACGATTAAAAAAGTAAACAACACCGGTTAAGCTAAAACTGAAAAAGTGATGTTTACATTTTGTGTGCTCTGTAAAATATTTTTTTCTTGAAAAAAATAATGTTGGTCTTATTAGTGAAAATTTAAAGCAGTTTTCCTATTTCAAAACACTAGTATTTTGAAAAACAGCGTAGGCAAATTTCAATGCACGAATTTGCGACATAAACTTTGAAAAATATTTGCAACGGCCTAAAATGTAAAAATAATTCCAATTTCAAAGAAGCTCGAAATATGACCATCATTTTTGGCTGATTGTGATTTACATCCAAATTAAAATAACATATAGTTGTAAATTTTTGTAGTCTGGAAGGTATTACTTAAACTCCTTTATACAATGTTCCAAACTTTAATGCTGTATTCATTTTGAGAAGCTCTTTTAGAACTCCTTGAACTTTCTGCCACTTGAGCAAAAAATAAAAAAATAAATTTTCAAAAACACTTCGGTAGAAATATTCATATAATTGATTTTAACGATTTTAATTTAAACCAAATTATCAGTTATTTATAGTTCTACTTTATAATTTGGCACCCATTCTGTTGCAAATACCAAATGAGAATTTTATAACTGACATGAAAATTTTGTACTATCATCGATTTCGGCGCCCCCCAAGGGCTGGCGCCCTTGGCGGTCGCCAACTGCGCCGACCCCTAGGTACGGCGCTGTTTGCCAGTTTTCAAACTCACAAACTTGATTGCGGCAAACTCGCAAACAAGGCTAAATGTATGCAGGCTGATGTTTGTATACACAAATCCAGGCAAACAAACAAATCTAATCTAATCTAACCCTAGCGCAGCCAGTCATTCGAGGGCATCCTGGAAAATGCCTTAGGTTGATCAACGCCTAGCATCCTCTTGTCATTATTAACACTTGCAGTGCCCCAATGCATCAGATTGCTTTGAAACATCACAAACGTTAAAGCGGCCAGGCCAACTGCGTAAAGTTAACCGCAAAGATGATTCGTTGAAGTGGATTGAGTTTGAGCACGAATGGTCAAACAACAATACATTTCTGAATCTACAGGGGAGGAAGAAACGTGGGGATCCCCCGCGCACGTTCCTGTTTGTTTAGGCAATAAATCGTTGGAAGCCACCATGCTAATAAGTTTTGGTGCTCCGGGACATTCAGGGATGGTACATTGTATTTCCACAAATGCCTAGGACATCATATTACGTGCTGGTTATAGCGTCACAACTCGCTTTACAAATCCCGACAAACAAACAAAGCGTAGAAACTGTCAAAAAGTGCGAGTTTGTTTGTTTGTTTGCCGTAGTGTAATGGCTCCTTTACCGTTTTTGTTACATTTCCACTGCCCTTCTACGTATAATTGTCCTTTGTGTTTTTTCGACGATTTTAACATTTTTAAGTTTAGTTTGACCTATACTTTTAGAGAAACACATAAATGCTCTTACGGCCTTTCATTACACGTGTTTAAATGTGAAGAAAGGTCGTAAGAGCAAAGTCTTACCGTTTCTTTTAAATGTTGCTCCAAACATGTGGCCGTCCATTTTCAGAATTAATGTTAAAAAGTGCTTTAAAAACTACTACCGTAAAACGGGGTGACTTTGATACTGACCGTGGTAGAGAAGTGTTCGAAGTACCTCAACAAGAACTTTTCATTAAATTTTGACAAGTTTAAAAAGTTAGTTAAGTATAGTTAAGAAAATGTTGATGAAAGTCATTATTTTTAACTTCTCAAAGTGTCATGATTTACCTAAAATTTATATGTATTTTGCTGTAAAGCTTATATACTTAGTTAACTAAATATAAACATTGATTTTTTTTTTCTTAAAACTATATCAGCTACTTTAGTGATGGTACATTTAGCGTACAAATAAAGTTTGAACATCTTAAATATGATTTTAACAAGAAAAACTATGACTATCAAAGTCACCCCGGAATTAAAACTAAAATTTTTTAACGTAAATATTTTTCTAAACATTATTGAAAAAACTTTTTTTCTGAAATAGTGCATGGACTTTGTGTGGCCTACCCCAGTACATGTTTTAAAAATAATAATTTTGAGAAAAACCTTACCTGTTCGAAAATGTTCCAAAACAAATTGAAATCCTATCAAAGTCACCCCGGTTTACGGTACCTCTATTAAGTCTGTAACACTGGTTGTAAGAACGGCTGGCAAAATTGTATAAAGTTTTGTATGGAAGAACTAAATCATTAAATGATGCAAAAATGCATCTCTGGCCTTAGAGAAAGCACTTACAATGTTTCGTCAAAGATAAAAGTGTTTGAAAATAATTAATATTCAAAGTCCTAGAAAATTTCTCTGCGCCCAATTCTACAAAATAAAACTTACTTGTTCAAATCCTTCGCAAAATAGTGCGCAATCCCGGACTTGGCCACCACCAGCAGATGCAGCGTGTTCTCCTCCATCCGCGCGGAAATACTCTCCGGGGCATCATCCAGTGCAAACAGCCCAGCCGGAATCTTCTCATCGCCTTCCAGCGCCCACAACGAAACGTTCCGATCGTTGGTCGACCCGGTCAGCGCGTAAATCGCCCCATCCAAATCATTAACGACCTCCACCAGGACAATGTTGGACGTGTGGCCAACCAGCTGGCGAACCATCTTTCCCTTCGCAGTGTCCCACAGCTTAAGCTGCTTCGAACCTGCGAGGATCGTTTCCCCCTGATGAGTCGCGGCCAAACTGGTCAGCTTTTCAAAGCCCACATTGTGAACCTTTTTCTGCTCACAATCCGCCACACTCCACTCGATCACCTTGCCATCGTTCCCGGACGTGAAAAGCGCACCCCCCTCGCTGCAGATTCCCGTAATCGCCCCCGTGTGACCCGCCCCCTTGAAGCTCTTCTCGATCTGGGCCGTGGCCGGATTGTACAGCGCGATCCCGCCTTTACTCGTGCCGAACGCCACCATCGTCTGACCTGCCCCACCGCCACCACTACTGGACCGCTTTTTCTTTTGGCACTTTGCCCTCCCCACCTGCCTGGACCTGGACCCACGTGAAGCAGGTGCACGGAACGTTCAGGTGCAGGTTCGGCGTGTAAATCTGCGCGACGCTGCTCTTCTCGACGTCGTACGTCACGAACTTGCCCTGGCTGTTGACGAACGCAAACAGCTTGCCGTCGCGGGAGAACCGACGCGCAATCGATGCCGCCATCGTGGGAGCACTGCTTACACAATTATTTTTCGCTGAATTTGAAACAAAAATTAGTTTGAAACCGCGATCGAACTGCAAACAGCGTGTTTTGAAGACGGCATGTTCGGCGGCCGAGAACTGTCAATTCAATCGGCCAGTGACGTCTGCGGAGGGAAGCATTCACGAATGGGGTCACGATAAACAAACATTTTCAAAATAGAGATGTGAGCCGTTTGAAGGAAATCAAATGCACTGAAATAAAAACGTAGCATTTTTTTATTATTGAGAAATTAAAAAAACTTTTTTAATACAAACATTGCACCTAGCATTGCACCAATTTCTCCACCTGTGCAAATAATAACTGCACACAAAATAAGGCTTTCCGGGCCCAGTGAAAAAAATATAATTTAACTTAAAAATGACGAAATCCTCGTCACAGTGTCCTGATGTAAACAATGATCGAGCTGTAGCTGTCACAGCCCTGCGAAGTATGTTGGCTGACATATCGGGCAGTCAGTCAAATAAACCAGCTATAAGTCGCTTGACAAAAAAAATGCTGGAAAGAGATAGGAAACCTGATGCAAACAAACGTCCAGCTGTCATGCAAACATACTTTGAATGTGTTGGTAAATTTCTGACTAGAAACCCGCATAATCAAAAACCATCGGGGAATAGTCCAAACTATATTACTACTAAAGAGATGTAGTTACCACATACTTAACCATTATCATATAGTTACGGCACTATACAAAACCATAACGAAACTGATCGTTAAATGATGACGTTTTTATTGAAGTAAATCTAATGATTCTAACTATTTTTGAACTATTTGGGGTACAATAACCTTACACTAAACAGTTCGGATTGTTTAGACAACGTGACTCAACGAAAAAATGTACAAGTCCAAATAGTTCAAACAATTTATCAACTTTATTGAGAACAATATAGCAAAATTCCACAGATTTTAGATTTTTATAGTCAGAACCTGTAAGAACTAAAACCTACTATAAATGCTATAGTAGATCACAATTGATGGCGGCCACATTTTTTCGATAAGTTTGTATAATCCAAATAATTTGTCAACTTACATGAAGTAAAATTACTATACACCATACTATTTTGAATTAAAAATTTCTATAAGTCCAAATAGTTCAAACAATATTTCAACAGTATGGAGTACAATTACAGTTTGTTATATAATCCAACTATATGTTAAACGATTGGTACAAAAATTTCAACTTTTATCAAGTAAATTAATCACAGTCGATTCCTCTGGATGATAGAGAACCTTCAACACTCTCACTTCTCCTCAGATTATCAGAAAACTCCCCAAAAGAAGAAAAATGTTACGAGGGCTCATGAAATTGACTTTCACTATTCCAGAAAAAGTAGGCATGCTGTTCTTACCATACACCAAAAATATGTGTACTACATGGTGGACTATTACTGTTCACTATAAAATGAGTCAATTGTTTGGACTACTTGGACTTATCGAAAAATACTTGCCCCCGAGCTTGCTCCTTCTAACACAACATGTCACCAAAACCACTGAAAAACCACCAACAGATATAGATCAATCGGATAAGGCGGCAGCAGTTCGGCAGCAACGTAAATAACATCACATATAATGGCGGTAAACATTCACCAACTATCGATAGAACTTAAAAATCAAATTTGATTATATCCGAAGTAGTTATCACAACAATTGTAGGGTTCATTTTGCGGTCTTTTTAAAGTGTCGGCAAAGTAGTGTCGGTAAAGTAGTTTTTCAGAAACTTTATAGGAATAGTCAATTTTTTGGGCAATGACTATTTGACGTAAAATCCAAGTTTATAAAAATATTTACATATGTATGAAAACCTCATATAGTTTTCTGCCTAACAACTAATTTCTCATATAGTAAAATCGACCAAAACTATTTTGGGAATGGAATTAATGGTTTGATATATCGTACATATATAGTTGGGTTACAATTTAATGAATAGTAGAGACCATTTGATAAATAGTTGAGTAACTATTTGTCATAAAGTAGTTATATAGTTCATGACTATGCGGGAAGCCTTATATTTGCACACTGAAAATCACCACGGGGAACCGAGATATGGCTGGATTTTTACCGGAACTTTTATTCCGACGATATAAAAAAAAAACCCCTTTGGCCAAATATCAACAAAATATTTTGCTTTTGACAAACAGTAGACAGTACAGAATTGGCCACAAGAACCATGTTCCGGGACTCCGGTGGAAGATTGACCAGGAAGGTCCAGTAATTTTGGCATGATGCATTTCAAATATCATGATTTCAACAGAGTAGCCTACTACTAGTGTTTAATTGGGTGTACCCCATTTGGCATAATGGACATTTGGCATAACGGGTTTTCAAGATGGACGTTTGGCATAATGGACGTTTGGCATAATTGGTCCAAGACATCAGGGACGTTTGGCATAATGGACATTTGGCATAATGGACGTTTGGCATAATTCGTTCAAAAACCATCAAGGACGTTTGGCATAATGGACGTTTGGCATAATTATTACTAGCTTGTTTTTATGTCATTTTCACGAACGAAAATGTATATTTTTACCTTTTTCATATTACTTTAAGAGATTATCATTTTTTTCTATAAAAAAATAGGTATCTCTATATTTTTTCCCCAATATTCAATTCTTTCCTTTTTGAATAATTCACAATAAATCTTTTCAATGAAATTTTGATATTTTTATTAAATAATTAGTATAAAGAAGAAAATATATCTTGTTAGCTTAAGATTTTTCCCCTTTCAATATAATTAGCAGTAATTTTTTAAATGAAATTTTCCCTTTTATATGAAATTCATGATGAGAAAAACCTCTTCAAATTTTCGACAATTGAGCTTTTATAATGCAATTTTCCCTTCTTTTGATCAAAATTTTACTTGAAGAAGGAAATCTCTAAATAAATTCACATTTTCCCTTCTTTTTCGAATTTAATCTAAAGAAACCCCAGAACTGGGCAGCACTCATCCGACACGAGACTAGCGGAAAGATTCACAGACACAGAGAACACAGTTCTAGATGACCGAGAGAATTATGCCCTCGAGTCCATTTTCAAGAAAAAGTTCATCCTTCAAAACAAAAAGTGTTCTCTACGGGAACTGAACCAGAGACCTTTAATAGACTAACTCAATGACTAAACTGCCTTGGTCACAGCAGCTTGGTGACACAAGAGTAGTCAGATTTCGATGTATGACTCTTGTTGCAGATTGAAACAGTATTAATTAATTAAATTAATTGTTTTGCAGGTGTGAGTTGGTACCATTATTCTATCGAGTTTAGCATTGAGCTCTCTATAAATTTTGATGGAATTATACTCTCGATCCTGTATTTTGGGTGAATGGATGTCGATGTTGCTTTTCTTGAAATATTTTGCAATTAAGTTTTTTTTTATTCAATTTTCCCATCATTTTTTTATATTTAACTTGAAGAAGGGATATTCTCTTATAGATGTTGTCTTTAAACATTTATATAATTTCTGCACATTTTTTCTCTGTTGGTTTATTTTAAGAGAGGTAGGTGAAAAATAAAGTTGTTTATGGAATTTTCCCTTCTTTTATTTATTCAATACTAATCTTAAAGAAGGGACAACTGCCAATTTGAAATAAAAGAAGGGAAAATTTCATAACTCATTTGTCAAATATTTAGAGAAAGAAAAAATGTACATCCCTTATTAAGGATGAATATTAAAGAAGAAAACATTGCATAGAAACAATGATTGAAAATTTTGAAAAAAAACAAGCTGCGAATTTTTTTAGAGATTTTACCTTATTTTAGCTTTAAAATAAAAGAAGAGCAAATTGCTTTAAAAAATTTAAATTTAAAAAAATTTCGTTAAAGAAGAGCAAAATGTACATACATTCTTTAGGTTGAATTTGAAAAAGGAGGGAAAAGGGTAAACAGTATAAAATCTTTATTGCTAAATTTCAAAGACTGGCAAAACTTACATCACTTTGTTAGGTTGAATTTAAAATAAAAGAAGGAATAATTGAATACAAAAAATTAGCTGCAAAATATTTCAAAAGAAGACAAATCTCAATATAATATATTTATGAAAAAAATGCATTTTATATTTATGAAAAATTGCATTTTCAAGCTTTATTAAGAAAAAAAAGGAAAAAACACATCTATTGGGAGAAAATGACAAAGATACTAGATTTCTTGAAAAAAAAAATCATTTTTAAAGTAAAGTTATCTGCTTAGAAAAAAGGGGAAAAAACCTATAAATTATTATTCTTTACAAAAAATAAATACTAATTGAACAAAAAAAAAGCTAGCAAAAATTATGCCAAACGTCCATTATGCCAAACGTCCTTCATGGGTTTCGAACGAATTATGCCAAATGTCCATTATGCCAAATGTCCATTATGCCAAACGTCCCTGATGCCTTGGACCAATTATGCCAAACGTCCATTATGCCAAACGTCCATCTTGAAAACCCGTTATGCCAAATGTCCATTATGCCAAATGGGGTACACCCTGTTTAATTAGTAAAGCAATCAATTCTGACCTACTGTGACCGGTAAAAAGGGCAAGATGCTAGGCAAGATGCATGTCAAACTTCATGATTTTTCTAAACTAAATCATAAAAAGCGTTTTCAAGACCAGTTGAAGAATTTAGAAAACTATTTATTTAAGTCGCGGTTTGTACATGATGCTTTTTGAAATGTTGGCGTCGATTTTACGAAATTGATCACTGTATTGACCCTTGCACTGTAACTTGGATTTTGTCCGCAGTTTTTTGTCGCACTTTTGACAACAAGAATTCGAAAAACTAGGCAACCAGTAGTTGTTTGTTTACACTGCCAGTCGCAGCTTCCACCAAACTGGACATTCGCACTTTAAAATTGCGATTGACAGCTGAAAGCACTTTGATCATTTTTTAGGAAATTTAAATTTTCCCAAGGCAGTTTGACAAGTCGCAATAGTGCGATCGATAGCAATAATTTAGTGCGAAGTCCAAGTTAGTGGGAATTGGGTCCTAAAATGAAGCTTAGATTGCTGATATTATTGTTTACAGCGATAAAGCTTATTTTTCTGAGTACAATGAACCTTTGTACGACCACAAAGAGTTTAAAATGGATTTTTAAATCAATTTTGAAAAATTAACCTCGCGGTCCTTCTTGACAGCAAAGTTCCTACTTGACAGCTCGTTCCAAGGGGACCATAGTTGATCCATCGAAAAAATGTTGTCTTGTCAAAAAAAAATTTTGCATTAAAATGAAAAAAAGTGATCAGAAATGGTTTTTAATCGTGTTTTATACCGTTGTACATAAAAATTGACATAGGGCTTTAGTACCCAATTGCGCAATCGAGAAATTAAAAAGAGAGATGTGAGCCGGTAACATGGAGTTAAACTTTTTGAAAAGTCATGTTATGCTTCACAGCAACTGCACAGACAGTTTAACTCCATGATGCACTTTTAATTTCTCGATAATGTTAGAAGTTATTTTTTCTTGCCGTAACAAGTTTCTTCTTATATTAAAAGTAAAAAACTTTTGCCGATACAACGAGTTTGAAATGCAGAAATGCATGATACACGCAGAAAAATCCGATTGTACACCCAGCAAAATGTTGGGTGTACTCCACAAACATGATAGTCATCTCAGGGCCTGCAAACATGTTTGACCAATTCAAATCAACAATTTTGTGGATCCAACAAACATGTTTGTTATGTCGAAAAGGAAATTTTTAATCGAACAACTATCATGAGGGATGGTTCAACAAACATGCATGTTTATCGAATGAATAAACTGTTTATAGAACCTATAATCTAAACCGAATTGAGCAGGTTTAACTCTCGTGACGATTTTCTGTCGCGAAATATCTGTCAAGCATGTTTAGGTGATTTTGAATCAGTGTGTTTGCTTTTTTTTGTTTTGATGGCTTCAGATGTTGAGAAATACGTGGCTGATCTTTTCTGATTTGCCGAGGAAATGGAACACTTAAGAATAAATTATTGTTTAAAATCTTGGTTTTTTCTTCTGCTACCACTAGAACTGTTTCAATTGGGGTAATTTTTGAAGGTCAGTCGGCTTTCAGCTTCAGAAAAAGAAGCAAAATGGAAAAAAAGTCTTGGTAAAGTTGCTGATTGCGGATGGATTCCGTCTGAATAAAACAAAAACAAGTGGCCATCATTGTCGAGGGCCTCAATCCGGTCCGTTGTGTCCGGGAGAGTTTTGCTGATGCGGGTTGTTACGGGTGCCGATTGAGTAAGCTCTAGAGTCAAAATGGAAAGATCTAGCCACTAATTTGAAAATCAAAAGCGCCGTAATTGTCCTCTCCAAGTTAGACATCATGAATCGTCGATGAAATGGTCCCTCTGGTTGATCGAATCCACGCTCACAGAACGATTTCCGGTAGATCTTCGTGAACGAATCCGTGCTCCGTGTAAGTCGCGGCGCTTGTCTTTTCGCAGCTCAACTGGCGACATTTCAGTTTGGTGCCGCGGCGAAATTTTGTTTTGGTTTTACATGTGACATTTGAGATAAACTCAGAAAAGATCAACAGAAAATTGCTTCGCGAGATGAAAAGCACTCGTGCTGTTATTTCGATTGATTTCAAAAACCACAGTAAAAAAATAGATCACAGCAGATTGACAGAAAGTTTAACTAATTAAAAGTGAGACTTGCAGTTAAACTTTCTGTCAATCTGCTGTGATCGATTTTTTTTACTGTGGTTTTTGAAATAAATCGAAATAACAGCACGAGTGCTTTTCATCTCGCGAAGCAATTTTCTGTTGATCTTTTCTGAGTGTATCTTACACGCAAAACCAAAACAAAATTTCGCCGCGGCACCAAACTGAAATGTCGCCAGTTGAGCTGCGAAAAGACTCGCGCCGCGACTTACACGAAGCACGGAATTATTTCTCGATTTTGGGATTTTTTATTAAAAATAATTTTTCATTTCTGAAATGCAAAATCACAAAGCGAACTTTTCCCAGTGCAATCTGTCACTTTCCATCCGCATCTCGCAGCCTCTACTGTCAAACGTCACCGCGCGATGTCGCTTTCTCCTCGCGGCGCTGCGCCTGGCATCACTGCAGTGCGGCTTTCTCTCTCTCGGCCGCCGTCGCCGCAGCTCATCATCGGCCTCTCTCTCTCTCTCTCTGTCTGTCTCTCTGAGCCGATCTCAAAGTCGCCATTTTTGTCCTGCCTGCCTCTTCGCGGTCGGTCACGTCAAGCCTTTTTTTGACCCTGCAAAACGGATTTAAAGTGCCGGATTCGGACCGCAAACAGTGCGTTACGGGGCGCGGAACTGTCCGCCAGCGTTGGAGTGCCGAGTGGACGCGCAGGAGCGCCGAAATCGGCCGGAATTTGGAGCGGCTTTGTCGAGTGGAAAAAAAAGAAAGAAAAAAAAAGTTGGTTCGGAAGTTTTTTTTTTGTGGAGCAGGAGAAGGAGGACGGGGGCGGAGAGAGTTACGGAGCGGCGGCGACGGACCAGTATCAAGAACATTCCGTGTGTGTGCGGTGCGTGTTAATTCCGCGGGGTCACTTGGCCGGGAGGGCTTCGATGGTGGCCGCGGCAAGTAAATAAAGCGGAATCCCGGAACCGGTACGACGACGACGACGATGAGTTCGGACTCGGATGATGAGATTTTGGCCGGTGGCGGCAGTGGCATCGGGACACGGCGCCAGCTGAGACGAAGAGCAGGAGCGGCCGGAGCTGGAACAGGTGCCGGAAGACGCCTTCGGGACGAGGATTCTGAGGAGGACAGCGGCAGCGAAATCGAGCAGGCCCGCCCGAAGAAGGGGAAAAAGATTCCGCTGCCGGCGGAAGAGGACGAGGCCGGTCCCAGTGGAGTGCAGCAGGTACGTTGGTGCCCCGCAACATTTCTGTATGCAAACACGGGAGTTGTCTTCTTCGGGGTTGTTTGCTATACTTTTATTTTCTTTTGCTTATTTCTGAAGTGTGTAAAAGAGAATGTTGGCTTCTGCTGGGTGTTGAGGAGCTTTGATATCGATCATCGAAACGGCTGCGGCTCGAATGTGTGCGCGTGGCTCGTTTTTTGACGGCTCGCCGAACGTGCGCGCGGCGATCCGCCGGACTGGTCGGTGCGTGCCGTTTTGCCTTTTTCTTTCTTTCTGGGTGATGCGATATCGGGCTCGTTGCGTTGATACGACAATTGCATCAATGAGAGAAGCTTCTGTTAGTGACTGGTTTAGGGTGTTTAGTAGCTGAGTAAGTTTGAGGAATAACATAATTTGGCGTAGAGGGCTCATATTTGGCTTGAGCTCATCTCATGTCTAATCTAAACTAACCCCAGCGCAGCCATCCTTTCGGAGGCATCTTGGAGAATGTCGGTGTCGGATTCTATCAACTTCCAGGGTTGTTACGGACGGTGTGGATCGCGCGGATTTGCTGGCTAATTTTGCTATGGCTCGGATTTCGCGCGGATGGCAAATTTGACAAATAAAATTGTTCAGAGAGACAGAATTACTTTCAAGTTATAAAGAAAATTATAATCAGGAATAAGGGTAATTAGATTTTTTTTTTTAGTTGAGTACAAAATCTTCAAATTCTCAGAAGTTATGACTGAAACGGAATTGAATTTTCTTCCGATTTTTTTTTGTGTTTCTTTTCCTATAAAGAAACGGGGAAAAAATCTTCAAGAAGTGATTATTTTTTAAAAATGTATTGTTGAGGACTTCTTTAATAAATAAATTGCTGCACTCAACTTAATTTTTATCATCTGCGTATCGGCTCTGAATATTTAATTTCTTTTGAGTAATTTTTTGAAACCTCACCACTCAATTTTGATTCTTGTGAATGTAATTTCAATGTAACTTTAATCCTAGCTTCTGTAGCGCCTAATCAAACTCATAACAACTTTACAAGACTCTCCTCCTTTGAATTTAAGATGTGATTTAACCTATATGTTTAACGTAGAACTTGGACTTGGTCGCTGAACCCGGAACGGACACGAAATAAAACACGCCGGAATAACTAACTAACTTCCGCTTTTATTCTTCCTTTTGCTTCGCGTGTTAAAGTAAGACTGATGCTGATGAACGCCGATTTTTCTTCTTCTTGAACCTTCCTTTTTTTGCTTGCTTTCTCGAACCTTCCATCCGCCGTTAACGGCGCGTCAAACCACAGCTGAACGAGATGCGCAGGGTTGTGCATCACGCTGGTTGGGGAAATATGGCAGTGCAACCAGAACATACTCCCCCACCTTGAGGCACCTGTGCCTCAATCAGTTGGTAGTACACAGATCTTTTGAACGGGGCGCAAGTACTCCGCTTGACCTCGTCGCAGCTTTACCGTCCGGACAACTCCAGATGCGTCCGGGTGCAGCTTCACAATCCTGGCCAACTCCCACTGAGTCGGCGGTGCGTTGTCGTTTTTGACCAGCACCAGCTGATCCTCCTTTACGTTGGTCTCGGTCGTCCTCCATTTCGTTCTTGGCTGCAGGTGAACGAGATATTCATCCCGCCAACGGCTCCAAATATCCGTCGTATGTGTACCAATTGCCACTTGTCCAAGCGATTCATCGGGAGGTGCTGCACACCTGGTTCCGGGATGAGGTTTAGCGGTTGTCCAACTAAGAAGTGACCAGGTGTCAATGCTTCGTAGCTATCCGGGTCCGCTGAAAGTGGGCACAACGGACGTGAATTGAGGCATGCCTCTACTTGCGTCAGCACCGTTGAAAGTTCCTCAAATGTAGCTGCGTCGGATCCTAGCACCGCGACCAGATGCTTCTTTGCACTCTTTACCGCGGCCTCCCAGAGCCCACCACGGTGCGGTGCTGATGGTGGATTGAACACCCATTTGATGCCCAAATTAGTCAGGAACCGGTTAGCAGCTACGTTGTGCTTCTCCAGCGCACCTCGGATCTCCTTCAGCCACGTGTCTGCTCCCACGAAGTTTGTGCCGCAGTCGGACCACATCTCGTTCGGGTGCGAACGCCTCGATACGAACCGCTTCAGTGCGCCAATGAAGGTGTTGGTAGATAAATCACTGGCGAGTTCCAAATGGACGGCCTTTGTGGCCATGCACACGAAAACTACGATGTATCCCTTTGTGGTCTTTACGCCTCGCACGCAGGATGCGTGAACCTTCACTGGACCTGCGTAATCCACGCCGACGTGCGCAAATGCTCTAGTCCCCATCACTCGAGTCACAGGCAGGCTGCCCATGAGTTGCGAAGCCGTCTTTCCCTTGAGCCGCACGCACCGGGCGCAACCTTGAACCGCTTGACGAACAGCTGCTTGGAGTCCAATCACCCAGTACTGTTGGTTGACCGTAGCTGTGAGAAGTGTAGGTCCGGCGTGCAGGTTTCGCAAATGTAGTTCTCGCAGCAACAGCTCCGTCACCTTGTGGCTGCCCGGCAAGATGATGGGGTGCTTGACATCGTACGGATGCGAGGAGTTCTGAAGCCGCCCTCCTACTCGCATTGTGCCTTGGCCATCAAGAAACGGATGAAGAGCAGACAGCTTGTCCTTAGCCGGGAGTTCTTCGCCTTTCAGTAGCAGCTGAATTTTCTTCTCGTACGCGCCGTGTTGTGCAAATCGAGCCAACTGAGCTTTCGCATCGTAAATTTCGTTTGGGGACAGACCTGGTTCCAAGTTTGCATCTTCAGACTTGAGTGCCAACAGAAAACGATTGACGTACGCCAGTGTACGTACAATGAGCGTGTAGCTCGACCGCCGTGCCAACAGCCGTGACTCGATGCTGTAGTCCGTTCGGATGACCATTGCAGTACTGTGCAACACCTTGAGCTGGCGGGTTTCCAACAGGTCCTCGTCGTCTATCGGTTCGAGTGGCACGTTCTTCCAGCTGTCATCCTTCGAGTTCATCTCCTTGGGTCCATGGGGCCACATTGGGTGCGCTACAAGCTCAGCTGGGGTGAGCCCACGAGAGGCGCAGTCTGCCGGGTTGTTCTCGCTTCGCACGTGGCTCCAGCGATCACGTGGCAGCACTTCGAGAATGGCCGACGTACGATTGGCCACATACGTCTTCCACTTGCGTGGGTGCGCAGATAGCCAGTGAAGAACAATGCTGCTGTCCGTGTATGCGTAGAGTTCCACCTCGAGATGCGAAAGCGCCGCAACTATCGCCAGCATCAGATTTGCCAGAAGAGTCCCACCGTTTAACTCCAGTCTGGGTACGCACACTTGGCGTATCGGCGCCACCTTCGTCTTAGCTGCCAGTAGGTTCATCTCCGCTTGACCAGTTTCGTCAGGTTCCCTCGCATACACCACCGCCGAGTACGCCGCTTCCGATGCATCCGAAAACCCGTGCAACTCGATCTTGCCGTCCTTGTTGGGTGCGAATCGCCTGATGCGTATTTGTTCCAGGAGGTGTAGCGTCTCCTTGATCTCCTTCCACGCTGGTTCAACAGTAGCAGGCAGACCATCGTCCCAAGAGAGTTCGCAGAGCCACAAGTGCTGGTACAAAATCTTGATTTTGATGGTCACGGTGCCAGCCATCCAAACGGGTCAAACAACTTGGAAGAATCCGAAAGTAGTTGTCGTTTGGTGTTGACACTGTTCGGGCTGAGGTTGACCTTGAACGAGAATTCGTCCTCCTTGGGATGCCACAAAATTCCAAGTGCCTTGACCGCGTTCGCTCGTTCGTCCAGTTTCACCTCAACCGGCGTCTGGTCTGTCTCCGCCGCGTGTTGAAGTAGCTCCGGGCAGTTCGTGGTCCATTTCCGCAGGTGGAAACCAGCGGACTCCAGAATCTCCACGACTTGGCTCTTTAACTCCTTCGCCCGCTGCACCGTTTGTGCTCCGGAGAGAAAATCGTCGACGTACGTGTCCAACTCGATCTTCTGGGCCGCCTCCGGATACTTGAGTTTGAACTCGCTGGCTGCTTGCTTCATCGATTCGATTGCTAAGTACGGAGCGCACTTCGTGCCGTAAGTAACGGTGCACAGCCGGTAGTGCTTGATGGGTTGGTCCTCCGTTTCGCGGAACACGATCCGCTGATAGTCCCGGTCCGCTGGATGCACCCACATCTGTCGGTACATCTTTTCAGCATCTGCCGTAAACGCCACCTTGTAGGTTCGAAAGCGCAGAAACACAGAGAACAGCTCCTGGTTCACGTTGGGTCCTGCAAGCAGCCTGTCATTGAGGGACACTCCGGTCGACGTTTCACAGGAGGCGTCGAAAACCACTCGCAATTTTGTTGTCGTGCTGTCCTTGACGACGGCGTGGTGAGGTAGATAGCAACACTTTCCAGCTTCTACTTCCACCTCGTTCGCTGGCACCTCTTCCATGTGCCCCAGGGCCTGGTACTCGGTGAGGAAATCGGAGTAAAGCTTGTGGAACTCCGAATCACTCCGGAAACGCCTTTCCATTGATCGCAATCGTTTGATGGCTGGACCCAGTGATTCCCCAAGCGCCGGTTTCGACTCGTCAAACGGCAATCGTACGATGAAACGTCCATCTTTCTCCCGTGAAAGCGTGGACTTGAAAAACTCGGCGGCAGCTTCTTCAGATGGAGTAAGTTGCGCCGGTTTCGGAATCTCTTCCTGCTCCCAAAACATCCGCAAGGTGCGATTGATGTCTAACTCTGCGTGAAGATTGACTATCGAGACGTTGGCTTGGATACGATGCGTGTAGATGGCTTGATTCCCGGACACAATCCACCCGAAGATTGTATTCTGCGCAACAGGAACCCCTCCGTCGTCCTTGACTTGCCCCGGCCGCAATAGAGCAAGAAAGACATCACATCCCAGGATCAAATCAATCGGCCCCGGCCGCTGGTACGCCGGATCAGCGAGGAAATCTTGAACATCTCTGTCCAAGAGGCTTGGATGCACCTGGCAGAGCTGCGTTGGGAGTGTGGACGTCAGTTTCCCCATGACGTAGGCCATCGTCTGTAGCACACTTGTGTCGTCGAACCGGTTGGCAATTTCGAGCTTCACCACTCCTCGCGTTGTTCCAGCAGCTTGTTGCCCCATACCGGTGACCGCCACCTTTCCGTTGGCACGTGGCAGTCCGAGTTTGCTAACGCAGGCCTCCGAGATCAACGATGCTTCTGAACCGGAATCGACGAGTGCCCGTGCTTGAATCAGACGGCCGTCAACTCCCCGAATGCGGATGATGGCTGTGGGCAGAATGAACGCTTTCCGTGGCACATCCGCTGGCACTTGCGCCACCATCGTGACGACAGGATCGATCGTGGAGTTTTCTTCCGTTGCGCTCTCGTTCACCACTTGTCTCACCGTACTTTTCGGGCACAACAACGTGTGGTGACGCTGTTTGCAGTCCGCATTCCGGCACACTGATTTCGAACTGCAGGACTTGGCAATGTGTGACGATCGCAAACAGTTGTAACACAACTTTTCCTGTGCCACCAGATCCCGTTTGCACTGCAGGTCCATCTTCCTAAATTCGTCACACTGGTACAACGGATGTTCTTTGGAACATTTCGCGCACTTTTCCTCCACCGCCGCCGAGTATAACGACTGCACTTTCTTCTCCGACGGCGGTTTCTTCGTGGTCTCCTTCTTGGGAACGTTCGGCGACACCTTCCTCGAAAACGCTGAGCAGGTTTCCAGCGCATCGCACCGGTTGCCCAAAAATTTCAGGAAGTCGTCCAACGAGGGGTTGTCCACTTCGACAATACGTTGCGCCCACAGTGAACGCGTTTCGTCGTCGAGCTTTTCCAGCAGAATGTGGATAAGCCACGGATCTCGTGTGTTGAACTCAGCTCCAAGTGCGTTGAGTTGACGCACGACCTCATCGGAAGTCGTGGCGAGCTTTCGAAGTTCGCCAGAAACTGCTTCTTCCACCGCCGGTTGTTCCACGAACTCTCGAACCAAGGCAAATACGGTGAACTTTTTCTTGTCGTAGTAGTCCGTGAGCGCTGTCCATGCCTCCTCGTAGTGGGCATCGGAGATCGAGTACCGGCCTACTAGCTGCTGCGCGAACCCGTCCACATACGAGACCAAGTACTGCATCTTCAGCGACGGTCTCAAATCGTTCCGGTTGTGAATGGTCGTGGTGTAGATATCTTTGAAAGAGCTCCAGTGCTTCCGTTCCCCGCTGAACTTTGGCACGTCGATCGCCGGAAGTCTAACATTCGGTACGTTGTTCCCCGCCGGCTCCAGATTTCCACCTGCATTCCCCGAACGCTCCATCATGGTACGCTGAGTGTTCAGCAGTACACTCAAACCCCGATGGTTTGACACCTACTGTTGTCAAACGAACGGGGTCACTTTTTAGTTTGACACCCCTTTTACACGGAATTCACACACACTACCAAACGTTTGTTTTGATAGTGTGTGTGAGCGTCGTGTAAAAAGTGACAGTTCGTCACTTTTTAGTTTGACTTTGACCAACCAACGGGGTACAAACTAAAAAAGTGTCAAACGAAAAAGTGACCAACCACCGGGGGTTGAGTGTAGTCGCATCGCTTCGCGCAGTTCGCCGTTTCCATCGATCACCGTGTGGCCACTATCCGTAGAACCTGTTTCATCCGGATTGTTGTCAACGATGTACTTTTCCAAAAGATTCCGTGCGGCGTAGTACGATTCGTAAAATTCCTCCCGATAGTCGTGGACTGAGGCAATGACCTCCGGATTCTCTTGCTCCTGTTCGATGCTCTCCTGTGTCTGCCGGAACTTTCCGGCGAGTTCTTTGAGCAGCTCCAGCCGATCCGTCGCTTCTCCAATGGACGCTTTCCGTTCGCCGAGCTTTTCGGCCGCTGCAAGCTCCCTTTTCACCTGCGCAAGCTGCGCATTTCGGACCCGTTCCAGTTTGTCCATGTTCACCGGTTCCCGACTATCCGGACTTGAAGGACCATATGTTTAACGTAGAACTTGGACTTGGTCGCTGAACCCGGAACGGACACGAAATAAAACACGCCGGAATAACTAACTAACTTCCGCTTTTATTCTTCCTTTTGCTTCGCGTGTTAAAGTAAGACTGATGCTGATGAACGCCGATTTTTCTTCTTCTTGAACCTTCCTTTTTTTGCTTGCTTTCTCGAACCTTCCATCCGCCGTTAACGGCGCGCCAAACCACAGCTGAACGAGATGCGCAGGGTTCCTAAATAAATGCATTCCAAATTTCGGAATTGAAAAAAAAATCAAAACTTTTTGGGGTTTTTTTATAGTTTTTTAATTCCAAGAATTCAAAAAATCTTATTTCTTATTTCAAAAAAAAAAAAAATAAAAATAAAAAAAAAATAAAAAAAAATCAAAACTCCAACAACCTAATTTTAACCAATTGACCTAAATTTTAAAATACAAAGGTATAAAAAATTTCAAAAGTCCAAATTTTAATAATCAAAATATTGAAAATTTAACACCATCAAGAGAATAAAAAAATAATTTCTGAATTGCTAAAATTTAAAAATTCTTAAGATCTCAAATTCTTGAATTTTTGACCATTAAAAAAATACAGAAGTCATATTTTAGGTTAAAGAAATTTAGAGAAGAAAATAAAACAAACTGCGTGTTTCGATTTTTAAGAGTGTCACTTTGTGAGGATCATCGAGTACGAACTATATTTAAATGTAAAAAAACCCAGACTTTTGATTTTTTTTAATTCTCTACCGACTCACACACAGATTTAAAAAGTACATTGAATTTCCCTTAAAATGACATGATCCAAAAAAATTTACAGTCGAGTAACGGAAAATGGGAGAGTTTTAAAACTCTTTTAGTGTTTTTCTAGATGAAAAATACTTTATTTTCGGAATTCTGAGTACGCCATCCAATCGGGCGTTTAATTTTACATAAAAGTCCGTTTCACACCAAATTTCTATCTCATCACCGTTGCAGGCTGCAAATTATTGGAAAACACCTCTTTTTTCGCATGTTCAAAAATGAAAGGGGCCGTTCCGCCCCTCCGTCACGAGATATAAAAAACGGACCTCGGATTCGTGATCAGGGACAAAAGTTACCCCTCAGGACAAAGTTTCACGCAAGTCGATGAGGGATCGGGGCAACTGCTGTGTGAGTTGGTGGAGAATTACCTATGATTGAATACAGTCCAGACACAGACATTGTGATTGTGCCGTGGGTTCCTGTTCACCCTATAAGTCCCAAATCACCCCGGTTAACATTTTATCACTCCTATTTGTAATCTTCTTCCAGGTAAACAAGATAGAATGCTTCGTAAGACTCATGAATTCGTGACAGAAAAAGTCAGAATCGTTCAAAAATGACATGGGACAGTTATGCGTAGAACGGCACTTTAGTGGTGATTCGATTATCCGAAGTGAAATTTTTCCAAGGCCTTCGGATAAGCGAGTCTGCAATTAAAATTTTCTTAGTTTTTATATCTAAACAAATTTCCAAATGTTTTGATTTCTTTTTTCAAAGTTATTTTCATGGCTCTGGTTTACTTCATTCAAGCAAAAACAAATTTGTCCACATACATTTTGACATTTCAAGATAATGCGTTCTGAGATTCGGCCTCATGAGGCTATTCTGGATTTTAAATTGTATTATTATTACATTACATTACATTATTCGAACGTATGTGATGTGTCGCGAAACATTTTTTGTAATATGGAGCTGATTTCGCGCGGATTGAGTTTTGGGACGTCGCGGATTTTTTTCGACTTCTCCGTAACAACCCTGATTACTTCCTTCTTTGCTAAACAGCCAGGCCAACTGCGTAAAGTTAACCGCAAAGATGACTCGTTGAAGTGGATTAGGGTTGAGCACGAATATTCAAACAACAATACATTTCAAGAGTTTTTTTTAATAGGTCCCATACACACATACTTATAGGAAAAAACTCTAGATTTCTGAATCTACAGAACAAACCGAACAAAATCTACAAAAAAAAACTGCCTGTTTAACTGTTTTGGATCAACCGTGGTAGAACTGTATAAAATAATCGCGATGAATACTTTTCTACCACAGTTTTTTGTGTCATCAATGTGGTAGGGAAATTATAGCCAGACTAAGCTTTTCGACCTATTCTCGTCGGCGCCTTAAACGCTCAAGTCGGCCAGGATGAGGAGTTCAGCCCGGTTATTGGAAGGTTCGGCGCTCACCAGCAGACTACCGAGAACGGCCTACAACTAATCGACTTCGCTACCTCCCGAAACACGGTCGTACGTAGTGTCTTCTTCCAGCACATCCTCCTCTACAAGTACACCTGGAGATCACCAAATGTCACGGAGACGCAAATCGACCATGTTCTCATCGATGGTCGGCACTTCTCGGACATGATGCTGTGATATGGATATAGAAGGATGAAGTAGTTGTGAAGCGGGATAAGACGATGAAGTACCTCGGAGTCATGTTGGACGAAAAATTGAACTTCAACGAACATATTGACTATACTTCTCGGAAGGCAGCACGGAAGTTTGGTGTTTTGTGTAGGATCAATCGCTACTTGACGGCAGATATGAAAGTTCAGGTGTACAATTCGCTCATCGCTTCTCACTTTGACTATTAGGGATGGCGCCACAATACTTGACGGAAGCCATGGCATGCGGAAGGGATATCCATGAGCATGACCCAAGAGAAGCGGACGATCTCAGATTGCAGAACTGGAAAAAGGCATGCACGCAAAACTCGCTGTTTTACAAAGGATTTAAACTTTACAGCCAGCTTCCAGAGAATGAGAATACCACGAGTTTAAACGAAGCGGCAAGAAGTTCGTACGGCAACGGACGTAGAAGTGCTGATCAACGATGGTACTGTGAGGAAGAGCACGTTATGACGGTCGGCCATCTTCATTATCGGTACGCATTCGCATGGGATCACTTTGGGCCGCATTTGATAAACCTGATCAAAAGTAACCTATGCGCTCATGCAATCTGAGTGATAAAAAACTCTACATAGGATTTGTAAGAGCGCCTTGAGACGAGAGTCCGGATGGGCATACACGGAAGTGGAGAAAGATTACAGGACGCTCTCTAAACTCGAACGAAGAATTATCGAAAGATATCTGCTCGAAAATCTTCCTTACTACAAAAACTGGATACGAGAGTGAGCTCGTGAACCCGGACCGAGTTCGACTAAACTAATGGTTCGACGAGGGATGTCTTTCGTTTTGGGCTGCTGCATAACACCCGTGGAAGCAAGGAGTCGTACAAACAGTTGCGAAGACAGTAAACCCATCCCTTATGATAAGTAGCGCCGCCTGGAAGAGTTGGAGTGCCACGACATACAAGATAAAAGAGTTGAACCAGTTTCCGGCTGAAAAACTCTATAATAAAGAATAATAATAATAATAAAAAAAAACATACAAGATACTCTGTCAATCTCGGAAGGGCTTTATGCCGCAAGCCGAAATTTGCCGGGATAAGGTCATGACCACGTTACGCGAGGTTTGTGGAGGTTTAAAAGGTTAAAACGACACTTCGCCAAATGGTATCTACAAATTGTAGACAACAATGTATTCCTTATGGGAAAACTGTCTTTTCTACCACTAGTAGTCTATTGGGGTGATGTTGGAAGTTTGATAGAAAACTGCTGATTTACTTTTCAATCGAATAGTGTAAAATCGTGGCGTTTTGAATTGTTTAAAGAGATATAAAATCGTATGAAATCTGAGGCATTATTCTCTGGCCTCTGGTTTTTTGGTTATGGCATCCCATTTTTAAGAAAAACATTATCCAACGTCAATGTTTTCAAAGTGCCAAATACGTAATTTAGGAATTTGCACTATCCGAAATCTCCTTGGTACTCTGGAAATTCTTAAATCTAATTTACAAGAATGTTAAAGCTGTGAAGAAGAACCGATCTCAACCAATAATCTTTTCCTTTGCTCTCCCCCTTCGCAGAATGCAGCCAGCGACAACGACAGCTCCGCGTGGGAATCGGACTGGAACAGCGACGAGGAGAAGCTGCTCAAGCAGGGTGGCCAGGAGGCTGCGGCCGCCCTGGTCAGCAAGCTAGGCTACGCGTCGGATTCGTCCACGAGCAGCGGCGACGGCGACAAATGTCCGATCTGTTTGCTCTCGCTGAACGACCAGGAGGTGGGCGTTCCGGAGGTGTGCGACCACATGTTCTGCGCGCCCTGCATCGAAGAGTGGGCCAAAAACGTGACCACGTGTCCGATTGACCGGAAGAACTTTGACGCGATCAACGTGTACAAGAGCGTCGACCGGAAGCAGCTGGTTCGCAAGAATCAGGTCCAAACCAAACCCGCCGATGAAGTGCCGGTGCTGGAGGACCACGAGCTCACTTATTGTGAGGTGTGCCGACGTCCGGATCGCGAGGACACGATGCTGCTGTGCGACGCGTGCAATCTGGGCTTCCACATGGAGTGCCTCAGTCCACCGTTGGAGATCGTTCCGGTTGGGTCGTGGTACTGCGACTGCTGCTTTGCGTCCGCCTCCGAGGAGGACGACGAAGAGGTCAACGATCTGCTGAACGATCTGGACAACGAGATGGGTGGATTGCGTCAGACGCGGCTGCGCCAACGAATGTACAGCCCGCCGCGGATTGTCCGTACGCGCCAGAGCGAGCGCATCCGTTCGACGATCCTAACCCGAACGAGCACGGCCGTCCGGCTGAACGTGGTCCAGGACGACCAGCAGCCGGGTCCGTCATCGCGAAGAACTGCCAGAGCACCGACAACGGCGGCGGCAGCGGCTGCTCCTTCGAGGAGTGTCCGCAAGCGGCGAAAGCGTCGCACCCGGAGAAAGATCCTGCACATGATCATCTCCGAGTACGACGTCAACAACGACGACGAAAAGTTTGCCGTGCGCCGCAAGAAGATCTACAAGACGCTGAAGCGGTTAAGCAAGAAGCGGTCCAAGCGCAAACGCACGTCTCGTGGCAGTCGCAGCACGCGAAAGTCGGCCGCCGGCGTTTCGTCCGGCATGGAGGGGGCGGTGGCGGATTTGCAGCAGCAACGCTTTAGCACCGGCATTCCGACGCTGAAGCTGTTTGGCGGAGCGAACGATCTGGACTACTTTTCGGACGAGGAAGGCGGGGATGATTTGGAGGCGGATGTTTCGATTGGAGGTCGGGGTGAGACGGCCTTGCAGAGTGCCCGTGCCGCGATTCGCAATCCGTTGGGCAGAAGACGAGCGCTGAAGAGTGGGTTTGAGCCGAGTTCGAGCAGCGGGCCGGTGGATCTGCTGGGGAGCATCATGCAGGATCAGGCCCGTTGGCATTCGAAGCAGGGCACGAAGGACATCAAGATTGACAATGGCAAGATTATATTCCAAGCGGAAGTTCCCTCGAAGAAGACGAACCAGGTGCCGGGAACGTCACAAGCCGGGCTGGGGCAGAACTCGAGTGGAAATGCTGCACTGCCGGAGACGAGCAGCGCTGGTACGGCTGATTCTACCAGTTCCAACGCTGCTGGTGGCAGTGGAAGCACGGCTGGGCCGAGTTCGTCGTCGGCTGGGGCGTCGGTTGCCAGTTCCTCTTCCGGAGGAGCCGGTGAAAGTGGGGGAAATGGTCGGGGCAACGATTTGTTTGACCCACTGGACACGTCCATCTTTGTTGATCTTCCGCCGTTGAAGGGCAAGGAGAACGAAAAGGAAGCGCAGAAGAAAAAGGACGAAACTGAGGATCCGATGGACACGTCCATTTTCGTAGATCTTCCTCCGATTGGAGCGCCAGATAAGGATAAGAAGAAGAAGAACGACGAATTCGACATGTTTGGAAAAGAAAGTCCAATTCCACTGCCACAGCGACCGCCCACTTCCCAAGTACCGTTGAATCCGGCACCGGAAATCTCCACGACGACCACACCGGATGGGGCCGAGCCGGGACCTTCCCGCGGATTCGGCAAGTTCAAGTTTACGATGACTAGCGAACCCGACAACGACAACTGCCCAAACATGTCCATGTACTCGTCGGAAACGCTCGAGTACACGAAGAATACGGGTGGCGGCGAAGATCCGTACGACCCGTTGGACAGCGAACAAAAGACGGACGACGAGGGAGGCGAACGGGACGAGGATCTGGTTCAGCTAGACGACGAAGATCCCGTTGAGCAGTCATCTCCGGCCAAACCTCACGACCAGCAGGAAGGCATCCCCAACGGAACGGACAAGCTGCCAACCGGAGATCCCGACCACGATGCGTTCGATTCCGACTCGGAGGATGAGCTCAAGCAGATCGAAGAAGTCGAAGGACCCGAACCGGAACCATCGACCGAGCTGGAAGCCCTTACCCCTCCGCTAACAACGACAGTCGCGGCATCCATGGTCACTTCCAGCACGGCCGTAACGACGGTTGCCTCGGTGGCGTCCTCCGTCGACGAAGGCAACGGTCCCATTGCCAGTTCCGCCCAGGGTGGCGAAGAAGATCGCAGCTACACACCCTGCCTGGACGAAAAGTATCAGGAAGCACGGCGCGAGCACGACCGCAGCGGAAACACTCCGGATCTGCCGCCGGCGGGTTCGCCGAAAGAAGGTTTGTTTTGTAGATTTTTTGGTGTTGGTTTTGTAAACTTCACAGCATTTTTTTCCGTAGGTATTGATGGCATGGACACGGAGCTAATCTCCGAGGAGGATGAAGATACCTTCAAAGAAGACGAAACGGCAGCGGCGTCCACGTCGAAGGCCACCTCGTCCGGCGCCGCCCGCAGGAAAGACGCTACCTTCAAGAAGGTAAACAAAAGGGGCAAAGAGCGCAACTATCGCGGCGACAAGGACAAGGACAACAGCGGCAAGAAGAAGGATCGTAGCGACAACAAGGAGAACGATTCGCGGCGTTCGCGGGATCGTGACAGAGATCGCGATCGAAACCGGTCGTCCCGTCGTCCCCGGCGGAAGGAACTGCCCCGTTACGACGTCCGCACGGTGATTGCCGAGAAGCGTCCGAAGGTGGTGAAAGATCCGTTTGGGCGAGATGTTACGCCGAAGCCGGTTTCGAAGACGCGCAGTCGTTCTCCAGCCGAGCGGCGCCGCGAGATGTCAATTTCGTTGAGTCCGGAGCCGCCTCGTCGCTTCAACAGACGCCGATCGGTATCGCCGAGGTTCAACCGTGCCCGGAACCGAACACCGCCGACATTCTTCAGACGGTCGCGATCGCCCGAAGCGCCGCCTGGAGGTCGCCCGGTTCGGATGAGGTCGGTCAGTCGTTCGCGGTCACCGATCGTACATCGGCATCGCCCGTCGAGATCGGTTTCGCGTTCGGCGTCTCCGCCGGGTCGTCACGGCGGACGGGTTCCGGTAATGGCGCCCGAGTCGCCCCAGCTGGGACGGGGTAAGGCGAAGAAGCCCAAGAAGAAGAAGGGACGTCAGGCGGCATCGCCGAGCAGAAGTCGCAGTCCGAGCGAGGGTCGTGGCGGCAAGAAGAAGGGCAAGAAGAGTCGCAAGAAGAAGAACAAGCATCGCGGGGGTTCGCCGTCTGGGGCGGCAGGTTCAGCACAGAAGAAGAAGAAGAGTCGTAGAAGGTCGACTTCGCCGATGTTGTCACCTTCGCGGTCCCGCTCCGGTTCGCCGATTCCGGGCCAGACAACGGGAGTTCTGACCGAGCGGTTCGCCAAGGTACGACAGCAGAACTCGTGGACTCCACCGCCGCCAACCAGGCCCAAAACCAACGGCACCAATCTGACGGTGATCCTAACCAACGAGGAAGCCCTGGCCAAGCAAGCCAAGGAGCGCGAGCGGAAGCGGAAGGAAGCGAGACGTCGAGACCGGGCCCGGGACAAAAATCTGCCCTCGAAGGAAGTATTTACATCAGGTGATAATATATTAGTTAGTGTTAGTTTTAACGACAAAAACTTGAATAAGGAGAACCAGCAGGCTGCCGGCGGCGAGGGCGGAGAAGTTTCGTCCGCGGCGGCACAAAAACGGATGAAGGACATTGCGAAGAAGCGCGCCGAAGCGGAAAAAGCCAAACGCAAACGGCTGGAGCGGCTCAAGAAGACCCGCGGTGAAGCGCCCAAACCGGTGGTCATTATCGACCTGGACCGGTCACCGTTCCGCGTAATTACCCCGTCCCCTCGAGCGGTCATCGTACTCAGCGACAGTGACGTCGAAAAGGAGAAGGAACGTCGCGAAGGCACATCCGGAGTTGCCAACGGCGGTCAATCCACAGCGGAGGCGAATGCCACCGGCGGTGCGTCAACCTCCCAGCGTAAATCACCCGCAGAACGACACGACGAGGACATGTTCGGACCGAAGACACCGCCCGGATTCCCGAGCCAACCGCAACCCTCGCAGGGCAAACCCGCGGCGCCAAAGTTCACAATGCAAGTCAAGTCCAAGTCGACGAACCTCCGCCCGCTGAACCCACTCTACGAACCGGGCGAACTCGACGAGGGCAAAACGCCCGAGCGAATGGACAACGCCGAGAGCTCCAACTACAACATGGTCGGACCAAACACCCCTCCGGAACCGGCCCCCCAATCACCCTCCCCGGACGTGTACGACCCGTTCGAACCGACCAAATCTCCCTCACCTTCACCCTCACGCCGAGACAACGCCTCCATCGAACGCCTCTCCGACCTGGACGATGCCGTCCTGCCCTCGAGCAGCGGCAAAGTGGATGGGCCCGACTCGGGTGCCGGCGGTGACCCCAAAGCCGACTCCCAGAACGCGGACGAGTCCATGAACGGCGACCAGGAACCGCCGCCAACCCGCGGAAGCAAAATCACCATCCTCAGCAACATTGTCATCAGCCAGCCCTCGAACAGCGGCCAGGGCGTGGTCAGCGGTTCCGGCGTGTCGTCCGCCAACCAGCAGCTGAACAGCACCGGCGACGACTCGGACGTCATCTTTGACGACTTTGTCTCATCGTCCGCCCCCGCCCCCAGCAACAACGTCGGCTACAGCACGTCCAGCTCGGCGAATCCCATCAAGTCGTACAGCACGGCGGCCAACTCGTCGAGTCTGATCTCGAAACTGCCACTGCCGCCGGGAGCCGCCGGCGGTCAAAAGTTCAGCGACTTTATCAACCCAACCGACTCGCCGTACTCGCCGGGGGCTAGCGACTTTGACGACCTGTTCGAGCCGGGTGGTGAACTGGACTCGCCACCGCCGGCCCCGACCAAGCAGTCCTACAAGCCGACCAAGATCCCGACCAAGGGCGCCAAGAAGGGTGGCGGAGGCGGAGGTAACTTCGACAACCTGTTTGGCGGCTCGCCGGCCAACAACTTTGGCAAACGCAAGAAGGGCGGTCACAAGCGAAGAGGTATGTGGGGAAGTTATTTTTGTGGATTTTCAGTTGGCTAATTAATTCTTCAATTTCGCAGGCAAACCCAAAGGAGGAGACGACGAGGAAGACGTGTCCAAGCTGTCCACGAAGGAGAGGGTAGGGAGGGAGGGTTTCAGCCCTCAACTCGGAGTTGCACTTCAGAATGTGACGATTTTTGTTTACTTTTTCTTGCAGTTTATGAGGAAGTTGAACCGTTTGGAGCGGGTCGTGGAGGAGGTGAAACTTGTCATCAAGCCGTTCTACAACAAGAAGCAAATCAACAAGGAGGAATACAAAGACATTCTGCGGCGCGCGGTTCCGAAGGTGAGTAACAGGGTGTCGACGATGTTGACGAGTTGCTTGAAGTCCTCGAACATTGTCTGAAAATCGGTAAATCGTCACTGCAAGTGATTGCACTGAAAACATTTGATCCTGCACAGAAGATCCCAGCGAAGATCGTACGTATAGGATACAAAGACCGTACGGTCTCCGACCTGGAGAAACACCTTGCGGACGTCTTCGTTAAGCCTCCAAAGATAAACGTGGTGTTTGTTGCGCTTGTTCGTAATTTATCGACTCTCGATCGAGATTTGTCTATAATATGATTCGATCTTCCACCGAAAAATTACGATCGTGGATCGATAAATTTTGATCAAAATGTGTAACACCCGTGGAAACAAGGAGTCGTACAAACAGTTGCGAAGATAGCAAACCCATCGCTTCCGGGATAAGAAGCGCCGCTGGGAAGAGTTGGAGTGCCAGGACATGGAACAGCTGTATCGATCCAACGGTGGACGGCGAGGGCGAGCCAGCACCCACGATGAGGGAAGTTAAGGATGCCATCATGAAGCTGAAGAACAACAAAGCAGCGGGTGAGGATGTCTTCATCAGCTGAAAGTCAAGGTCTGGGACACAGAACAGCTACCGGAGAAGTGGAAAGAGGCAGTTATATGCCCGATCTACAAGAAGTGGGACAAGTTGGAATGTGAGAACTATCGAGCTATCACTATTCTCAACGCGGCCTACAAAGTGCTGTCTCAGATCATCTTCTGTCGTCTGTCGGAGCGAGCAAAGGATTTCGTAGGGACCTACCAAGTCGGTTTCGTGGAGGGGAAATCGACGACGGATCAAATCTTTCTGCTACGCCAAATTCTCCAAAAATGTCGCGAGTATCATATCCCGACGCACCACATGTTCATTGGTTTTAAAGCAGCGTACGACTCGGTTGATCGCGAAGAGCTATGGAAGATCGTGTACGAGAACGGCTTTCCCGGGAAGCTGATCAGACTGGTGAAATCAACGATGGATGGAGCACGGTGCAGCGTGAAGATTTCCGGTGCTATTTCCGACTCGATCGAATCGCGTAAAAGACTGCGACAAGGCGACGGTATCTCCGGCCTCTGTTTCAACATTGCGCTTGAAGGTGTTATGCCAGCCAGTTCATCTGCTATGCCGACGACATGGACGTTGTCGGCAGGACGTTCGAGGAGGTGGTTAGGAAGTACGCGGGAAGCGGATAAGGTTGGATTGAAGGTGAATGTTGCGAAGACGATGTTTCTGCTGGCAGGAGGAACCGAGTCCCTCAGGACTCGCATAGGACCGAGCGTGACGATCGACGGGGACGAGTTCGAGGTCGTGGAGGAGTTTGTGTAGCTCGGATCATTGGTGACGTCGATCAACAACTGCAGTAGAGAAATTCGGAGGCGCACTATCACCGGTAGTCGTGCCTATGGACTCCACAAGACCCTAGGGTCTGGTCATCTTTCCCGGCGTACAAAGTGCACCATGTACGAAACGCTGATAAGACCGGTCGTCCACTACGGGCACGAGACGTGGACGATGCTCGAGGAGGACCTACAAGCGCTTGAAGTTTTCGAACGGCGAGTGCTTAGGGTGATCTTTGGTGGCTTTGGTGATTGAACCAATTAGCTAAGACAGGCTCGTACGCCTAGGTTGGCCGCTTCTGGCATCGGTAATCCCTCAAGACAAATTTATGTGAGCAATGATGATCTCTCCATGCTTCCCGAGGTTTTGGTTCTTGCTGACGGGCTTTCGTTCCTGCTGCAACATTTCCAGGTTCTAAGTTAGTTGATGGTGAAGTACAATTGCAAAGCTGGCTCGTGCTGTGGTGTTTTTGGAAGTCAATAGATCACAACAAACTGTGATTTAGTTTCAAGCTTTTCTATTTCTATTCCTTTCCTTATCAAATTGTTAAGCTTGATTGTTTTTTATAAACCACCGACGTGCCACCCAAGCATCAATGCTATGTAGCATCGCCACTACGAAGAGTTTCCTAAGTCTAGGTCTACAATTCCCCTCCTTTCCCACAGATTTGCCACAGCCGAACGGGCGAGATCAACCCGATCAAGATCCAGAAGCTCATCAAGGCGTACGTTCACAAGGTGCGGGCCCGGCGGCGCCTCGCCAAGAAGGGCGGTGCCGGTGGTGGTGGTGGCGGCGGTGGCGGTCCCGTTGGACTGCCCGGCGTCAACATCAACCCGATGATCATCTAAGAGCACGACGCACCACAGATATCCAATTATGGTGGATAGAAAAGGTGTCCTGAGTGAGTGAGAGTGAGCGAGAGAGAACAGGTAAGGATTTTGAGTGAAAAGAACGTAGTTTGCATGTATTGGAATCGCGCCGATTTGTGGAGATTTGTTTCTCCTTCTTCTTTTCTAGTAGTTGTGGGAATGTGGCAAACAGATGCGAATATGATAATTTTACTGATTGAACAAATTCTGAAAAAGTATAATTTAAGCAGAAAGAATACTTTGAAAAGGAATTCCTTACCGAATGTGTAACGCTAAGTTATGTTGTAAGCAACAGGATAAGTAAACAAAATCTAGAGACAACACAAACACACATGATCACGCATCAATTTCACTCATAATATTGTGTTAAAAGTTGATACACTCGACAGATGGAGAAAAGAAGAAGAAGAAGTTGTAGTAAAAAGGGTATTTATAATAATTATCACGATTAAATATTTATTGAATATACAACAAATTATTAGAGTTAAATGTAAGTTGATTAGATTGTGCTAATTGTAGAGATCGATGTCTCTTTAAGATAACACACACACACACATATTGTCGTCAGTGTAAGGTTCTCCAATTAAAATCTACCTGACACTAACAACAAATGTTACAACCTCGGCAAGCACCTTCTATCGTGTCGCCCTTGCTGAAACAAAAACCTCTGATGCTTCCTCCGAATCACGATCGTACTCTCTTACTGGAGCAACTTGTGCAAATATTAAGGAACAAAAAAAACAAATCCACCCTCGCGCTTGAACATTATCCAGTAGGAAAGCGCAGAAATCGCAAACAAAAAAGTACTCTTTAAAACGCAATTCAGGCGCAATACATTAAACTAACCCCACACTAAAAAAAAAAGAAGCAGCACCTACTACAACACTATAATTACACAGAATTACTAGTTCCGGAACGACTACCGATTACTACAACTTACACGAGTTCATTTGGTCGTCATTTACATTTTTCGAATGTGAGTAATTTTAAATTTGTAGTATTGCTTCTTCTAGAAAAAAAAAAACCAACATATGAAAACAACAAAAAATACAATTACAATTACGACAGAGAGAAATGCTAAATAAAAAGTGAATAGTTTAAGAAATAATGTGCGAGTGTTGACTCACTGTGAAAGAAATTCCTTGAGTGCTGATTGACTTCCGTTGCTTCTGATTTTGGCAGTCCTTTCCTTAGCTTCGCCAACCAGAAGGCATGTAGTCGGCCGTGGATAGAAAATTGACTGTTGGTAACGGCAGACAACGATACCAGCAAGTAGATCCGAAATCAACAACTATATTGACGGTGATGTTCAAATCGAAATCTGATCACGAACATGCGACCTGTGAAAACGGCTCGTAAACCTTTTACCAGCGTGGGTCAGAGTCGAGACGGCTAGAAGAAAGGGACGCGTCAATGTGGGAAAGGGAAGTAATTTGTGATTGTAGACGGTATTGTTTTGATTCGCAACATGTTAAGTCAACTGTTGTGGATGTACCTGAACATTACAAAACGGGGTTTTCTCTTCTTTCCATTTCAGCTACCACCTATCTTCTGTTCATTTTGTTTCACTGTTTTTTTAACACGGTTTTTTATTATTATTCTCCATTTGATTTCGATTTTACTTTTTGCCTTCCTCACGTTACTGAGGAAAGGCTATAAAATCACTCGAAAAATGAACATCTCAATTAGACCTCCTAGACCCACCTTCATATATACCTATCGACTCAGAATCAAATTCTGAGCAAATGTCTGTGTGTGTGGTGGGATGTTGATCAAAAAATTGTCACTCGATTATCTCGACATTGGCTAAACCGATTTTGTCCGTTTTGGCGTCATTCGATCCATCTTGGGGTCTTATAAGTCGCTATTAAAAATTATGCAGTTTAGTTAAGTACTTCAAAAGTTATGCAAAAACAAATTTGATCTATGCAGGCGTAATATTGAATGTTTGGCCTTTTTGAAATGTTAGTCTTAAAATTTTGAAAATATTTTTTTCGAGAGGATCGGAAATTTTACGAATGTTTCATATTTTAACATTGAAAATCGGACCATCAGTTGCTGAGATATCGACATTAGAAAATGATGTGTTGTTTGGGTGGGACTTAGAAGACATCAATTTTCCTGTTTTTAAACCTTTGCGTGGCAATATCTCAGCAACTAAGGGTCGTATCAGCAAAGTTCAAAAATGCAAAATATAGAGAATTTTCTCAGCTTTTCAAAAATATTTTTTCAAAGTTGGGCAAACATGTGACTAATCTAAAAACATGAAAAACTGCGACTATTTTTTAAAAAGTCACCTAAAAATGGATTTAACTTGAAAACGGTGCACTTTATCAAAATTTCACTAAAGTACTTTTTGATTGCAAATTTTGATTTTACATCAAAAAATGTTGAAAAATTTTTGCGTTCAATTTTCCGATTATTGAAAAAAATCAGTATTGATTCAAAAATTCATAACTCGGTCAAAGATTTTTGGCACAACCTGGAAATTTCTGAAAAATTGTAATGTTTTGCAAATCAAGTTTAAGTGACAAAAAGTTAAATAAAAAATCACCGATCAGTGCATAAGATCGGTCACGGCCCGTTCTTACACTGAAAATTGCGAATTGCGAAAGTTCTCCGTTTCCAAGATATATAGCTACCGAAAATTTTGATTTTAGCGCAATATTTGCAGTTTTTCAATTTTGTAAAATAGAGACCATGGGTGACCATTTCTAAAAATATTTTTTTCAAAGTTCAAATTTTTTTTTTATAAAATTGTCTAAGAGACATTGAAGATTGGACCTCTGGTTGCTAAGATGTAGCGGCTTAAAGAAAAAGAAACAAACATATCTCATTTTTTTAAATCAAGACTAACTTTGTAAAAGGGCGTAATATTCAATGTTTTGCCCTTTTGAAATGTTGGTCTTGATTCAAAAATTTTAAAAGTATATTTTTCGAAAAGATCGATAACAATGAAATAAGGGCAGCGAATAACTAAGAAGATTAAAACCACTAGCGTGCCCAGCTCTTTGAGGAAGGTGGGGCAATAATATGGACGTTTTGAAAAATACGTCATTTGTGGACACCCCCTGACCAAATTTAGAACAAATTTCTAAGGATGATGGGGCAGATGCCCCATGTTGCCCCACCCTGTGCACGCTAGTGATTAAAACTGCCAGAATCAAGGCTAGAATAAAATAAATAAACAACAATCATCAAAATTGAACTCTTTGTTCTTGGTTCCTAAGTTCAACGCTTGTTCACGATTTGGGGTTCTAATTTTTACGTGCAACTAATATCAATCTAATATCTAATATCAATGAAGTGTGATTGTTTGCATTTTCAGGGTTGTTACGGAAAAGTCGAGAAAAAATCCGCGCCAGATCCGCGCCGACCCCAAAACCCAATCCGCGCGAAATCCGCGCCATATAAAAAAAATCGCGACAACTAAGAAGAGAGTAACATAATAAATGAAATTTTAAACGAAAAAAGAATAATACACAAGGCATTTGGATCAGCACCGATGATCAGTTGTGGATTCATATCCCGCCTGTACCAAATGGAACCATTTTTACCATTTCTCGCAATTCGCAATTAGCAATTTTCAGTGTAAGAACGGGCCTTGACCGATCTTATGCACCAGGTTCCCGACGAACACGCACTGCCCTTACACCTACATCTCACCCTTGCTCTGAGTCAGTACGAGCAGCACGCTAGAACACGCTTTGAGTGTTCGTGCCAGGCATGCACACCTTCTTTTCCGGTTACGCATTTTAACTCGGCCGGGGGTGGTACATTACGTAGGGTTTGATCTGGGTGCGGAATAGTGGTTCGCAAAACGGCCTCAATTTGGAACTGTCAAAGTGGAACCAATTTACTGTTCGCCAAAAGTAAAGAGTATTGTTATCGATCATAAAAAAATGCTTGTTTTTTTTTTTGGAAGAATGAAAAAAATGTGTGGCTTTTGAGGACCTGGAGTTTAAGTCAAGAAATCTTGAGAAAGTTACAGGCGAGATCGTCATTTTTTATAATTATGAATGGAAGTTATTAATGGAGTCGATGCGGTTTTATCCATCCAAAAGTTGTCTTTATTGCTTGATTCCGTTTGAAAACCTGGTAAACTGAAAATCTTCTCTGTTTGCTGGATCAGTTTCGCTAGAATTAGCGATGTTTTTTCGCTGGACCAGAAAGATCTGCAGGATTAAAAAATCAACCAGGGAATTTATCTGCAACATCGCAGAATGACACTCTCGCCGCAGTTCTTCGTCACCCGTAAAAAAGAGAAACCTCTTCTAACCGATCGATATTTGAAAATACACACTATTTTCCAGAAAATGTGTAAAATATTAGAAAAAATGAAACACAAGCTACTGATTATAAAACAGCTCATTTTCCAGTAAGAAAAAAGTCATGCTTGTGCTTTAACAGCTTCCTACTTTGTGGATGTAAACAAAGTGGGACCATTCGAAAATTACGTTACGCATTCTCTCTATTCATCACCCAGCGCCTAACCATTTACAGTGTGCCTATCGACTTTCATTAAAGCAAAAACTGTTTTATTTTTAGTTTGAATTCAAAAACTTATTGTTATTTACTGTGTGTTGTTTTCTCCTGAAATCTTCCCTATTGTTGAGTCTGTTTATCTGTTGCTATTTCTTTTGTCGCGGTGTTTTGTTACAATGTTTGGTCCTAAGCATGTTATAAAAGTTTACCAAAAATACAATAGTAATATTTGTGTTAATCCTTTAACCATTCCATAAATTGAGTAAGGGCTCAAACCTCACTTGTTTGAAAAAAGGGTGAAGATTGAAAACAATAGACAGTAAAAGAGAATTTATTTTATAAAAATCAAGTATCAATAGTAAGAGAATGATGAGCGTATTTTGAAGAATAAAAATGAGAAGCTAGATGTATTAGATGTTAAATTAGACAATAGTTAATAAATAGAGATACAAAACAAGCTTAGATTATAGTAATGATATTTTATAGGACAGATAAAGAATTATTCAAATAAATAAATTCGCAATAAAATCAAAAAAGATTAGACAAATGATAAATAGACTTGATATTACTAGTACAATAAGGAAAAGTATATTTTTAGGAATTGAGAATCAGTAGAGCAAAATAAAAATAGAAGATAGGTGGTAGCTGAGAATGAAGAGAAGAGAAACCCCGTTCTGCGATGCTCAGGTACATCCACAGCAGTTGATTCAACATACTGCGAATCAAAACAATACCGTCTACAATCACAATTACTTCCCTTTCCCACATTGTCGCGCCCTTTCTTTCAACCGTCTCGACTCTGACCCGCGGTGGTCAAAGGTTTACGATCCGTTTCCACAGGCCACCAGCTAGGTCATCATGAAAACCAAGCCAACGTGGAGGTAAGAAAATAGGACACTCGCAAGGAACCAGAGCTATACTGTTCTGATCAAGATAATTCGGATGATCTAACAGAACTACGGATGAAGTTAGTTGCGCTCCTTCCAGGATGTTCCTTACGTGGACGTCAACCGAAGAGCACGCAACAAGGTCAATGCCATTGCATGCTCTTAGGTATCAATCCTTGGTCTACGGAACCATTTTTTACCATTTCTGAAACAATATTAGCATTTTTTGCAACACTTTTAATATCGTTGTTTTAAAAACAAATTCTGGAAAAAAAAAATTGGAAAATTAAAAAAAATAAAAACCATGAAATACATCACCAAATTATAAAATCTAGGGATTTAGTACTTGATAATTCGCGCCAAAACTTTACTCTGGAAAATCAAAACACGAAATTTCTATTATTTTCTTCTCTAAATTTCTCTAAACAAAAATATGACTCCGAAAATGATCCGAACTAAGAAAACGGTCCTATTGTAAAATCCTACAGTTCCTTCCTTGACTTGACGAAAAGTACAAGTTTTCGTATCCAATAAAGCAACAAATAATTGAAAAATTTAATAATTTAATAATTTAATAATTTAATAGTTTAATAATTTAATAATATAATAATTTAATAATTTAATAGTTTCATAATTTAATAATTTAATAATTTAATAATTTAATAATTTAATAATTTAATAATTTAATAATTTAATAATTTAATTATTTAATTATTTAATAATTTAATAATTTGATTATTTAATAATTGAATAATTTTATTATTTGATAATTTAATAATTTAATAATTTAATAATTTAATAATTTAATAATTTAATAATTTAATAATTTAATAATTTAATAATTTAATAATTTAATAATTTAATAATTTAATAATTTAATAATTTAATAATTTAATAATTTAATAATTTAATAATTTAATAATTTAATAATTTAATAATTTAATAATTTAATAATTTAATAATTTAATAATTTAATAATTTAATAATTTAATAATTTAATAATTTAATAATTTAATAATTTAATAATTTAATAATTTAATAATTTAATAATTTAATAATTTAATAATTTAATAATTTAATAATTTAATAATTTAATAATTTAATAATTTAATAATTTAATAATTTAATAATTTAATAATTTAATAATTTAATAATTTAATAATTTAATAATTTAATAATTTAATAATTTAATAATTTAATAATTTAATAATTTAATAATTTAATAATTTAATAATTTAATAATTTAATAATTTAATAATTTAATAATTTAATAATTTAATAATTTAATAATTTAATAATTTAATAATTTAATAATTTAATAATTTAATAATTTAATAATTTAATAATTTAATAATTTAATAATTTAATAATTTAATAATTTAATAATTTAATAATTTAATAATTTAATAATTTAATAATTTAATAATTTAATAATTTAATAATTTAATAATTTAATAATTTAATAATTTAATAATTTAATAATTTAATAATTTGATAATTTAATAATTTAATAATTTAATAATTAAAGTTTTTAATGATTTCATAATTTCAATTTCAATTTTTCAATTCGGTTTTATTAGTGAATAATCATGTTACAATTAGTTCATTCGCAGTACATAACAGAGTTTTGGAGTTCCTTTCAACTGTGTGTCAAATCTCAATCCATTTTGGAACGATTATTGCTTATGACTAAGAGATTACCAAAAGTAAGAAAAAATTTAGAAACTTACTGAAATTGCAAAGGAAAGGGGATAGAAATAGAAAAAGCTTAAACTAGATCACAGTTTTTTTTTATCTATTGTAGATGTGCTTAATCATTAGCTCCCCGAGGGCCAGAAATTGCTCCGCCTTGTTACGGCAGGTCTGGAACCGCGTCATCATCTCACCCGCTAGAGCAAAAAACTCTGGCAAGGTGAATAGATCTTCCCCGGTTACTTCTTGCTGGGCCGCATCACCGCTACCGGCAGCGACCACGCTGGCGAACGATCGCCCCATCCAGGAGGGAACGCTGAGTTGTTTACGGGAACCGTACGCTGTCCAGCTGCAGGAACGGTTGCGCTCGTATTGCGCTGAGAAGGGTGGGATGCTGCTGCTTTCTTCTTCCTCTTTTCCTGCTCCTCGAGGTACGCCTTGCGCGCGACGCATCCGCGGTAATTACCGGTATGGTTGCCGTCACAGTTGGCGCACTTAATGCGCGCCTTGGTGTGCTCTGCATTGTCCCCCAAGTCCGCTTTGCACGGCAGTGCACACTTCTCTGAGAGGTGTGTTTCACCACACTTCACGCAGCGGGGCGAGAGGTTGCAGTTCCGCGAGCCGTGGCCGAACTTCTGGCAACGGTGGCATTGCGCTACGTCCATTGGGTTTTTGGAGTAAAACCGCCAGTTTACCCAAAAACCGTCCAACGCCTTAGTCCGTCGCAGGTCTTGGATTTTGACGGTGCCGCGGTCGAAGTACAACAGGTACAAAGTGTGCGTACCTGTGACTGTTGTCTTGCGCGAGAGCACTTTTATCTCCCGTGGCGTTATTCCGGCACCCGAGAGGTGTCCCTTCAGGTCGGCGATTGGGCGGTCTTGGTAGCCCTGCAGGACTACCTTAACCGCGGTCTTCTCAACTGGATCGAATGTGTAGAACTTGAAGTTGCTACACTTCAGTTCTTTCACCACCAGGTCGAAATTCTTTTTGTTGAAAGTAATCACTTGTACTTTCGATTTTCCAATTTTCAGACTATATTGGAGGCCTTCCAGCAAGGAGCTGGCAACGCTGCCAGCAGACTCGGTCGTTGTCGCGTCGCGCTCCGTGCTTTTTATACATTTTCTGCGTGATTTTTTGAACAAAAATTACAATTTTGGTTTCGATCGATTGGTTTTATCATGGATAAACAGGGGATTGTGAAGTTTCAGTGTTTATTCGCGTTTAAATTTGTTTTGAAGTGATTTTGATTCGAGATCGCTGTAGATGAGCCGGCCGCGGTGATGTCATGGCGGCCGATTTATTTTTCGGCTTGCGTGCGCTGGTTTGGTATTGGTGAAGTGATGTGACAGGAACAGAAAAAGAAAGACTAGGACGGGCGCCGTCTTCTGACGTTCCACCGGCTTGACGATGGGCCGCTTGCCGGTGAAAGTGTTTGTGGAGTTGTGCTCTCTCCCAAGAAAAAAATCAGATTCCCCAAATGTTTTTCCGAGTGCAACGGAGCCGGGTGTGGGAGGAAGCATCCACGGACGAGGCCCGGGCTATTTGTGTTCGATCTCAGCGCGCTGCTATCAAAGCAGGCTTCGCTACAAATTTGAGTGTAGTGGTAGCGCTGATGCGCATGCGAAGGAGGGGGATTCTGCTGTTGGTTTTTGACAGAAGGAAATGACGAAAGGTCATTTTGTGTAAGGGCACAATTGGCTTGTACAGACTTTTGAAAAAAGTCTGTAGACTTTCGATTGGTCGCCGTCGTTTGCATCCCCTTCCTGCCCCTATTCCTTTCTCCCTTCCTTCTTATTATTGTTTACGTTTGTTTTTTTATGTTTCAGCATGGTATGAAGGTAATCTATTATATAACTCATGGTAAATTGAAAAACATTGTTATGCTTATTTATGCTTATTTCACTTAATATTTATTCACTATTCACTATAAATCCTTTTATTGTAATTTCCATATAAATCATTATCCAATACTTTTTCCTTCATCCCACCATTCACCCATACCATAAACGATCAAATTGCATAAACTAATGACTTTTACAATTTCAGCAATGGAACCATATGAAACATTTGTCCATTAAAACAATGTTATTTATTTTACAGCTTCCTGGAATCTACTTTAAATTTACTACTTATTTGTATTTATTTTTCTACTATAATTTTCATATTTCCTCTCCTACTCCTTTTCCTTTATCCTACAATTCCTCAATATCAATATAATCAAATTGCATAATCTAATTAAAATTACAACTTCAGTAATGGGACCGTCTGGAGTACTTGATTTTTAATAATAGTGAATTATTTTGCAGCTTCCTGGAATTATTTTTAAATTCAATGCTCAATTGTATATAACTTTTCACTATATGATTCATTTTAATCATAATACGATTCCTTTATCCTACCCTTCCCCTATACTACATATGATCAAATTGCAAAATCTCACGACACTTACAAAAACTGCACATACAAAACACACACCACATCAAAACTGATCCGGAGCGTTTGGTACGGTATGTCCACGCATCCTTCCTCCCCCTGTAGATTCTGTGAAATGTGATCCGTTCACAGAATCCTCTCTGCGGTTAATGCAACGCAGTAGGCCTGGCCGCTTTTATGAGTGTAATACGTTTCGGGGATGCTCGAATGTACTACAATCATTAATATTGACAAGAAAGAACATGTGGCGTAATCTAATCACATGTTCTTCCAGGATGCTTTCTTCGGACTGGCTGCGCTTGTGTTTGATTAGATTAGATTAGATTAGATTGGAGGCCTTCCAGCAACTCGTCAACATCGTCCGCCAACGTATCCAAAACAAAAATTGGAGGTGGTCGCCGTTCCTTCGGAGAATTATCTTTTTTTGTCGTACTACCTTTTTTGCGTGCACGTCCATCGTCGTCGTCGTCGTCGGTAGTGCTGCTACCGTCGGTGTTGTTGTTGTTGGTTTCCTCGTCACTCAGTCTCGCGAACTTGTTACTGGTGGGAATGTTGGCGGATGTTGATGCGCCACCGGTCGACAGATTGCCGGAAGTACCTGAGCGGAGTCTGCTTCTTATAGGGCTGCGATCCTGGACACGGTAATTAGCGTGTAATAACTCCGGATTGAATCCATCAGCACACACGCTCCCCTGCGCGATGGCGGACGACGCGGCGGCGTTGTGTTGTTTACCTTTTTTGCACTCGGCCGGTAGACGAACTTCGCGGGTTTTTTCGAGGCCGCACTCGAACTGCCACGGCCACGGCCGGCCTTCGGCATGCTGGTGGAGCAAACTCGCGGGTAATCAAAGTCGATTACGGCGGAAAATTCGAAAAAACTTTTAGAGCTCTGAGCACTTAACTGCTGCTTGCTCTGAAAGATACACGCAGAATGATTTCATAATTTCATAATTTCATAATTTCATAATTTAATAATTAAATAATTTGATGATTTAAAAATTTAAAAATTTAATAATTTGATAACTTAAAAACTTTCTTAAAAAATTAAAAATTACCAAAAAAATCAATTGTAATATTTTCGTAATTTTTCAATTTAAAAATTGTACTTTTTTACGTTTTTTGAGTCTGTAAGTTTTGACAATTTCAAGTTATGAATTCTGTTGTTTTTTTTTAATTTCAAATTGTTGATTTCCAGATTTCTTATTTTTTAATTTTAACATTACATTTCGCTTTTAAACGGAGCTTTTAGCAGATTTCTAAGTGCATTTCGTCATGTTGTGATAATTGGGATTAGAATCAATTCTACCTGAATCAGAGTGGCAACAGAATTTTTAATTTTTTCAATAAACCAAAAATTTAAATTTTTTATTGAAAAAACATAAAAATCTGAAAAGTTTCATAGCTTCATTTTTTAAATTCTGCAATTTTTCGAATTTTGTTATTTTGATTTTAATAAATTTGTATTTATTTGAATTGTTAAGCAGATATTTTAAAAATAATGAGTTTTAATGTTATGTTAAATTAATATAACAAATCTCAATACATTGAAAAACATCGCTCCTTGAAGATTATTTCAAAGTTTCGTATGAAAAAAAAACAATCAATAATTTTTAAAAGAAAATTTTCTACATTAACAACTTGAAATTGATGTTTTCGCACTCAACGAAAAATATTGAATTTATCTAATTCCTAATAATATTTTTCTTTGTAATTTGAAAGAAATTCTATCGTTCTCAATTATTTTGTTTATCAAAATAGCTATCCGCGCGAAATCCGCGCTTGAGCATGAGCATGAGCATGGGAGACCACCCATGGTTGTCCTTCTCCGTTGCTGAACAGGACCGTAATATCCCATCAGCACAACTGGTCACACGCTTCAACGATCAAATGATGTTTCCCTTATCAACAGCATGCATGAATGCGCTGAAAAGATAAAACATCACGATCATCAAAACTAGAGCCGGTGCGAATAGGAAACAGTCGTTGGCCACCAACGGCGCCCGCCATGTCAGTTTGTAGATCTCGAGGGGATGGGACGGGAATGTTAGTTAGCACAGGCTGCTACCAAGGGTGGGTTCTATACGATATCCACACCCCCGCGTGTGCCGGAAAACTACTTCTACTTGGGATTTTGTTAGTGGGGAAGGGTAATGGCCAGGATTCATCATAGAGGATGATGATGTGGCCCAATAATCAATGAATTTTGTTGAATAGGGTGATGTATTATGTATTCTCAAGGCAAACAATCGGATGATGCAGATGAGACCGTTCCCGGTTATTTGGTGTTGAGTTTAACATAAATTATTCAATCTTAGACAGCCGGCTGTGGAAAGATAGAATCAAAATTATGTGTGATTAAAAGGTGAAATATTAAACTCAGCGTAACATATTTACGTAGAGTTGCCCTGAGACTATTTATACTTTTAAATTATTATAAGATGAGCGACCAATTAATGACTGAAGAGTTATGATGTTAGCTGGAGGACTTGAACAATCGCGTTGAAACAATATTTGTCGCCGTGATTCGCGGGAAACGAATGGTCGATTTGAATGATAATTTATATTTTGCTGACGCAATTTAAAAAGAATCTTCCCGTGAAATAATTGCAAATCATAGAACAAAGAAATCCGACTGTGATGTGTATCAAATACATGACTAACGAGAAAAACACCGACGACGATGGACGAAAACGGAACGCGAAAAAAATGCGTCCCGACGGACAGGCACCTCGAAATGAACTGGCTCAGCTCTGCTGTTATCATGACAACCAGAGCTAGCCGCACCTTCACACAAACACGCACGAACTCTCCCGAAATACACACCGACGACGATCGACGAAAACGGAACGCGAAAAAAAAAAAATGCGTCCCGACGGACAGGCACCGCGAAACGAACTCTATCCGCGCGAAATCCGCGCTTGAGCAAAATTAGCCAGCAAATCCGCGCCAGATCCGCGCCGTCCGTAACAACCCTGCATTTTTTTTCGACGAAATTTACTCGACGATTTATTCTGAATCTGATAATGAAGATGGAAATGATGTCCATGGAAAACCCCATACCTTTCTTTAGTATGAAAGGCAAAAAGACAAGTTTTTTTTGCGACTGCTTCTTGACTACAATTTATTTGGTGCTCCAAAAATAAATACTCTCAAATTATTAAAACCTTACATTCTTTACAATAACGCTGGTTGATGATGTTTCTACATTCAATGCTTATGAGTTGGGACAAAATGCATTTTTGTTTGTTTTAATATGGCATTGTTTAAGCAATTAACAATTAATTAATTAGTGACGGATTCTCTAAGCTGAACTACTCTCAATATAAATTATCTCGAACTCTAATAACAAACGGCGATCGAGTGCCTTTTAAGTGTGCTATCTAATAACTATAAATCGCTTCTAGTTAAACACGCAATCATGCTGTTTGCAGTGTTGTTGTGCTCGAGTCGAACGGTATAGCTTCCACTCGTGCCACGTGGCGTCGAACCCGCAGCTTCTTCCGTTCCATGGAGTGTAGGTGAAGTTGAAAGTGTGAAACAGCGCGATCATCGACTATCTCGCACCTGGTTGAGACGCCTCATGCCAACAATTTTCAGCGCACTGTGCGGGACAGGAGAAGAGCGAGAGAAGAATGATAATTAAGTTTGTGGCCAATTATGAACAATTCTTCACACTTACAGCTTCTTCACGTTCGGGTAGTAACAGCCGATGTAGCAGATCGCGTTGATCGGGAAGTTGCCGACCCAGCTGAGGTGGGTCTTGTTGGCCAGGGCCACCGCGTACAGATAGCCGCACCGCGCGCTGGTCATGCGTTTGTCCTCCGGCTGGACGGATTGGTTGTATTTCTGGAAAAAGGGTTTGTTTTTTATAAATAAAAATAGCTTCAAGTTGTAATGGATGCTTACGGCTCCCGGAGTGTCGGTGAAGCATTCCTGCAGGAAGTTAGTGGCCGTTGGTCCTGGACAGAAGATCGTAACATTGCACTCGAAAGGTTCGTTGCGAAGAGTTTCGAAGTAGCCCTGGTGAGAGGGAAATGAAAATATTTTAGGAAATATTATAAACAGTCTAAGATCACTTCACATGAAATTTTAAAATTAAGAACATCTAAAATAAAATAATGCCCAAAAATGGCTAATCGGTAGCGAAATTACAAAAACTTGAAAAAAATTGCAATTAATTTTGGTGCGTTATAATCGAGCGCCGTCCGAGCTTATACCATACATGCTTTTCTCCCAAGTTATAACGAAACCAAATCAAAACCAATACAGATTTTCTTATATTTTAATAACACATTTATTTGGCCTGCTTACAATACAGTCAAGACTCGATTATCCGAGTTTGAGCTATTGTTTCTACGCATTCAGTTAAACGGGGCTGGTTCCTATCTATGAAAAATAGTCTCTTATGTTAAAAAATCAGGGAAATTGATTGGTGATGGTTTTATCCACGGCAAAAGTTCCATTTTGCTCCAAATCTTCATCTATCAACAATTTTTCTTGAAACTCGCTTATAAAGAAGGATTTATACGGCCATCCGGAATGCACTAATCTTTTGTAAAAATGTCCAGCAATCCAGTAAAAATAACCCCATGCACGGAACAAATTATTTAAGGCCCATTTATTTCCAATTCTTCTAAATAGCATTTTTGGACGTTTTCATATTTTAGGTCACGTTTTGAGAATCTGAAAATATTTTTATCGGAAGAATCAGTTATTTTTACACAAGAATAACTACCTGTACTTCGACGCTGTCGTGCTATCTTGTCGTATGTCGCTTTTTGACGTTTCGAGAAAAACGCGTTTTTATGTTTGACCTTGAATAAACAAAAAAAAAAGCCCGCAATGTAAACAATAACAAACACGTTTTGTTTGGTTGACCATTCTGCGAATTGTCTTTAAGTTTGGTTTAATTTGGTGGCCGAAGGCCCGAGTTGAAAATAACTACGGTTGTCGATCTCGTACTTGTGTCAAACGCGTTCTGACCTGAAATTCCTTTGGTTAATTGTCGCACTTACATCAATTTTAAGGCTGTGTCCAGATAGCAAGACAAGACTTAAACTTCTTTCATATGAAAACTGACAACAATGCACGGATTTTTTTTTCTGTTCAGGATTGAAATCAAATTTTGGGGATCTGTGAAGATCAAAAGGTGAGGCATTTGGTGAGGCACAAAATTGCGTTCTAAACTTAATTTGACTTGTTTATTTGACATATTTGTAATGATTAAAAAAATATATATTTCATGATGTATTCTGTAAAGTAAAGTAATTTTTTTTCCCGTGACCCATGAAGAGTATCAGTACCGCATTCACAAAGCAGATTCAAACATTTTATTCAATTTAATGTTTATACTTGTGTTTATATTAACATGAATATAAAAAAAGACTATGTCATCGGTAACAACTTAACACTAAAAACAGTTTAAATTAGTTTTTAAGTTACTAGTTTTAATTGTTATTGAAACAAACTTCAAAAATATGTTCAGTTTTATACATACATTTTTAGTAGCGCATGAGATAAAAGTTTCATAAAAAAATATTAATGCATCATGGTTTGGTGACAACAAAATTATAAAAAATATGATAATTGAAATTACAAGAATGTCATCAGTTCAATGAAAAAAATCATTGGAAAATGCATTATCCACCCGTTCAGTTGATATGAAAGATTAGGAAAAAACGTCATTTTTAGCGAAAAAACTTTTGTATCCAAAATAAGCATAAGCATAAGCATAAGCATAGGTGCCCACCCGCAGTTGCTACTCCGTTATTGACCAGGACCTCCAGAAGTTACATCCACGAGCCGTGGAAGATGAGTGGGTGCTATCTTTCCTCGCTTCGCAACTTCTCAAAGGCCCCTATCATGCTGATCAATACCGGCGCCGGCCACGACCAGTGGTAGGGTCACGGGGAAGTGGATGGGAATGTTAGTCCGATACTTGAGTGATAGAGACCGCCCAATCGACTGCTTCTCCGACAAAGTATCACATGAGTTTTGAGGGGTTAGTAGATGGGTATGAGGTCAGGATTCACGAGTGGCAGTGATGTGACCATGAGCATTTTGTTTATCGGTTGAAATTTTAAATCTTAGGCAGCCGGCTGCGGAAAGATAAATAATTGATTATTTAAAAAGTTTGTTTTAATCGAACGCGTGCCAACCGAGCGGTAGTGCTATGGGCTGGACTTATCAGTATATTTTTACTGTTTCTACAATTTAGATAACGCGAGCAAATTTGAAATCTCCTCGCAACACACAATACACGACAAAAATGCGAAACAAAAGGCACACAAAAAGAAATCACTTTTCACTCCGAATTTTGTTTACGACCACGCGCTCCCTTTGTCAATTATGCACTGATCAAAAAACTTTTGTATCCAAAATTCATAAAAATTCAACATATTTTTGAATTATTTTATTCAAGCTGACACTTAAAAAATTTAGCATACCCAGATTTAGCTCGCAACCTGTACATTTATTTTTTTTTCATTCAAAAATGAACCAATAGTAATATCGCTAGTTGAAAAATGAGGGCTAATTAGATGACACTGAGAAAAACTGTGGACAATTTTTAAAAGGCCAAATGAACAATATTTTAATATTTTGCTTTTTTAAAATTTTTCTGAAATTGCCTTGAGTCAGGCATATTCAAAACACCTAGAAAGCTAAAAAATATGATTTTTTAACATCCAAAATGGCCTATACTACGGATATTCTCCGTTACTTATTTTTCTGTAAATTCTTTATCGTTACCTACAATTTTGTCGAAGATCACAAAATCGCTTGCAACGTCCTACATTTAATTTAATGCTCAGATTATTTAAGATCCCCAGTATAACATTCTGAAAATCCTAAAATTAACTTTCACAATGGCTGACAAATTTTAAGCTTTGGCATGGTTTACGTTTGTTCCTCTAGATCCTTAGATCATCTCCCATCACCTAATCCAAAGTGCACATTCAGAAGCTAATTAGGCGCGCAATATCGGATGTTTATCATTATTATCGCCTATTAAGCGGCGCACAGCTTCTTCAAGCGTTTTTTCTTATCTCCTATTAAAAGTACACACCGCAGTGTGCCAACAACTTACGTGCAGCGCGTGCTTCGCTCCGGTGTAACTCGCCGAGTTGGGAGCCCCAATCAACCCCGCAGTACTGCTCGTGACCGCCAGGTGGCCTTTGATCGAATTTCGGACGAAAAAGTTGAGCGCAATCCGGGATAGATGAACGACGGCAAAAACGTCCAGCTCGAACAGTTCACGATCGACCTTGACGTTGATCGCATTCCAGGCTGCCCGCTGCGATCGTCCGGCGTTGTTGACCAGGATGTCCAGCGACTTGAAGTGATCTATGACCATGTTGAAGTAGTCATTGTGGTGGTTAATGTCCAGCATATCCATCTGGAGCACGTACACGTCGTTCGGGCCGAGAGCTCCATTGGACTGGGCTATTGTTTTGAGATTGATGCGGGAGGAGTTGGAGATTAGTTCCCATGGTGGGAGGTCGGAGGTGTATCTCGCATTAAGGTACTTACTGATGCAGTCTTGCTTAACCTTGAGCAGCTCCGAAATGTTGCGCGCAGATAAGCACAGTCGAACGCCGTTTTTGGCCAGGGCGAGTGCCAACTCACGACCGATTCCACTGGAGGCCCCCGTAATCCATACTACCTTTCCTTTGAGAGAGGCTGGTTGATCGCCATAAAACGAGAGCAGAAATTAGTTCAAAACTTTCCACGACCATCCGCTACTTTCGACACAAACTTACAAATTGGCTTTCCCAATTTGGACCGAAGGAACAGTTCAATGTCCGAGTCCAGCACGAACCACAGAATAAACTGGACCAGGAAGTACAAAATCGTACAGATGGCCACAAAGTTGAAGAAGAACGCCATGATGATCGCGCGCGGCCGTACACGCCCCAATCTGGCGACAGAATTCCAAGCCCAGCGATTCAGCTGACGCGACAGCGACTCTCAAAATCTGCGACGACAAACGACGACCGACGACAACGTTCCAACTGACCCAAAACGAACGAACGCGAAAGCAGCGACACTATCAATAACAATAAGGTGCTGCGGCTGCTGGTTGATGCGTATTAAAACGTGCACACATGTTTACGACTTAAGCCACAAGTGTGTAGACGAATACCGTAGATAACATGAACAGTTGCGTTAGGGTACCCGAAAAACTGGTTTTGAGACCAAATTTGGCAGAAACTTGACAAAGTTTGACTATACGATCTCGTGAAATCTCTGTGAAACGACGGGGATCATTATTGACATAATTCCATTGATTCGTCAAATACTGTCACAGAGTTGATATTGGTTGGTAAGCAAGGTTTTTTCCTACCAAAAAACAAGCCGTATGCTTAATAATTTCTCGTTGCTTCCTATCCTTAGTGACTTAATTGAAACAAGGCCGTCTATATGCGAATTGTATAAAACATCTTCAAATCTCTAGCAATGTCGGACATCCTAACCTTCCCACACATCAAAGTTAAGCAATACCAACGCACATCCCAAGCGCGTGGCTGTGTGAAGTTTTGATATAATCGCCGTCTCGGCTGTCTACAGCTACAAATGGTGTTACTTTCTTCGGAATTGCATCCGTCGACGCGGTGAAGGGTTCGGCTCAGCCGGGTGAGCTCATACTGAAAAGTTACCTGATCATCGACTCTGACTCACTGTCAGGCTGGTTGAGAGAGAATAAGTCGCAGCTTGGAGAGAGAGTTGTAACAACCTGTTGCTCTTGCATGATGAGTACGGACGGTCACTGTCATGACCATCGTCTGTATTCGTACAGGTTTAATCAGAATGCCGGTCAAGTCGATGGTTTTCTATGTGGTGTAGCAGACAGTCAAAAATCTACTGATAACTACTAGCAAATCGGTAGCTAGAATGACACAACTTTGAATCGTTTAGCGTGATCTCATGAATCAGCATAAGTTGTGTGTGTGGCTAATTCAACTTTAATGAAGATGTATGCTTGTGTTTTTAAAGGGTTGGTTGAGTTCGGTCATTTTTGCTGCTGCGCAACGAGGGATTGGCCACTAGTGCTGGCTTAAAAAATATTAGTGAAGACGGGGGTTGCCCGAAAGTGATGCTATATTTTGTTTTGAAATGAAAGTTTCAATAATACTGAATGCGAAAGATGATTTGTATTGATTTAACATTTTTGCGCTCTTCATGTTCATTATTTATTGTTTTTAAATTTATTTTTAATAATATGGAAATATTGACACATCTCCGAGAAATTCTATCGCAATGTTTTGGTGTACTGGTGCTACCATGTGCGTAAGAGGATTAAATTGTAAATTTAGGAAACAAAAATTCAGGACCAGTTCAATTTTTATTTCAAGCTCAAATATTCCCCCCTCCCCGTTAAAATGTGCAAAAAGTAGTAAAATAAACAAAATGCAAACGAAATTAACGGTGCACATCAACCAGAGCTTTTGCACCAAGATTTTTGTTACAACCATTTTAGTATCTTCAAAACTACGGGAACTTTCGATATAATTTTTGATTCATCCCCTAATGTGCAGTAATTTACAACAAAGTTTGACTATTTTTACATTCAGATTTTTGCAGGATTGGGTCCGTAAGTTTGACAGTTTTGGTATAAGAAGACAACATCTTCCTTGGTTGCTGTGCACCCTTAAACGAAAAATATGTTTTTGTCTATGATTTGATTATCCGAAATTTCGAAACCTTCGGATAATTGAGACTGGACTGTAATTTTTTTTTTCAAAAATTACATGTACAATCAACAGTAAACTATTCAGAATATATGAAAAATCGTCACTTAAAAAAAATCTGCAATTTTAAATATTTGGAATGGGATCAAAAATTGAAAAAAAAATTATTTCTTAGAAAAGCGCACACCTGTATTTTTTCTAAGGGACCATCCATAAACCACGTGGACACTTTTTTGGGAATCTGTAATCCCCCCCTCCCCTCTTTACCGTACCTGTAGTTATCCTAATCCATCAAAAAATAAAATAAAATGTTGATGCATTCTTAAATTTTCAGATTTTATTTAGTAATAAGTCCAGAATCGATATTTCGAAGGCCCTGAAAAAATATACTTAGGATAATCGAATCATTTTTTTTCGCTGCAAAATAGGTGAAATAAACATTTGAATTAAAATGCATCGCATGCTCAATTATGCGACGTTTTATGAGTTATTTGGACCAAAATACTTCTTTTATTATAAAGTTTCGAGAAACCTTGGAAAAACCCTAAATAAACCTAAATAAACCAAACATTTCTTAAGTGGGCATAGAAATTAACCCTCTAACGCCCACATTTCTTTTAAGAAATTATTTAGTTTTCCCTTGAGCATCTTTTGTTCTAGAAAAACTTGACTACTCTTGTTTTATGTTTTTCATGTTTTATTTTTAACATTTTAATTTGCATTTATCTTGTTTAGTTTATGTTTATTTTTGGTAGTATTTGACCTGTTCTACCACCTCCTATTATTACATTTTGCCTATTTAATTTTTTCATGTTTTTACAGTCACTTTTTCTATTTTTTTGGTTGTTTTCCACATTTTTTGCTATAGAATGACACTATTATCATTTATATTGTAAAAAAAATGCGTAGAGGCATAGTCTGTGACACTTAAAATTTACTGCTTACTTCTTTTTAGCTAAAATATAAGAAATATTAGTAAAAATCGCAGCCAAAGTTGGCCCCCAAAAACATGAAATTTTTCAAAACATTGTCAAGGTCACATAAAACAAGTCAAACTTCCAACCAAGGGGTAGGACACAGAGTAACTGAGTGACTCAATTTTACAAAATTACTCAATGTGGCTCAAAGTTACTCAATCTTCCTCATGATTTTGTTTTCACCGAGTTGCGGAATTTGTGAATAAACGTTGACCACGTTGACAGAAGAGCGTGTTTACAAATAGATTAGAAATATTTTCACGCCGCGATGCTGCTAAAGTATAGTCAGTCAACGAAACCGGGAACAAACTACATATTCTGCCCGACGACGACGTCGATTTCGCCTGATACGGATTGTGCCTTGTTGATCGTCGATGCCGGCACCGGTGAATTCGGGGAATCAAGGAAGTTTCGTCCTACATCAAGAAGATCGGCTACAACCCGGCCGCCTTCACTATCGTGCCCATCTCCGGATGGCATGCTGGAACTGTCCACCAAGATGTACTTGTTTCAAGCAGAGGCCATCAAGCGCAAGAGGGTCAGGCTGACGACAAGTGCCCAACGGACCCCACCGACAAACCCTGCATCTGCCCCCGGGAAAGGAAACCAGTGTGAAAAAGCTCGGTATCGCCATCGTCTTCGCCCAGGGCAACCTGACCGCTGAGGTCAAGTCCGTCGAAATGTACGAAGAAGCCCTGCTGGACAACGCCAAAAATGTGTCCGTCAAGGAACTGCGTCGTGTATACGTCGCCGGTGACTCGAAGAACTCACCACCCAGGTCTTCGTGCTGAACCACCCCGGTCAGATCTCCACCCTAGTGCTGGATTGCCACACCGCTCACATTGCTTGCGAGTTCAAGGAGAAGGTCTTTCGTCTTTCCGGCAAGTCGAGATAAGCAGTGACCCGAATCGCTGGCGGATCTGGTCATGCTCTTGCAGCAGGAGGTTTGAGCGGTTCCAAAAGCCAGCAAAGTGCCAGCACACCGAAATCGTAGTCGTCACGAAAATCTCTAAAAGTTGCTGTATCATCCGGTTGCATCCCTTCTAGATCTAGGAGAAGAAAATTGTCGTGGGACTAGAGGGGGACATCTGAAGCAGTCGCTCCGATCTTTTCTTATTTTGACCAGAGACTAAGCGAATGAGGCGTTTTTTATTGTGTGTTTGTATTTACTTATTTATTTTGCTCCAAAATCATACCTAGACCCTTGGCAGAGTGATGACATGAATCTTAGCGGTACCCTTCTGCACCTTGGCCTCGATGGCCTTTTTCTCACCCACGGTGGCGGCGACCTTTTTTGTGGCGTGCTTCTTTGCGGCAGCCTATGTTTCTCCGGCAGCTCCCTTCTTCTTGTGGACAGCAGCTCCAGTGTCACTGGCGGCTTCTTTTTCAGCACCTTGCTGACAATCTCCAGGTTGCGTTTCTTCTCGCCCGGCAGCGCGCTTTTGCTTCCTTCACGCCGATTACGTGGTTCTTTGTTGGTCAGCTTCTCCTGGAACTCTCCGGTCGATGCCTTGGCGACGTTGGCAGCAGTCACCAGCTCTCATCCGGGCGATTTCGTTCATGGCATATCTGTCAATGCGCAAATATCGCTTCGTCCTTGTTGGGTTCCGCATTCTGGGGCACCTCTACCACCCAATCTTTCTCGAAGATCGAAGTAGGTCGCGTGGCGGGTCGGACGCAAATTATACCGGACGGTGCTGGGTGGCGTTAGTCATCAAATTCTGGTCTGAAGAGGATTACTAGAATTTGGCCAACTACGTGGAACTGAAAGTCTGAATTTTTGGATCCGTCAGGATCGCCGCCTGTGGCAGTAATTTGGATGTGTGCTTCCTCCGGCATAGAACGGCTGTTCAAGATCATGTTGTTCAAACCCGGTGAGGAATTTCCTTTTTGCATCTTATTTAATTTCAAGCGTAGAAGGAGTGGCCGTGGCTGAATGGTTACGGTGTTCGCTTTATAAGCGAATGGTCCTGGGTTCGATTCCCATCTGCTCCCAACGAGAAAGTTAAAGAAATATAAATTCGTGAAACTCCTGAACATGAACGAAAAATCAAAGTTGCTCGAGGCGGGGTTCGATTGATAAACAAAAAGGCTAACCACTAGTCCATCGTGGCTTGATGAGCTATGACTGGAATTAGGAATACTGTTACTGCTAACTATATACGCGCTGGGTCTTTGTCCATTTGACAAAGGTTCGGAAGTTCTAAAAAACGTTTGAATCTGATTGATGCAAACGTTCTTCAGGGTGGGGCTTGTCGATAAAGCTGAGGTACCTCGCGCTCGGCTAGCCAGCGTAGAAATAGGTCACCGAAGCTCGGCAGAGCTAACACCTTTCAAATGCCTATGCGAGTTATTTGCATGTATAGAATGTCAAATTCTAAAATACATGGAAACAACTCAATTTGTAAGAAGCGGCCGCGTGGTCCCGTTTGATTGGTTGCACACACACACACACACACACCTCTACCACCCAATCTTTCTCCTTTTCGGCCTTGAACCGCTGGGAGCTGTAAATGGGAACCGATTTGTCCAACACCTCGTCGTATCTTCTTGATGCGGGCTCTTTTTCTGCTTTTGCAAAACCTCGTTAAAGATGTCAATTTTGCCACGTTTTGAACGAAAATACTTGGAACCATCGGCACTGACGGCACTCTCTTTGGAAACGGCCTAAGTGTTCTTGGTCTTGGCGGTGGCAATAGCAGCCAATTTTGGCTAAAGCCGCTGTCGGAGCCTTTTTGCCAGCAGCGGCACCGTTTCCGATAGCAGCAGCATTCATCCCTTTTTGGCCGGTTCGGTATTTGGGGCAGTGACCAAGCCTTCTTGCCTCCCTCAACACCTTTCTGACAGCCGGAAAAATTTACGCTCCCGCTGTTTTTGTGTTTTGCAAGTTGTCAGTGTCATCGTTGAAATGTCAATGTCAAAACTTGTTACGTCGTTTGTGAAAATCATGGTGAAGATTGAGAAACTCTGAAAAACCTGCGTGGCTCAATGTTACTCAATTCTATTCAAATTTTCTCAAAATCACTCACTGTCCTACCCCTTGCTTCCAACCCTAAAAATTTGATGAGTTCTTCTTTCCAATGCTTTTAAAACATCAACAATTGGTTGAAAAATAGAGGGTTAAACAATTTTGCGTTTATTGTTGAATACGATTTAAAAAACCCTAAAATGCGTTATTTCATATACCGTAAACCTGGGTGACTTTAATAGGATTTCAATTTGTTTTTAGAATATTTTCCAACAGGAAAGAATTTTTTCAAGATTATTATTTTTAAAACATGTACTGGGGTACGCCATACCAAGTCCATGCACTATTTTGGAAAAAAAATTTCAATAGTGTTTAGAAAAATAGTTACGTTAAAAATTCTTTGTTTAAATTCCGGGGTGACTTTGATAGTCATAGTTTTTCTTGTTAAAATCATATTTAAGATGTTCAAACTTTATTTGTACGTTAAATGTACCATCACTAAAGTAGATATAGTTTTAAAGAAAAAAAAATCAATTTTTAATATTATTTAAGGGGTTACATACACGTAGAAAATCACATAATTTCATATTACAGAAAAGTTTTTGAAACCAATAAAAATATGATATGACTTGATGAACGATTATAGACGATTTTAACCTTAACATTTTGCCGTGCTCAAAGCGGACTGTCAATCTTTCAAAGCGTTTTTCTCGAAACAAAAAGTTGATTAACGGGTGCCACAATATCTCGGGATGGGATGGACCAAATTGGCTGAAATTTGGAGTGAAGACTCTCAAGACATATTCCGTGTGCATGACGAAGCCCGATTGAAAATTTTTGCTTTTTAAAAAAATACAAAAATCAAAAACTGACGATTTTTTATATGAAAAGCACAAAAATAAAAATATTTATATATTTTTTTTTTAAATAAGTTTTTTTGAAAATCGGCCCTCGTCATGCACACAGGACTGGATTAACGAGGCTTCACCAAAACTTTGAGCCGATTTGGACCAAGCAATGTTGAGATATCGTGGCACCCGTTTTTTGAAACTACCAACTTCAAATAGCTATATCTCGGCAATGATACAACCAAATGTCTTCAAATTTGTTTTAATAATAGATGAAAATGTATATTTTAGTTCCCTGAAAACAGATTTAAAATGAAGTGTGTGCTTACACCAACCTCTTACTTTTTTATCGATTTACATGTATGTAACCCCTTAACTAAGTTTATAAACTTTTTAACAAAATACATTTAAATTTTAGGTAATATTGTCAAAAAGTGGAATTTTCTCTGAAATTTCTTAAAGCTAGTTTTGTTTATAAAACTATCGATTTAAATTGCATTTCATACTTAGTTCGAAGCACAAGTTTTCACATTTTACATGAAATTTGTTCAACTGAAATTGCCTATACATTTGGAGATTTTTTTAATTGTGTTTCAATAACACATAATTCTCATATTATTATTATTCACCAACTTTTTTAACCTTCTCCTAGTGGAAAATTGTCAAAAGAATCCGAAAATGCATTCCGTTTTCCGATTTAAAATCATGTTCATTGAGAAAATCATGATACTTTGTGAGGTTTTGAATAATGACTTTCATCAACATTTTCTTACCTATAGTTAACTAACTTTTAAAACTTTTGAAAATTTTATGAAAAGTCCATGTCTGATGAGTCTTATATTCAAGTTTTGGACTAACATTCCTTCCTTTTGTTGAATTGCAGGCTTCTTGGGAGGGCGCCGGTATTGACTAAAACAAATAGAGATCTTCAGCGAACTAGTGAACGATAATTGGCTAGAGCGAGTTGTGGCGCTATATCCACGGCAAATAGTGTCCTGGGCATTCGTGGAAATACAATGTCCCATCCCATAGGGTCCCGGAGTACCAAACCTTCTTAGCATGGTGCTCCCAACGAATACAACCAAATCTCGGAGCGTATGGTGGTGTGTCCCCACGCTTCTTTCTCCCCTGTCGATTCAGAATTGTGTTGTTGTTCGAACACTCAGTGCTCAAACTCAACCCAATTACGAGTCATCTCTGCGATACGGATTTACGCAGTAGGCCTGGCCGCTTTAACGCTTGTGATGTTTCAATGCATTCCGATGCAATGGCGCACTACAAATGTTAATAAATGACAAGAAGAGTGCTAGGCGTCATCTAACCTAAGGCACTCTCCAGGGTCCCTTCGAAAGATTGGCTGCGCTAGGGTCTGATTAGATTAGATTAGATTAGATTAGAACCAGTGAACGATAATTGGCTGATCATTTTTGATTCATGGTCATTTTTGTATTTAGCATGTTTGGACTCGTTTATTATTTTAATACACTCATCCCTCATATTCGGAACAGTTTACGGATCGGCCAATGTTCAGCAAATCATAACAAATCGATAATAGAACATAATGATTAGCTTTTACCTTCATTTGAAAGCTATCCTTGCGATCTTTCGAAAGCTGTATCGAACAACTGCAAATTTTAACTTTTCTATCAAGTTTTTGAAGAAAAACATTGACCCATGAAAACCACAAATTCGGAACACTTTTTTCTTACGGATGTAAACAAACTTTGATTCTCTCTTGGAGTACATATTTTTTACAAAATAATGACTTCACTCACTGAAATCAATGAAACTCAAGCTTAGTGATGTTTTATGAATGGTCTGATAACTTTTTTGTGAAAATATCAGTTTAATCCAGGTGTTCCATAATTGTGGGAGGCACAATAACATCCCACAATTATGGAACGGGCAATTTGGAGGCAGTGTTTTGGCTCTGAATAAAATAGTCTCGAAATGCAGTTTTTTGTCCAAAATTAACTACTTTTACTAGTGAAATAGCAAAAGAATGTCCAAATAAAGGTCCTAAAAATAGCAGGGGCGACAGAAAAAATGCATTTGGCATGCTATTGACAAATTATCACAAAAGTGTTCCGAATTTGTGGGTGTTCCGAATATGTGGGAAGACTGTACCGTCTTCTGAGGGGAATTGGGACAGCTGTTTTAGCCTTGCTACTGCATAATGTTTGAACATGTTTGAATGGTTTGCCGATCCGCCCCAGTTGACGGTACACAGAAGATCAAAAACAACGTTCTAAAAACTGTCCCTATTCAGACTGTAGTCCTGATTCGCCCTAGTCGACAGTATTGGTGAAATTTCGATGAATAGTATCGAAGAAAACATTGAAAATACAACTCAAGAGAAGTCAAGTTTTCAGGAAAACAAATTTTTCACAAAATGACCTCCTGAACACGACCAAATTTATTTATTTTTTTGAAAGAAAGGGTTTAATTTAAAATGGGATGTCAATTTCATTAAATAAAATACATTAATATGACATATCTATGATTTATGGTAACTTTTAGTAAAAGCGAAACATGTTTGTTAGAATATAGCTTAAACTTTAACTGTTGATTGCTCTCATTTGGATCCAAGGGGACGACCATTTCGTAGATTATCGATGTTAGAAATTCCAAGTGTTTTGATAAGCCTAGGGGAATTGAAAATATCAAATGAGCATTTTTGTGCATTAAATAAAGAACCAAACCTACTCACAATCTCTTAACATTAGGGTAGTAACAGCCAATGTAGAAGATAAAGTTCATCGGTTTCGTGCCAGCCCAGCTGAGTGGCGTTTTGTTGGCCAATGCAATTGCATACAATTCGGCGCATCGCTCGCTGGTCAGTCGTTTATCGTCCGCGTTGACCGGTTTGTTGTATTTCTGAAAGTGTTAAATTGCGTTGTTTTAAACAAATATTAAGCTTAGTAATAATATGGTTAAGTTACCTCACCGGGCGTGTTTGTGAAACATTCTTGCAAGAAGTTTGTTGCAGTTGGACCCGGACAAAAGATTGTGACGTCAATGTTGAAGCACTCGTTCTGGAGTGTTTCAAAGTAACCCTGTGAATAAATTTTGTTACTTGAATCATCAATATGTTTTTTTGGATGCCTAATTTGTTGGTTAGTTCGTTTAAAACATCCCAACAACCTTTCGATGAAATCCTAGAACTCTCGATTATTTTGATGTGGAATTGTTGAACAAGTTTTGACTGTCTCTAGAACTTTAACTAGCACAAGGCCAATCATAATATGGAAACTTGTTTTCGCATGAAAAGAAAACCCTGAATCAACATCCTGATTAGGGTAACTGACAAGAAGCCATCCTGGATCATAATAAAATCCAAAATTGCAATTATCACTGTAATACCTGTTCGGCCCATCGATATTTCGAAAACAACTCGTAGGCAAATTTGAATAAATCCGGCGTTTGTTTTGGCGCCAAACAGGTTTTTCTGTCGTTCTAAGTCCGAGCGCGCCAGCCATCGATCTTTACTTACGTGCAGGGCGTGCTTGGCCGCGGTGTAGGTGGCCGAGTTCGGGAACCCGACGAGCCCCGTAACGCTGCTCGTGACAGCGATGTGGCCTTGGATGTTTTTCTTGAGGAAAAAGTTCAACGCAATTCGCGACAGGTTCACCACGGCAAACACGTCCAGCTCGAACAGCTCCCGGTCCACCTTAAGCTGGATCGTGTTCCACTCGGCACGTTGAGACCGACCAGCGTTGTTCACCAGGATATCAAGGGTTTTGAAGTAATCGATGACCTTATCAAAGCACTTTTTATGGTTGTCAATTTCCAACATATCCATGGGCAGAACTAAAACGTCGTTGGCATGCAGGTATCCCCGGGAAGCCTCAACGCACTCCTGCTTGACCTTGAACAGCTCGGATTGCTTCCGCGAGGACAGACACAGACGAACTCCATGCTTGGCCAGTACGATTGCCAAGTCCCGTCCGATGCCGCTGGACGCTCCGGTAATCCAGACGACCTTGCCCCGCAGAGTATCTTCGAATTGAGAACACAACCAATTAGCCGTCGTTGAACCGCCGCAAACCCTCCAAAAATAACTCACCGATAGGCTTGCCAAGCTTTGATAACAAGTACAGCTCCAAATCGGAGTCCAAGTAGTAAAACACTAAAAATTGTATTATGTAATACACAATGACACAGAACCCAACTAACGAGAACAGAAACATGATTGCAGCCCAGAGAGTGCTAAATGCAAATTAGAGTAGAACAAGAACTTGGAAGCACCCTCGACGGCGTTCTTTTGCCAACTGAAGAACGTTTAGCGCCATATCAGCATCTGATGGACAGTCGGGCTAATCTGCAGCAAATAAACAGCCGAAGCCGGTTTTGATTTCAAAACGAGCACACACAACACACTGATCACAGTTTGAAAAGGTCGTACGGCGTCGTGAAAGCGGGCTTTGTGTTGTTACTTGTTCTTATGAATTGATTCAAATTCAGAATTTATTTTGATTGACTTTTTTTACAGAATTACTCATCAATTCATGAGTTTACTCTTTCGTTTACTGAAAAAAAAATAGAATTTAGAGCTACCGTTGTTGTTTGAACTTTTCTACTCAACCTCAATCCATTTCAACGAAACATCTTTGCAGTTAACTTTACGCAGTCGATCTGGCCATTAGGAAAGAAGAATGTTGAATGTTAAAACCTTAACTCATTATTTAAATTTTTATTTTTTTTTTATTTTTTTGCCCCCCTTAATCGACTTTGGTCAGAAACGAGGGACATAAACTTCAAAAAATATTTACAACGGCCTTATTTGACATTTAAATAAAAGTAGCTTTCCATAAAAGTTTGCGCTATGGGATAATTTTGATCACGAAACTTAGGTCCATTTTATAGATATCTTCTAACGGTGAGGCGAAACGACCACTTTCATATTTCTGGAATTCTACTAAGACAAGTATTTACGTGATTTGTGGTTTAAAACCGTGAAAGGATATAACTTTGGTGTTTAAGGGACTTTTGTGTAAAATTGAAAGCCCAATTTGATAACGTACTCAACATAAAAAAAACACACATATTTCTTTAAAAAAATTAAAAAAGTCTTAAAATTGATGCTATTTTCTTGCTATTTTCTTTCGAAAAAAGAGTGAAATGTCATTAAAGGGGAAATTTAATGTAGGGGATAGTGGAGAGACTTGATCCCCTTTTTTTAAACGCACATAACTCTGTCAATTTGTCACAAAACTATGAACATTTAACTATGTTTGGCTGATAACGGTATTTAATCAGATGAACTTTTCGAATCATGTATGCCAAGCGTTTGAAAAAAAAATATTTTAAACCGGTATTTTCAAAATGCTAGGAATAACTTGATCCCCCTTTCAACATTTTAAAGAAATCTTAAGCCAAATGTTTCTCATTCATCCAAACTTTTGATTTTCTATAAGTTACAGAAATTTCACATAAAACCTCTATGTTTGTGTTCAAATATAACAAATATAACGTCATGATTTGAAATCCGGACACTAAGTACCATATTATTTTTGTTATAGCTGGCAAAAAATCATGTAATAAGTTGGAAATGTAGAAATATCATTTAGGATTTAGTATAAACAGTCAGTTTTAAGAGAATGCATGCAAAATATGTCTTTTCTAACAATTTTTTATGAGAATTTGAAAATTAAAACTACTTGTTGTGCTTCGAATCCCGGAAACTGTTAAAAACTGATTCGAAATCCGGACACATTTGCTTCGAATTCCGGACACTCGATTTTGCTTATGAATCGCACAAATTTGGACTGAAATGTTAGTGAAAGGTTGTTAGGTCTCAAATAAGCTGGTAACATCAAAACAATCGATAGTTTGTACAAAAAATGGCTAGAATTTAAGAAAATCAAAAACATAAATTTCTGCTTTGCCTTCCCGGTGCTTCGGACGCCTTTGAAATATTTCCGTTGAAATGTTTCACATTTTTGATAAACTTATAACTTATATGTTCTTTATTTAATTGTTTTGGCATTAACGACAGCGTTCAGACAAACTTTAAATGAAAGTTGATGTTAGAATTCATTAAATAACACCGTTTTGACATTCATAATGAGAAATTATATCCAAATAATTGATAAAACAAGTTGAAGTGTCCGGGTTTCGAAGCGTCCGGGAATTCGAATCATGACGTTAACAAGTTTAGTTTGTAAAATATTTAAAAACATAAAATAGTATGTTTTGTAATTCCGCCGTGAAACTACTTACTTTTCCTGTCATTTTTGAACGATGAAAAAGCCTACTTTTCTGTACCAAAAAATAACAGAATCAAACAACAACACTTTTCAAAATAAATGCTGAAATGTTCTACTTTTCAGCACTGGAAGTATTTTTTTTCAACATATTTTTAATTTGAACGATTTACTGACAAAATACATGAACATTTGACTTATAAGTTCAATCAAAGGGCGTTTTATGTAATTTCAAAAACAATTGTATGGAACATTTTTTTGATGAATGTAACGTCATGATTCGAATTCCCGGACGCTTCGAAACCCGGAAACTTCATCTTGTTTTATCAATTATTTGGATATAAGTTCGAATTATGAATGTCAAAACTGTGTTATTTGATTAATTTCAACATCTACTTTCATTTTAAGTTTGTTTGAACGCTGTAGTGAATGCCAAAACAATTAAATACAATAAAATTATAAGTTTACCAAAATTGTGAAACATTTCACTTGAAATATTTCATAGGCGTTCGAAACACCGGGAAGGCAAAGCAGAAATTTATGGTTTCGATTTCCTTAAATTCGAGCAAATTTTTATATAAACTATCGATTGTTTTGATGTTAACAGCTTATTTGAAACCTAAAGAATGCCATTCATTAACATTTCAGTCCAAATTTGTGCGATTCATAAGTAAAATCGAGTGTCCGGAATTCGAAGCAAAAGTGTCCGGATTTCGAATCAGCTTTTATCAGTGTCCGGGATTCGAAGCACAACAAATCATTTTAATTTTAAAATTCTGATGAAAAATTGTTAGAAAAGACATATTTTGCAAGCATTTTCTTGAAACTAACTGTTTATACACTCAACCCCCGGTGGTTGGTCACTTTTTCGTTTGACACTTTTTTAGTTTGTACCCCGTTGGTTGGTCAAAGTCAAACTAAAAAGTGACGAACTGTCACTTTTTACACGGCGCTCACGCACACTATCAAAACAAACGATTGGTAGTGTGTGTGAACTCCGTGTAAAAGGGGTGTCAAACTAAAACGTTACCCCGTTCGTTTGACAACAGTTGGTGTCAAACCATCGGGGTTTGAGTGTACTACATCCTGATTATGTTTCTACATTTCCAACTTATTACATGATTTTTTTGCCAGCTATAACAATAATGAAATGCTACTAAGTGTCCGGATTTCGAATCATGACGTTACGACTCGTGCTGAAAAAATCTTCTTTTTGTAACTTTGTTGCATGAAGTCCTATTTTAGGCCAAAATTGAGCATGTTTACTGGTTATTTTTGTTCACAAAAAAAAAAATGGTTTCAACTGCGGTAAGTCATATACAATTATACTAAAGGAAACCACGTACGAAAAACCAAATTAATTAATTAAGCTTGAGGCTGATTCCAGTGACTGTAAAAATACAGGGATCAAGTGTCCCTAAACGAACTGTTTTAAACAATTGATTGTAACAATAGTATGACGATAAATTTAACGTCAAATGCGTAAGGGTTTTGTAGTTGATAAGTTTATCAAACAATTCACGTATAAGGGACCATCCATAAACCACGTGAACACTTTTTTTGGAAATCTCACCCCCCCCCCCCTTCGTGGACAATTGTCCATACAAAAAAAAACTTTTTTGTATGGAGCGTGGACAATCGCCATACCCCCCCCCCCCCTAAAGTGTCCACGTGGTTTATGGATGGTCCCTAAACATATTTTTGAATAATTTTTAAGTGTTTTCTATACCTATCAAAACAAGGAAAAAAGTTTTCTACAATGAGTTTGAGTCAATTTTGCAAAAAATTCCAGAACAAAGCTATTTTTTACCCACGTACTGAAGAGGTACAGGCTTGGGATCAAGTGTCCCGGGGATCAAGCCTGTCCATCCTTAATCCCCCCTACTTTTCAAATCTTTAATAATCCCGAGAGGTATTTTTTCATTTAAATCAAATTCTTTCGTTTTAAAATTACGTGTTGCTTGTTATTTTGCAGAGTTTTTTTTCAAAGTTTTACAAGAGTTAAGAGTTACCTGATTTTTTGTTTTTATTTTTATTTTGAGAAAGTGTTGATTTTGACCATTTTTAACTGTTTTAAGAAGTTTTAACCCTTAAAACTCAATTGTGTTTGGTAAAGTATTTTTTTCCGGAAAGTTCATCCAATTTTGCATAAGAATTACCCTTTGGATGTTTGTTGTAGAAAGATTAATTGAAATTCTATTGAAAATGTAAATGATATTTTTGCAAAACTTATTCAAGTATCGAAGTCTTCAATCTAATAAAATTTAACATTAATTAAATATAAAATCACTCGAAAAATAAGACCAAGAAGGTTAAAGCTGCCAGAAATAAATAAATTAACAACAACAACTCGAAAAATGAACTTCTTTATTCGACATCGTAGACCCACCTTCACGTATACCTATCGACTCAGAATCAAATTCTGAAATGGCTGTGCGTGTGTATGCCTGTAAGTCCGTGCATCGAAAAATATGCACACGATTATCTCCGGACTGGCTGAACCGATTTGGACCGTTTTGGTCTCATTCTATGCTAAAAAACGGTTTTAGCTAAACTTTGGAAGATTGTTTAAAAGTGCTATGCATGCTATACATTTTCAGAAAGGTATTTAAAACACCTTTCCAATGAGCCTTAAACGTTGAAGTTCTGACAACCTATCAAAAGTTATAACCACTTAAGTGTTATTTATACACTTTTTTGAGGCCGGATCTCTTCATTCCTTTGTGGACCATCATTCAGTGAGGTACTCCTGGATTTTAGCTCCTGAAAAGTGCTTAAAAAGGGCAAAATGCCTCAGGGCAAGAAAAAGAGGCGGTCCTCACCAGCAGGATCGGCAGATTTGAAGAAGCTCAAGAATGCCGAAGCGCTACCTGCAAAGCCAGGCAGTTTGAGCAAGGACGCTCAAAAATTGTCTGGAAACCAGTTCGCTACCCTCCCTGTGGACGTGAGCGAGAAGGAAGAATTTGAACGCCACCCATTTTTGTGAAAACATCGTCATCGGACTCGGTGCGAAAGTGGCTGACCGGGTTTATCAAATCTGGTGCTTTACGAGCTTCCATTCGCTTGTGTGCTGATGGACTCAAAATTCTGCTACCTGGCAGAAAGGATTACAACTACGTTCGGGATTTCCTGAACAACACAAAGATTGAATACTACAGCCATGACGATCCAGGTAAACGTCCCATGAAACAGGTCCTCCGTGGCTTGTACGACATGGATGTGAGTGTGCTGAAAGAAGAGCTCAAATCTCTTAAGCTGAACGTGATCGAAGTCTTCAAGATGACGAGACACAACAAGGACATCAAGTATCGTGATCAACTGTACCTGGTTCATCTCGAGAAAGGATCGACAACGCCGTCTGAGCTGAAAGCAGTTCGGGCAATTTTCAACATCATCGTGACTTGGGAACGTTATCGTCCAGTGCACCGTGACGTGACGCAATGTTCGAACTGTTTGCAGTTTGGGCATGGTGGAAAGAACTGTTTCATCAAGAGTCGTTGTGCAACCTGCGGAGGTGAGCACAAAACTCAAGCTTGCGAAACAATCAACGAGAACATCGAAGCGAAATGCTTCAATTGCGGCGGCGACCATTCGACCAAGAATCGAAGCTGCCCAAAACGAGCTGAGTTTGTAAAAATTCGGCAGCAAGCGACGACGAGGCACCAACCAAATCGTCGCAAAACACCACCAACTTTCACGGACGTGGATTTTCCTGCTTTGGCGTCACCTGGAGCGGGATCTGTTCGAGTGGTTCCAAATCTGCAGCCATTGCCGTTGAATCAACGGCAAAAAGTTGCAGAGAATACAACACCTCCTGGCTTCAGTCAGCAACCAAGGGAAAATCAACCAACATCAACGGGTGAAGGAAGTAGTGACCTGTTTTCACCACAAGAACTTCTGAACATTTTCATCGAGATGACAACAACTCTGCGTGGGTGCAAAACTCGCCAGGAACAAGTAAGAACTCTTGGAGCATTCTTCTTAAAATACAGTTCGTAGTTTACTCGTTCTAGTGATTTTGAATATTTCAATGGATTTTTTTTTGTTTTAGGTTAGGATTAGTTGTTAAAGTGATTTTTTTTTTCTTTTTTTAACCAAATGTATTCAATTCAATGCAATAATGGAAAACAATTTGAAGCAAATAAATAAATGTGATCAGTTATTAATAAAACGAAAAATACAACAAAGATGAAGAGCATTAGGCCATACCACTTATCATGTAAAAGAAATGTAATTATTATAAGAATGTTCAATAAAGACATATTTAATTTCAAAATTTCAGGCCGGATCTCACATATTTTGATGAAGATGTCGTCCGGATCTATCATGCGACCCATCGTTAGATAGGTAATCAAAAGACCTTTCCAACGAGCCCAAAAGATTGAAGATCTGACAACCCTATCAAAAGTTATAATTACTTAAGTGTTGCTTATATACTTTTTTGAGACCAGATTTCATATATTTTGATAAAAATAAATGTTTATTATACACTTTTTTGAGGCTGTGTAGTGTAAACACTTTATGAATGCGAGGAAGGCACCAACTACCTAAAGGTGGATTAAGTTACGTTTATGTTGTTGGATTACAATGGATAACTCAATAGTCCAACAATGTAATTAATTACCAACCTTCAAATTTCATTACCTTTTGAATTGAAAGAAAAACATTTACCATAATTAAATTAAAAAATCAAGATATTTTTTTTAGGAACGCGATAGTGAGGTCAAAACTATGCTTGGTCAAAATTAATCATCAAATTTGCATTTACGCAACACACACTAAAACTATTTTTAAATTAAAAATGACTGAGTCAATCGATTTTTCAATTTTTCTTAAAAATGAATCTTGGATTATCGTATTGAGGTTTTCACAATTTTCACCAAAAAAGTGAAACTTTGGAGTGGTATCAAAAGTATAGTGTGATTCGTTTTGGTTTAAAATCTAGATTTTAACTTGTTTTATGATATCAATAGTTCAACAAAATTTGAACATCTAGAAACTCCATGCATTCGATGTCCGTTAAGGCGCACGCATTATTTCAAAGATTAAGCTAGAAAAATGAAAAAAAAAAAAAATGAAAGCCTGATTATCAGCAGTTATCACCTAGCCTATGTATAGATGCGTGCAATCGTATTTTGTTTTAACTGGTTTGGTTTGCTTTCCATTTCTTTGAGAAAATTAAGAAAAGTCCTCAAATGACGTGATAGTGCAAAGAAATCAAACTAGTTATCTTTTATTTTATTAATTTTATTGACAGTGTTTAACATAAACATTCACGCTTCCACTAATGGTAAAAAAATCCACAAATCTTTGTCACGATCGGCTTAATATTACTTATCGTATCAATTCGTTCCAGTCCAACATCCGTGCAATATAAAGTAGCTCTATAGACAAGTAAGATAGACCTAAGCATTTTACACAATTCTACCAACGGCTTCCATTTTTTTTACAATCGATCGGTTGAAAATCGATGCTGGTGGGGTTCGGGTCGTCGGGCGCATCGATTATTCGGCCTTGTTTTTGCTCTTGAGATCCAAACTGTTGGAATTGATTTCAAACTGCTTGATCTTGTGCCCCTTAATGTAGGCCTGCGCGTAAAAGTTGCCAAACAGCACGATGAACGAGATCATGTAGCCGATCAGGGTGTAGTGCATCCACAGCGGGAACTCACAGCCGGTCACGATTCCGTTGACTCCCAGCACCAGGGCGATCGTGAACTGGATCTGGATTTTGAGGGGGAAGATTAACAAGAATTAGGAGTGGGATTACCGAGGATTCAAAATGGACTTACCAGCTGCAGGATGGTGAGGTACTTCTTCCACCAGAGATACTTGTTCATGTGCGGTCCGACGGCGGACAGTCCGTAGTACGTGTACATCAGCACGTGGATGAACGAGTTGACCATGGCCGGAAGGAAGGCTGGAAGAGGAAAGAAAGAGAGAGAAAACATTCGAGCAACCCTTTCACTTCCAGATATGATGAGATTTATCTGATTGAGGAGGATTAGAATTAGATTAAGCCTATATGTTCTTGTTGCCTTTACGACATATAATTTCAGATACCATATTGATTTGATTAAAATTTGTTGCAAGATTGTGTAATAAAAAGAAGACTAAAAATGTTGGTGATGTCCACTTTAGTTTTCTCATTCACGAATATAGAGAAAATAATGGCAAGGCGTCAACGTGAATCATGTTATAATTTGAATCGTCATATTTCTATGCATTCTACTACATATTATCAATTTCTAGCAATTTTAATATTTGTTTCCGAAAGCTTTCATCAAATAATTAAAAACACATTATATGTCTTTCTAAATATTTTAAAGATGATGGAACTAAATCTATCTGAAATGATTTTGCAACGACTTTTGAACAAATATTATTTCCTTAAGATGGTTGACTTTTGGTGAGAGGGGGATAGACTCAATATTTACCTTGGCTCATGAGAGTTTTAGAAAAATGCCAGAAACATAGTGTAGGGTAGAGTAGTCATCAATGAGACACGGGGAACAATGATCAAATGGCTCTCACAAGTCGTAGTTTCAACCAATCAGGCTCATATTTGGAGGAAAGGTGTGTCTACGGGATACACGTCTGCCATATTAGTGGCTTTGGTTATGGACGCTCCCTTGAAAAGTTATTCATAAATGTTTGATTCTGGGGTGTAAAAGTAAATTATGGACAAAAAATACTTTTTCGCTCGTAGGCTGCCATTTACACCAAAACTAATATTTCTTCAAATTTCTTTCGACGTTCCATAGGGATTGAGTTGGGCTACAATGTCCTTTCATTAGATTTGACCAAAATTAAGAATATACCCAGAATCCAGGGCTGTCTCATTGTTCCCCACTCATGTTAGCCAATGGGTAACAATGAGACACTTTGATTTTTCTTCATTAAACATTTCAAAATCCATGTAAATCTTTCAAAACATGAATTAAAAGTGATTTTTGGCATATTTATAGAGTTTCAATTTCATTTAACCAGACATACAAAGTAATTTGGTATAAATATATGGATTTTACAAAATTTAAATACTTTTTAGTATAACTTTTGTTAATTAAAGTTTCATGTTGGCGAAATTGCTCTAAAATGTTCAAGGCAAGTCAACTGTAATGGAACAATACAAAAACATGATGTTTTACTAGAAAAGTATTGATTTTCGTAGAGTGTCTCATTGTTCCCCAGCTGTCTCATTGTTCCTGCCAAGTGCGTCTACAATGAGACAGTTGAATAACTCTGGCTGTAGATGTCGGTTCGATCTCATATTTTGGTCAATGTTTGAACACACTAAAAGAAATAAAATGCAACAAAAAGCTCATTAAAACATGCTGATGAAAAAATTAGAAAAATCGTTGAAAGTTGAAAACCAAAAGTGTCTCATTGATGACTACCCTACCCTACCTCATATGGCATAATGGTCGATTTACATCTATGATCAGGAACAGCAATATTTGGCTGGTCATTTTTTTTTTTTCAATTTTTACGCGCCTCCCAAAAAAGGTGGAACGGTAACTTCAACTCGCTGGTTCTCTGGCATTACTCAACCAATCGGGACGATTTTTATTTCCAGTGATTTGTTCGATTGTCTAGATGATCTTAAAATTTTGCAGAACTTGATTTGAACAAATCTGTAATTTCTGCGACCGAAAACATCGTTCCACCTTTTTTAAAAAGACTGCCTCCGCGGAATTTTTGGCGAATTTTTTTTACACGCGAAAAAAAAGTTGGAACGATGTTTTTGATCGCATAAATTACAGATTTGTTCAAATTAAGTTCTGCAAAGTTCTAGAATCATCTAGACATCCTAACAAATCACTGGAAAGAAGAATCATCTTGATTTGTTGTGTTATGTCCGAGAACCATTGAGTTGAAGTTACCGTTCCAACTTTTTTTGGGCCTTGGGCGTTGGAATGTTAATCAATTTTTATTTGTTCTTTTGCCTAACCCGGCTCGATTTACATAGATACAGATTTCTCTCTTCATATAATCTCATGTTTTTTTCGTATTTTTCTTATATTTTACATTTAAGATGCTCATGTTTAGTTACAATTATAAAAATATCCTATCTAAATATTTGGTTAGTGGTCTTTTAGCAAATTTATTTTCCTTGAAAGAGCACTCTGCTAGCAAAAACTAAACTTGAAATGTTAATCAAATAAATGAATTGAAAATACAATATCCTGCACAAGAACTGTTTAAATCCAATGAAAAACAAATTGATTTGACAATTTTGTATTTTTTTACTAAAGAAGTCATTCTGCATAATCGATTCGTCAAAAAAAATGTCATGCAAATTTAAAAGCATTGAAATTTTGAGTTTTGAAATGGCGGCCCACATTTGAAGCTCACATGAGCTTCGGGCCAAACGTGGAAAATTGATTATTATAATAATAAAATAACATTAAGTTCTATTAGACTATTGAAGCATCTATCAGTTGAAGTTTTCTATATTTCAGATATTTTTTGGAATTTTCATCATGTTGAAACAGAAAATTAAAATTTATCAACTATTTTTTTTTCAATCAAGCATTTAATCTTGCAATTTATTTGAATCAACAAATTCAAAAAAGCAGAAAAATAATATTCATAAGCTTTTTATTGAGCAATTCCAGCTCAAATCAGGATTTTTTCTGGTACTTTTGTACCCGACCCTCTCCGATTTCAATGAAACTTTGTAGACATGTTATCCTAGGCCTATATAAGCCATTTTTGTGTATATGGAGCCAATTGCACTCGAAAATGACATTTGAGAAGGGCGTAAATTTTTTAGATATTTTTGTATTCTGTAATTTTAAAATGACTGTATCTCGAAGCCGTTGCATCGTACAAAAAAGTGGTCAAAGACAAACTCATAGGAAATTGGACGGGCTTTCTGAAAAAAATACACTGAAAGAAAAATACACGCCACTTCTATGGGATTTTTCAATTTTTATGTTTAAAAGTTAAATTTTAAGGTGAAGTCACGATTTTTTTTCGTTCGAAATTTTTGAAGAAATAGCCTAAAATGTTACAAAAAGACTCATGAAAAATGCAGGATGGTATGTCTTTCCTTAAAAAACTACAAAAATCATTTACTAAACCTGTTTTTTTTTTAAAGTGGTCTAAACGTCAAAATTTTCAAAAACCGATAGTGGGAATCGATTCTCCAAACAATTTTACATAAAAGTCTCCATATTGACCATTGTCCTAAGTCCAATCCTTGCGAAGTTACAGCGGTTTTAAAAATAAAAATGTCGAAAAAACAGCTTTTTTGGTGGTTTTTCACATTTTCTATTTGACTATTTGACTATTTGAAAATATTTTTACCGGAAAGCTCGTCCAATTTCCCATAAGTTTGCTTTTGACAGCGAAACTTACTATTTTGAATCACATTCTCACAACTTGTGAATTTGTTTCAATGAGATAGATTTTTGATCAAAATATTTGTGTCGTATAGTCGGAAATGCGGATAAATCATAAGTTTTATATTATTAGGGATATTTTACATGATCATCTAAAATAGGTTCGCGGGCCACGTTTGGCCCGCGGGCCATATATTGGTCACGCCTGATTTAGTGTCTTCGGCAAAGTTGTAAACTTTGTTAAAGTAAATTAATATGAAACAATGTTCATTAAAACACACAGAGGAACAAAAAGTATTTTTTTTTGTCCAAAAGCCCATCAAGAGCAAATATGGTTTGATAGCGTTGCCTTTCTTTTTGAAAATATTATGATTTTTTAACGTTTTATAAAACATGACCAAATAATATTTTAATATTTTTTTTAATTGGATTAGAAAAGTTCTTTGCATAACTTGTGATAAGAAAATCGTTTTCGAAATAAATCCACTTATACACTGATTTTTGAGATTTTTTTTTACAATTTACCGATTTTTTTCAACAGTGTCCACGGTTGCTCACGTCTGAAAATATTCGTTTTCATATTTGATTTCAAATCAAATTTTAAATAAAAAATATGTGATCTTTCATTTTGAAAATGTTTTTGAAATTTCTAAAACACATCATTTTAAAAAGAGCAAAAAGGCAAAATTGAATTTTTTTTTTCTTGTCGATCAGGGTCAGTCATTCAAAAGGCTGACTGATAAGCAGCCATGAATTTTGTATAATAAAAATTTATCTTTTTTAATGTTCAATTATATTTTTTGATTAATGAAACAAAAGATTGCCTTTTTAGATACGACAGCACCCCAAATATTTCATTGATATTATTTTTTTCTCATAAATTACAACTATTTGATTAAGCTACTTTGTGGGAAAAATCGACATTCGCCAAAATGATAACTTTGCAGATCAAAGTCCAGGCCACGACTGAGTAATAAATTACTAAAAATGATCCATTACGAATAATAACATGGGATAAAAGCGTAATGACCATGCAACAATGTCATTTAAAAAATGCAAACAATTGAATAGTTGGCATTCATTTGACAAAAAGATACAAATCTTTATTAAAACGGTATAGGGTGATCATAATGCTCTGAAATACAATAATTAAATGGAAAATTAAACTCTTCTATTTGTTTTGATCATTGTCAAAGTAAAAAATAATGTAAATTTGGAAGCTGTAATTTTGGAAGGTTGAATATTACCTCTTTTATGATGTAATTTTACCTCAATTTAGACTGAAAAAGTGACATTACACTAGAAAAGTGGTAAAATTACACCTTTTTTCTTACATAAAAGATGTACCCCTTCCCAGATGTAATATTACCATGATTTTTTTGTGTGTGTAGGGACTATTATTTTTTGCGATTTTTTTTGCTGGAATTGGTAGAATTTTGTAAGCTTCTGAAAGGTATCTTTCCCGGTTGGCCATTTGGTGATAATTTTTGTTTTAGAAAAACATTCAAATCTTAATTCAAAATGTATCTATCAAAATATGGGTTTCTTCGTATTGTTTGTAGATATCGTGTTTAATCTTTCATTTTAATTTATTATTTGTGGACCTTGAATTCAGAACCATCATTGCTCCAAGTTTGGATGACACCATCTACGACCTTAAGACATAATGATATTAAAATCATGATTAAGAAGTAAGCTTAAGGCATAATTTGACTTCAGATCATTTTTTTACGATTGATAGTCCTATAAATCCCGTACCAGACTAGTTCCCATCTATTTCCGATTACATTAAGTGTTTAAGATAGGTGTGATTTTTAGGATTAGCTTTCTATCGACCGTGCTACTTACCACCTGTAGTGAAAGGGTTAGTGACGAAAGTGATAGTTTAGTGCATGCGTGTTACCAGATTTGTGTTTGCCATATAATGTTAGGACGAATACCATTATGGTGGTTTTTGGTAAGATAATCAAAAAGATACTCACTACTTCCGCTGGGCACCCACTTGATGCCGATCCACCAGAACGAGAACATGGTACTGTGGTGGTACACGTGCAGGAACGTGAGCTGGTTTTCTTTTTTGCGCAGGATGAAGAAGAACGTGTCCATGAATTCCAGTACCTTGGAGAAGTAGTACCACCAGACAGCTCCAACGATCTGGCCAACAAAAAAAAAAAATGCAGCGATGAAAGCCGAAAAAGAAACGGAAAATCATGTTAAGGAAAGCGAAATTAAAACGAAATCGAAAGTTGGCGGCGGCAGAGGATCCGCGGGCGACCTTTGCTGAGAAAACATCGCAAATTAAGATCCTTATACGAGGAGTTCAGTTTGTAACGACAGCTCGTCGCGGAAGAAGTTGGGGAGATAAATTACAAAATAAAAACTCTGTACAGTTCAGTGGACGAGTGCCCCGTGGTGCAATCGGGCCTGGCGTGGGGAAGTATGTCAACAATAAATTTCGATTGATAAATTATCGTCGGTGGAAGACACCGTGCCGTGGCGGAACGAAACGGTAGTGTAACCCGGGCCCCGGTCAAGTCAAGGAAGTTGCACACAAAAAAGGGACCATAATGAAGTTTTCATAACTTCAGGTCTTACCGCACCATACTTGAAAGGTTCACAGGGCTGTTATCAGTTTGCGGACAGGTGGATGCAATTTTTTCTTGCCGAAGTTGAAATTGATTTGGGCAAAAAAATGTTGCGAAAATCCTGAGTAATTAATTTAATTTAATTCGTCTTAATATAATTACAGCAAAAGCCAAATGCCGACACTCTTTTTTATTAAATTAATTCGTAAAGACGGTTTTTTATATAAAAGTGAAATTCTGTAGACTTGATGTAAATTTCAGCAAATTGAATGATTTTATGTCCAAAAATGTATTATTTTACGCTTAAAACTGGTGAATTTTAAATACTTTACCTTTTACAAACCTATTCACATAAAACCATATAAAATGAGTAAATTTTCAACCTTCCAAAATCAAACTTCAGAAAATTGCACCCCATTTTTTCTTTTCTCACCTAAATATTGCAACAAAAATGATGAAAATTTCAACAGTTCCTGATGTAAAATTAGACATATGTTTAACATGAAATATTTGTGGCTAAAATACTGTGTAATTTTACTACAAGACCAAGTGAAATTTCCATCAGTTTCTGGCGAAAATCTTTCCAAATTGCTAGGGTTAGTGAATTTTCACGATTTCGCGGACAGCGTGAAATTCGTGAAATTTGAAGATTTCCGCGAAATCCCGTGATTTTATCAATTTTTCTCAAACAAATTCTTTAAAATAATAATATAATCAAAATTTCATTCATAAAAATGTTAAATTTTATTAGTTTTCAATTGAAAAATGTGATATGAATCATTTAAAAAATGTTGGCAAAACCAACATTAACATGAAATTGACACAACATTTACTAAGAAGTGAATGCTGCGAAAACTGAAACAATGTTAACAAAAATCAGTAAAGGAAAAAAAATTCACGCATTTTTTTACGATTAAACAAGTGAATTGTGGTATTTTTTAAAGATTACACAGTTTTTTTCTTTAAATTTTATTGATTTTTTTTAGAAATCAATTAAAAGCAAACATTTTTTTTAAGTAACATTCAGTGAAAGAAGTCGTCTTTCCCAAGTCTTTCCCTTTTCCTCCGGTCAATGAGTAAACGGAGGAGCAAAAAAATAGATAGAAAAATTCTAATTCATCAGAGCAAAGAAACATATTGAGAAAATAGATTGCTCTTTATTTGATACTCTAAAAAATATTTCATAAATTTTACTAAGGAAACTAAATTAATTTAGCAATATTTTCATTAATTTTAAAAGATGATCAAAGATTCATGCTTGGTTATTCAACATTAAATTAATATTTATTAGTTAGTTATTTTTTCTATTCAGTTTTTTTTATCTTTAAAGTCACCTTTAATAAAATTTCACCTGTTTAATTTTCACGATAATTAAATATTTGGGAGGATGGCTCGCGTGGAAATTTTAAGAAAATGTTTGTTTTCTGTTCGGATTTTGAATAAAATTTTGAAGATTTCGTTACAGATTAAATTACTTTTACCTATCGATTTTAAATTTAGTTTTTGAAAAGTGCGATGAAAACTCTAAAATATGTTTTAAATTACTAAAAGTTTTTTTTAGTGCCACGTTGAACGTTAAGAATTTTTATGTTTATTGAAAACAATGTATAATTAAGCAAAAAAGTAGTTTCTGTATGTTTAACATGAGATTTTGATAGTTATTTTAACATTTTTCACGTTCCGCGAAATTTCCGTGAAATTTGGTGTTTTAAAATTAAGGTCCCCGTGAAATTTGCCATTTTTAAGCGTGAAAAATCACTAAGCCTACAAATTGCTAATTAGGTTTTCCTAAAGAAAAAAAGGAAGCTATTTGTTGATAGAAATATCTTAGTTTATCCTGCACCTCAGTAGAGGATTTTCAAGCTTATTATTTACGTAATTATTTTCAATGCATCAAAAATCGCAAAAAGGTAGATTTGAAAAACTGTAAGCTTTTAGAAAGATTTTCCTTTACAAAAAATCAATCATAATTTTCTTTATATTTTTCATAGAATTTTGAATAAAATTATTTTAAGAAGCCTCGATAGAGTTCATAAAAGAAACAGAATGTTTTGCTAGATTTATAAAGAAAATATATTTTAAGATAAATTGTACAATTTCAAAACATACCCTCATCTCAGGCCCACTAAAGCTCTGCTGGCACGGCTCACAGATGTAGCTGTAGCCGAGCTGCGTGGAACCGACAAACAGCTGGACGCAAATGTACAAATTCAGCAGGGCCATCGCCAGGTTGTACGGTATTAGCACCGAGCTGAGGTCGAACGGTTTTCGGCTGGAAGTTAATTAAAAATTTAGTTGATTTCAGCAAATCATATTTTAAAGTAATTTCAACTTACTCTCGCATAAGTTTTGGTCCCACCCAGACGACGAGCAGGTAAGCGAGAACACACAGAAGCGTCGGAACGGGGGAATCGACCAGGGGCCATCCTTTCGTCCGGGGGTCGGCCAGTGTCAGCGTCCATTCGTAGTAGCCAAACACGTCGTAGAACGGTATGCTATCGTTTTGATTTGATGCCATCGTTGAGTGCTAAGAATGGGCCAGTCTGAAACAACATAATTAATAAATAATTCGAGTGAATTAACAACATGACAAAGTGAGCTATAAAGCAGAATGACTTCTACAATTTTTTTCATTTAGTAGGTATTATTACATATTTGCTGACCATAACCTTGACCAATTCTTTACAAATGTTCATTCTTATCGTGGCAACGACAGCTAATTTTTACGACCGGAAACTCTTTGTTTGGTGAATAAATCATAAAATGTGGTGTTGTCTATTTGCTTTCTAACACTGTATCTTAGACAAATTTGATCATAAACAAACTTCTTTCAGATTTGCAAGGTTCCGACAAACCAAGCCTGTGTAAAATTAATTGACATTTTGACTGAAAGTAAAATTTTCTAGTTCAGTCGACTTTATTGCTTGCCAAAAAACCAGTAACTATGAGCGAAACTGGGTTAATTAATCTCATGCGGTTCTGAGTCAACTTAAAAAAGGCGTTAAATAAGACACAATATCGACAATCGCCCAAGGTTAGTGGCGGATCAATCTGGCAGCGTGGCTTGGCGTGGTCCATAGCCGCACCGTTAATTCGTTACGTTTTTGATTTATATTTGACTAGAGAGTTGAAGCGTGTAACTCACGACCGCCTAAGTTGAGTAGAGAGAAAGAGAAGATATCAAAATACACACACCTCTTTTATTGTTGCATATCTATCGATTGCTAGATCGTTCCAAATATTTCGCAATTAAAATTGCGGCAGGTTTTTTTATAATGCGAATATGGAATGAATGGAATTTCTGGCATGCCACTTTAATGTAAATAATATTTTTGATTTCGTATACTGATTTTTATGTAATACAGACCTGTATGAGGCAACTGACAAGGGTTTCCAGAAGCGTTTATTACTTGCCAGTCTGCCAATTAATTACTCAAATTACTAGTCCAAATTAATTAATTACATTAATTACTTTGTTACTTTTCACTATGATGAAAAAATATATAATTTAATATTAAATAGATTTAAGTATTTATTTCTACAGTTCTAATCTTGAATATTTATTAATAGCTCATTCGATAGCTCTTCAAAAAAAAAAAATTAATGAAATAAAATAAAAACACTCAATATCAAGCAAAGTACAAACAGTTATTTTTTGTTCAAAGTCTTAAATTATGCTTTTTTATTTATTTTATTTTTTGTGCCAATCTAGATATTGTAATTTTTTGTATAATTTTTATTGAAAATAGCTTCATGTTCACACATTGAAAATTTTCTCCTACTAGAGGGTGCTGAAACTTGGCAAGTCGAATGCCATTAAAATATTGTTGTTTAGAGTTGTTTGAAAAAAGGCCCCCAGATTTTCGAGCCAAACATAAACTTTGAAAAATATTTGCAGTGGCTCTTTATGAAAACTGTGAAATTCTTCAAAATAACGTTATGTTTTAAAATGTTTTTCGAACATCGGTTTGACATTATTTCGTTTGTTTTTTTTTTTCTCAAGTATATAAAAAAATCCGTTACCAAAAATACGGATAATGTGTAATTTGTCATTTACATTGATTTTTAACAATGAAACATTTGTCTCAAAAATATTTGGAAATGTTTCAAGAAAATAGTTCAGCTCTTAAAAAAGAGATATTACAGAACTGTCAACTGCTGTAGTTAGCTGAAAAATATATTTAAAAAAACTTATTTTAAATTGATTTTTAAATGGCTTTCACTTGAAAACTTTGCTTTTATCAATGATAATTAAGTAAATTTTGGTTTTAAATATTTGATCCACATAAACTTCAAATAATTTTGACTGTCTATTAGAAGGAAAAACATAGAAAAAACATAGAAAAAATAACCAACTCTAATGTTGCTCTTGCAAAAAAAAAATCATATTTTTCGACTTTTTGAACATTGGGCATTTTGAGCCCAATGAACATATAAAAGACAATAGCTTTTAGGTCCTTTAAAAAAAACTCTGGATTTTTACAATTAGTTAATAAAAATAAATAGATTTTGTTCTCATGAAACATTTTTCACTTATCATGGCGTTGCCTTTTGTTGTTAATCAGCTTCGCTAAACAACATGTTGAAAATAAATTTAAGGAATGTTTTAGAAGAGAACTATGGTGAATAAGGCCTTCTACATACAGAACCAGTCTTTTTTCAATCTATGTGTGACACACTTCTTTGAAATGAAAAAGAAATACTGTTCTAATAGATTATATCAAAAAATCAAAAAGTTTCGTTGAAGAAGTACAATATAAAAGTGATTACTTAAATTACTCAAAATTACTTTAATTACCAAATAATTACTTTAAATTACTTTAATTACCATGACTTACTAAGTAATTAATAAATTACCTAATTAGCAGCTAAATTAAAATAATTATTAATTACATGCCAATCTGAGGCCTTGCTGGAAACCCTTGGCAACTGATATCTTTTGAAGTTTTTGAAATTTTTCAGAGGGGACAAACAAATTTTGGACCTGAGTGATTAATACAGCCCGGGAGCATGTTGACAGCTCCCATACAAACTGAGCGTACCTCTTTTTGTGGGCCCAGTGGGCCTAAGATGGCGGCCTTTGATATTATCTAGACAAATTTTTGAAAATGGCGAATAGTTTTAATAAAAAATATTTTTGCCTTGTTTCGGTTTAAAACGACAAAATAAGCAGTTTGGAATCATTTTTGTAAAAAACTTGTTTAGAGATACGCCACGTCCAAATATTAGTCTAGAACAGTTGAAAGGAGCGTGCCGCGAAAGCCGTCACGAAAAAAAAGTTTCCCATGAAAATTTTGAGTTGCGTAATTAATGGGCGGATCCGACGAGGCCCACTGGCCATCTGTCGGTGAATACGCGCAACTCACGAAAACTGTCAGCTTAGGGTCCTTTTGTCTTCCTTTTCAGCATTTATTTTGAAAAGTGTTGCTATTCGATTCTGTTATTTTTGGTACAGAATAGTAGGCTATTTCGTCGTTCAAGAATGACAGGAAAAGTGAATTGTTTCACGACGGAATTGCAAAAAATTCTTTTGTGAAATTTTGATGAATTGCGCCGCTTTTGAGTTATGGTTATTGATCCTTTTACTGTAACTTGGATTTTGCCCGCACTTATTTCTCGCACTTTTGACAACAACATTAAAAAAAAAAAACTAGGCAACCAGCATTTGTTTGTTTACATTTCCAGTCGCAGTTTCCACCAAACTGGACGTTTCGCACTTTTAAAATGCGATTGACAGCTGAAAAACGATCGGCAACCGCGGCTCGCTTTGACCTTTTTTGTGAAAATTTTAAATTTTCCAAGACAGTTTGACAAGTCGCAATAGTGCGATCGATAGCAATAATATAGTGCGAAGTCCATGTTAGTGGGAATTGCGCAATATTTCTTGGTTAAATTACTCAACTATATATTTTTTTTTAGTTTTGTCCATCCTTGTCCATTATTGAAAGATATACACTGCCCATGTTTGCATAAATGTCCCATATGCAAAACAGCAAGCTGAAAAAAACACATTTGAAGTTTGTCCCATCCATAAGGCAACGTGTTAAGTTTTCGCGAAAAAACAGGATTTCCTCTTGATTTCTAGAACAAAGTACTGGATGTTATAGGCTCTTTCGAAAGAGCACACAATTTTGTATCAAACTGCATCAATAACTCGAAATCGATGAAAATGCATATGGGACATTTATGCGATCAGGGGCAGTACACATATTTGAAAGCTGAGAAAATTCTCTACAGTGTGCTTTAGCAAGAATGAAATGATCGAAAATGAGTTTTCTTAAGTTCTGCCAAATTGACCTTTAATTTTCAATCAAAGATTTCTTGGAAACCATTGATCTGATTTTCAATGTTCAAGAGTGGAATGTTCTTAACCTTCTGAAAAAAATATTTCGAAATCAATAGGCCAAAGTAATATAATTTAAGCTCTTCAAAACAGGATTTTTTTAATGCTTAATTTTAGAGAACTGCTCATCTTATGAATCAAAAATATTGTAGAATCAAATTTTAAATTTTTAGCCAAAATAATCATTTTACGAAAAAAAATAACTGCTGCCAGATTTGCACCATTCTTAACTCTAGCACAAAATTGCATTTTCACTAATATTGAATTTTGGGCCAAAGAATTTGAAGAACGTATTTTTATCACAAATCAATTGATATTTTGAGACGAAACGGGACATAATTTTCAGCAGTTTTTGGCACAATATTTTCATATTTTTATCGGTTTCATCTAGAACTAGAACAGATACATAGCAACAAAGTTCATTGATTTCCAAATTTTAAGCTTTAAAGTGCTCTTAAAACACTGTCTCCGTTCTGTAGTATCGATTCGCCCTATTTGGCGGTAATGAATTAAGCATTCTATGATATATTTTGCTTAAAAATAGGCTTACATTTGATCTTTTTGTTTGTTTAGTTTGCCCTTAATTTTTTTTTGATTTTTTTTATTTGAATAACTGACAGGCCTTAAAAAAAAATATTTATTTTCACTCGAACTTTTTTCCTCAAACAGGTAACAAGTAATTTTGATAATGCATTTTTTTACCGAAGCACATTTTAATTAAAGTATATTTCAACAAAAAGAAGTACAACATGAAAAATACTAAGAGGAGAAGAGAAAATGATTTTTATGTGAGCTAACAAAAATATCAAAACTTGAATAGTGAATAGGAATAAAAAATAAATAAGAAATAAGAAAAAAACACAGAACAAGAATTAGGTAAAGTAGTTCATCGTACAAAAAATCCACAAATTGTTGAATTTAAAAAAAACAGAAACTTTCAGCGTTTGTTTGTCTATACATGAGATGAACTCATGCCAAATATGAGCCCTCTACGACAAAGGGAAGTGGGGTAAAACGGGCTTTGAAGTTTGAGTTAAAGTTGCTCGCATTTCCGTAAAACTTCTTCAATTCCAACTCTCTTAGATGCATTCAAAAGGTCTTTTGAAACACTTCAAAATGTGCCATAGACATCCAGGATTGGTTTGGTTTTTTTTCTCATAGCTTTTGCAAATAACTGTTAAAAATGGATTTTTAAAACCTTAATATCTTTTTCCAAAAGCCTCCAACACTCATACTTCCATAGGTCAAAAGAAAGGTAAATTCATGGACTATAAGCCTACGGAAATAACTTTTTGGCCAATCGCAGTTTTTCTTATAGTTTTTTGATTTTTCTATAACAAACATTTTACAACGGTAATTTTTGCCCTGTAGGCCGTCATAGCGGCACTTTTCGGTCTCAATTTTGTCATATTCGGAATCCTCGGAAAATTTCACGTAAGTTAGAAGTATTGGAGTTGTAAATTTGATTAGAAAAAATGCCATTTAAAATGATTTAAAATATTTTTTAACATTTTGTCGGATTAGGGGTAAAACAGATATTCGCCTACTTGATACAGCATTTGACGTATTGATCACATTGAAAACTAAATCATTTTTTTCCAAAAATGATTAATTTAATTATTTTTTAAATCAAATTTACAACTCCAATACTTCTAACTTACGTAAAATTTTCCGAGGATTCCGAATATGACAAAATTGAGACCAAAAAGTGACGGCCTACAGGGCAAAAACCAACGTTGTAAAATGTTTGTTATAGAAAAATCGAAAAACTATGAGAAAAACTGCGATTGGCCAAAAAGTTATTTCCGTAGGCTTACAGTCCATGAAATTACCTTTCTTTTGACCTATGGAAGTATAAGTGTTGAAGGCTGTTGGAAAAAGATATTAAGGTTTTAAAAAATCAATTTTTAACAGTTATTTGCAAAAGCTATGAGAAAAATCAAACCAATCCTTGATGTCTATGGCACATTTTGAAGTGCTTTAAAAGACCTTTCGAATGCATCTAAGAGTGTTGGAATTGAAGAAGTTTTACGGAAATGCGAGCAACTTTAAGATTTTTAATATTTTTTCGACCTCAAACTTCAAAGCCCGTTTTACCCCACTATCCCTTTGTCGTAGAGGGCTCATATTAGGCATGAGTTCATCTCATGCATAGATAAACAAACGCTGAAAGTTTCATCCAAATCGGAGCACCTCGATACGACCTCTAGAACAAACCGAGCAATATTTACAAATACTGCCTCTTAAGGCTCTACAAAAAAAGTGGAGTCCATCTTGACGAAGACCTTTCTAGATATCCTTCCGGGTTGAATGCTGATACTAATCACAAAGATTTTGCTGAGATAGCAGTTTTGCTGTTGTTCACTTAAATGTTTTTTCCATTTAAATAAAAAGATAGAATATTAAAAATATCTGTATATATAATGTTTTATTTATTTTCGCAATGAAAAAAATCTTTTTAACCTTGTTTTTAAAATTTAGGTCTTTTGGACAAAAATCTGTTTTAGACACAGTCTGCAGATCAAAAGAACAACTCAATTACCCCACCGTTGTGCTCCAGTTAAAGAGATTATTTTAAAAACAATAATATTCAATGTAACTTCTAGCAACTCACCCTCGTTGGTCTCGTAGAGTTTTTTTTTTTCGATGATTGCTTCTTTGAATTTAAAATCAAAATTCCTCACGATTCACAGGTTCAAACTAAAAGTACTGTCCACCGCTAGTTTTCAAGTTTACCACATGTTACAAAACTGTCCACTTTCAGCACACTTTCATGAAAGAACAAACAACAATTTCACTTTCTTCCCCCCTCGGGTTGTTTGATTTTCCTCCGGTCTTTGCTGGAACAGGTTAGCAGCTCCTATAGGGTCTGTGAGGGTCGCTCCCTCGGCCAACACCAGGTCAATATTTGTTCTTTCTTTCTCAACGAAGAGTCAACTCAGTGAAGCCACGCCAACCAGAAATGACCAAGTGCTGCACTTTTCAGAAACAAACTGCTGACACTGCCTGGGACTGGTGGTCAACTCTGGCCACAACCGAATCCTCGAAAAAAAAAGTGTGCTCGAAAACCAAGCAAATTCCGCCAACGGGGCAAATACCTGGCCAAGGGCGGACAGCTTCGGACGGAACACACACAGGGACTGGCCTCGCGGGTCTCGCGGAAGTCGCCAAAAAACCGTCGAATGTCGAAAATGTTTTGTTCGAAATTTTTAAACTTTTTTTTTGGGAGTTTAAAATTTTGAAACGTTTTTTCGCGGCGGGAACCTGGGTCGCGTGGCGCGCACTTGAACGGGTGGACGAACAATGATGATCGGAGCTGGTCGCGAACTGAGCAGGTAAAACTGTCGGCGCGGCCTTTTTTTCTCCTTTCCTCACCGACCGTTGCCGTCACCACCTTCGAAGTTCGTCGTTTCACTACATTTTCGCGCGCGCGACTTCTTTGGTGTGACATCACACGTGTGGCACAATGTTACAGGTGCGCGTACACAGGATGAGCTGTTAGGCTCTAGGTTAGGTCTATTTTTTGCTGTAATGTTTCCGTAACCTTGACTTTAGCGAGATATGAGAATCTATAAGAGCTTTTTTAGGATTTTTAAATTCCCTTGATTCGTCTTAAATGTACTGGAAATCTAAACTAATTAAGTGCCATAAATTATCTTTTTAAATATTCCAGAATGTTCGAAATATAATACCATGTACATTTCATTGTTTTTGCTAGCTTCTAAAAGGTGAAAACTAGTTCTTGCCGATCGTTAGCAACACAGTTGAGCAATTAATTCTCTACGAAATCGGCCGAATTTGTGCCTTTTTGCAGTTCTGTTTTTTCTGTTTTTTTTTTGGCTCAAACCTTGTGGGGATCCTTATGACCAAAGACGCCATTTTGAGTCATTGATTCAACCGTACCACTCAAATTAGATCGCTAAACTAAATTGGATAAATAAATAGATTGATAGATAGTATGTTTATTTTTAAGGAATTTTGTGATTGATTTGGTGTCTTCGGCAATGTTGTAAATAATGATGAGGATTATTCAGAAAAAATAGGTACAGTCATCCCACATATTCGGAACGGTTTCCAGATCGGCCAATGTTCAAAAAATCATAGCAAATCGAGAATTGAACCTAATGATTTGCTTTTACCTTCATTTGAAAGCTTTTCTTGCGATCTTTCGAATGCTGTATCGAACATCTGCAAATTTTAACTTTTATATGAAGTTTTTGAAGAATTACTTTGACCCTTGAAATCCACAAATTCGGAACACTTTTTTCTTACGAATGTAAACAAACTTTGGATCTCTCCAGGAGTACCGTCAGTGGGGGTGACTATGGGTCAAAAAACGAAACACCTCTCGAAATTTTTTAATAACAAAAACAATTTAAATAACATCGAAAATCTTTTAACGTAGATTTGTTCTTAGATAGTTTACTAACATTTTCCCAAAATATGGTCGATTTTGATGAACACTACCTTAAATGCCAATTGTTTGAAAATTGACCCAATCTCACCCCTTAGAGGGGTGACATTGGGTCAAATGAAACTAAAATGATGCTGAAATACAAAGATATGGTAAAAACAAGTCATCCAACAGCGTTTCTTGTTCGAGGGAATCGTATTGACACGCTACAATGTTTGAAGTGGAGATTTTCAAACACTTGGGTAGTTTTCGAGCAATTCTAACAAAAATATTAGAAAAATGATTTTTCGAGAGGTCATTTTTGGCCAAAAACGTACCCCAACTTTAGACATCTGCCAAAATAACAGGATATGTTCTAGGAACGAATTTTTTTCAGCGAAGTTATCTTAAGATGTCCCCTACACAACCCTTTTAACAGAATTCAGTTTCATTGAAAAGAATCTGAGAAATGGTAAAATCCGTAAAAAATCACTTTGACCCAATCTCACCCCCAGACCCAATGTCACCCCACTGACGGTACATATTTATTACCAAATAATGACTTCACACACTGAAACCAATGAAACTCAAGCTTAGTGATGTTTTATACATGGTTTGATAACTTTTTTGTGAAAATATCAATTAAATTCAGGTGTTCCACAATTGGGTACAAAAGCCCTATGTAAATTTTTATGTACAACGGTAAAAAACACGATTAAAAACCATTTCTGATCACTTTTTGTCATTTTAATGCAAATTTTTTTTTTGACTAGACAACATTTTTTGATGGATCAACTATGGTCCCCTTGGAACAAGCTGTCAAGTAGGAGCTTTTCTGTCAAGAAGGACCGCGAGGTTAATTTTTCAAAATTGATTTATAAATCCTTTTTAAACTCTTTGTGGTCGTACAAAGGGTCATTGTACTCAGAAAAATAAGCTTTATCGCTGTAAACAATAATATCAGCAATCTAAGCTTCATTTTAGGACCCAATTGTGGGAGGCACAACAACATCCCACAATTATGAAACAGGCCATTTGGAGGCAGTGTTTTGCTGCTCTGGACAAAATAGTCTTGGAATGAAGTTTTTTGTTCAAAAAGTCCTACTTTTACTAGTGAAATAGCAAAATAATGTCCAAATGAAGGTTCTAAAAATAGTAAGGTCGACAAAAAAGCTACTTTTGGCATGCTATTGACAAATTATCATAAAAGTGTTCCGAATTTGTGGGTGTTCCGAATATGTGGGATGACTGTACACGGAAAAAGGCGAAAAAAAACAAATTCCTAAAATCCCTATTTTTGAGTTTTTTGATTTTCTATATGTTTAAGAAACAAAACCTGTAGCTTTTGAGACATAATGAAGTACAGCCAAAAATGTTGCCAACGAATCAACATTTTGGAATAATATCTATTATTTCTAAAATTACTCAAAAAAGAAACACATAACTGGGCAATAACATCTTTGGCACTAATTCTTTATGGCTCAAAAGTTGTAGGTTTTTGTTCACTCAAAAATTCTGCCTCCAAACGGCCTGTTCCATGATTGTGGGATGTAATTGTGCCTCCCACAATTGAGGAACACCTGATTTTAGCTGATATTTTCACCAAAAAAATATAAGGCTATTTTAAAATATAAATTAGTTTGAGTTTCATTGGTTTCAGTGTGAGAATACATTATTTTATAAGACATTTGTTTTCCTGGAGAGAACCAAAGTATGTTTACATCCGTGGATTGTGGATTTCAAGGGTCAATGTTTTCATAAAAAAATGATATAAAACGTAAAAAATACAGTCAGTCGAATTCACAAAGCAAATCATTATGTTGAATAGGGTCCTAAAGCTTCTTGTAGTTTTTTTGTACAACGGTTAAAAACACGATTAAAAACCATTTCTGATAACTTTTTTCATTTCAATGCAAAAAAAATGACAAGTCAACATTTTTTCGAAAGATCAACTATGGTCCCCTTGGAACTAGCTGTCAAGTAGACCATAACTGCAGGAGGGTGCTGTGCCCCATCCCTCGCCTAGACCAAACCAAAATCCATGCTTGCCAGACCAAATCTGTCAGACCAAAGAGTAAAATGTAAACAATATTGGTTTTTGACGTAGGTGTAAACAAATCAAGAAAAGAAAATTTGAATTTTATGCAAAAAAAGGAAAATTTGACAAAGAATTTTATTTTTCAGTTCAATAACTGGTTTTGGGCTGCAAAATTAAATGTACGCCTGAAAATGATAAAATAGTGTGGCGTCCTGTACACCGCCAATTAAATAAGCAGTTAAAAGCCTTATCCGTCCACTTAAATTTTTGATCGCGTTTTCGGTTTACACCTGAGCAATCTTGAAATTATTTACAGTATGTAAAAAAAGTATTTACACCCCTTGGGCACTATGCACATTTTGTGATGAAACATGTAAACAATTTAAAGTTTGACAGAAATCTAGTACTACGTTTTGTTCAGAAACTCATGCCGAACATTGTGCAACGAAAAGCTCATAAAAAGATGATTTCTATAAAAATTTATATAACAAATACTATTACAAAAATCAAAAAAGGTGCAAAAAAAGTTTGTACACCTTTCGAAAAATTAACATAAATAAAGTTATTTGTTGACAAATCACCATAAAACCAGAGAGCGAATTGTGGCGCTATAACCACGGCAAATAGTGTCCAGGGCATTCGTGGAAATACAATGTCCCATCCCAGAGGGTCCCGGAGTACCAAACCTTCTTAGCATGGTGCTCCCAACAAATACAACCACGCTTCTTCCTTCCCTGTCGATTCAGAATTGTGTTGTTGTTCGAACACTCAGTGCTCAAACTTAACCTAATTACGAGTCATCTCTGCGATACGGCTTTACGCAGTAGGCCTGGCCGCTTTAACGCTTGTAATGTTTCAATGCATTTCAATGCAATGGCGCACTACAAATGTTAATAATTGACAAGAAGAGTGCTAGGCGTCATCTAACCTAAGGCACTCTCCAGGATCCCTTCGAAAGATTGGCTGCGCTAGGGTCTGATTAGATTAGATTAGATTAGACAAATCACCATAAAACCAGTCTCCTACTCCAAATAGGCATCATTGACTGATTAAAAAATAATTTGGATTGAATATAAAGTTTACTAACTATTTAGTATAAAAGTGTATATAACTCTGTAAATTCTATACAAAACTTATCTAAACTTCATTTGGCAAACTTTTAATTTAACTAAATGTTAATATATTTCCATAAAATAGCTAAATAAACATTTTGGGGTGGGTATAAAACCGTTTTGGGGGTCTTCGTATCGATAGAATGGGTTATTCGTTGGAATTTCGTTCCAACCCGGAATTACGTCGTTGGAAAATCCGTCGGCATCCGAACCGGTCCACAATTTACAAGTCAACCTATGTGGCATCGGAAAGGGCATTAAATTTCCGATCTTTTGATACCCCAACATCTAGGTTTTTTTTTATAAAACCCAAGTTTTTAAATACCTGAGCAAAAAGTAAGTTTGATCCACGAGAACAAAAATTAAGAAAATCCATACAGTTGTGGCAGGTTGCTCAAACGAAACCATAACAACGTTTTTGCTTAGGTATTTAAAAACGTGGGTTTTATAGAAAACCTGGATGTATGGGTATCAAAAGATCGGAAATTTTATGCCTTTTCTGATGCCACATAGGATGCCACTTGTGAATTGTGGACCGGTTCAGATGCCGACGGATTTTCCAACGACGTAATTCCGGGTTGGAACGAAATTCCAACGAATAACCCATTCTATCGATACATAGACCCCAAAACGGTGTTATACCCACTCCAAAATGTTTATTTAGCAATTCTGTGGTAATATATTGATATTTAGTTAAATTAAAAGTTTGCAAAATTAAGTTTAAATAAGTTTTATATAGAATTTCCAGAGTTTTATAAACTTTTATACTAAGTAGTTAGTAAACTTTATATTCAATCCAAATTATTTTTTAATCATTCAAGGATGCCTATTTGGAGTTGGGAGACTGGTTTTATGTTGATTTGTCAACAAATAACTTTATTTATGTTAATTTTTCGAAAGGTGTACAAACTTTTTTTGCACCTTTTTTGATTTTTGTAATAGTATTTGTTATATAAATTTTTATAGAAATCATCTTTTCATGAGCTTTTCGTTGCACAGTGTTCGTCATGAGTTTCTGAACAAAACGTAGTACTAGGTTTCTGTCAAACTTTAAATTGTTCACATGTTTCATCACAAAATGCGCATAGTGCCCAAGGGGTGTAAATACTTTTTTTTTCATACTGTATGTATGTTAAAATAATTCACTTACTTACTTACTTAAAAAAATAATAAAAATAATTCAATTAATATAAAAAATTCATTACTGTTTGAAAAAATGACTGGAGCGTTTGGTACGGCATGTCATAGTTATTCAACACAATTTAAGTTAAATTTCAAAATGTCATTTTTATGTGGAATACGATCTTCTTGTTGAAAAAGCTTTCTAAATCTGCTGGTACAAGTTCAATTCAATGGTTTGTTGGGACTCAAAATTGTACCGAATTATTTTGTTTCGATAATAAAAATGCACAGAATGGTCAACCAAACAAAGCGTGTATGTTATTGTTTACATTGCGTACTCATGTTTTTGATTATTCAAGGTCAAACATCAAAACGCGTTTTTCTCGAAACGTCAAAAATCGACAATCGACAAGATAGCACGACCGCGTCGAAATGTCTGTTTGACACACTAGGTTCAGCCCTTTTGAAGTGCTAGTCTTGATTTTAAAATGTTCATTGCATTTTTTGTGGAGATATTCGAATATTTCCAGATTGATTCTTTTTGTTTGATTTGACAAATCGGTCCATCGTTCCTGAGATATCGGCATTTGAAGTGCTGTTTGGGTGACATGATCTTGTCGCACGTCACTTTTTGACATTTAGAGAAAAATGCGTTTTAATGTTAGACCTTGAATAAACAAACACTAGAGCAAGCATAGTTAACAATAACAAACTCTATTTCTGGAGTTTTTTTGAAAGGTCCAATAAATCAAATTTCCAGTTTTTGCTTTTGAGTGTTTTGAAACCGCTTTGAGTGTTTTGAAACCGCTTTGGTATTAAAAACACCCAAAAAGCAAAAACTGAAAATTTGATTTATAGGACCCTTTCAAAAAAAAGGTGCAGGTGGTTATGTTACACATGACCAGTATGACAAAGAACTTTGCAAGATGATTGTTGAAATTTTCGATTAGAATGTCCGGTCCAAATTCCCCTCTTATAATAACCGTCCTATCGAACTAAGGGGACGGAAATTGCAAGTGGAGCTGAAATAGAAATCGGGGTGAAATCAATTTACTTTTCTTCACCACTCGAAAGTTACCAAGATGCTGGAATGTTTTTACAAGGCTGTTGCAAGCAATCGGCGGCAGTAAAGGAAATTTGAACAGCAGACATTAAAAACTACCCTTTACAGGGCTCTTAATGATTACAAGATAGTTATTCTAAATTTCCAGAAACAGATTTTCACAGTGGCACAAAAAAATGTGCATCGCAGTAGTCTATTTATTACTTCCTGCCTAATAAGCAATATATTTTAAAAGCTTAATTTCAGATAATGGCCAAATGCTACTTTTTATGTCCAGTATCAAAATCATAAAGTTTGATACCCATATTCCCCAACTCTTACGGTTCGGCAAAGGTCCCCCATCGGAACATCCGCGGGGCCTCCAGCCACTCCGGATTGTGGCCACTACTGCCGAAATGTCAAATTTCATGTCCAGTATCAAAAACCATAAAGTTTGATACCCATATTCCCGCAACTCTTACGGTTCGGCAAATGTCCCCCCATCGGAACATCCGCGGGGTCTCCGGCCACTCCGGATTGTGGCCACTACTGCCAAAATGTCAAATTTCATGTCTGGTATCAAAAACCATAAAGTTTGATACCCATATTGCCCCAACTCTTACGGTCCAGCAAATGTCCCCTTATCGGAACATCCCCGGGGCCTCCGGCCACTCCAGGTGGTGGCCACTACTGCCAAAATGTCAAATTTCATGTCCAGTATCAAAAACCATAAAGTTTGATACCCATATTCCCGCAACTCTTACGGTTCGGCAAATGTCCCCCCATCGGAACATCCGCGGGGTCTCCGGCCACTCCGGATTGTGGCCACTACTGCCAAAATGTCAAATTTCATGTCTGGTATCAAAAACCATAAAGTTTGATACCCATATTGCCCCAACTCTTACGGTCCAGCAAAAGTCCCCTTATCGGAACATCCCCGGGGCCTCCGGCCACTCCAGGTGGTGGCCACTACTGCCAAAATGTCAAATTTCATGTCCAGTATCAAAATCCCTAAAGTTTGATACCCATATTGCCCCAACTCTTACGGTTCCGCAAATGTCCCCTTATCGGAACATCCCCGGGGCCTCCGGCCACTCCGTATTGTGGTCACTACTGCCGGAATGTCAAATTTCATGTCCGGTATCAAAAACCCTAAAGTTTGATACCCATATTGCCCCAACTCATACGGTCCAGCAAATGTCTCCCCATCGGAACATCCGCGGGGCCTCCGGCCACACCGGATTGTGGTCACTACTGCCGAAACGTCAAATTTCATGTCCAGTATCAAAATCCCTAAAGTTTGATACCCATATTGCCCCAACTCTTATGGTTCCGCAAATGTCCCCCCATCGGAACATCCGCGGGGCCTCCGGCCACTCCGGATTGTGGTCACTACTGCCGAAACGTCAAATTTCATGTCCAGTATCAAAATCCCTAAAGTTTGATACCCATATTGCCCTAACTCTTACGGTCCGGCAAATGTCCCCCCATCGGAACATCCGCGGGGCCTCCGGCCACTCCGGATTGTGGCCACTACTGCCAAAATGTCAAATTTCATGTCCGGTATCAAAAACCATAAAGTTTGATACCCATATTGCTCCAACTCTTACGGTCCAGCAAATGTCCCCCCATCGGAACATCCGCGGGGCCTCCGGCCACTCCGTATTGTGGTCACTACTGCCGGAATGTCAAATTTCATGTCCGGTATCAAAAACCATAAAGTTTGATACCCATATTGCCCCAACTCTTACGGTCCAGCAAATGTCCCCCCATCGGAACATCCGCGGGGCCTCCGGCCACTCCGGATTGTGGTCACTACTGTCGAAACGTCAAATTTCATGTCCAGTATCAAAATCCCTAAAGTTTGATACCCATATTGCCCCAACTCTAATGGTTCCGCAAATGTCCCCTTATCGGAACATCCCGGGCCTCCGGCCACTCCAGGTGGTGGCCACTACGGCCAAAATGTCAAATTTCATGTCCAGTATGAAAATCCCTAAAGTTTGATACCCATATTCCCCCAACTCTTACGGTCTGGCAAATGTCCCCCCATCGGAACATCCGCGGGGCCTCCGGCCACTCCGGATTGTGGCCACTACTGCCAAAATGTCAAATTTCATGTCCGGTATCAAAAACCATAAAGTTTGATACCCATATTGCCCCAACTCTTACGGTCCAGCAAATGTCCCCCCATCGGAACATCCGCGGGGCCTCCGGCCACTCCAGGTGGTGGCCACTACTGCCAAAATGTCAAATTTCATGTCCAGTATCAAAATCCCTAAAGTTTGATACCCATATTGCCCCAACTCTTACGGTTCCGCAAATGTCCCCTTATCGGAACATCCCCGGGGCCTCCGGCCACTCCGTATTGTGGTCACTACTGCCGGAATGTCAAATTTCATGTCCGGTATCAAAAACCCTAAAGTTTGATACCCATATTGCCCCAACTCTTACGGTCCAGCAAATGTCCCCCCATCGGAACATCCGCGGGGCCTCCGGCCACTCCGGATTGTGGTCACTACTGCCGAAACGTCAAATTTCATGTCCAGTATCAAAATCCCTAAAGTTTGATACCCATATTGCCCCAACTCTTACGGTTCCGCAAATGTCCCCTTATCGGAACATCCCCGGGGCCTCCGGCCACTCCAGGTGGTGGCCACTACGGCCAAAATGTCAAATTTCATGTCCAGTATCAAAATCCCTAAAGTTTGATACCCATATTGCCCCAACTCTTACGGTCCAGCAAATGTCCCCCCATCGGAACATCCCCGGGGCCTCCGGCCACTCCAGGTGGTGGCCACTACTGCCAAAATGTCAAATTTCATGTCCAGTATCAAAATCCCTAAAGTTTGATACCCATATTGCCCCAACTCTTACGGTTCCGCAAATGTCCCCTTATCGGAACATCCCCGGGGCCTCCGGCCACTCCGTATTGTGGTCACTACTGCCGGAATGTCAAATTTCATGTCCGGTATCAAAAACCCTAAAGTTTGATACCCATATTGCCCCAACTCTTACGGTCCAGCAAATGTCCCCCCATCGGAACATCCGCGGGGCCTCCGGCCACTCCGGATTGTGGTCACTACTGCCGAAACGTCAAATTTCATGTCCAGTATCAAAATCCCTAAAATTTGATACCCATATTGCCCTAACTCTTACGGTCCGGCAAATGTCCCCCCATCGGAACATCCGCGGGGCCTCCGGCCACTCCGGATTGTGGCCACTACTGCCGAAATGTCAAATTTCATGTCCGGTATCAAAAACCATAAAGTTTGATACCCATATTGCCCCAACTCTTACGGTCCAGCAAATGTCCCCCCATCGGAACATCCGCGGGGCCTCCGGCCACTCCGGATTGTGGTCACTACTGCCGAAACGTCAAATTTCATGTCCAGTATCAAAATCCCTAAAGTTTGATACCCATATTGCCCCAACTCTAATGGTTCCGCAAATGTCCCCTTATCGGAACATCCGCGGGGCCTCCGGCCACTCCGGATTGTGGCCACTACGGCCAAAATGTCAAATTTCATGTCCAGTATCAAAATCCCTAAAGTTTGATACCCATATTCCCCCAACTCTTACGGTCTGGCAAATGTCCCCCCATCGGAACATCCGCGGGGCCTCCGGCCACTCCGGATTGTGGCCACTACTGCCAAAATGTCAAATTTCATGTCCGGTATCAAAAACCATAAAGTTTGATACCCATATTGCCCCAACTCTTACGGTCCAGCAAATGTCCCCCCATCGGAACATCCGCGGGGCCTCCGGCCACTCCGGATTGTGGTCACTACTGCCGAAACGTCAAATTTCATGTCCAGTATCAAAATCCCTAAAGTTTGATACCCATATTGCCCCAACTCTAATGGTTCCGCAAATGTCCCCTTATCGGAACATCCCCGGGGCCTCCGGCCACTCCAGGTGGTGGCCACTACGGCCAAAATGTCAAATTTCATGTCCAGTATCAAAATCCCTAAAGTTTGATACCCATATTCCCCCAACTCTTACGGTCTGGCAAATGTCCCCCCATCGGAACATCCGCGGGGCCTCCGGCCACTCCGGATTGTGGCCACTACTGCCAAAATGTCAAATTTCATGTCCAGAATCAAAATCCCTAAAGTTTGATACCCATATTGCCCTAACTCTTACGGTCCGGCAAATGTCCCCCCATCGGAACATCCGCGGGGCCTCCGGCCACTCCGGATTGTGGCCATTACTGCCAAAATGTCAAATTTCATGTCCGGTATCAAAAACCATAAAGTTTGATACCCATATTGCCCCAACTCTTACGGTCCAGCAAATGTCCCCCCATCGGAACATCCGCGGGGCCTCCGGCCACTCCGTATTGTGGTCACTACTGCCGAAACGTCAAATTTCATGTCCAGTATCAAAATCCCTAAAATTTGATACCCATATTGCCCTAACTCTTACGGTCCGGCAAATGTCCCCCCATCGGAACATCCGCGGGGCCTCCGGCCACTCCGGATTGTGGCCACTACTGCCGAAATGTCAAATTTCATGTCCGGTATCAAAAACCATAAAGTTTGATACCCATATTGCCCCAACTCTTACGGTCCAGCAAATGTCCCCCCATCGGAACATCCGCGGCCTCCGGCCACTCCGTATTGTGGTCACTACTGCCGGAATGTCAAATTTCATGTCCGGTATCAAAACCATAAAGTTTGATACCCATATTTCCCCAACTCTTACGGTCCAGCAAATGTCCCCCCATCGGAACATCCGCGGGGCCTCCGGCCACTCCGGATTGTGGTCACTACTGCCGAAACGTCAAATTTCATGTCCAGTATCAAAATCCCTAAAGTTTGATACCCATATTGCCCCAACTCTAATGGTTCCGCAAATGTCCCCTTATCGGAACATCCCCGGGGCCTCCGGCCACTCCAGGTGGTGGCCACTACGGCCAAAATGTCAAATTTCATGTCCAGTATCAAAATCCCTAAAGTTTGATACCCATATTCCCCCAACTCTTACGGTCTGGCAAATGTCCCCCCATCGGAACATCCGCGGGGCCTCCGGCCACTCCGGATTGTGGCCACTACTGCCAAAATGTCAAATTTCATGTCCAGTATCAAAATCCCTAAAGTTTGATACCCATATTGCCCTAACTCTTACGGTCCGGCAAATGTCCCCCCATCGGAACATCCGCGGGGCCTCCGGCCACTCCGGATTGTGGCCACTACTGCCGAAATGTCAAATTTCATGTCCAGTATCAAAAACCATAAAGTTTGATACCCATATTGCCCCAACTCTTACGGTCCAGCAAATGTCCCCCATCGGAACATCCGCGGCCTCCGGCCACTCCGGATTGTGGCCACTACTGCCGAAATGTCAAATTTCATGTCCAGTATCAAAACCATAAAATTTGATACCCATATTCCCCAACTCTTACGGTTCGGCAAATGTCCCCCATCGGAACATCCGCGGGTCTCCGGCCACTCCGGATTGTGGCCACTACTGCCAAAATGTCAAATTTCATGTCCGGTATCAAAACCATAAAGTTTGATACCCATATTGCCCCAACTCTTACGGTCCAGCAAATGTCCCCCATCGGAACATCCGCGGGGCCTCCGGCCACCCGGATTGTGGTCACTACTGCCGAAACGTCAAATTTCATGTCCAGTATCAAAATCCCTAAAGTTTGATACCCATATTGCCCCAACTCTAATGGTTCCGCAAATGTCCCCTTATCGGAACATCCCCGGGGCCTCCGGCCACTCCAGGTGGTGGCCACTACTGCCAAAATGTCAAATTTCATGTCCAGTATCAAAATCCCTAAAGTTTGATACCCATATTGCCCCAACTCTTACGGTTCCGCAAATGTCCCCTTATCGGAACATCCCCGGGGCCTCCGGCCACTCCGTATTGTGGTCACTACTGCCGGAATGTCAAATTTCATGTCCGGTATCAAAAACCCTAAAGTTTGATACCCATATTGCCCCAACTCTTACGGTCCAGCAAATGTCCCCCCATCGGAACATCCGCGGCCTCCGGCCACTCCGGATTGTGGTCACTACTGCCGAAACGTCAAATTTCATGTCCAGTATCAAAATCCCTAAAATTTGATACCCATATTGCCCTAACTCTTACGGTCCGGCAAATGTCCCCCCATCGGAACATCCGCGGGGCCTCCGGCCACTCCGGATTGTGGCCACTACTGCCGAAATGTCAAATTTCATGTCCGGTATCAAAAACCATAAAGTTTGATACCCATATTGCCCCAACTCTTACGGTCCAGCAAATGTCCCCCCATCGGAACATCCGCGGGGCCTCCGGCCACTCCGTATTGTAGTCACTACTGCCGGAATGTCAAATTTCATGTCCGGTATCAAAAACCATAAAGTTTGATACCCATATTGCCCCAACTCTTACGGTCCAGCAAATGTCCCCCCATCGGAACATCCGCGGGGCCTCCGGCCACTCCGGATTGTGGTCACTACTGCCGAAACGTCAAATTTCATGTCCAGTATCAAAATCCCTAAAGTTTGATACCCATATTGCCCCAACTCTAATGGTTCCGCAAATGTCCCCTTATCGGAACATCCCGGGCCTCCGGCCACTCCAGGTGGTGGCCACTACGGCCAAAATGTCAAATTTCATGTCCAGTATCAAAATCCCTAAAGTTTGATACCCATATTCCCCCAACTCTTACGGTCTGGCAAATGTCCCCCCATCGGAACATCCGCGGGGCCTCCGGCCACTCCGGATTGTGGCCACTACTGCCAAAATGTCAAATTTCATGTCCAGTATCAAAATCCCTAAAGTTTGATACCCATATTGCCCTAACTCTTACGGTCCGGCAAATGTCCCCCATCGGAACATCCCGGGGCCTCCGGCCACTCCGGATTGTGGCCACTACTGCCGAAATGTCAAATTTCATGTCCGGTATCAAAAACCATAAAGTTTGATACCCATATTGCCCCAACTCTTACGGTCCAGCAAATGTCCCCCCATCGGAACATCCGCGGGGCCTCCGGCCACTCCGGATTGTGGCCACTACTGCCGAAATGTCAAATTTCATGTCCAGTATCAAAAACCATAAAATTTGATACCCATATTCCCCCAACTCTTACGGTTCGGCAAATGTCCCCCCATCGGAACATCCGCGGGGTCTCCGGCCACTCCGGATTGTGGCCACTACTGCCAAAATGTCAAATTTCATGTCTGGTATCAAAAACCATAAAGTTTGATACCCATATTGCCCCAACTCTTACGGTCCAGCAAATGTCCCCTTATCGGAACATCCCCGGGGCCTCCGGCCACTCCAGGTGGTGGCCACTACTGCCAAAATGTCAAATTTCATGTCCAGTATCAAAAACCATAAAGTTTGATACCCATATTCCCGCAACTCTTACGGTTCGGCAAATGTCCCCCCATCGGAACATCCGCGGGGTCTCCGGCCACTCCGGATTGTGGCCACTACTGCCAAAATGTCAAATTTCATGTCCGGTATCAAAAACCATAAAGTTTGATACCCATATTGCCCCAACTCTTACGGTCCAGCAAATGTCCCCCCATCGGAACATCCGCGGGGCCTCCGGCCACTCCGTATTGTGGTCACTACTGCCGGAATGTCAAATTTCATGTCCGGTATCAAACACCATAAAGTTTGATACCCATATTGCCCCAACTCTTACGGTCCAGCAAATGTCCCCTTATCGGAACATCCGCGGGGCCTCCGGCCACTCCGGATTGTGGTCACTACTGCCGAAACGTCAAATTTCATGTCCGGTATCAAAAACCATAAAGTTTGATACCCATATTGCCCCAACTCTTACGGTCCAGCAAATGTCCCCCCATCGGAACATCCGCGGGGCCTCCGGCCACTCCGTATTGTGGTCACTACTGCCGGAATGTCAAATTTCATGTCCGGTATCAAAACCCTAAAGTTTGATACCCATATTGCCCCAACTCTTACGGTCCAGCAAATGTCCCCCCATCGGAACATCCGCGGGGCCTCCGGCCACTCCGGATTGTGGTCACTACTGCCGAAACGTCAAATTTCATGTCCAGTATCAAAATCCCTAAAGTTTGATACCCATATTGCCCCAACTCTAATGGTTCCGCAAATGTCCCTTATCGGAACATCCCGGGGCCTCCGGCCACTCCAGGTGGTGGCCACTACGGCCAAAATGTCAAATTTCATGTCCAGTATCAAAATCCTAAAGTTTGATACCCATATTCCCCAACTCTTACGGTCTGGCAAATGTCCCCCCATCGGAACATCCGCGGGGCCTCCGGCCACTCCGGATTGTGGCCACTATTGCCAAAATGTCAAATTTCATGTCCAGTATCAAAATCCCTAAAGTTTGATACCCATATTGCCCTAACTCTTACGGTCCGGCAAATGTCCCCCCATCGGAACATCCGCGGGGCCTCCGGCCAATCCGGATTGTGGCCACTACTGCCAAAATGTCAAATTTCATGTCCGGTATCAAAAACCATAAAGTTTGATACCCATATTGCCCCAACTCTTACGGTCCAGCAAATGTCCCCCCATCGGAACATCCGCGGGGCCTCCGGCCACTCCGGATTGTGGTCACTACTGCCGAAACGTCAAATTTCATGTCCAGTATCAAAATCCCTAAAGTTTGATACCCATATTGCCCCAACTCTAATGGTTCCGCAAATGTCCCCTTATCGGAACATCCGCGGGGCCTCCGGCCACTCCGGATTGTGGCCACTACGGCCAAAATGTCTAATTTCATGTCCAGTATCAAAATCCCTAAAGTTTGATACCCATATTCCCCCAACTCTTACGGTCTGGCAAATGTCCCCCCATCGGAACATCCGCGGGGCCTCCGGCCACTCCGGATTGTGGCCACTACTGCCAAAATGTCAAATTTCATGTCCGGTATCAAAAACCATAAAGTTTGATACCCATATTGCCCCAACTCTTACGGTCCAGCAAATGTCCCCCCATCGGAACATCCGCGGGGCCTCCGGCCACTCCGGATTGTGGTCACTACTGCCGAAACGTCAAATTTCATGTCCAGTATCAAAATCCCTAAAGTTTGATACCCATATTGCCCCAACTCTAATGGTTCCGCAAATGTCCCCTTATCGGAACATCCCCGGCCTCCGGCCACTCCAGGTGGTGGCCACTACGGCCAAAATGTCAAATTTCATGTCCAGTATCAAAATCCCTAAAGTTTGATACCCATATTCCCCAACTCTTACGGTCTGGCAAATGTCCCCCATCGGAACATCCGCGGCCTCCGGCCACTCCGGATTGTGGCCACTACTGCCAAAATGTCAAATTTCATGTCCAGAATCAAAATCCCTAAAGTTTGATACCCATATTGCCCTAACTCTTACGGTCCGGCAAATGTCCCCCCATCGGAACATCCGCGGGGCCTCCGGCCACTCCGGATTGTGGCCATTACTGCCAAAATGTCAAATTTCATGTCCGGTATCAAAAACCATAAAGTTTGATACCCATATTGCCCCAACTCTTACGGTCCAGCAAATGTCCCCCCATCGGAACATCCGCGGGGCCTCCGGCCACTCCGGATTGTGGTCACTACTGCCGAAACGTCAAATTTCATGTCCAGTATCAAAATCCCTAAAGTTTGATACCCATATTGCCCTAACTCTTACGGTCCGGCAAATGTCCCCCCATCGGAACATCCGCGGGGCCTCCGGCCACTCCGGATTGTGGCCACTACTGCCAAAATGTCAAATTTCATGTCCGGTATCAAAAACCATAAAGTTTGATACCCATATTGCCCCAACTCTTACGGTCCGGCAAATGTCCCCCCATCGGAACATCCGCGGGGCCTCCGACCACTCCAGGTGGTGGCCAGTTCCAATGATCGACGCCCGCGACTGGCATGTCTTAGCTGGTCCTTGCCTCCAAGCCATCTGCTCCCGGACCTCCAGGCAGTCTGCTACCGGGCCACCAGGCCATCTGCTTCTGATGTGTCCTCGTCGTCGTCCAGCAATAGAATGAATTTTCGGGACCAACCGAGCCGAGTTTTGTTGGCTCGTCGACGATCCGAAAATTATGAGGTGGAGTGGGGGAGATTTTAGATACATCAATCTCACGTCTCTCGATTGACTGATTGGGAAACGTTCGTTCATCCAACAAGCGTGCACCAAAAAGAGGGGAAATTTGCCGAGAGGGGAATTCCTCACGTAACGTTTTCGCTTCGCGAAAATTTTGGATTGACACCACGTATAGAAACCTTAGGACAAAGTTCTTTGTCAAAACTCTAGATTTGATTTTTGACCATTATGTGCATTGTGACGAGGTTTGGTTAAATTTTGTTGCCAGAGTCCATATAGAGAGCTATAATTAAAAATGTTCATAGTAGTCAGGAATGTACGTGTGACCACACAGAAAAAAATATGTAATTTTACACGACATGGAAACAATGTTTCACATGTAAATTGGCTCTATGTAATATTTAAATTTAATGTAAACTGATATATCTCATGTAAAACCCGTTCATGTAAATCTAAATCTAATGTAATGGCCAAATAACATGTAAATGTTTATCTGGTCGACAAATTTGGACGCTACAAAATCATGTAAATATTGAAATCAATGTAAAATTGTCTGATGTAAAAAGATGTCATGTATTTATTTATAATCCAATTATAACAATGAGGCTGACAGCAGTCAAAACAAAACAAATTATTTTGTGGTGTTTGGAGGTGAAACGCGCAGAGATCATGATTATGGATCAAAACGAGGCGTTGTCTATCTTGCTCGTTCCTATTGCAAAGATCAACTAACGTGAGCAGGATTGACTGTTTGTTTACAATTCGTCTTTGGTGAAATTACCTTGTTTTTCTTGAACAAAAAATCATAGTGCTGGTATTAGTTATCACTGATTTCAAAATAATCCGCCTCTAATTAGGCAATAGTCATTATTTTGTAGATCAAGCATCAAAACCCCTCGTCGTCAGCTTTCGCCGTCGAGCCTCGGCGCCGCCGGCTCGGTCGTCGTGGCGGCGGAAGAAACGTCAAGGCAACCAAAACAAAACAAATCAAAGCTGAGCTCTGTTCTGTTTCGCGACATTTTTTTTGCGTTTGTGATCTTTTTAGTGCCTTTTGGTAAGTTTATTGTCTTTTGAAATATTTTTAAAATTTCGTTGAGTTTTTTTTTCTATTGCTTGCAGCATCTTGCGTTGGACTATCACCGCGGACCGTTCCGTCGTCAGCTTGCTGTTCGCGTCGAACCCCGCCGAAACGTGAATGTTTTGGCTCTGTCTGGGATGCCACCTTCCGAAGACTGTCGAATCGTATGAAGATGAAGGGCAAGACTTTCTTCCGCCGGAACTGTGGCTGGAGATTTTCAAGTTGCTGGACGGGACATCGATCCTGCAGGCGCGGATGACCTGCCACCGGTGGAGGGAGATTGTCGATGGGTCGCGCTGGCTGCAGGACCTGTTCTGGGTTATCATTGAAGTGATGCTCTTTGATCGGTGGCACGAGCTAGAGAATCTGCCACCGGCAGCGAATGTAACAATGTAAACGGTTAAGATCTTGGAGGTCGATTCGTGGTGGCCTTGGTTCAGTTCTGGAATGCTAAATCAAGGGTTGAAGTGGCGAAAAGGCGCTTTCGACATTGCTGGGTCTACACTCATTGCTAGATATCGTCTATCCCGGAATATTCTGTCTTTGGTAGAGGTATGTAGCTAGGTCTTTAGGTTCAACGTTCAAAGCTCGATTGTGTGATTATTTGTTTGTTTTCAGACAAAGTCTGGTTGCAGATTGCGGCATTGCTTAATGTGTGTGCCTCTTCCACCAGCGGTGATGCCGAGCTGCTGGACAAAGAAATCCAGGACTTACGGTTCTGTTTTAAGAGCAATTCCGTACTAGCTTGGCTGCCGTCGAGGAGGCGGACTTGCAAGACATGAAGGGCTGAACGTCGATCAGCGTGGTGGAAGGGGTGGACGTACGCAAGGTGTTGTCTGGCGGTTACTACTTACTGACGAGTTGGACGAGGAGGAGGAGGTGAAGGAAAAACGGACGTGGTCAAGCGAAGGTCGAAGGTTCGTTCCAAACCGGGCTCCTCTGAGAGGAAGGCCAAACCCCACGAGGCGGTGCAACTGTCGAGAGACCAGAAAATGATGTATCCGTGCAACTTTTGTGTTTAAAAGTAAGTAAATAGCAATACCTACTGAAAGTTTTCATTCTCCTCCACAGAATCAGCAAACTGGTCAACGTGCAGGTTCACATCAAGACGGACCACGTTGCCGAGCGATCGAAGAGTGCGGTAAGGCGTACGGCACCAAGGGCGCCGTCAACGAACGCGACAACGACGGAAACTGACGCCTCGTGGAAGATTGGTCACGGTCTCAACCATACGTTGGCCGATAGGTTCAAGCAAGAACTGACCCAGTGAGTAATTTTGAAGCAAAACTGTATTAAAAAGTGTTAACATCACCTATGCTTTGGATTAATGGTTGTGAAAATACCGATTTAAAATTGCTCCGTTGAATCTAGTATTCAAGATTTCAATCGAATTCTAGATTCAACGGAGCAAAAAAATTATTTTGAGTTGTGTACATTTACATTAGATTCATTGGAAATTTACACGATTTCAAAAGATTTTCAGTTTGAACATTTACAATAAAAGTCATGTAAATTTCCAATGAATCTAATGTAAATATACATCATTTATCATGATACCTTTTGGTACATGATAAGTAATGTAAATTTACAGGAATATTTTTTTCTGTGCAAACGTCCACTGACTGAATTTCCTTTGGCCAGTTGTCGCACTTGCAGAAAATTTCTGGGTGTGTCAAGATAGCACGATCAGATCTTTCAAATGAAGAGTGGCAACAATGCTTGGAGTTTTTCCAGTTTTTGTTGAATATCTCAGGATTGAAACCGAATTTTGGGGATCTGTGAAGATCAAAAGCCATTGAAAGCTGCACAAAATAGTTTCCTTAACTCAATTTGGCTATAAATCGACGTTCGAAATGATAGCACGGTCACGACCGACTTGTTAAACTTTATTTTCTTTTATATTTGAGGAGCTGTATTTCAGGAACGAAAAGATCAATCTTCAATGTTTCATAGAAGGTATTCTAAGAAATTGTATAAGATTTATGAAAAAAAAAACAGAAACGGAAAATCGATTATTTTTCTCAAAACGAACTTGCAGTGGCTGCAACCACTAAAATTGCATGCAATTTCCACGAAACAAGTATCTGAAAATAAGTTTCGAATTAAACCAATCATTTTGATCATATTCCTTGTAAGGTCATGATAGCAGCGATAATAAGTCAACTCGAGCTTGACCCAATTGAGCCATTCAAGTTAAGTTAGGGTATGCGGCAGTTATGCATCCGGGGCCCCAAAACCTCTGTGTGTGTTGGCCACATCCTACCCAGCCCTTCTTCCTCCTACAATTAAGACACAAAGCTCGTTCATTATCGACGTTTATGATCATCCGGCCAAGTCAAGTTCGCAAACCACAGAGTTAAGACACAGAAGAAAGTGAAATTTCGTGACTTGCAGCAACTTGAAAACAAGCACTTAGCACTCGATCAATTTGTCACGTTTGGGCCCCCAAAAAACCTTTATCTCAGCCAAAACCCCGCCAAATACAAAGGTAACAACGACAGTCGGCCTGATATCGTACAAATGACGCATAAATTACACATTTTATGCTCTGCAAACATGGCCCGACTTCTGCGAAAATATGAATAACGGCATGCCGACGACGACGACGACGAGAAATTACTGACATCTTGCAGAAAAAAACGGAGAAAAAAGAGGTGCCCTAAAGGAGGTCCGAGGCCGGTTGGTCGATTGACCCCTGCGGAATCAACGTGTTGGGCTGCTCGCGCAGACACACGCACCCAGTCCGTGCCGGGAATCGCGCCTCCTTCTGCGTGTGCACCCGCCCATCGCAGGACCTGGCCATCCATACCTCAGGCGCGTTGTCGTCGTCGTCGGTCAGGGTTCATTAAAAGTGAAAATCCCGGCGTCCTTATTATCGAATCTGCACCGCGGGTTGCAACTGGCAGGGTGTCAACACGATTTTTTCAAAATGTATGTACTATTAATTATTTTTGGCATGATTGCTGGATTGACAAACTTTAAAGTTCAATAGTTCGGTGTAACGAAAAACAAAAAAATGAGTTTAATATTTTTCACTAAAACAATCAATCTCGGGTAGTTGGTCACTTTTTCGTTTGACACTTTTTTAGTTTGTACTCCAATGGTTTGACAAATTCAAACTAAAAAGTGACGAACCGCCACTTTTTACACGGCGCTCACGCACACTGTCAAAACAAACGTTTTATAGTGTGTGTGAATTCCGTGTAAAAGGAGTGTCAAACTAAAAAATTACCCCATTCGTTTGACAACAGTTGGTGTCAAACCATTGGGGTTTGAGTGCATCAAAAAAATAATGCACAGTTTAAATTTGAGTTGTCACCATGCCTCCACCATATCCTTGGTTAAAGGTGAACATGAATGACAAAGTCGCTTCTGCCCAATTGTCCCAACGAGGAGGAGAGATGCTCAACTTGACCATATCTGGCGGCCAAACTTGTTCGGAACGGGTTCAACTCGTCAAGTGGCAGTAATTTTTGCCTCTCTTTTTTTGCCTCCAGTTGGCAACACTTCCCCGGCAGGACCTTTAAACTGCAACCCCGGTGCAGTCACATGTGTCATATGTCATGTTCGTCGTTTTTTCTTTCGAAGGACAAAAATGGTTGGACCTCGAACGACCAACGGCACAATTCGTCTTAATGCCCCCGACCTGACATCCTCCAAGCGGGTACAAGTTTAATTCGAGATAAACAACGGAATACTTAGGGCGTGACTCGCTCTGCACTTGGGGTCGTTTCTTTTGTTCGAGATGATTTTGTTGATATTTTTTCACTTTTTTTGACCGTTGACCAATGAAGAACTCGGCAGGGTCGTAAACGCAAAACTTCGACGAACTTGGCTTTATTTTCACTTTTTGGCGAACTTGAAATCCGAAAAATTTCACTTAAAAGAAATTTCCTGAAACTCATACCTGTTGGCAATCTGGTATCTTCTTCGTTTTTGTTGTTGATGCTGATTCCCTTGATCATGGGCAACGAGGACCGAGGGAATCTCGCGCGTCAGGGCTCGTAGTGTAGCATATTTTATGTTCATCTTTAAGTTAAACCTGCTAAATCACGCGGCACTCATTTGTGCGGTTTTGGTCTGAAGTTGGATGCCAAAAAACAGGCAAAAGTGATGACCAGCGTCATAAGATATGGCTTCACGCGTGGTTGTGGTGAGGCGTAATGTGGTCAATATATTAGTACCGTAAAACCGGATAAGTTAATTGTACCCCTACTTTAGGAGTGCAAAGATTAGCGGTGAAGAAAAATCGACTGATGAAAAGGAAAACTTTTGCGGAATCAGACTCTTATTGCCCGCGAACAATTTCGGTCCTGCGTTACAAGGCCAACGGCGATCAACCGAGAATCTGGCGTAATCAGGACTGAAAGGCGATCTCTGTTACGATTTAGATTATAAGCTGTAAATCTCTGTCGGGGAATGAAGAAATGGTTTCGCTTCAACTGTTTCACTTTGAACGGTTAATTCAGTAGTGTCTCGTCGTAAAAGTTGTGTTATTCTGATTCTGCTAAATCATGTTTTTACTTACTTAGTACCTTTTTGTTTCAATATCTCAACGTTTACGTAGTTGTTGTTTTACGTTGTAAATGTATTCATTTTTTGCAGTTATAGTTTTGTTATTTCTTACTCTTTTTATATCGTAACGACAAGGTCGTTGAATAGTTTTCCGTATCTTTATAAGTAATCTCACCGTTAACTACAGTTTGTCGCTCATGTCATAAAACAAAAACAAAAAACAAAAAACAAAAACAAAAAACAAAAACAAAAAACAAAAACAAAAACAAAAACAAAAACAAAAAACAAAAACAAAAACAAAAAACAAAAACAAAAACAAAAAACAAAAACAAAAACAAAAACAAAAACAAAAACAAAAACAAAAACAAAAACAAAAACAAAAACAAAAACAAAACAAAAACAAAAACAAAAAACAAAAACAAAAACAAAAACAAAAAACAAAAACAAAAACAAAAACAAAACAAAAAACAAAAACAAAAAACAAAAAAACAAAAACAAAAACAAAAACAAAAAACAAAAACAAAAAACAAAAACAAAAAACAAAAACAAAAACAAAAAACAAAAAACAAAAACAAAAACAAAAACAAAAACAAAAACAAAAAACAAAAACAAAAACAAAAACAAAAACAAAAACAAAAACAAAAACAAAAACAAAAACAAAAACAAAAAACAAAAACAAAAAACAAAAACAAAAAACAAAAACAAAAAACAAAAAACAAAAACAAAAAACAAAAAACAAAAAAACAAAAAACAAAAACAAAAAACAAAAAACAAAAAACAAAAACAAAAACAAAAACAAAAAAACAAAACAAAAAACAAAAACAAAAAACAAAAACAAAAAACAAAAACAAAAACAAAAAACAAAAAAACAAAAAACAAAAAACAAAAACAAAATCTTGAATCTTGAATCTTGAATCTTGAATCTTGAATCTTGAATCTTGAATCTTGAATCTTGAATCTTGAATCTTGAATCTTGAATCTTGAATCTTGAATCTTGAATCTTGAATCTTGAATCTTGAATCTTGAATCTTGAATCTTGAATCTTGAATCTTGAATCTTGAATCTTGAATCTTGAATCTTGAATCTTGAATCTTGAATCTTGAATCTTGAATCTTGAATCTTGAATCTTGAATCTTGAATCTTGAATCTTGAATCTTGAATCTTGAATCTTGAATCTTGAATCTTGAATCTTGAATCTTGAATCTTGAATCTTGAATCTTGAATCTTGAATCTTGAATCTTGAATCTTGAATCTTGAATCTTGAATCTTGAATCTTGAATCTTGAATCTTGAATCTTGAATCTTGAATCTTGAATCTTGAATCTTGAATCTTGAATCTTGAATCTTGAATCTTGAATCTTGAATCTTGAATCTTGAATCTTGAATCTTGAATCTTGAATCTTGAATCTTGAATCTTGAATCTTGAATCTTGAATCTTGAATCTTGAATCTTGAATCTTGAATCTTGAATCTTGAATCTTGAATCTTGAATCTTGAATCTTGAATCGATCTTGAAACAAGAAACAAGAAACAAGAAACAAGAAACAAGAAACAAGAAACAAGAAACAAGAAACAAGAAACAAGAAACAAGAAACAAGAAACAAGAAACAAGAAACAAGAAACAAGAAACAAGAAACAAGAAACAAGAAACAAGAAACAAGAAACAAGAAACAAGAAACAAGAAACAAGAAACAAGAAACAAGAAACAAGAAACAAGAAACAAGAAACAAGAAACAAGAAACAAGAAACAAGAAACAAGAAACAAGAAACAAGAAACAAGAAACAAGAAACAAGAAACAAGAAACAAGAAACAAGAAACAAGAAACAAGAAACAAGAAACAAGAAACAAGAAACAAGAAACAAGAAACAAGAAACAAGAAACAAGAAACAAGAAACAAGAAACAAGAAACAAGAAACAAGAAACAAGAAACAAGAAACAAGAAACAAGAAACAAGAAACAAGAAACAAGAAACAAGAAACAAGAAACAAGAAACAAGAAACAAGAAACAAGAAACAAGAAACAAGAAACAAGAAACAAGAAACAAGAAACAAGAAACAAGAAACAAGAAACAAGAAACAAGAAACAAGAAACAAGAAACAAGAAACAAGAAACAAGAAACAAGAAACAAGAAACAAGAAACAAGAAACAAGAAACAAGAAACAAGAAACAAGAAACAAGAAACAAGAAACAAGAAACAAGAAACAAGAAACAAGAAACAAGAAACAAGAAACAAGAAACAAGAAACAAGAAACAAGAAACAAGAAACAAGAAACAAGAAACAAGAAACAAGAAACAAGAAACAAGAAACAAGAAACAAGAAACAAGAAACAAGAAACAAGAAACAAGAAACAAGAAACAAGAAACAAGAAACAAGAAACAAGAAACAAGAAACAAGAAACAAGAAACAAGAAACAAGAAACAAGAAACAAGAAACAAGAAACAAGAAACAAGAAACAAGAAACAAGAAACAAGAAACAAGAAACAAGAAACAAGAAACAAGAAACAAGAAACAAGAAACAAGAAACAAGAAACAAGAAACAAGAAACAAGAAACAAGAAACAAGAAACAAGAAACAAGAAACAAGAAACAAGAAACAAGAAACAAGAAACAAGAAACAAGAAACAAGAAACAAGAAACAAGAAACAGTAGAACTCAAATGTGATGTTAAAAGTAAGAAAAAAAAATACGACACAATTTTGTTTCATGATTCATTCATCCGAAGTCCCATACAAATTCTTGGATAGTCAAATTTTGGATTATCGAAACGTCGGATAATCGATGCTTCGCACAATCTTGTGGAGTGAAGATTTTTTTTTTTAAACTAGAGCTACACAAGCTTCCCTAAGTTTGTCCCTCTCCACGCAGTTTGCGTTAAAACCGTGCAAAAACCTCTTCACGGAGCATAAAGCCTTCGGCTTTATTCGCATTGTGAGCATATTATAAATCACTCAATTAAATCCACCCAGATGCATTCAAGCATATAGAAGAACCAACCTTGCACCGAATTCGTTTACGATAGATTTTCAATCTCGCTCGTCTTAGTGAAACGCTGCGTCCACAATGGCGCCCCTTAACCTTCAAAATTCGATATCCAAAACATACCGTGGTCAGTCAAATGATCTAGAAGCAGCGCGAGTTGAATCATAATGGGTTTAAAGTAGAAATCTTGTTTTCTGTGGTTGAAAAAAGTTATTAAGGGTGAGACCTTCAATACGGGGTTGTTTAATTTTGGAAACATATTGGAATCGTTTTTTGGCCGAATTTTCTCGTAGTAGCTACTTGAATTGACCATCATTTGAAATTTCATTAAATATTTGTTCATCTATTACATTTAAATCATATTTAAATCATACCATCAATGGCATGTGTAATAATTGTAAATATATGGTAAATAAACAAGTACAATAGAGATTTCTGTTAATTTGCAAATTTCTCACAAATTGTTGTCGACTAGTTTGTTAAGGTTAACAAAGTTGAATGCAGTTAACAATGAAATTTATGTAACAAACTAGCTTCACAGACAATTTGCACCTATTGATTGATCCTCAGTGCAAAAAAAGTTACATCACCGTTGCTGCTGCTGCAGAATGTGTCTGGATCGAATGGAAAATCAACCCGGCGATCGGGTCATGTGTTTGTTGGGATTGGTTCTATTATTGTTAGTGATGGATGGACCAACATCCGGCAGGGCAGCTAAAATATAAAAACGACCAGGGAAAACAAAACCAAGTTTGTCTTTTGACCGGTTAAGGGCCCTGTTACTTGCACTTTTCATTAGCCAGACACAAATACAGGTGGGGGGAGACCTCCTTCATCATAATGGATTAGCACGGAGAGATGCATAACGGCTGATTCAAATGGTGGCATCGACCATCCGAGTGGTGTCGGATAGGAAAAGTTCAAATATCCAACAACAGCCCAACGTCCAATCCCATGTTTGTGCACACTTTGTCCGAGAGTTTGCAAGTACTTGCGACCCGTGTGTGTGGGTCTGTTTAAGGTTATGTGTATGACAGTTACGTTACTGATTTGAACGCGGCTTGACGAGAGAAATCCCCAGCGGATGCAATAATAAAAAGGTGTTAGAAGGAAAATATTGTTTGATGACATTGTAATGTTGCAAGACCAACGTTAGATGTTGCTCAAGATGGGAACAAAGTTGGAACAAATAACACCTTTTAACGATTATGTTGAACATACATGTTTTACCTTGACCTTACAAAGTATTGCTTGATTAGTGTCTCTTTTTATTTCGCAAATTGGATATTTTATATTTGCTAACAGGGATGGAATAATCGCAAAAAAATCATTTTCGCCTACGAACTTTCTTCACCCGCGAAAGAGAGAGGAGGCAAATCACGCAAAAGAAAATCGCTCCCGAAATTCTCCAAGAAAATCAATCTGCTGATGATTTTTATGTTTTATGCCCATCTACAAAATGTGACAGGTCATTTTGCGACATGTGACGTTACACTTGCAAGTGTAGTAGTGAAAAAGATGTTCCACCGAATAATCAAGGTGATGATTTTTTTAGATTCCTTTTACCGATCTTTCGTGCGCGAGAGAAGAGAGCCATGCTCCCTTCGGATTTTTTTCTTTTGATGAACGTCCAAATACTTTTTTTGATGGTGATTATACCATCGCTGTTTGCTAAGAATACATTTGGATTAAAGTACCTTACTAACAGTTTTTTCAAGATTATCAATTTAGTATTTTTTTATTTTGATGAAACTTTGTCCATGAGAATGTCGAAAAAAGCAATTGAACACCAATAGTTTTTTATGCAAGCCTCCGAATAATTTTGCGGGTTAGCCATACAAAATGAGCATGTCAATAATCGAAAATCTGTATCTATAAAAGGAATTATTGGATCGATTTGGTGTCTTCGGCAAAGTTGTAGGTAAGGATCTGTTATTTTCAGAAACAAACAGATTCACGATTAAATCCTAACGGTTTTTTAAATTTTAGAAATTTTAAGGCTAAAATTTTCGAAATATGTTCAATATTTAACAATTTGAAAATATTGCATGAAATAAAAGCACCTCATTTTTCCCAAAGTGGAGAAGTTTCCTACAAGTTCCTGTTTTTGACTTTGTTGATCGGACTGCTGGTTGCTGAGAGGCTTAGCCTTTTGTAATTTTAAAATTGGATAATTTTTCAGAGTCACCCAATCAGCTAAATTTTTAAATTGACAATATTGTTTCGTTTTTCTTCGCTTAATTTTTTTTTTGTAAAACTATCTTCTCTTTTTAATACAAATTATTTATCTAATCTTTTTTTAAAACTTGAAAGTGTCAAGCCTATTTCATTGGATAGGTCTTTCAAATATCTTTGTAAAAAAACAAGACAGGTTTTCTTACGAAAAAACTCTTTTTGCTATCTTCCGAACTTTAGCCTGTAAAACTCGATCCTGAAAAGTTATTAGCGATTTAAAAAGGTCATTATTGTATGAAAAACTGTTTTTTCACCAACTTTAGGCTCGGGTATCAATGGGTTAATCGCAACCAATTTCGCTCAAAATGTGCATAGATGCTTAAAACAACCCAAAAAACTGTATTCCGCTTGTGGAGTAAGGGTTCATTTTTTCTGGGCACCCTACTCACCACACATGACCTTCGAACGCCTAGAAATGAGCAGAAACTTGCAACAGAGACCACAAAAGACCCGGGGGTCGTTGAAGTGGATTGCTTTTTTTTTTGCTTTTAGGTATAAGAAGTTCATTTTTCGAGTGATTTTAAGCCAGGGGTGACCAGTACGGCCCGCGGGCCAAATGTAGCCCGCGAGGTGATTTTTTGTGGCCCGCGAGCCCATTTTGAATAATTACGTAAAATGGCCCTTTGACCAATCTGTAAAGTTATTATGAATTGATTGGTTCAAGCTTTTTAAAGAACCTTTACAGATGTTTTTAACATTAAAAAAATATATTGCACCATTTTTTAAGGACTAGGCTTCAAACTTATTTTGCTCCAATAAAGCACCTCGGGATTAGAACTCATGACATTTGGTTACGAATCTGAGTGCATAACATCTAATTCAGGCAGACAAAAAATAGATATTTTATTGAAATTGGAGGAAGTATTGTTGAAAATCCTTTGCAACTATAATTAATTAAAGTTGCACTTTACTTTAAAATAAAACAACATAATTTTTGAAAGTTTATGTTATGTGATTTTTGTTTTTTTTTCAATTCTTCGTGAAAATACGATTTTTTCAGCCACAAAATGTTCAACCATCTCTCGACCTTGACCGGACCGTGGTCTTTTTTTATAAATCCTTACAAAAACACTGTGTTTACTGATTAAAGTTTTGGCATGAAATTAACAATTTAAAAAGCTAACGAATAATAATTTTTGCTTTTTGTTTATTTTGTTAATTAATAAATTTGAACCACATAATTGAAAGCTTTTTGAACAAAAATGTTGGATTTTTTTCCTTATCTTATAAATAAAATCCCCAACAATTGTTATTTTCTGTATCACAGATTGAAATAAAGTAATTTCCTTTCAATTATTTTTTTTTGCAATTGGCCCACAAGCTCATGTGAGCTTTAAATTTGGCCCAGCATTCAAAAACTTTGAGCACCCCTGTTTTAAGCCTTTCCTCAGGTGTATTTTTTTGTTGTGAACGGTGAATTTAACTAACCAAGGATGTTTGACATAAAATTTGATTTAAAAATTCCGGTTAAATTAGCAATATTTTATAATTGAAAAATGTATTTGAAATAGTTTTTGTAACCATCAAGAGACCCAAATAAAAAAAATATTGAGAGGTGTAATTTTAGAATATTTCACACATTTTGCTATCACAAAAACAAATTTAAACCGGACATGATGCCCCATCGAAAAGTACCCAATACTGTACCCTTATGCAGTTATGCACCTTTTGCACTTGTTGAGCATTCCACCCAAAGTGCGCACTTGACTTGACTTGGTTGTCGTCACTTTCCTTTGCGTGAAACCATCATGCAAAAGGGATAAATCTTTCTGTTGAGCATGATGCCAACTCGAATGATTGAGCTTGATTGGGCCTGACCTGCGAGCTTTTCACCATTCAACTTCAAGTGATTGCCAGTCAATCGAACGGGGTAACTTCACAGCGGACCACGAGTACTATTTTGCATAAAAAGTGCATTTCATACTATGAGTGGAGTATTGTTGTATTACCTCATGACATGTTAGCTGGTTGGGGAGGGTGTTGGTTTCGTGCAAAAAAAATAGTAATTATCTAGAGATTTTAATCAATTTGATAAATATTTGTCCAGCCCTTTTCCATCGCCGGTAATCCATCAAAACTTTCCCTTTCGATTTGCATCATGATTTGCAAACTGTGCACATTTCTCCACGACTCGAAAGCCCTCAACAATGGGCATCATTCACAAATGACGTGAAGTGAGTTTTACTCTCAAGAATGACCCACGCAATTTCTCACCGTGACCATGAACAACGGGCAGCGTCAAGTCCAAGTGTTAAGGTTAAGGAAAAAGTTCAGCTCGAGGTTTTAGCTTATTTTTACAGTAGACGATGATGATGATGATGATGACGGCTCTAATGGCTGTTAAGTTTAAACGGGCTTTTAACATCCTCCTTCTAAATGCATAGTTCAACTAGCCTGAGAAAGGTTGTGAATATATAATTATTTTCCCTTCGATGGCAACGGGCCCGGAACATCGTAAATTAATTCGACCGAACTTGAACTGCTGAACTGGGCTGTCCCCTGCCAGGCCACCCAACCAACCAATTCCCTGCAGCTAATGCAACTGCACACATGAGAGAGATGCACTCATCACACCTTGCCGTTGATCATAAAATAAGGCTTGAGAATGTAATTTGGGAATTTCCATAAAATTGTATATTTTAACTTTAAGCTGTTTTTTTGGATTTCAAAAAAACTGTTAATCAGTTAATCAAATTCTCAAATTACATCTCTTCACCCTAAAGTCACAAACGTTTAACCCGCAATGGTGAGTCGGTTAACAAATGTGCGAATGTCGAAAGGCGGCAAATTAGCAGTGTTTACTTTAAACCAGCGATTTATCAATTGGATAGGATGGCTGACGCGGCAGCAGCAATGCACATCCCTGGGCTAAGGAGGTATTCATCATAAAGTTTTACAGCTTTACACTGGCTGAGCAAGAAGGGTTTGCTTTGCGAGAATGTCACACCTCGATTGAGATGTGCTGCACAATGTAAGTAAGATTCTGGAATATAATGGCAGGCATTCTTTGCGTGATTTTGTGTATCTGAAACTTTATTTTGAAAGCTACGGAAAATGCATCTAATTCATAGAAAGATATCTCAAAACGGTGCACTTTATCAAAATTTCTTTACGGGAAGTACTTATCGATTGCAAATTTGATTTAACACTAAAAGTTTAATCCAAAAAAATGTTTTGTGTAGCATTTATATTTTTCAACAAAAAAATCTTTTTTTGGCATTTCCCGTTACTCAACTGTCAAAAATCGTTGTATATGTCATTTTATGGAAAATTTAATGAAATTTTCGAAGCTGCAGTATCCCATAGTGGTCATTTTTTCATTTAAAGCAAAAAAAAACATTTTAAAATAACTTGTCTATATATATATAAAACATTTCGACGGTTTTGTTCGAACGCGAATCAGTTCAAAACAGAACGTCAGATCGAGGTGCTCTTTGTTGCGTTGGGTTCGTATAAGTCCAAGGAAGGTTCTTACACTAAAAAGTTATAACTTTGTCCACTCTGGAAACGATTCCGGAAAATCTGCAGATTGTATGGGAAAAGTTACGTAAAATCAAATTTTGATCACAGGAGGCTGAATAAGCAAAACAGTTAAAAACGTCAACAAACGAAAAAAGGCAGAACAAAGTTTGTCGGGTAAGGCTTGTTTTTTATAACTTTGCAGGGGTCACTTAAGTGCTCATAACTTTTGCTAAGGTTCCTGATTAATTCCAATCTTCGGAAATAATCGGAGGGTTCTTTAAAAAAAATTCCCAAATATTCAAAATTATGAACAACAGCTGCAAATCTACAGAAAACTGAAAAAGCTACAGTTAAGTTAAACTGTCCCTATTCAGACTATAGTCCCGATTTTCCCCAATCGGTGGTAGTGATTTAAATGTAGATGTAAAGGGCAAAAAATAAAATTAAAAAAAAAATAATTACCGGTCACGGCTTTAAAATTAGAATGAAAAAAGTGTTTTTAAATGCATTATCCAGTTGTTTTGCAATGATTATTTTCCAAAATTTCAAAGTATTGACGAAAATTTTATTTTTGTGAGAAAAAAGTTTTTGCGGTGCTGAACATTGTAATTTCATGAAAGTTCAAAATATTTTTAAACGAGCCCATACAAGCTAAATATGATTAACAATGCAGAAAAAGGCATTTTAAATTGTTTTGAGTTGATTAGACCTCTATTTCTGTTAAAATTTTAATGAAAAATATGTTTTTGTCTACTGATTTTTCGAACCAATTTTGAAGGGGGAGGGAGGGGGGAGGGGGTGGTCAAGTTTTGCAAACGAGTTCAGTACAATATTTTGTGAAATTCCGAAAAACACCGTTTGGTGAAATTATAAGTCAAATGTTCATGTATTTTTTCGACAAATTCATTCAAATCAATAAGATGTTGAAAAGTATTACTTTTCAAAAGAAGTGCTGAAAAGTTCAACTTTTCAGCATCCATTTCAGAGCCAAAAAGTAGAACTTCTCAGCATTTATTTTGAAAAGTGTTGCTATTTGATTCTGTTATTTTTGGTACAGAAAAGTAGGCTTTTTCGTCGCTCAAGATTGACAGGAAAAGTAAATAATTTCACGACGGAATAGAGGAGAAAAGCAACTCGCGACAAAATTTTGAGGCTAGGAATTTTGACAGGTATGATTTTCATAAAGTATTCGCCTCCTTTTCTCTCCCACCGAAAAACTGAGGACAATGTAGCTGTCAGACTAGGCCAAAATGTTAAAGTCACTCACAAAATGAACTTTGAGTGATTTGAGTTCATTCCTGACGTCACGATTTTCTCCTCTATAGAGGAGAAAAGCAATTCGCGACAAAATTTTGAGGCTAGGAATTTTGACAGGTATGATTTTCATAAAGTATTCGCCTCCTTTTCTCTCCCACATAAAAACTGGGGACAAGGTAGCTGTCAAACTAGGCCAAACTGTTAAATCACTCACAAAATGAACTTTGAGTGATTTGAGTTCATTTCTGACGTCACGATTTTCTCCTTTATAAACCCGGAACTGACACCTGTCAAAAAAGTTCATTCGGTTGTTTACCTTTGAGGTTAAGTTACGCGCTTTTCTCCTTTAATAAAGAAAATATTTTATTCCCGTTTCCTGGGCTGGTAACTCGATTGCCAATTTATATTTCCTGAAAAATGAATGGTTTGATAATTGTAATCAAGTTTTATTTTTTTTTCCATAAACTTAATTTTATTAGTATGAAGCTTTATTGAAATAAGCCATATTTTTTTTGCCTCAGTACAAATAAATTACCATAATGTTTACTAAACTTAATGAAAGCAGCTAAAAATATGTATGATGAGTATAATTACAAACTGCTTAATGCATGATTAAGGCATGTCCACAGCTACTGCGAAAAAAAACTGATCTTTTCTTGTTATAAGCAGAAAACATTAATAAGCATATTGGTATACAACTTGCAAGCTGCTATAAACCTGCCAACGCGGTGTAATGCTTTAAACTTTTTCGCCGGCTGCGTAGCAAACCGAAAAGCTTCACCCTAAAGAGCTTTTCTGCGAATGAGCGTTATTGCACTTTTATTGTAGTTAGCTATAATGTAGCGCCGGTGTAAGAGGAAGTTAGATGGTAAATGTTGCAATAACTAAATTACTATAGCAAAGGTGTATGTTAGAAATTTAGTGATTAATTATTCAAGACATTTGGTGTATGTTATCTGCCCGTAATTAATTAAGGGATTATGTTGGAGTGTTTACTGTAGTTTAGTGCATAAGGAGAAATGCGTATTCTCCGCTGAGGAAAGGCTTTTAAATCACTCAAAAAATTACTATTCATGCCTCGTAGGCCTTGCCAGGACATGGAACAGCTGTATCGCTCCAACGAAACGCGTAAGTTCTACAAGAAACTCAGTCAATCCCGGACTGGCTTCATGCCGCGAGCCGAAATGTGCCGGGACAAGGACGGAGGCATCTTGACGGACGAGCGTGAGGTGATCGAAAGGTGGAAGCAGCACTTCGACGAGCATCTGAACGGCCCAGAGGCGGAGTACCAGGGCGACGGGGAAACGACGTCAGCGGTATGGTGGACGGCGAGGACGAGCCAGCACCCACGATGAGGAGGTTAAGGATGCCATCAAGAAGCTGAAGAACAACAAAGCAGCGGGTAAGGATGGTATCGGTGCTGAACTCATCAAGATGGGCCCGGACAAGCTGGTGGCCTGTCTACACCGGCTGATAGTCAAGGTCTGGGACACAGAACAGCTACCGGAGGAGTGGAAAGAGGGAGTAATATGCCCGATCTACAAGAAGGGGACAAGTTGGAATGTGAGAACTATCGAGCCATCACTATTCTCAACGCGGCCTACAAAGTGCTGTCTCAGATCATCTTCTGTCGTCTGTCGGAGCGAGCAAAGGATTTCGTTGGGACGTACCAAGCCGGTTTCGTGGAGGGGAAATCGACGACGGACCAAATCTTTTTGCTGCGCCAAATCCTCCAAAAATGTCGCGAGTACCAGATCCCGACGCACCACCTGTTCATCGATTTCAAAGCCGCGTACGACTCGGTCGATCGCGAAGAGCTATGGAAGATCATGTACGAGAACGGCTTTCCCGGGAAGCTGATCAGACTGGTGAAATCGACAATGGACGGGGCACGGTGCAGCGTGAAGATTTCGGGAGCGATGTCCGACCCGATCGAATCGCGCAAGGGACTGCGACAAGGCGACGGTATCTCCGGCCTCTGTTTCAACATTGGGCTTGAAGGTGTTATGAGGCGGGCGGGCTTCAACATGCGGGGCACGATCATCAACCGGTCCAACCAGTTCATCTGCTACGCCGACGACATGGACATTGTCGGCAGAACGTTCGAGGATGTGGCCAGGCGGTACACCGAATTGAAGCGGGAAGCGGATATTTTGGATTGAAGGTGAATGTGGCGAAGACGAAATAGGGAATTATGCCTATTTTAATCAATGACCTATCTTCAGCCTATCGCATTTTCTAACCTAAATAATTAACAAATAAACTCATTTTAAAGAGCCACAAACCAGCCAAACTATGAGCAAGAAGTGAGCATGCATCCTAGTGAAAGATTTAATCCGAAAAACACTATATTTTTACAAAAACAGGAAAAATGTATTTGGCTCGTGTTTTTCCTTACCTGACACCGTCATTTAAGCCGGCCTGATAAATCTTCTGACCGATTAAGCATAGTCCTTTGAATCAGACCACTTTTGTTTTACTTTTTACCTCACTATTTTACACTTTTTAATTATGTTCATTGCTGCAATTTAAACATACGTTTATTTCACATCGAGCTTCTCAATTTTTTTTACGCGAAATGTTGTTTTAATTGAAGAAATACACTTTAAAAAAATGCCGAAGCACTAGCTCCCAACATATTTTCAACACTTTTGAGCAATCTTCTTAATTGACACCAATACAAGCGCAACTACAGTGTTGCCAAACTGAAACATATTATTTCTCATCTTGGTCCATGCTTGCATAATCTTTTTCGTCCATTTTATTAACATTTGCCTCAAAACTGGCAACCGATGTTAAGAAATGCTTTGAAAAAATATTTAGGCCCTTTGCATTATTGATTGACAGTTGTGATGTGTCAAAATCAAAATTTTCTTCAAGTGTAAACAGCAAAATGATTTCGGGTAAGCTAAAAAAGGGATTTTTTGATAAAGACTGAATTGAACAAATGTATTTATTTCAGAAACAGACGAAGAACCGATGGATTTGTCGATTCCTGGCCGACCCAGCCAGAACCTGGACATTCCAGCTCGCCGGCGATGTTTATTTGTGATCTACACCTCAACCACTCCGGGCATCGCCACAACAGCACCAGCGTATCGCTCGACGGCTGGAGCAGGATCTGCCACGTTCTCGAGTGGCGTCGGCTATTCCGACACGATCTTCACCACGCCCACTCCGGGCATCGCCACACCAGCTCGCCCTCTTGGCACAGCGTCGAATCGCTCGACGGGTGGAGTAGGAGGATCGTTCTCGGATGACACCAACGCGGCCGCTACAAGTTTCGAGCAATCGACTAATCAACGTTGGGAGGAGGAAGAGATCAGAATGGACGATTTTTGTTTTGAGTCAATGCCCCCTCTTCAGGACATCACTAACAAACGCCGTATGAGTATTAGTCACTTTTTACACACTCCGCCAACTCCTAAACGAAAATCAAACCACATTAATTACAAGATAAAGACGCAACCGATCCTTACAGCTGATGAAAGGCTGGCCGAACTACGCCAGGCTGATGAACTGAAGGTGCAGAAGAAGCAAGAACAACAAGAAAAAGCCAAAAAAAGGGAGGAGGCAAGATTAGCAAAGCAGGCTGAGAAGGAAGCACGTGAAGCGGAGAGGAAAAGGAAACGTGAAGAGAATGCGAGCAAGAAGCTACTTCAGGAAGGTATGAAACAACGTAAAGCTGACGAAAAACGAGCAAAGGAAGCGGCTAAGAGGAAGGCCAGAGAAGTGCCAGCCGAGCTGTCTTATCGCTCGACGGCTGGAGCAGGATCTGCCACGTTCTCGGGTGGCGTCGACTTGTCCGACACGATGTTCACCTTGATCACTCCGGGCATCGCCACACCAGCTCGCCCTCTTGACACAACGTCGTCTTATCACGCTGCGGGCGGAGTAGAATCTCCCACGTTCTTGGAGGGCGTCAACATGGCCGACATCAGCGTCAACAGTACTCGCAACTCGGTCACTCCGGGCATCGCCAAACCAGCTTACCCGCTTGATACAACATCGTCGTATCGTTCGACGCTCATGATCGGTATGGATGACGCAACATTGGCCAAACAAGCAGAGAAGGAAGCGGGGAGAAAAAGGAAACGCGATGAAAAAGCGAGTTGGGGAGAACTTCAGCAAAGGTTGAAGGAACGGAAAATAGAAGAGAAACGAGAAAAGGAAACGGCTAAGAGAAAGGCCGCAGAAGCTCCAACGGAAATATATGTTAAACTGAGATAACAACTGACATCATAATTCATACTCCATGATTTGGATAACAAACATCGAATTTGCAGCTATAATAAATCGTAAATTTGCAATTTAATAACAGTATAAAAATAAACAATTTAAATGACTGTTTTGTTTTCTCCTTTATTACAATAGAAAAGTATAAGATTTGGTTTTGAAAAACAGCATTTTTTTAAAGGCTCCGTTTATTCCTTCATGCTCTTTTTTTAATATGTATTTAATCGCAATAAATTGTTCAAAACTAGTGATTTCTGTCCCTATTTACCCCAGATTGCAATCCTGTTACAATTACGTTGCCTGATAAAAAAAATGCGTTTATTATTTCGAAGATAACGGTCATTTTGAAAGCAAATTTTAAAACTGTCTCAGCCTTCATAGGCCCTTTGCAAATTGAAATTATGGTTTTGATGCTGATTTTGTTTGTAGTGGTGCTTTCAAGGCGTTGATTAGAATAGGTATCTGGGAGTGATTATAATAGGTAATTTAGGCTGAATATACAAATTTGATGGAGTGATTTAAAAATGATTTAAAAATAGATGAAATAACTGAACTTCATATTATTTTATATTAACATGTTCAGGAAGAGTTGCCCTTCCAAATGAACATAGAATTTTCATGATTTAATTGAAAACTGCAGAGTAATTCTAAAAGGAATCAAGAGTCATCGCTAAATAGGTTTAAAATAGGTATATTTCCCCTATCTGCTGGCAGGAGGAACCGAGTCCCTTAGGACTCGCATAGGACCGAGCGTGACGATCGACGGCGACGAGTTCGAGGTTGTGGAGGAGTTTGTGTACCTCGGATCGTTGGTGACGTCGGACAACAACTGCAGCAGAGAAATTCGGAGGCGCATCATCACCGGTAGTCGTGCCTACTATGGACTCCACAAGACCCTACGGTCTGGTCATCTTTCCCGGCGTACAAAGTGCACCATGTACGAAACGCTGATAAGACCCGTCGTCCTCTACGGGCACGAGACGTGGACGATGCTCGAGGAGGACCTGCAAGCGCTTGAAGTTTTCGAACGGCGAGTGCTTAGGACGATCTTTGGCGGCGTGCGTGAGAACACTGTATGGAGGAGAAGAATGAACCACGAGCTGGCGCAACTCTACGGCAAGCCAAGTATTCGGAAGGTCGCCAAGGCTGGCCGAATCCGGTGGGCCGGACACGTCGCAAGAATGCCGGACGCGCTGGATGCGCACCAACCGAACCAGACTATCAATCCGGTGAAGTTGGTGTTTAATTCGGAGCCGGTTGGAACGCGGCGGAGGGGGGCGCAACGTGCGAGGTGGTTAGACCAAGTGGAGGAAGATCTGAGAAGTGTGGGAGCTCCGAGTCGGAATTGGAGAGTAGCAGCCCAAGACCGAGTTCAGTGGCAGCGCATCTGGAGACAGCTCATGACCCGGAGGTTGTACGAGCAGTAAAAGTAAAGTAAGTAAGGCCTACCTTAACTTTAACATATCAACCAAGGATTAAAAAATACTAAAAAAATAGTTTGTGTGTTTGACCTTTATTGCAGAAATCATATTAACCCTCTACAACCCAATTCCAGTATTTTTGGCAACTCTGTTCTGTGTTTCTGGACATATTTTTGAAATTAAAAAATAAGATTAAAGTAAAGATAAGCTAGAAGGTAAAAGGATTTTAGAAAGTAATTTCAGTAACTAAGAACACTGCCTTGAGATATCGATATGATTTTAAATAAAAGTGATAAAAATGTTAGAAAGCTAGATTTTGTAACATTAAAGTACAAACATTTAAACTCTTGTTTTGCAATCAAAAATGTAAAACATGATCAACATATGAGAATCAATAACTAATTTCTCTTTACACATATGGCTCCCTCATTTTGCTGCTATGTCAATCGTTCTGTTCATGAACTAATTAGCCATTCTATATGTGACTATCACTCAAGCAATTTAAAAAAGTACAAGTTAAAGTCCCTTCTGCATGTTCTATTTTTAAACCTGCTCCGTCCCTATCAGTTTTCACCAAATTAATGGGTTCAACTTGCACAAATTATCCTCGGAACCAATTGCAAAACACACACACACACCGTTATTCTCGGGTAGACACGCTTCAGACAGTTTGAAAACAGTTAAGTCAGCCAATTTTTCCTAGGCCGCCGAGAGTCCTACTTTCAACATTAATTTAATAATGACTACCGTGGCGAGGGTAGCTTCGAAAGCTAGAGGAAAAAAAGGTTATTCCACCTTTCGCTCCCGGGGGAACGTGACCACGGGGCTTGGCTGCGGAGCCCACACCAGACGCACATAACATCGCGTGCATCCTTGTGCCCTATTGGACGGAGGACCGAGAACCCCGCGGACACTTTGGCAGCGAACCTGGAGTTCAGAGATTAGAAGTGAATCTGATATTTTTTTCTAATTAAATCTTATTTTTCAAATATTCTTGAAATTTGTCAAAAATGGTGTTGAATTTAAGACAAGTTTTTTTTTCTCATTTTTTACAAATTAAAAAATAATAAAACTGCCATCACTGTTATCACATGCTCAAAATGCGAGGAATCAGCGGAGGACCTCGGCATGTTTCGGCGTGACTGACGACTTGCCGCTGGGAAGAGAGAGAGAGAGAGTTGGCCAGAGGTTGCGACTCAAGTTGCATGCCGCAAAACTTTCCTTGGAAAGCTTCCTCGTACTCGTTGTTCCGAGTCCTTGTTTAGGTTTCCCGCTTGTGACACATCGTAAACCTTCGGGCCGCCGCGGAACTGCACAAACTTGTGCCCCTGTTGTTTGTGTAGGTCGTGGAAAATTGCCCGTGGAAAACAGGAAAAATCAAAGGTTCGATGTGGAGCATTGAGCTTAATTTGTTTGACTTTCAGTTTGTGTTCTAACGATGAGTGTACTGTGCGTGATATCGTGGAGAGTTTCCCTTATTCCTTTTAAAAAGTGGAACATCAACACTTCTACAATTTTTTGAAACGATTGATTTCGATAATTTTATTCAAATATATATATTTGGCATGAGGTCATCTCATGTATAGACAAACAAACGCTGAAATTTTCATCCAAATCGGAGCAAATTGGTGAAAAACTCGCTCTTAACTTATTTGTTTTTTAGATTCCGAAAACAGTTCCCAAATATTTCAATTCAAATAATCCTTAAAAAATGAATATTTTGCATGAGGTTAAAGATGTGCACCAAAGCAATTTTGGCTTCCCCTGTTCCAATTTACCACCCACAATCTCCGACACAGTCAAACATGCACCAACTCAGTCGCATCGGCTTTATGTAAATGGGTAGAATTATGAAGCGTTCTGGGCAGACGTCAGACGCCTTACTATTAGTCAGTTTATGCCTTTCTTCCCAAACCACTACCGACTGTGCTACTGTATTATAGTGGTTGTTCTTTAGTATGTATTGGGGATTTTACTTGGCTACCACTCTCGTGACCAGATACTAGTGGGTGGTGTAGAGATATTTAATGATGTGTTTCTACGAAAAACCGCCTTCCAATTGGGAGTACGTTTAGTCAGTGATATCAACATTTTTTCTACTATTTTTATTTGGTAAACTTTTTTTTTTATCGTTTACTTCAGATTTTAGAATACCTGGAACAAAATAATGCTTAAACAACGAAATTAATAAAATGAAATGAAAAAAAAAAAAACTATAAATTTAGTTCAAGGAATACAGTTTATATATGGGACATCCTCTACCAATACACACGATATCGGGAAAAGTTGCCCCGACCTTTCTTCGATTTGCGTCAAACTTTGTTCTAAGAGGTAATGTTGGTTCCTGATAACGAATCCGAAGTTCATTTTTCTGCACTAACTATTCATAAAGATCTCTTGTTCAGGCAAAAACACAAAATTATAATAACGTTTCTATCATAAAATAGTTTGAATATCCCGGCAATTTCTGTGTACCGAAAAATGGGGTGACTTTGATAGCCGGGGTGGTTTTGATTTTTCCGCAAAATAAAGAGTGCAATCAAAACACGTACGGAATTTTTTAGAATCATACTGACCGTGGTAGAGAAGTGTTCAAAGTACCTCAAAAAGAACTTTTCATAATATTTTGAAAAGTTTAAAAAGTTAGTTAACTATAGTTATTAAAATGTTGATGAAAATCATTACTTTAAACTTCTCAAAGTGTCATGATTTTCTCAATGAACATGATTTTGAATCGGAAAACGGAAAGCATTTTCGGATTCTTGGGACAATTTTCTACTAAGAGAAGGTTAAATAAGTTTGTAAATAATAAGTAATATGTGGTTTTGAAACACAATTAAAAAAAATCTAAATTTATAGGCAATTTCAGTTGAACAAATTTCATGTGAAATGTGAAAACTTGTGATTCGTGCTTCGAATTCAGTTTAAAATGGAATATAAATCGATAATTTTATAAACAAAACTTGTTTTAACAAATTCCAGGCAAAATTCCGACTTTCTAACAACTTTACCAAAATTTATAAGTATTTTGCTAAAAAGCTTGTAAACTTAGTTAGAGCAATTCCAACCCAAAACAAAAATGTTTAGGTACATTTTTCTCGACCCTCTCCGATTTCAATGAAACTTTGTAGACATGTTATCCTAGGCATATATAAGCCATTTTTGTGTATATGGAGCCAGTTACACTCGATAATGACATTTGAGAAGGCCGTAAGTGTTTTAAATATTTTTGTATTTCGTAATTTCAATATTGCTGTATCTCGAAGCCGTTGTATCGTATCAAAAAGTGGTCAAAGACAAACTTTTAGGAAATTTGACGGGCTTTCCGAAAAAAATACACTGAAAGAAAAAAAAACACACCACTTTTATGAGATTTTTTGATTTTTAAGTTTAAAAGTCAAATTTGAAGGTGAGCCCACGATTTTTTTTCGTTCAAAATTTTTGTGAAGATAGCCTAAGATGTTACAAAAAGACTCACGAAAAATGCAGGATGGAACAACTTGATTTGATTTGATTTGATTTGATAACCAACAGGGCCACAAGGATGACCTATGTAGCGGTTGCCTAGAATTACAGTGGTTCAGACTTAAAGGGAGCATCTTCAAATTACTGCCGTATGAAGGGCCAAAAGGGGGTGGTTGGACGAACAACTCACCTAAAAAAACTCAAAAATCATTTACTGAAACGGTTTTTTGAAAAGTGCTCTAAACGTCAAAATTTTCAAAAACCGAACACGAGAGCCGATTTTCCAGACAATTTTACATAAAAGTCTCCATATTGACCATTGTCCTAAGTCCAATCCTTGTAAAGTTACAGCGGTTTTAAAAATAAAAATGTTAAAATAGTAGTTTATGCAACAAGTTGCAAAAAGAGGATTTTTTCAGCACGAGTCGTACATTTATCCAACGAGGTTCGCCGAGTTGGATAAATACGAAGAGTGCTGAAAAAATCAAGTTTTGCAACGAGTTCCATACAACATTTTTGCAATTCCAAAAACACCCATTGAGTGAAATTTTATGTCAAATTTTCATGTATTTTGTCAATAAATCGTTTGAATCAAAAAATGTTGAAAAGTGTTACTTTTCGAAACAAGTGCTGAAAAGTTCAACTTTTCAGCACCCATTTCAGTGCTGAAAAGTAGAACTTTTCAGCACTTATTTTGAAAAGTGTTGCTATTCGATTCTGTTATTTTTGGTACAGAAAAGTAGGCTATTTCGTCGTTCCAGAATGACAGGAAAAGTATGTAGTTTCACGACGGAATTGCAAAAAAAGGTTTTTCGGTGGTTTTTGGCAATTTCTATATGACAGACTTGATTTTTCAGCCTCGAAAATATTTTTACCGGAAAGCTTGTCCAATTCCCCATAAGTTTGTCTTTGACCACATTTCAATTGGATGCATGGGCTTACAGATATAAGCTAATTTACTATCTAGGTTACTATACTACACTGAAAAAATATTATGTTTTCATTTATGAGCAATGTAATTAGCTTATAACTGTAAGCCCATATATCCAATTGAAATGTGGTCAAAGACAAACTCAGGAATATTTTGGGGTCATATTTGAGCTGAACACCCCAAAACAACTCTTAATTTAAACTATTCGCCATTATCAAATGGCTGGCTAAATAATATCGAATGCCGTCATCTTAGGCCCATTAAGTTCACAAAAAACTAGTAAGCTCATTTTGTATGGTAACTGTCAACATCTTCCAGGGCTCAAGACAACACATCGCAAGTAACATTTTTAAACCAACAAGCCACCATCTAGTTTGATTAAGGTTTTATGGTAGCATCTTGATTGCTTATAAGTTTTATGTTGGCATTCCCAGCAACCAATAACGATGGGCTGATCTATGGTCGTAGATGGAGTCTGTAACTCTTGGGGCAATGACTGTCAATGATGTTTCTGAATTCAGGGTCCAGCAAAAGTAAATCGAAATGAAAAAAAAAATCACTACATGTGCTTCTAAAAAAAACACAAAGAAATCCGTTTTTTGGTAGATAAATTCTGAATCAAGATTTGAATGTTTTTCTAAAACATAGATGGCCGCAAAATGGCCGATCGGGAATGATGCCTTTCAGAACCTTAAAGGTTTTAAGAAGGTCTTATGCCTCGGACATAAAACCTGGTGCCAATAAAAGCCAAATGGCTTTCAATAAGGTTTAATGAAAGTTGTAAGAGAGTCTTCAAACCCCGAACGTCATGCCAAACGGTTTTATTGCATGCTTCTTTGAAACCAAAGCTTTTGTAGCTGAAAAGTGCCATTAGGCATGCAAAGTCATACTTAAAACCATAAGTTCCATAAAAAGCATTCAACGCTGCCAAATAGAAATGCATAAATATGGCGCTAAACGTGTGGTCTGATTGAATGTGATTGAAATTTTCGTAGAAAAATCTTGTAAAATCGCCTGTGATCTATTCGGAATAGATTGTATAACTCGAATTGTATTATATATGTATTTTCATTTATGAAAACAAATTTTGAATTTTGTGACCACAGATGGGTGAAGGATTGGTGGAAAACATATATCTGTTTGACTTAAGAGCGAGTCCACGAACAAGGCATACCCCTTTGTATGGGACGTCGTTTGGACCTCACCAATCTGTCTGAAATTGTCAGGGGTTGTTTGTACATATAAAACTAGCATCTGGCCAAAATATGAGCACTCTAGGTCAACGGGAAGTGGGGCAAATCGGGACACAAAGTTTGGTGGTTCAAAAACTTCAAAAATCTTAAATAGGCTATAACTTAAGCAAAATTCAATCAATTTTAAAATTCAAAATGCATCTGCATGCAAAAAATGTAGAAAAACATCCCAATTGGTTAAATCTAAAGGGAGTTATTGGCATTTTAGTGAAAAATAGCATAATTTTCAAACTCAAATAAAAAATGTTCCATCCAGATATCAACTCGCTTCGACCTGCAGCTTGTAGGGGACATCTGGGACTACCATATGAGATTGAGAACGCTTTGGGTAAGGCAGTTTAACGTATTAAATAAACACTTTTACTTTTAGTGAATTTTTGGGTTGTAAATTTTTGCTAGGAGGACCCCTAAGATCCCATTTTCTGGTAATTATTTTATCATATTCGTGTTCCTGAGATAATTTCACGATAGAAACATGCACAAAAATGTTTATTTTCATCCATTTTAACCCTTTAAAAAAAAAAAGTAAAAAAAAAATCAGAATCTGCCTTTTTTCTGGTGTCATCTAGTATCCTTGGAAACGAACTTCATTTTCAATAAATGTGAATCGAAGATTTTTTTATTTTCATTTTTTAAATGGTTAAAATTGATGAAAATAACAATTTTTATGCATGTTTCTTATGTGAAATTGTCTCAGGAACACGAATATGATAAAATAATTACCAGAAAATGGGATCATAGGGGTCCTCCGAGCATAAATTTACAACCCAAAATTCACTAAAGGTAAAAGTGTTTATTTAATATGTTAAACTGCCTTACCCAAAGCGTTCTCAGTCTCAAGTGGTAGTCCCAGATGTCCCCTACAAGCTGCAGGTCGAAGCGAGTTGATATCTGGATGGTACATTTTTTTATTTGAGTTTGAAAATTATGCTATTTTTTCACTAAAATGCCAATAACTCCCTCTAGATTTCACCAATTGGAATGCTTTTGCCTGCATTTTGTTGCATTTTTTAAGCCTTTTCAGATGCATTTTGAATTTTGGAATTAAATTGAATTTTGCTTAAGTTATAGCCTTTTTAAGATTCTTGACGTTTTTGAACCACCAAACTTTGTGTCCCGATTTGCCCCACTTCCCGTTGACCTAGAGTGCTCATATTTTGGCCAGATGCTAGTTTTATATGTACAAACAACCCCTGAAAATTTCAGACAGAATGGTGAGGTCGATGCGAGATGGGTATGCTTTGCTCCTGGACTCGCTCTTAATTGATTTTTTGCAATTTTTTATGTTGGCAATTCAGGTTATGTGTTAATAAAATTCAACTTTTGACACCACTTTATGGTTAAAAAGGAATTAAATTTAATAGCCTGAAATAATTTTAATTCAACATTTTTTTTTTAACAATTTGAAAAATTGTTCAAAATTTCAAACCTTCTGGAAACGCTCCTCCCGAGCACGTGCTTTCGCGCCACCCCCTCATAAACGGAAAGGGGCGGTTGGCTGATTGTTGTTTACAATCAGCGGGAAAACTTTCACACTCACTCACTGCTACCAACACACAAATACATCAACCATTATAGATCATCATGCAACTGTATACGCCATCGTCGGTCGCCACTAGCAGGGCGAAATTTATGCTTTGGCCCGTTTATTTGCGCTCAGTCCCAGTCCGGAGTTGGCCGCGTGCGTTTCTGGGTTTTCCCGCGCGGGCAGCACCCCGAGAAAAAAAGCTCTCCTCCTTTCTTCGCTTCGTTTTGTTGGATTTTCCTCCGCTGATCGGTTCGTCGTTGCGAGTGTGGAAAAGTCTCGTGAAAGCTTTTCCCCGGTCGCGTTCAGTCCGCGGTTGTCCGTCCGTCAGTTCAGTGGTGCGCGCAAAATTCGGAGTGGCTTTTCTGGAGAAAAAAAATAAAACTTTCCCAACTGTAAGGTGTGCTGACAGTTGCCGTTACTAGTGGGAGGGTTTATTTGAAGTGGTGCCTTAACACACGTGTTTGAAAGGTGATTTTATTTTTCGGGAGGATGAGTTTCGTGTGTGTTTTTCCCTGCCCCAAATCGACCAAAAAAAGGGGTTTGTTAATATGTGATGGCATGCGAGACGTCGCCGACCGATAACAAGTCTGTGTTTTTGTTGGTGGTGGCGGGAAAATTAAGATTGGCCAAAACAAGGTGTCAAAGTTTTGGGTGGCAAACGGAAGAATCGAATGAAGTAAGGAAAACTCATCAACGGAAAATAAAAACAGCTTTAAGTGCAATAAGTGAAGAAGATCCGCTGCTGGTGATAAATGCTCTGTGGTGGCTAATTAAAACCAAATAAATATGAAAACGAACGCATTTAGATTGACGGGTCACGATTAGGATGGCGCTCCTCTCCCGAGCACGATCCTGCCTCGCGGGTTGATTAGATGGATTAATTGTGAGCCAGAGCACAGAGAGTGACATCGCTGGTGACAATTCGACTTGATGGCGGATGGTGCATGAATTAAGCTATAGGGATGTTTTTAGTTAGTGTCGTGGCGTGGAAATCGAGTGCGCAATAGGATTTGAGTGTGCTTCTTAACATTCCAACGCCCAAGGCTTCAACAAAGTTGGAACGGTACCTTCAATTAAACGGTTCTAGGGCATAACTCAACCAATCAAGATGATTCTTCTTTCCAGTGATTTGTTAGGTTGTCTTGGAGCAATTCCAGCCCAAAACAGGTTTTTTTAGGTACTTTATTCTCGACCCTCTCCGATTTCAATGAAACTTTGTAGACATGTTATCCTACGCTTATATAAGCCATTTTTGTGTATATGGAGCCAGTAACACTCGATAAAGACATTTTAGAAGGGCGTACGTGTTTTCAATATTTTTGTATTTCGTATTTTAAATATTGCTGTATCTCGAAGCCGTTGCATCGTATCAAAAAGTGGTCAAAGACAAACTTGTAGGAAATTTGACGGGCTTTCCGAAAAAAATACACTGAAAGAAAAAAACACTCCACTTTTATGAGATTTTTGATTTTTAAGTTTAAAAGTTAAATTTGAAGGTGAGCCCACGATTTTTTTTCGCTCAAAATTTTTGTGAAAATTGCCTAAGATGTTACAAAAAGACTCACAAAAAATGCAGGATGGAGCAAATCACCTAAAAAATACAAAAATCATTTACTGAAACTGTTTTTTTTTAAAGTGCTCTAAACGTCAAAATTTTCAAAAACCTAATACGGCAATCGATTCTCCAGACAATTTTACATAAAAGTCTCCATATTGACCATTGTCCTATGTCCAATCCTTGTGAAGTTACAGCGGTTTTAAAATAAAATTGTTGAAAAATAGGCTTTTTGATGGTTTTTGGCAATTTCTATATGACGGACTTGATTTTTCAGTTTCGAAAATATTTTTACCGAAAAGCTCGTCCAATTTACCATAAGTTTGTCTTTGACCACATTTCAATTGGATGTATGGGCTTACAGATATAAGCTAATTGCATTGCTCATAATTCAAACATAACATTTTTTCAGTGTAGTAAAGTAACCTGGATAATAAATTCGCTTCCCTTAATTTTGAGCCCATGGATATCATGAGACACATTTATTTTTGTTCTTAAAACTTTTCAAAAACTTTGTAAATGGTCCTAAATATAAAGTGAACATGATTTAAAATAAACAATGTTATGAAAATTCCGGAAAAATGTCCAAATAGTTTATGGGTGGCCCTTTACGAAAAACTTAGAGCTAGTGATTCTCACTATTTCATGTAAGACGTGTAGAATTTGCTCTGGGCCGTAAAATTTGACCAATGCCGTAAGAAAGCGTGAAATGTGGAAAATTGAAAGTAATTTCAACTAAGTAATTTTACGAATCTTTTCTTTATATTTTAAAGCTATTCTTGAAACCTTTTTGTCAAATAATTTTTCTAATTTTTTTCTAAGGCCGATGCAAATATTTAAAAAGTTTTTGCCCTGGTCAAGGTCAAGGGGGAGGGCAAAAAATAAAAATATAAAAATTAAATAACAAGCCATAGTCTTCACATTTAAATGAAAAAGTGTTTTAAAATGCATTTTACACTAGTTCAGTTGTTTTGCATCGAAAATTTTCAAAAATCTTAAGGTTTTTAATAAACCCAAACATGTTAAAAATGATTTAAAACGCAGAAGAATGTATTTTAATTTGATTTCAGCTGGTTGCTCTTGAATTTTCATTGAAATTTTGAAGTTTATTGTAAAATATTTTTTTGCCCCTGATTTTTCGGGCCAATTTTGAAGGGAAGGGGGTTGACACTAACTTTTAAAAATATTTGTACCAGCCTAAATTTTTCGCAAATTCGGATTTTATTTTAGCAATTTTATTGATTTAAATAAATAAAAAGAATGATTGTACAACCGATTGTAAATTTTCAGAATACATTGTATAACGTTTAATTTCTTATTTATGATAAAATAGGACAATTTTAGGCCTTTTGAAAATTTAGATTTTTTAGACCACATTCAGATTGTAAATATACAAAGTAAAGTTGATGAGTTTACCAATATTTAGAATTGGGTTAAATTTGAAAATTGGTTTTTCGTCAAACAACGTTAAGTCTGTACATTTTTAACATAATCAATTAAAATAAAATCAAAGGTCACTAATCTTTTCTCGAAAAAACTGGTACAGTGTGATCAGTCAAGATTGAAATTAAGTGTCAATAATTTAATTGCAAATACCTCAATACTCTTTCTGCAATATCCGAGTACCATCAAAATTATGACCAAAACGTGCCATCTTTATCACGTAATTAAAAGCATCGCTTGAATTTAAGCTGTGGGAGTGGGAGAACATTTTGAAATTCATCTAGCGTTATTTCTGTACATGTTTATTCGCAATTAAAACATACGATGACGTGACACCGAGCCTGCTCCTTGACCATAAACTATTCGAGGAGTGAAATTAAGCATCTTTCCCTAGTTATGGCACATCGACGTTATTGTGTACAAATAATTAACAAATAAATTAATGTTTCGTGTTTGACGAATGCACTTTATTACAAAGTCGTAAAGGAGAAAATTCCTCACTCTTATCCTCTCCCTCCTGCAAACGAAACCGACCGGTAGGAAGAAGGTCATCATAACGTCCGAGTCATAAATAAAATCTCCAGATATGGTGATATTTGAAGCTAAAGCTGCTGCATCCAGCACGGACGCGTTCGTTCAACATCCAGATGTCGCACAACCATTTGACAAATTATGCAAATCTGTCGCTACTCCAAACAACCTGCAAATTGCCGGAATTGCATAGAAGAGTACTGGCTGGCTAGTAAGTCGAAAAGACGAACAATTTAGAGTTGTCTAGCAAACTGTCAGACAACCATCAAACACGACTTGTACAATCACTTAACCCTTTGGTCGACTGATACGTCTTTTATGACTTCAAATTTATGTTTTGAGAATATTTTTACAAATTTACAAAAAAAAATCTATTCCATTTGACTCACACATCATTGAAATATTTTGTTTTTTAAACTTTTTGAAATACTTTTTAAAAAATGACTCAAATGAACGACACCTCACCCTAAACCCCCTTTATGCTATTCCTCCGTTTTGAGACAGATGCAAATCTGCCCCGCGCAACTCAATTGAGGTGTCTGTCCGGCCAAAGGCTTAACGGAACGCTTCAATTGTCACCGTTACCTTCGACTAGAGTTGTGCAATCGGTTTTAATGTGTTTTAAATAGTCAACACTGGAGATCATCATCACGAAACTTACGCCCGGCTGACTGAAAATCTTATCACGGCCGTCCATCGACACGACATTACTGACGATTTATTTCAAGAGCAGAAGACATCGGAGTGAAGCCTGCAGGAAATGCTCCATTTCCGACACGTGCTATTTATCATTTTGTGGAACTTGAAAGTCACCGGCGACACTCATAAGTGCGGCATCGGGATTTTTTGTCATGAAGGCGTAGATCATGCAGAGACAAGAAGGCGTAAATCTCTTTTAAATTATAACAAGATTTTGGAATTATTCGAAACATCACATATCATCTTTTCGTCAAGAAAAAAAAAATTACCTCGAAAAAGGTGTAATTTTACCACTATGCTGGTGTAATGTCGCATTTTCAGTCTACATTGAGGTAAAATTATATCAACCTTCCAAAATTACATCTTCAAATTTTTCACAATTTTTTACTGTATATCAAACGATATACGGTCATCCCACATATTCGGAACACCCACAAATTCGGAACACTTTTATGATAATTTGTCAATAGCATGCCAAAAGTAGCTTTTCTGTCGACCTTACTATTTTTAGAACTTTCATTTGGACATTCTCTTGCTATTTCAATAGTAAAAGTAGGACGTTTTGAACAAAAAACTTCATTCCAAGACTATTTTGTCCAGAGCAGCAAAACACTGCCTCCAAATGGCCTGTTTCATAATTGTGGGATGTTATTGTGCCTCCCACAATTGTGGAACACCTGAATTTAACTGATTTTTTCACAAAAAAAGTTATCAAAACAGGTATAAAACATCACTAAGCTTGAGTTTCATTGGTTTCAGTGTGTGAAGTCATTATTTGGTAATAAATATGTACTCCTGGAGAGATCCAAAGTTTTTTTACATTCGTAAGAAAAAAGTGTTCCGAATTTGTGGATTTCAAGGGTCAAAGTAATTCTTCAAAAACTTCATATAAAAGTTAAAATTTGCAGATGTTTGGTACAGCATTGGAAAGATCGCAAGAAAAGCTTTCAAATGAGGTAAAAGCAAATTATTAAGTTCAATTATCGATTTGCTATGATTTTTTGAACATTGGCCGATCTGGAAACCGTTCAGAATATGTGGGATGACTGTAAATCTCTTTTAAATTATAACAAGATTTTGGAATTATTTGAAACAAATCACATCTTTTTCGTCAGAAAAAACATAATTTTACCTCTGAAAATGTGTAATTTTACCACGAAAAAAAAAACGAAACTATTGGCACTACGCCCCCCGGGGCATGGCCTTCCTCTAACGTGGGATTTCTGCTCCAGCGCCTCTGACGAGACAGGAGAAACCGGGACCGACGTTTTACTTCACCATCCGATAGAAGCTCAGTGGATAAGGCGGGAATCGAACCCGCGTCTCATAGCATCATCGGGATCGGCAGCCGAAGCCGCTACCCCTGCGCCACGAGACCCACTATGCTGCCAATTTTACCACTATGCTGGTTTAATGACGCATTTTCAGTCTGAATTGAGATAAAATTACATCAACCTTCCAAAATTACACCTTCCAAATTTTCACAATTTTTTACTGTGTATCAAACGATATATAACATGATGATATTTAATGGAGCACCAGATTCGAGTGGTTCCCATAAGGAAAACATTGCAGAAAAAAGCACAAACTGCTCGAATGGAAATGTTCCATTGGATTTACAGCCAATTTGGTCACACACATACATCCCTACACACCTACACACAAAAAGACACACATTTGTTCAGTTTTCGATTTTGATTGTCGATAGGTGTACATGAAGGTGATTTTAAGAGCTCTAAGAGCAGGATTATAACCTTACCTTGAAATAGTCATCGAATGTTAAACTTTTTTTCTGGGGGAAAAGTGGTAAAGCGGCAAAATGCATAAACTTCAGTCTTCAAAAACTTTTTCGAATCTTGAAGCATGCAAGCATATCGCCTACAGATGGCTCTAATGAGAAGTGATTAATGTTTTTGGTAAGGAGGTTCAATGTATAAAGTCTGTTTGTCTGTGGAACAAGTACCACGGTGCACATTTATACACACAAAAAAATATTTCTGAATATTACATCATTTATGATGTAACACTTTTTTTAATCTAATCGAACACAAGCGCAGCCAGTCCGAAGAAAGCATCCGGGAAGAACTTATGGTTAGATTACGCCTCAAGTTCTTTCTTGTCATTATTAATGATTGCAGTACTTTCGAGAACCCCCGAAATGTATTACACTCACTAAAGCGGCCCGGCCTACTGCGTTGCATTAACCGCAAGAGACAGATTCTATGAACGGAACCCACATTTCATGGAATCATCAGGGGAAGAAGAAGAAGTGAGGACATACCGTACCAACCACTTCGAGTTATTTATAGAATATGGTGTGTAGTGTGTGTAGGGGAATTGTTGGGAAAGGGATTGTTGTATTATATAGTAAATGACCTTGTGACATTATTTCACCACTACGGATTAATTCACTCAAGGGTTGTCAACCCCTCGGTGGCCGAGTGGCTAAAGCATCTGACAACCAACCCAAAGGTGTGAGTTCGAATCCCACCTGATTCCATGCGTTTTTTGTTCATATTCAAAGTTCAATTATAGTCGAATAATTTCAAGGAGACCGGTCGGGAAACGAACCCGGAACCTTCCGCTTATGAGGCGGGAGTCGTAGCCATTAAGCCACGGGCCGGTCTCTTTTATGATGTAACACTTTTGCACGTCATTAAACATTTAAATTTAAATGTAATTTGATGTAAATTTGCAACAAATTATACGTAAAAACATGATTTTACGTGTGATTCAACCGTTTACGTCAAATCTCAAGTTTACATCAACTGAGTTTACATGTGATTAATTTTTTCCGTGTCGAGTAAATTCACATATTTTTTTCTGTGTAGTTTGAAGTTAAGTTTTGATTGAAATCATCTTTCTTGCTTTTGTTTAACTTTCTCACGAAAACTTCGAAAATCGTTTAATTTTGTATTAACCTCACTTTAATTTGCGGAAAAAAGCGCCAATTTCTCGGAACCAAAAACAATTCGAGCTCGAAATGCCAAGGCTGTGATGACGTCTGGTAAACAGTATCAATATTTCACTACATCATTTCGTCCTTCGTACTTACTGGGATACTCTTCTGGTTCATTGTCCACAAAAAAAAAACACACTCAAGCACGCTAAACCGGCTGGTCAGCAAAAGGATTACGTAAAGAGAAAGTGCCACAACTTGAAAATAGCCAGAAGAAGAGGAAAACTCAAAAACAAAACAACCAGCAACTGCTCGAAAAAATCACATTAGACTTCAACCCAAAGAGGCACAGAGAGATGGTCAATTTTCTTTTCCAATCGATTGGTGCTGGTCCTCGTGTCCAGTTGATTGGCAGCATAAGGGTCGGTTCAAAGTGTGTGAGTGTGTTTTTTATGGGGATAAGGACTTTCTGTGAGTTTGATTTGATTCATTCCGATTTTTTCAACACCTTTATGGTTTTTTTTTTAATTTTAATTTTTAAATTGGTTTTATATAAGTACAGCAATAAAAAGTTGTTTGAAATGATTTGTAAAAAAAATCCAAAATACGAAAACTAATTTTTAAATATGTGAAAACCTGCAGCATAAATGAGCTGTTGAAAAACAACAATTAAGTTCACTGCAATTTTTTTAAAGCTAATGTTCTTTACTTTTTAGTTTGATTTATTCGAACCATCGGGCTACGAACTAAAAAACGTCATTTAAACGTCATTAAAACGTGTCAAACCAATACATAAGTAGACTAGATAAGGCAAAACGGGGATTCCAGCTTTCAAAAAAAAAAAATATCACGAAAACAGAATTTGATATGGCGATTTTTATTGTCCGTTTGTTTCAAAGATACACGCCGCGCAGCATTTCAGAGTGTGCCAAAGACATTGTTGCCAGCGATTTTCTGAACTTTTAGTGCAATAAAAAAACATATCCGGCAACAATGGCAAGCGATTCGAAGAAGAAGATCAACAAAAACAAAACGCGCAGTATGAGATTTGACAGCGCGCATTTGCCGAAAGTGCGGCGCGTCGTTTCGAGGCTGGTTTGCCGCGTGTCTTTTTCGGGAATACGCGCAATATTAATGTGAAAACATGTCCATTTTCCGGGCAAATTTCGCCGGATTTTTTCCTGTAGGATTGTTTACCAAGCCAAACTGAACCGAAAAACGCCTGCTAACTATTTTTTGACAGCTGGATATCCCGTCTAACCTTATCTAATATATATGCTTTGGTATAAAACGATCGGAGGTTTAGTGCTATTGTGGTTTCGTTGTATACTCTCCAAAAGTTTATCTCTTTGAAGATATCGCTTGATAATATACATTTAAGCGGTAGCTGCCTGTTCAAAGGTTCTAAGGTTCTAATTTTTTTTAAATATACCTTAGATTTTCGTTTCTCTGTTGGTTTGTTTCTGTTAACTAAGGAGATAATCAAATCTGCCAACAATAAATCAAATTTAACCAAATCTTTCAAACAAATAAGAATGCTTTTTGTCTAAATGGTGCCAATAACAATCCCAATGTTAATAAAATCAAACTTTTCCCATGCAACGTATGTTTTTGTAAACTTCAATCAATGCAACTGGCCAGCTTTATTATTGTCATGCAGATTTTCCACTTAACATGCTGCAAGCTATCTAAACTTCCAATCGATTTGTTCGACGTGTTCGATTTCCACACTCTGACTGGCTTAAAAATTGATCGCCTGACGGATGAAATTGAGCCACTTTCCCCGTCCAGTTCGTCATAGTCCTCGATCCCCGAGGGGAAATGGCCCGAAAATCAAACCTCCCTCCCTCCCTCCCTCTCTTCTAAACGAGACATTCCTCATTATTTTTGGCCTCAACCGTTTCCGAGTTTTCCCGCCAAGTGAGCTGGCAACCAGAGGCAAAAGCAGCTGTTTGGTTGGGGGCATGCACTCTCCAAGGGATATATTATTTTGAAATTCAAGCTGGTCGGGATTGGGTTTCCGGTATATTTTATACAGTAAAGTTGTTCGGCGCGGGAAAATGGAAGGGCGCCAAACGAATTCGAATCGAGAGTCGCCTTATCACGCGAGTTGCCATCTTTTTATGATATTGTTGAGAGTGAGAGAGCACTGGCTTTGACATATTTTAAATGCATTTTGCCCGCAGCAATGCGACTTGGGAGCCGGGCAGGTTGTTGTTGTAGTATAGGGGAATGTATTAAAAGTTTTCTATTTTATTGTATCGACACTAAGTTTACTCAATAATCATGCCTTTCTCTGCAAAAATCATACTCAACGTATCATTTTAACTGCATAATGACAATAATTCAAATCAATTTTTTTTAATTCGAAGACGGTGTATTAAACAACAAAATTTTAGGCAACTTTAAAAAAATCCTTTTAGTTTATTTTTGGATTGTATTCCGCATGCAATAAAATTATCTAAAAGAATTATATATTTTTCAAAGAGATTGTTATTTTAGAAAACAAATTATATTTTTTTATAAATGCTGTTTTTTTAGAACTCAAAAAAAACATAAAGGAATTGAATTTGAAAATCTTAATGCTATTATGATAAAATACTGTTCGATCTGGTTATCGTGAAAATAGAGAAACTACACTTCGTTAATAGAATATACAAGAAAAAGTAATTGCATTAAAAAAAACCACAGACAACAGACGTTTTGGCTCGATTCTTACCTTGTGTAAATCATTGCAACGGTTTTTTTAGTTGTGGCAATCCGTTTGTGGCGCTGCAGTCGCTTTGCTCTGACACATTGCCCGCTGTCAAAATATCGCTTTCCGCGTACTGTCATTTTCGTTTCGCCATAAAATTTGTTAGTTTTCAACGTTTGTTTGTTGTTCGTTTGTTCTGGATGAAAAGTTGATTTCGACCGATTTCAGCAAAATCTCGCGCGCTTGCAGCTGCTCGAGAAATGTGAGGCAACCAAAGTGGCTAACCTGGTTCCTGGACCGATTTTAGCACCGACGGTTGGAGGATCGCTTGAAATGGATATCCGGTGGGGGAAACTTACGTGCCGGGGGGAACATTCGAGATGACGACGAGGGTTCGCCGGAAGTGTCGGCACTAGAAAATGGTGTGGGTTTCGAGGGCGTTGAAGGGGTTGGTGTCTTGGAGGTGAGGGGTGAGATGATCGTGGTAGCTGACTTGACGGTTCCGGAGATACTCTTCGGAATGCGGTCGTTCGGGGCCAAAACGTTTACGAGGTTGGCCGCGATAGTAGCTCTTGCTGACGGCGCCGATGACTTTCACACTTTGTCGTTTCATAACGTGCTGTTTCTCCATCTTCGACAGTTCCGGATTGTTCCATTTCTGGTCCGGAACCATATTTTCTCCTCTAAGAAACGCTTGCCCATACTCCCGATTTCCACCGGGTCTCCTTCTCCTTTTCGCTCTCCTCTTTTAGTTTTGTTTATAAACATAACCAGCAAGAATTTGACAGCCTCAAGCGCGGCCTTGGGTGCTGTGTTTAAAAAAGCATCAGGCTAGACTCTTTTTTATTATCGATAATTAAATGGAAAAAAATACATCCATATGCTCGTAAATCGCGTTGATTAATTATTTAAGTATATTTACTATAGCATAAAAACATAATCTTTACCTATTTACACGAGTATTTACATGTTTTTTTCGAAAAATTGAAATAATATATTTTTTATATATTTCTGGGTGATGCATTTTCAAACACACCTTCTCAGAAAACTATCATGGCTGCTTTAGAGAGTGGCAATAGGCTAACAGATGGCGCTAGTAGATTAGCAGGATGCGGCAGCCATGTTTTTACACAAGATTTTTAAATTATTTTGTTCTAGCCGCTACGTCTGTTGTCTGTGAAAAAACTGAGTTTGAAACGGTATTTGTAATTTAAAAACTTCAAAGACCTGCTCATAATCAATTAATACAAATCATAAAAACAAAAGATCATAATAATTTTGATTATTTATTTAAAAAATATTAGAAAAACTTCAAAACCGTTGCAAATTAATTTCAAGACTTTATTGCATGCATTTTCTCAATATTTTATCATCGTCATGTTGGCCTCCATCTTGGATATAAAATATCTAAATCACTCTAGCTAGAGATGCTTATTAGAGAACGGCCATCTCAAACCAAAAGTACCTATCGAAGCAGATGGCCGTTCTCTAATAAAACTTTAGCGTAGTTAAGGAGCAATACGCAAATGTGCGCACGGGGCAAAGGTGCGCCCAGCCATTGAAATACTTAACTTCAACCTAAAAAGCTCATATTTGGATTTTCGACTTGTCTTAGGGTCAATTTTATGTGAAAAAAAAATTAAGTTTGTGAAAGTTATTGAGAAAAATCACTTTTGGGCCATTTTGATCTAATATTTGAAATTTACAAAATAAGTTTCACAAAATCTTTAAAACCATTTAACTAGTGTTTAGCCTACACAGCTAAAAAAGTAGTTATCCAGCTGCGTGTAAAAGGCCTGGGTGTAAAATAAATATTGCATTATTTTATGCAATTTTATGTGATTTTACACCCTGAAATATGTAGCCCATCAGTATGGGAAACCTACTTGACCGAAAAATCTTTACAGCTTTTCATCGGTCTGATGGCCGAGTGGGCTAAGGCGCCAGTCCTTACTGTTGGTGCTGGGTTTGAATCCCATCGGTTGCAACTTTTTTTTGTGTTTGCAAAAATTGTACGTGCAGCGATTTCAATGAAACTTTGTAGACATGTTATCCTACGCTTATATAAGCCATTTTTGTGTATATGGAGCCAGTTACACTCGATAATGACATTTGAGAAGGGCGTAGGTGTTTTCAATATGTTTGTATTTCGTAATTTAAATATTGCTGTATCTTGAAGCCGTTGCTTCGTATCAAAAAGTGGTCAAAGACAAACTTGTAGAAAATTTGACGAGCTTTAAAAAAAATACACTGAATCAATAAAACACTCCACTTTTATGAGATTTTTTTAATTTTTAAGCTTAAAAGTCAAATTCAAAAGTGAGACCACGATTTTTTTTTCCTTTCAACATTTTTGTGAAAATAGCCTAAGATGTTACAAAAAAAACTCACGAAAAATGCTCACCTTAAAAAATACAAAAATCATTTACTGAAACTATTTTTTTGAAAAGTGCTCTAAACATCAAAATTTGCAAAACCGATAGTGGGAATCGATTCTCCAGACAATTTTTCATAAAAGTCTCCATATTGACCATTGTCCAAAGTCCAATCCTTGTGAAGTTACAGCGGTTTTAAAAATAAAAATGTTGAAAAAATAGGTTTTTTGATGGTTTTTGGCAATTTCTATATGACAGAGACTTAATTTTTTAGTCTCGAAAATATTTTTACCGGAATGCTCGTCCAATTTCCCATAAGTTTGTCTTTGCCCCACATACGGGGCAAAGATACGCACTTCATTTTTTTAAAGCAATTTCCTTGTTTTAGAGATGTAAGCGAATTGAGGTAAATCATAGTGCTACGTTTTGATGGCCATGGACATGGGTACTATTTGGTACATACATCGAATCCAAAATATTGTATGGTCACCGGTGACAGAACGATTGTCATTAGGTGCGCACCTTTGCCCCACTCTACTCTACTCAAGCTCGATAAAAAAAACCGTGATTCGATTATCCGAAGTGAAATTTCACCTTCTCTAAATGCTACATTATTTGATGAAATTTCATGTAATATTACACCCTGAAATATGTAGTCCAGCAGTATGGGAAACAAACTTGACCGACATTTCTTGTTCCTTGCTGTTGGCGTTGGATTTGAATCGCGTCGGTTGTAACTTTTGATGTTTTCATAAACCACGTGGACACTTTTTGAAATCTCAGACTTCCCCTCTCCCTCTTCATGGACAATACAAAACAATTATTTTTTAAGGAGCTTGGAAAATCGCTAAACTTTGCTACACTTTCTTCTGTTTTTTTTTCTTTTTTTTTTTTTTGGGTGATCAATATTGTTTAAAACTTCACCATCAGACAATTCAAATTAGTTTCATTCTTTAAATTCTGCCATGATTTTGCACAAAATTGGAATATATTGGTGATTTATTTCGTTTAGAACAGTCAAAGAACAATATATATTAGAACATTGATTTCCAATTTTGCAGCTTTTGAGAACATTCCAAAATGCTGTCTGTATGCAGACTGTAGTCTCGATTGGCAAATAAAAACCTCTGAATTTATAATAACTCAGTTCAATAAACCCGTGTCTTGGTCCAAATTCACTGCTAAATCACAGAAAACAAATCCAAATAAACCAAAACAGACACTTTCCTTCGCAATTCATCAAGCGGATTTCACTCAACCAGACTAGCCAGCAATCTTCGTAAAATATCACTCAGACAAAAAGACAGTACTGCGGCCATCGAGGAAGAGGGAGGCCGGAGGAAATCAAGTGGTTTTCAGTGATCATCATTCAAGTGCCTTTTCGCGCGCGCTCGCTCGTGGCGGAAACAGCTTTGACCACGTGAAGAGAAGCCGGCCGCCATCAGCCATAAGCAGTGTGCAGTGTGATTGTCATTAATCATTGTTAGTCTTTTCAAGCGTGACACACCGACCGCGGCGAAGAACAATCCTTCCGAGAAAGTGAGGTTTAGGAGGCAAGTTCGGTTCCAAAATATTTACCCACGATGAATGAATTCCTGCGCCAACGGGAAACCGTCACCGTCGAGGGAAGAAAACTGCTTCCAGTGAATTGATTGCCCTCTGCACCATTGAGGAAAAGTTGTGACCACCGCCATTCAGTTGGTGTGAATGGTGTGAAGAAAAAGGATTAAGCGACCGTAACTAAAGCCTCTCCTGTTAATTAATCAAACCATTATGCGATGATTATACGCGCTAGTGCGACTCCGACGACGACGACGACGACGACGACTAGGACGACCTCCTCAAGTTTCGCGTCCTCTTCCAAGCTCCTCTGCCATCATCGAATCAACGCCGATCCTGCCAGCAGTCATTACCGTCATCATCGATACCATCAGTGGAAAGTCGTAGAGCGTGACCAACCGACACCAGAATGGCCACCACTGCCCGGAGTACGTCGGTCATTTTCGGAGTGGCCCTGCTACTACTGGGGTAAGTCACTAAGCTTCTGGGGTTTTTTTTACACGATGCATTATTCTGGTTGGGTACATGCTGATTAGTATCAAGCGTGTCGCGTTGTAAACGAGTTCGAGTTATCTTAATACGCACGATATTTAGTTTATTGATTTTCTCTTTCATTAAGCTGTTTGGGATAAACGAAACTGAATTTAATTTGAAAATAATTGCTATATCTTAGGAATTTGTGTTCAATAAAATGGAGAAAAACTGAAAGTCTTAAAGTTCAACAACCGTAACATATGAGAAGAGAGGCATATCTTGCTGTATGAATCGATAAGGCTGGATTTCAATCCAGATGTCACCAGTTCGAATCTTTATTCACTTATACATATACAGAGAAACCTCTTTTTACTCTTTTTGTTTCGTAGATTTCTCTTAAACCATATAATATTTTTGCAAGCTTCAACAAGAGTTTTGTAGATCTGAACAAAACCTAGGAATTGCTTTTAAAACATTGCAAAAATGTTGCGCACCGCGTAAAAAGAGGTTTCACTGTACTTTGTTCTAAGTACAACATTTGTTTAAATTAGTCATCAACTAGACTCTATATTAGGGTGGTCGAAATCTGGACTTCAACGGGGCTACCCAAATTGACACATCACTAGGCTAAATTAGAAAATTTGAGCTCATTCTGACCACGAAAAACTCAAAAAATGTTCATTTCCTGAAGCTAATAACTTTTTAGCAAAAAATCCTAAAAATATGGTGTCTTCAGTCTTTTCCCCTTATATCTTCGTAGGACGTAGAAGGACATTTCGTCGTGCTCTTGCTATTCTGTCGCATGTGCATTTTGGGCCAAATTGAGTCAAGAATGCCATTTGACCTTTTGGACCTTCACAGATCCTCAAAATTCAATATCATTACTATTCAACAAACACCGTATAAAACCCCGTACAGTGTTGTTTCTCTACATGTGAAAGTAGTTCCGGTCTGAGACACGAAACGAAATTTTAACAACTTTTTAAAATATTTCATTGCTTTTTTGATTGGGCCAAAGCTTTTGCTAATTAGACATTTTCGTTTAACTGTCAGTTTGATTTTAAAGGGATAACTTGGTTCCCCTCAGTTCAAGCATGATTATCAATAATTCTTGAGTTTTTTTTAAATGTACTATAAGCTATTGTATTTTATATGTTTATAGGACCTATTCAAAACAAACTCTAGAATTGTTCTTTTGAAATTCCTTACAAAACATATTTATCAAATAAAAGATCCAAAGGCTTTCTAAAGCTTATAAAAACTCTGTGTTGTGCTTGGACCTTTTCAATAAAAACTCTAGAAATGTTTTCGCGAAAACACTGACAAAAATATTTTTAATTCCCTAATTCCAAATTCATCTAAATAATTTCTTGACAGATTTTGTTATACCACGGTTTTAAATCGGTAAAGTGTACGGATTTTTGCTTAGCAACAAGAGTTGGTAGTCTTATCTGTAACAAATGTTGACAGATTTCTAGTAAGACATACTTAGATTTTTGTACTAAATTCGGTAAATTTGTCTGATATTTTCAACTGCTGAACTGAAACTGAAATTGGTAAAATCATACCGAAATTCGGTAGTGAAGTCCATTATTGTTCATCGTTCTACCGAATTTCGTTTTTTTTTTTTTTTCATTTTGACAGACGGTTTACCGATCTAAACTTTACCGATTTTCAACTACCGAACTCGGTTAGAGAAATCTAATGGTACGTTCGTTTGATGGCTAGTTCCACACTGAGTGCCGCACTCAGAGCTGTCAAAGTGTTTCTTTGAAGAAACTCGCGCTAGTTCCGCACGAGTTTCGCCGCCATCTTGGAACTGAAACTCTAGTGTCGCACTCGATATTTTTTCAGTTTCATGCGAGTTCCAAGCACACTGACAGATGACGTTCGATTGAACCAAAACTGACACCGACGAGTGCGGCACTCAGTGCCGCACTGGCTGTTCAAACGAACGTACCATAAGTGTATAGCATTCGCACACTTCAATATTCAAACTTGTCAAGGAAAAAAATTATAGCAAATTTCATTTAAGTCCAGTTCAACAAACACTTGAAACCCTATTCCATGAGCAGTTCTCTATGGAATCGGTCTTTTTTCTTCAATTTTAATTTTTGTATTTTTTTAACCGGCTGAAACTTTTTTGGTGCCTTTAGTATGCCCAAAGAAGCCATTTTGCATCATTAGTTCGTTCATATAATTTTCCATACAAATTTGGCAGCTGTCCATACAAAAATGATATGTGAAAATTAAAAAAAACTGTATCTTTTAAAGGATTTTTTGGATCGATTTCGTGTCTTCGGCAAAGTTGTAGGTATGGATGTAAACTACACTGAAAAAAATGATACACGGTATTTTTATTGTGATTTTAAATTTCACTTTTTGTCACTAAAACTTGAATTGCATAAAAAACCCTATTTTTTTTAAATTGCAGATATGTGCCAACATTTTAGAAATTTCCAGAATGGGCAAAACATCTATGACCGAGTTATGATTTTTTGAATCAATGCAGAATTTTTTCAAAAAATCGAAATATTGGTCGCAAAATTGCAATCAAAAAGTACTTTAGTGAAATTTTGATAAAGTGCACCGTTTTCGAGTTATAGCCATTTTTAAGTAACTTTTTTCAAAATAGTCACAATTATTAATTTTTTTAATTAGTGCACATGTTTGCCCACAATTGAAAAACATATTTTTGAAGAGCTGAGAAACTTCTCTATATTTTTCTTTTTTGGACTAAAAATATTGAAAATAGTGTTTTGCAAATCAAGTTTTAGTGACAAAAAGTAGAATTAAAAATCACCAAAAAAATTTTACCGTGTATAATTTTTTTCAGTGTAGTCCACATCCATACCTACAACTTTGCCCAAGATACCAAATCGATCAAAAAATTCCTTCAAAACATACAGATTTTTTAATTTTCACATGTCATTTTTGCCAAATTTGTATGGAAAATTATATGAACGAACTAATGATCCAAAATGGCTTCTTTGGGCTTACCGAAGGCACCAAAAAAGATTCAGCTGGATTATAAAATACAAACAAAATCGAATAACCGAAATCTCAGAGAATTGCTCCCATGTATTACTAACATGTGAAATGTTACTAACATGTGAAATGTTTCATACAACGATACACCTCTAGTAATTTCAAAATAAAAAAAAATCTATTTAAATGGTATCAAAAAACATTTTCCGTAGAAATGCTCTGAGATAGTTAATAAACAGTTTCCCAAAATTTGACGCAGATTGATGAAACATGCCTAAAATGCTAATCGACTCAAATACAGTGAAACTTGTTCGAAAGAATCATACTGATATGCTACAATGTGAAGTTTATCTAAAATTAAAGTACTTTGCGGGAAATCATAAAAAATCAAAAGGTTAGTCAACTGTTAAAAAACTGTTAACAGTTGCCAAAACTATAGGATTTTTAAATCAAAATTTCCTCAAGATGTCTTTACCGCAACCTTTTGAACAGAATTAAGTTTCATTGGTTTGAATCCGAGAAATTGCAAAAAAAAAACCTTAAAATTCACGTTAACCCCATTTTACCCCTCAGACCCAATATAACCAGCACTGACGGTAGCATAAACTGTTTTTTTGTTTTGTTAATGTATCGAGGAACACACTGATTTTTGACCAATTTTACCCGTTTTGCATGAAAATCGCTTTTATCGTATTAATGAGTAAATTTTAAACGATTCAGTTCAATATTAGCACAAAGGTTTAAAATAATACAAATATAAATACGCTAATGGAGGGTATGTTCTTTATTTCAATTCCTTTTTCATATTGCATCACTCACCTTGCTTTAAATTCAATGTTAACACTATACCTTACTGCACACCGGAAACAAGTCCCAAAGAAGACCTCGGTGACAAATTTGGAATAAAACGCGACGAAAAAGTTAACCCGCACAAAAATGACCCTGAACGTTTGCATTGCGATGTATTTTTAAACACGCGACATTACGCCAAGTAGCTTCTGACAAAGGGAAACTTGTAAGCAAGTACAAAAAAGACGAAGGAAATTTGCAACAAAAAAAATGTTGATCTTAATCACGATGCAACCCTGGCTGTGCCTGTGAGTGAAAAGGCACAACACATTTCATGTTGAACACTTCTTGCTTCAGGTTGGAACATCCAGTGAAGACGTTCGGAAAATGAGGAGTCTTTCAAGGTAATTTATGACACGACAAGAAATGATCAAGTATCGGGCCAAGCAGTAGAGTAATTTCCCTACGTTAAACGTATGAAAAGCGCCTAACTTACCTCAATCGCTTTAGAAGCTTTAATTTATTTGAATTTTGAACTTTGTTTTACGCCTGTGTGAGTTACAAAATTGAATCATTTTACAACGCTGTAGAACAAGTTCAACCGCTTCAAAAGTGGAAATCCTCCAAACAGAACCAACCTTTACACAAGCGAGGAATGTACCCAATGAACGAACGAACGAAGCAAAGAATGAATGGCGAGGTGCATGCAAAAACATCATGCATCATCGTGAATGGAGGTAACAGAAAAGGACGTGGAGCCCAATTTCGGTCGGAAGGGAAAATTATCCTAACTGGGGGTTTCCCCACCGTCCCCTCCATAACTTAGCTCTGCTAGCACTATTGACCTATCTTTTTGTCGGTGGTACTCGAATACTGTGAGGAATTGTTAATTCCAAAATTGGACATTTAACATTGTATTGATGTTTAACTTAAAGTTTTGAAAATACCACTTGATTCAAATTTCAACAAATTTTACAAATAAAATACTTTTGGGCCAAACATTGTCTAATCAAACAAAATTAGGATCAAGAATCTTCAAGACTTATTTGTACAATTTGTGACTCAAATTGCAACTAAATACAAAAAATACAAATTTTATTGTACCGTAATTTTAATAGCCAATCACACCGTCTTTTCAGACTGAATTTATTTACTAAACGGGACAAACACAGAACACCCAGAGGAGATGGGCGGCAATCGAACCCGGATCCCGCAGAACACATGAGGGATCGGCAGCCGAAGCCGCTAACCACCGCGCCACGGGGTCCTCATTTGAATTAGCAATTTGAAAAACAAAACTCAAATATAATTCAATAAATTTGACAGTAAGGCTTTGGAAGGCATCATTCCCGATCGGCCATTTGGCGGTTATGTTTGTTTTAGAAAAACATTCAAATCTTGATTCAGAATGTATCAATCCAAAAATGGGTTTCTTTGTGTTGTTTGTAGAAGCATTTTACGTATCGTGATATTTTTTTCATTTCAATTTACTACTTCTGGACCCTGAATTCAAACCGGGGGGATGGCAACCCTATTCCGACCAAAGCAAACTGACAACAGTCGACATTAGCACGGTTGTCAAATGAGAGCCCACAACAAAAGCACTAGCTGTCAAATGGTAGCCCATAACAAATCATTGTTTGGGTTTTTGATTTTCAAATTTCCCGCAATTCAAACGATAAATACCTGAAAAAACATGTGAATTGTGTTGCTGATGCCAAATTCTATCATATCCTTGGAGATTCCATCCCAATATTGGCTCAAAATTCATAACGAAAAAAGTGATTTTTCTGTTTACCTTTTTTGCTTTTTTTCTTTTGGTCGATCATACAGTGCGCCCGTAAACTAGCGTGGCTCACGGATATATGAAAAAGACAAAAGTGTTCAATTTCGAATGCCTCGCCCGGAATTTTGTAGCATTATAGCCCCAGAAGCTAGCCTGAAATTTTGAGCGCATTTGGTTAATGATAAGTAGTTCCACTTTTGGCCTGAAGTTATTAAGAAATTCCAATAAATTTAATTTATTTATTTTCAACTTTTTAACTCTTCTTCGAGAAAGTTTTCCTATGCCCTATGATTTTTTCTCAAAATAGAGGTTTCTTATAGGTTTTGATCCGGGGAACAACTTTGTAGAACATCATAAAGCGCTAGGAATTAATCCCGGAAAGATACAGGCAAATTTTTAGAGCACGTTAAATTTGTTTTCCAAACTCCAAAAAATATCCTGTACACTGTGAATCGGCATTACACATTTTTCAGTTTGCTTTTACACATTTGCATGGGACTTTTGAGTTTAACCAGGATAACACACTTCGTGTTACCAAAGAATTATGAATAATACTGATTCTGAGTGTTTGTTATCTGAACTTCCAAGATGGCGGCTTCTTCGCTACTCCCTCCCATCATTGACAGTCATTGCCCTAAAAGTGAAGGACACCTGCTACCACCTAAAAGTAGACCAAAAACGGATTTGATGATTAATTCTGTACGGTTCCGCAAATCGACTTTTCCTTGTGTTTTTTTATTCGTAAGGAAAGTCATTAGTTCTTTTTGTCAAAAGAATCCATTTTGCATCATTAGTTTTTTTCATACTAGTCTCTATACAATTTTGTGGGATGATCATAAAAATAATAATAATAATTTTAATTTGTGTCGTTAGATGGGATTTTCTGATCGAATTGATGTCTTCGGCAAAGTAGAATGTTGGTATAAGAATTGATTGATAAGGACGTATAGAAAAAATAGGTACCGTAAACCGGGGCGACATTGATAAGATTTCAAATTATTTTTGGAATATTTTCCAACTGGTAGGCCACTCAAAGTCCATGCACTATTTTGGAAAAAAAAATTCAAATAGTTACGTTAAAAATTCTTAGTTTGAATTCCGGGGTGACTTTGATAGTCACAGGTTTTCTTGTTAAAATCATATTTAAGATTGTCAAACTTTATTTGTACGTTAAATGTACCATCATCAAAGTAGCTAATATAGTTTTTAAGAAAAAAAATCATTGTTTATAATAAAGTAACTAAGTTTATAAGCTTTTTAACAAAATACATAGACATTTTAGGTAAAATTGTTAAAAAGTCAGAAACTTGCCTGACTTTTGTTGAAACTAGTTTTGTTTGCAAAATTATCGATTTATATTGCATTTCATACTGAATTCGAAGCACAAATCACAAGTTTTCACATTTTACATGAAATTTGTTCAATTGTGTTTCAAAAACACATATTATTTATTATTTACAAACTTATTTAATCTTCTCCTAGTGGAAAATTGTCCAAAGAATCTGAAAATGCATTCCGTTTTTCGATCCAAAATCATGTTCATTGAGAAAATCATGATACTTTGAGATGTTTAAATTAATAACTTTTATCAACATTTTCTTAACTATATTTAACTGACTTTTTAAACTTTTCCAAGTGTTATGAAAAGTTTTTTTAGGTACTTTGACCACTCCTCTACCACGGTCAGTATGATTCTAAACCATTCCGTACTATTTTAATTGTTCTCTGCATTTTGCGCAAACCTATCAAAGTCACCCCATTTTAAGGTACACGAAAAAACTCTCGATTATTTCACTACTATTTATTAGAAGTTAAATTCCCAATACTGCTACTAGAATTGAGCAAGTATGATAAAAATGATTTTTTTCAGAAAATATCGAAAAATGACATACATTTATATTTATTTAATTTTATTTTTCAAAGTCGAACTCGATTTAGCGGTCCCATCACTCAAGTATCGGCTAACATTCCCATCCACTTCCCCGTGTCTTACCTCTGGTCGTGGCCGGCGTCGGTTTTGATCAGCACGATAGGGACGATAGGGGGTGCACAGTGGGCGAAATGGAACCCAAAATCGGACTTAATTGAACGCGGCTGGTTCCCTGGTATGAATAATACTGTTTCTAATGTATAAAAATCCGGGAAATCGATTGGTGATGGTTTCATCCACCGCACGAAACGGCAAAGAATCCATTTTTGCCCCAATTCCCAATTTTTTTACCATTTTTTCTTGAAAATCGGTCTGTATTTAGAGCGGAAGCTTTATGCGGCCTTCCAAAATGCACTTAACTTATGTGAAAATGTCCCAGGAATCCAGTAAAAATAACCACTTGCACCGCAAAAATAATCTAGGGTCCATTTAACCCCAATTCCGCTATGAAAGCATTTTTGGCCGTTTTCAAATGTTAGGTTAGATTTTAAAAATCTGAAAATATTTTTATCGTAAAGATCAGACAATTTTACAAAAGAATGACGATTTGCACTTGAAAGTTTGACACATTTATGTTGATATAGAAATCAAACTAAATAAAATGATTGAAGAATCACTTTTCGGCCAATTTTCCCAAACGCAGAATAAACTGCCTTTAACATTTATTTCATTTTTATAGCGGAATTGGGGTTAAATGGACCCTAGATGATTTTTGCGGTGCAAGTGGTTATTTTTACTGGATTCCTGGGACATTTTCACATAAGTTAAGTGCATTTTGGAAGGCCGCATAAAGCTCCCGCTCTAAATACAGACCGATTTTCAAGAAAAAATGTTTAAAAATGGGGAATTGGGGCAAAATGGACCCTTTGCCTTTTTGTGCGGTGAATGAAACCATCACCAATCGATTTCCCGGATTTTTTTACATAAGAAACACTATTTTTCATTCCAGGGAACCAGCCGCGTTCAATTAAGTCCGATTTTGGGTTCCATTTCGCCCACTGTGGGGTGGTTGAGATTTCCAAAAAATTGTCCACGTGGTCTGTGGAAGGTCCCAATCACATTTATTGAAAATCAAGTTCCAAGGATGCTAGATGACACCAGAAAGAAAGCAGCCTCTTTTTATTTTTTTTTATTTTTCAAAGGGTTAAAATGGATGAAAATAAATATTTTTGTGCATATTTCTACTGTGGAATTGTCTCAGGAACACGAATATGATAAAATTATCATCAAAAAATTTACCTAGGGGGTACCCCGAGCAAAAATTTACCGCGTCACGAGGCTCTCCAACTGAACTAGTGTAAAATGCATTTAAAACACTATTTCATTCAAATGTTGAGACCATGGCTTGTTATAGCAATTTTTGTAATTTGAGTAGTTGATTTGCCTGTTACATTACCATATGCATTTTCTAAACATTTCATCATCGTTATTTTGGTCGCCATCTTGGATTGGAAATTTCCAAATGTTAGAGCAATTTTTGGGTCATTTTTGAGCTCAATGAGCCAAATCAAGACAATAAAAACATTAGTTTTATTCGATTATCCGAAGTAATTTTTTTTAATAAGACTTCTAGAATAATTTGATTTATTTGAAGAACAATATTATAATGATTAAGTTTAACTGCAGTCCTTACATTTGGATAAGATTAAAAATCAATTACACTCTCACAGATAATCTTAAAATTAAACCAATTGCATTAACTTTACCGTCTGAAGTTTGGTGAAAGCTTCAAAGTGTGCATTCTTCTGACACCAATTCCCTTTATCCTTTTTTTTTTTTCATCGTGGGACTGCACCAACCATGATGGCATATAGTGAGGAGGGAGGCAGGATCGACAGGACACCTCTCGTGAGAAGGTGTTATTATGCTGCCATTAAAATGAATTTTATTTTGGAACACGAAACATCACACCCATTCAACCGACCAACTGAGTCATTTTGCTGTGCCCAGCGCTAATAGAACAACTGGTTGTTTTTTGTTGTAGTGTGATTTGTCAGTCTGGAAACACCTTGGGCGGGGTGAAATTTATGGCGAGGGAGCGAATCATGCAGTTGAATGAGATGTACAAAAAACAGGGTTTTACTACACGAAAGGGGGTAATCGATATCAGATGGTGGGATAGATCTTGAAGATACTGAATAAACGTTTCCAAATTAGGCTTTTTTTTCTAAATAATAACAGTCCTAATGTTTAGACGGGTTTAAAAAGTCCTCAAAAGCACCACTAATGCATTCCAATATCATTGAAAGAGTGGAAAAAAGTGTCCCTGAATGCAATGACCGTGATGGTTCCAAAGTCATACGTGCACGTATGTTGGCTTTGGCTATTGTTGTTGTTTTCCTGTTATTGTTTCGTCGTAATTTCCCTACATGCAATGGACATTCCTTGATGCATTTCGCCTTATCACTGTTCAACTATCTCGTTTGGCAATGGTTCTATTCATGGATTTTCCCTTCGCCTTCCCTTCCCAGCCCGGGGCCTATATGTGTGTGGGCACTTTGCTACATGGTCATAACCTTGCTGGGCACCAAACTCACACCCCGAGGGTTGGCCAATGACCACCACCTTGAATTGCAAAGCTCAATGCACCCCTCCTGGGAGCAGAGTGACGTTTCGATTTTTCATTTGGGAAGGTGGCGGAGCAAAATAAACAGCCGTTTGCAAATAGAGCCACTTTGGGGGACCATTCTGTGAGGGTATCGAGAAGATCCGGCTTGGGTGTTATAATTTTACATAACAAACAACTGACAGTCTGACAAATCAATAGGAAAGCAACAACTGTTAAATACTTTATCCTGAAATTTATGGAAAGTTTTGCAGTAAACTAATAACGGATTTTTAATGACCAACACAGAAAAAAAAGTTGAATTTTGGACTGTTGAAAATTTGGTAGGTTGAATATTACCTCTTTTTTGAGTAATATTAAATTAAAAATGTGTAAAAATGTGAACCTGATGAATATTCATCAAAAACTGATGAAAATTCAAAGTGACTCAAAATCTGTCAACATTTCCTGATGAATATTTCATCATTTTTTTTTTGTGAAGCTTTTTTAACATCTACCCATAAATATCTTGATATCTATCTGAAAATTCAATTATTCTGCACTTGTATTGAAAAGTAATACTATCTGAAAATGTTTTGGAGTTTAGCATTTGGGCAAACCTGTAAGACCATGGACAACAATAATTTATTGAACTTTTTTATTTAGATGAAACTTAGTGCACGGAGAAAAAAGAGTTCCCAAAATCGTGAACAAGCGTGCATGAAAATGGGAACCACGAACAAAGTGTTCAAACTTCATGGTACGTTTTTCAAAATCGTACCATGGGATTTGAACACTTTTTTCGTGGTTCCCATTTTCATGAACGCTTGTTCACGATTTTGGGAACTCTTTTTTCTCCGTGTGTGTGTACTAATAAAATGATTAACCAACACCAAGTCTTCGGCAAAGTTTTAGGCAAGGGGTTTCCAGCATCATGGATTAATGACTAGTCTAAATGCAATTACTAGAATACTAGAAAATATGTCAAGGATTATTTTATTTTTTCCAGAATTACTGCAAAATTATCAAAAACTACCTGGAATTAAACAAAAATAATCAGAATTACTCTAAATTACTTTGGATTATTGCCTAGCTGCCAGTACTTAAGGGCCTTGATTGATATGTTTTGAACCGATCCTCAAATGATTTCTTTAAAAAAAAAAACAAACATGACCGATCGGTAAATGATACCTGTTACAGTAGCCTGTCCCATTTTGAGGTCATGTCGAGGAATTTCAGGTGCTCACTTCTTAAATGATAGATTATGATGTTAGGAACAATGTTTTCGTAGACAAGAAAAAATAATAAAATACTTTCTCGCACCCCCTAGTCGATTTACAGAAAAATGTCACTTTTTTGAACAAATTTTCTAAAATCGCTTGGAATGCTTTCTTTTAGTAATTTTGGCCGCTGAATCCGAATCTGAAATCAAATTTCGTGTAAACAGTGATGTTATGTAGCTACACCCTTTTGGAATGTTATTTGCGTGATTAAATCGCTGCCATTCAAATTGCTTGCAAGTTCGGTCAAACTTTTCTCGGTTTTCGTTCCACTTTGATTGATTTTTTACTTACAGATCTGTTAAATGTTTTTTACGTTTTGATTATCTTAAGCAATTCGAAAAATCGCATATTGTTATTTGGTGGGGGCTTAGGGACTATCCATAAACCACGTGGACACTTTTTTTTATCGCTGACCCCCTCCTCCCCAATTTCCATACAAAACAAATCTTTTTGATATGGAGAGTGGAAAATCTCTGAATCAAAGTGGTATTTACGAAAACCGAAAAAAGTATGACCGAACTTGCAAGCAATTTGAATGGCAGCGATTTAATCACGCAAATAACATTCCAAAAGGGTGTAGCTACATAACATCACTGTTTACACGAAATTTGATTTCAGATTCGGATTCAGCGGCCAAAATTACTAAAAGAAAGCATACCCTGACCTTTGCGACACATGCTTGCAACATCGGGTAATTAGTAGGCCTTGCTTCTGAATTCTGAGAAATTTTGAAAATTGGCACTTTTTTCCTCACTAAAACTCAAATATCTCGGCTCTGGAGTGTCTAAATTGCATTTTCTCAGAGGGAAAAATGTTCGCCATGAAATTTCCTACAAGCTGCATGTATTGGTTTTACTGGGAAAAATAGGCTACCCTAAATTAAATGAGCATTTCTGAAAAAAGTTTCAAAAAAATGCGATTTTTTCGACACAAATCCGCCTGGGAGAGTCCAAAAACTTAGATTTTGGTCCAATATTGATAGTGCATCTTAATCTATGGACAAAAACCTATCGTTTGAAGATAATACTCACCAGATCGAATCAGTTTTTGTATTGATTCCAAGCGATTTTAGAAAATTTGTTCAAAAAAGTGACATTTTTCAGTAAATCGACTAGGGGGTGCGAGAAAGTATTTTATTATTTTTTCTTGTCTACGAAAACATTGTTCCTAACATCATAATCTATCATTTAAGAAGTGAGCACCTGAAATTCCTCGACATGACCTCAAAATGGGACAGGCTACTGTTACAGCCTTAAAATGCATGATTGTTTACATTTTCATTATATTTTTAATACCGGATGTTCATTTTTCGTCTTTTTAACTTTTCCTATTTTTTTTTTCAAAATAAGCTATGAAATTATTTTTCATGTTTTTTTTTTATTTCATTTTAAAACGCCCTTATGTGTTACAACTATTACCACCAATTAATAAAATTATTGGGAAAAACTTGAACAAAACAATGCTGAAGGGCCGTAGTAGATTTGTTAACAATCTGCCTGCCAGATGTAAACTTCCTCTAGCGGGAGCAGGACACACTGTATTGTTTTGCTAGAATTCTGAAGATATAAATAAATTAACAAAATAAATGATTTATAAAATGAGTTATCGAGATTAGAGAAAATATACCCAATTTCGTCACACTGAGCCTTTCAGCCTGTTCTCATTACTTTTTTGCAATTTTCCGCCTTTCAAACATTTTTTTTTTTGTAAATCAACAATTGAGAGTTTCTCAATCACTTTTATTTGAGGTATTTATTACTTAAGCATAGTCAACGTTACTTACTCTACCTTTAGGTGGCCTTCCTCGCATTCATAAAGTAAATACACTACACAGTCTCAAAAACGGTTATTAATAACACTTATTTTTTATCAAAATATCTGAGATCCATCCTAAAAAAAAATTGTGTTAAAAACACTAAAGTTTATAACTTTTGATAGGGTTGTCAGATCTTCAATCTTTTGGGCTTGTTGGAAAGGTCTTTTAATAACCTATCCAACGATGGGTCATGATAGATCCGGAAAACTTTTTCATCAAAATATATGAGATCCGGCCTCAAAAAAGTGTATAAATAACAATTGCTCATAACTTTTGATGGGGTTGTCACATCTGCAATCCTTTGAACTCGCTGGAAAGGTCTTTCAAATACCTTTCTAACAATATATAACATGACGGGTTGTCGAAGTTTACCTAAAATCTTTTTTAGCATAACTTTTGAAGTATTTTTTTTTTATAGTAGTTTATGTAACGAGATTCAAAATAAAGAGGCTCCACACAATTTTATGCAGTTTCGTTTTGCTCTAGCGACGTTCTGAAAAGTTGATCATTTCAGTACTCAAATAAATTGAATTATGAATTATTCAGAAGTTAAAAAGCAGGCCGTTTCGTTTTCCCAGGCTAGGACAGAAAATGTTTGAAGTTTCGTTGCAAAAATAATTTTACGGTTATAAGTTACAAAACAACTACCGTAAACCGGGGTGACTTTGATAGGATTTCAATTTGTTTTTAGAATATTTTCCAACAGGTAAGGTTTTTCTCAAGATTATTATTTTTAAAACATGTACTGGGGTAGGCCACACAAAGTCCATGCCCTATTTTGGAAAAAAAGTTTTTTCAATAGTGTTTAGAAAAAAAGTTACGTTAAAAATTCTTGGTTTTAATTCCGGGGTGACTTTGATAGTCATAGTTTTTCTTGTTAAAATCATATTTAAGATGTTCAAACTTTATTTGTACGTTAAATGTACCATCACTAAAGTAGCTGATATAGTTTGTAAGAAAAATCAATGTTTATATTAAGTTAACTAAGTTTATAAGCTTTTTAACAAAATACATATAAATTTTAGGTAAAATTGTTAAAAAGTCGGAATTTTGCCTGAAATTTGTTAAAAATAGTTTTGTTTATAAAATTATCGATTTATATTGCATTTTAAACTGAATTCGAAGCACGAATCACTAGTTTTCACATTTTACATGAAATTTGTTTAACTGAATTTGCCTATAAATTTGGAGATTTTTTTAAATTGTGTTTCAAAAACACATATTATTTATTATTTACAAACTTATTTAACCTTCTCCTAGTGGAAAATTGCCCAGAGAATCCGAAAATGCATTCCGTTTTCCGATTAAAAATCATGTTCATTGAGAAAATCATGACACTTTGAGAAGTTTGAAATAATGACTTTCATCCACATTTTCTTAACTATAGTTAACTAACTTTATAAACTTTTCAAAAATTTATGAAAAGTTCTTCATGAGGTACTTTGAACACTTCTCTACCACGGTCAGTATGTTTCTGAACCATTCCTTACGTATTTTAATTGTACTCTTCATTTTGCGGAAAAATAGCAAACCTATCAAAGTCACCCCGGCTATCAAAGTCACCCCGTTTTACGGTACCTACTTATATTGTTACATAAATGTTTATTTAAAAATTTATATTCAAAATCCATCTTTGCCATGAATACAAGATAGTTTTTAGAGTATTCATTCAACATTTCTCAGACTTTGATTATTCCAATTTCGACGTATCGTGGCATCCGTTATTGAACATCGTGATTCCAAAAAACAATTTGTGGCATAAAATAACCTCCACAATGTGGAAAATAAAACATGATAATTTAAAAATCAGCTATTCAAAGTCATATGTTGATGAAGACGCATTTTTTTAAAAGAAACAAAGACAAAATCTGAAAAAAAAACTAACTCAGCATTCGCCCGCAGCAGTGATTTGACGTCACGCGTGGTCATTCACTTTCATCAGGACCAGAAGGAACCGCCACCACAGCCACTTTGTTTATCTTGGCCAACAAATCAAATATCGCAACGCAGCCTGATAGCATCTAAAAAGGAAAAGTGGCATCAGCAGGGAAAAAAGGGCAAATTCCGCTACACGCATATAAACGTGTCCATCGGGTTCTTCCGTTGGCCAAGTCAGCTGAGTCAACCCAAGCGCTCGCTAATAGTATAATCCTGAACATCATCCTGGCTAGGAAAAGTTGCGGCGGCGGCGGCGGTGGCGGCAATCATCATAAGCCATAATCAAAGGACGAGTGATTATGTTAATTACGTTGACAATAAAGTCACAAACGAAGAAGAAGCAAAAGAAGAGGAAGAAGAAGAAAAGAGTGGCCAATGTAAATGACCAGCGAACGAGTGATGACCAGTAGTTTGTGCAGCAGTGTTGTGTGGTCAGTTGTTTGTTCACGAGAAAGGAAAAATCAATACAAAGGACAAGTGCCTTGCAGTAGTGGTAGTAGCAGTAGTTTGGGTGGGGGTGGGTGGACTTTCCACGCGGGGCCCATAGGCCAGGAAATGAATCATTTTGCGCTACACTACCGATTCAACCCGACTGGATGATGTTTACAAATACGTGCTTGAAGGAATAGCGCCGGGTCAAATTGGTGGGAGTGATTTCCATGCCTTTTGGCCTCGTGATTAACAACCACTTTGGTCGGGGAGCTTCGTTTGAGGTTTGGAGGGGAGGAGCAATACTGAGCATTTATTGCTTTTCATTCAGTTTGTACTGCAGAGGTACTGGACGCTTAAGTGAGTACATAATTGGCAAAGGGAGCGCGTGGTCGTAAAAAATATTCGGAGTGAAAAGTGATTTGTTTTGTGTGTGCCTTTTGTTTCGCATTTTTGTCGTGAATTGTGCGCTGCGAGGAGAAGATTACCCTCCGAAAATGCAGCGTCATCAGAGCATAATTGGCAAAGGGAGCGCGTGGTCGTAATAAAAAAATATTCGGAGTGAAAAGTGATTTTTGTGTGTGCCTTTTGTTTCGCATTTTGTCGTGAATTGTGATATAGTTTTCGATAAAAACGATCTAAGTTCGTTAGGTTTATCGCGCAGCAAAATTATTTTGATTCATTAAGAACGTCGTGTGGTGCGCGAGTCTTTTGTGTTGAAAAGACCTTCCCATAGCTCCGTAGCTCGGAGGGCTCGACGTCGGTTGTTTGTGTGTTAAGCCCTCTCCATAGCATCGTAGCTCGAGAGGCAACGAAAATCAATACCTTATCTAGCTAACAGAAAGAAGATCGGAAGGCACTTGATGATTGAGTTCGTCGCGTCTATTCCGTTGCAAATTCATGAACTAAATGATTATATAATTAAAAATTAGACTACGCTATCATTGCAGCATTGCGTTTAACACCTCATTTTATAAATAAATATTATTTGGTTTTATCTTTCCACAGCCGGCTGTCTAAGATTAAACCATTTCATTTAAAATTTAACAACAGTTAAACGGGAAATGTCTCATCCGCAGCAACCGAGTGTTTGCCTTGAGAATAAAATATAATACCTTTCAACAAACACTATGATTTTGGGTCGCATCATCATCTTCTATGATGAATCCTGACCAAACACCCTATCCTACTAACCAATTTTCAGGTTCCTGGCGCTTGTGGGGTGTAAGCACAGAGTAAATCAGCTGCCCTAGTAGCAACCTGCGCTAACTAACATTCCCGTCCCTAAAAATCGAGATCTACAAACTGACATGGCGGGCGCCGTTGGTGGCCAATGACTGCTACCTATTCGCAACTGATCTTGTTTTGGCAATCATGGTGTTTTATCTTTTCAGCGCATTCATACATGCTGTTGATAAGGGAAACACCACTAGATCGTCGAAGCCTATAATCAGTAGTGCTGAAAGGATATTACGGTTCTGTTCAGCAACGGAGGGGCAACCATGGGTGATCTCTCATGCTCATGCTCATGCAGAGGTACTGGACGCTTAAGTGTCTCTGTTTTTCAATTGATGGTGCAATTTCGTTGAGCCGAAAAGGTCAATAAATTGTGCAACGCCAATTGTACATTTTTGTCTTACTTAGCATGTTTTTTTAAAATAATTTTTCCACTGTAAGAAGGTAAATTCAAATAAATGTACACAGAAAAAAAATGATGGTAATATTCATCAGGAAATGGTGACAGATTTTGTGGCAAAAAAATGATCAATTTTACCCCAGAAAATGATTAATTTTCATCAGTTTTTGATGAATATTCATCAGGTTCACATTTTTACACATTTTTATGTAATATTACAAAAAAAAGAGGTAATATTCAACCTACCAAATTTTCAACATTCCAAAACTCAACTTTTTTGTTCTGTGTAGATTAACATACTTTATAACCTAACATTGAACAGGCAACCAAAACTAATTTTAAACTGCATATTTAGTTATTTTTTTATTGTTATCTAAATGGCTAATGGATGGAGTTTGGCTGTGAGGATTGAATATCTTAGCTCACCAGAAATCGCTATTCGTTAGCTCACACAATATTTATAAATCAAATAAAAATTTCTCGGAACCTCAGAAATTTAAGCGGAAGTATACATTTTCTAAACTTTTTGGCCCCAATGTTTTGAGATTATTTTATTAAAAAAAACTCAACCAAAGCTTTTGCTCCTAGATTTCCTTTAGACATTTTAATATTTTCAAATATACGGGAACTAACGATATAAATTTTTATTCATCTCCCAAAGCAATATCAGCAAAATAAAATAAACAACTTCCTTCATTGCTGGGTAGCCTGTCCCATTTTGAGGTCATGTCGAGGAATTTCAGGTGCTCACTTCTTAAATGATAGATTATGATGTTAGGAACAATGTTTTCTTAGACAAGAAAAAATAATAAAATACTCGCACCCCTAGTCGATTTACTGAAAAAGTCACTTTTTTGAACAAATTTTCTAAAATCGCTTGGAATCAATACAAAAACTGTTTCGATCAGGTGTGTATTATCTTCAAACGATAGGTTTTTGTCCATAGATTAAGATGCACTATCAATATTGGACCAAAATTTAAGTTTTTGACTCTCCCAGGCGGATTTGTGTCGAAAAACGCATTTTTCGAAACTTTTTCAGAAATGTTCATTTAATTTAGGTAGCCTATTTTTCCCAGTAAAACCAATACATGCAGCTTGTAGGAAATTTCATGGCGAACATTTTTCCCTCTGAGAAAATGCAATTTCGACACTCCAGAGCCGAGATATTTGAGTTTTAGTGAGGAAAAAGTGCCAATTTTCAAAATTTCTCAGAATTCAGATGCAAGGCCTACTAATTACACGATGTAGCAAGCATATGTCTCAAAGGTCAAGGTATGCTTTTTATAGTAATTTTGGCGGCTGAATCCAAATCTGAAATCAAATTTCGTGTAAACAGTGATGTTTTGGAGCTACACCCTTTTGGAATGTTATTTGCGTGTTTAAGAGGCAGTTTTTGTAAATATTACTCGGTTTGTTCTAGAGGTCGTATCGAGGTGCTCCGATTTGGATGAAACTTTCAGCGTTTGTTTGTCTATACATGAGATGAACTCATGCCAAATATGAGCCCTCTACGACAAAGGGAAGTGGGGTAAAACGGGCATTGAAGTTTGAGATCCAAAAACATAAAAAATCTTAAAATTGCTCGCATTTTAGTAAAACTTCATCATTTCAAAACACTCTTAGATGCATTCGAAAGGTCTTTAGAAGCACTTCAAAATGAGCCATAGACATCCAGGATTAGTTTAACTTTTTCTCATATTGCGGGTTTCGCCTTGTAAGCGGAAGGTGATGGGTTCGATTCCTGTCTGGCTCGGCAAAGTCAGATCCCTTAAAAGAGTAAATATGCTCACTGGGAATACTGACCGGTAGGGGATGGGTTTCGACTAGCGGCGTGCTGGGTTTCCAATCCAGAGGTCGTGAGTTCGATTCTCGTACCGGGATGATGAAAAAAATTACTGTTAAAAATGGATTTTTTAAACCTCAAAATCTTTTGCAACAGCCTCCAACACCCATACTCTTTAGCTCAAAAGTTAGGGAATTTCATGGACTATAATCCTACGGTAATAACTTTTGGCCAATCGCAGTTTTTCTCATAGTTTTTCGATTTTTCTATAAAAACATTTTACAACGTTAGTTATTGTCCCTACAGCATCCATAGCGGCACTTTTTAGTCTCAATTTTGTCATATTCGAAATCCTTGGAAACTTCAAACTTCAATGCCCGTTTTACCCCACTTCCCTCATCTCATCTCATCTCATCCAAATCGGAGCACCTCGATACGACCTCTTAAACACGCAAATAACATTCCAAAAGGGTGTAGCTCCAAAACATCACTGTTTACACCAAATTTGATTTCAGATTTGGATTCAGCCGCCAAAATTACTATAAAAAAGCATACCTTGACCTTTGAGACATATGCTTGCTACATCGTGTAATTAGTAGGCCTTGCTTCTGAATTCTGAGAAATTTTGAAAATTGGCACTTTTTTCCTCACTAAAACTCAAATATCTCGGCTCTGGAGTGTCGAAATTGCATTTTCTCAGAGGGAAAAATGTTCGCCATGAAATTTCCTACAAGCTGCATGTATTGGTTTTACTGGGAAAAATAGGCTACCCTAAATTAAATGAACATTTCTGAAAAAAGTTTCGAAAAAATGCGATTTTTTCGACACAAATCCGCCTGGGAGAGTCCAAAAACTTAAATTTTGGTCCAATATTGATAGTGCATCTTAATCTATGGACAAAACCTATCGTTTGAAGATAATACACACCTGATCGAAACAGTTTTTGTATTGATTCCAAGCGATTTTAGAAAATTTGTTCAAAAAGTGACTTTTTCAGTAAATCGACTAGGGGGTGCGAGAAAGTATTTTATTATTTTTTCTTGTCTAAGAAAACATTGTTCCTAACATCATAATCTATCATTTAAGAAGTGAGCACCTGAAATTCCTCGACATGACCTCAAAATGGGACAGGCTATTGCTGGGTCATTCCAGGTCAACTTGGTACAACTTTGAACTCGACATTCACCGATTTGGGCCAAATTTTGAAGGAACGTTCATCTATCGATAGTTAACATAAATCCCAAGTTTGGTGCTGATTAGACCATCCCTCTATTTTTAGCACCGCCCTCTTTTTTAAACCATAACTTTGCAACTATTTGAGCAAAAGACTTTCTACAGGTTGCATTTTATATAAAATTGTCCAAGGAATTCGATAAAAATAAAATGTTAATATCATATTTTAACGTTTTAAGTATTAAATTCAGTTTTGACCAATTCCTTATATTTTTTTTTATTTTATCACCATCATGTTCCCCGGACAATTTTACATAATAATCAATGTAATCCTCAAACTAAAATGAACTAGGGTAGAGGACCCAGAAATCGCCCACTTTATAGTGGCAATCTAGGAAATTTGATGAGAATTTGATGACAATTTATGGTTGTAGAACGTTGATAAACTATTTGATTTTAAGTTTCCACAAGGTTTTTATCATTTACGTGTTCATATTTTATAAAATTTTGCGTTTTAATAAAGTGCTCTGAAGAGCCTATTTTCGCCCCCCTAAATCTAATTTTCGCCCACCCTTGGAACCAGTTTTCGCCCACGACAAAAATCAAGAAATCAAATGAAATTATAACTCAAAGCTAAGCAAATATGGTCTCCTATTGATACACAACATTTTCCCGAAGCTAAATTTCATTGATGTGCACATATTTTGTCGTACATATTATAAATTGAGGTTCAAAAAATCCCAGGAGTTTTTTTTTCAGATATCCTGCTTATTTTGAGATTCTCTGTCTATTATAACTAGAGGGTGACGAGCGGGAATTCCCGGGAAAAATTTCCCGGGAAATCGGCCATTTTTGGACCTCTCGATTCCCGGGAAATTTGGTCGAGACTCCCGGGAAATTTTATACTTACAAATATCAAACCAAATTCAATAATTCAATCAGAAAAATATTTGAAAAATTCAAAATGGTTAAGAACATTGGATGCTCAATATTCGATTTTCAAAATGGAATAATCCAATGCATCTCTAATCTTCTTAGTGTAAAAGTGTAAATTTTAACTTTTAAAAATTCCAATAACTATAATTGAGAGTAACCAAAAATGTCGACCCCAAAATTTACCTTGAAACATTCTTAACAGTTACACACCAAGAATGAAATATTCATTATTTTTAAGAAGCAAAACCTTTTCAAGATAAATCTTGTTTTTTTTTTATTCTAAGTAAGTCAATTTCGCTGTATCGAGGTAATTTCCTTTTTTGATGTCAATAAGTAATTTTGTGTTTTGCATATTAAATTATATTTTGAGAATAACAATCAGGCATTCTTTGTAAAGTTAGTGTCTGCTAATTCTGAACATTTACAGTTGATCTTAAGAAGGAAAAAATCAACTTAAATTGTGGTTTGGTTGAGCGTTTTAGCAGAATGCATTACTGTGAATACAAAGAGACGAGTTGTTCCTTTTAATTCCGCTACATATCAACTTAAAGTTTTTACTTTGTGTCGTTATTTATCATATTGCAAAAATACGATATTGCATAAATGGAAAATTATATATTAGTTATTTTTTTTACCTTCAAAAAATCTAATAACAAGTTCAACAACAAGTTCGGCAACTTTTGAAAAATCACTCAGTGCGAATGAAGATTCTTGAACATTTTGAACTGCAATTTTGAGTCCCAAAAAGGCTCAAGGAACGATTTTTTATTTGTAGATTGAGGTAAAAAATCAAAATGAAGAAATAGTTCCTCAAAACAACGAGGTTACTTATGAATGATTAGTATGAATTAATTGTATCTGAATTCATTAAAAAGAAACGTTTTTTTTACTTTTATTTTTAAGTAATTGACACTATAGGCTAGTTAAAAAAAAATCCCGGGTCCCGGGAATTCCCGGGAAATGGCAAAACTCAATTCTCGATTCCCGGGAAATTGAAAATCTCGAGAGTCGTCACCCTCTAATTATAACTAAAACTAAACCATGTTCTCACTCTCTCTAAAAAAATATGACTGAATCAAAACTTGTGATAAAACTCATGTGTACCTGTTCACCCAAGACATGGGCACACAGTTACAATTAGCTCCATGTTGTTGTTGATTTTGTTAGGGGACCTTTAACCCTATGGGTCATTTGCTCCCGAATTGACTCAATATAAAACATCAAGTACCTCTTAATAAAAATATTTAAGCACATGTGTAACTACTTCTCCATCGTCTGCTTAATTTGTTCTCCTATGTACCAGTAAACTTTTACAACATTTAAACCAAAACCCCTTATGAATGAAAGTAATTAAAATGATTATTTAACCTTTAAAAATAATCTAGAATGTTCCAAATATATTTTCAAGCACATTTCGCTGCGATTAGATTCGTTTTTATGGTAAACGAAAACTGGTTCTAGATAAAATCTGAAAACACAATAATAGATTTCACCCTGGGCGAAAATTGGATCTCATGTTTTTTCATGACCCCAGAAATTGCCCACTTTATTTTATTGAAATAACCTTTGGTAAACGTTTAAAACAGGTAAATCACTAGATTTTCATGAAATTCAGACATACAGTGAACTAATGAATTATTCATTTACATTATTTTCGGACAAAATTAGTTGTTTTCCCTCATTAACATTATTACCCGCTGTAGTCTAAATTGACAAAAATATGGCGGCTGCAGTAAGGCTTTTTTTTTTTGAAAAGCTTATAAAAACTTAATAAACAATAGAAATTCATCAGAAAAGTTTCAATTAGTACTAGAAATGAATGAATATGTAAACCTGCATAAATAATTCAACCAAAAAAACGGTATGAGTTTGCTAAATACAGATTAAATCCAGTAGGTGGGCGAAAACTGGAGCAGGGCGAAAACTGGGTCCTCTAACGAGAAACAGCGATTTTACTGAAAAAAGATTGATTTTGCGCAGATCTACTTTTCAAAAAAGGGATGAATCTCGCATAGTTCGGTTTTATATGTGAGAAACTTTGTCGGATTTAATTTCATAGGACAGAGTGCTGCGCAAAAACTTTTTTTTCAGTAAAATCGCTGTATCTCGCCAATAGTTCATTTTAGTTTGCACTTTTGCCCCTCTACTACTCTATATTTTGTACAACCTGTCAATCCATTTATTGATCCTTATCCTACACTTATTTCGATCCATAGAGTTACTGTCCTGAATTTATTTATTTTTGCGAAATATCATTTGAACAAATTCCATTAAATTTCAAAAGTCCTTGGATTTCCTCGGAAATTTGTCCAAACATTCTCGTTTCCCGTGATTTCGGATGCTCTAGTTCAGCCGTTATAGATACAGAGAAACCTCTTTTTACGCGGTGGCGTTACTCTTTTTATTTCGTCGATTTCTCTAAAACCGTAGAATATGTTTGCAAGCTTCAAAAAGCGTTTTGTAGATCTGAACAAAATCAACAAATGGCTTTTAACAGATTGCTTAAATATTGTGTCGTTCCAGAGAAATCAACAAAGGCGTCATCCATAAAATATGTCACGCTCTAGGGGGAGGGGGGGGGGGTCTGAGAAAGTGTGACATTGCGTGTTATAAGTATAGGGAAAGCGTGACAAAGGGGGAGGTGGGGTAAATTTTGGCTAATTTTAGCGTGACGTACTTTATGGATGAAGCCAAATAAGAAAAACGTAACGCACCGAGTAAAAAGGTTTCAATGTAGATGGTTTTTTTGAAAAATGAGGTTTTGCGAAAAAAATGTACCACTATATTTCGAATAGGGCCCCCTTAATCGCCAAACAAAAACAAATACAGGTCTAATTATTTTTGCCAAGGAATTTCCATGTCACATTTGATCTTAATGCTGCTTGTTCGACGTGGAATTCATTATAATTGCAATTAATTGATATTTTCAAGGAATGTTGTTATGAGTTGGGATTTAAGAAAAGTTGACTTTTAATTTAGAAAAAGCTAACATAACATTTCAAAATGGGAAAAGAAAACTTAAAATGCTGTTTTGGAGGTTTGAAAATATTTTTATTCGGATTCCTTGTTTTTTTTTCTAAAAAAACGGTGGGTGTGAGGGAAGGGGGGGGGGGTCTACGTGGTTTATGGATAGTCTCTATTCACTAAAATGTTTTATTGTTCGTTTTTTTGTGATTTGTTCAACAAATCACAATTAAACAATGATGCGTTTTGCTCGATTTGGTTTGAAGCTGATACACATAAAAAAACACGAAACGGTTAAAATATTCGGTAGAAGCTATCATAATGCAAGCCAACATTGAGCCATAAACACCAAAGCAGAATGTTTCGTGAGTGAAATTATAGAGTGAATTCAGCTGGAAGGAACTTGTGTATATCTTTTCTCACCCGCCTCAAAATGGATATCATCTCCCCCCTGAAAGTATGTTAAGAGAAAAACGGCAATTGGCATTTCCCCAATACGAACGTCTTGATTTCAATGCCTCAAGGACGTCAGTTTCTCATAGATCAACCACCCCCTTCAACCCTTGTCTGCCCAATCTCCCTTTCCCCTTAGGCTGGTGAATATGCATTTCTTGGCACAGAATAGCCAACTGCCCCCAACCATCACTGGTGCCGTACTAGACCCGGTCGTCGGAAGCCGGTTCCGCCCGGAAGGGGAAACTTGCTTAATGTGTTTCCCCTTTCCCGATGCTTTTTTTAAGGGGCCACTGCAGTGTGTGTTTGGCCTCTTGGCCACAGTTCCGTTTGATCTTCGTTGGCCGTCTTCACACACACACGCACCTTCCCCCAGTCACAACTCTGTCCCACTTCCGCTGGGTTCTTTTTTCTCTATTATACATACAAAGACGCATAGAAACACCACTTTTGCTTGTCAAAGCTGAACAATTTCCACTTCCTTCAAGCAAGTGGGGGGGGCTTTTCTCCTCATATGCTAAAGAAGGTGGCGACCATGGCAGAAAAGCGCAAACTGCTCATGAATTATTAATTAGTGTACCACCGTTTTACCTGCGAGGAGGACCTGCCACAACATTCGCAGGTAATAGCGAAAGGAGGCTTTCCGATTTTCTTGGCACTGAGATTTACTTCGCGTAGGTGTTGTGTTCAAAGAACTGACGAATAAACAAGTTTAAAACAAATCTCAAGATTTTGAATTTCATTGACAAAATAACAACCTACGTAACTCAACTTTACTTTAACTTACTCTACTCTACTCTACTTTACTCTACTTTACTCTACTCTACTCTACTCTACTCTACGACTCTACTCTACTCTACTCTACTCTACTCTACTCTACTGTATCGTTCAAATTACAAATCTTCAACTAACCGATTTTCAAGCACAAGTATGAGAATTAAGCGTTCACATAACCCGCCAGCCATCGAGGTCAGTGAAATATCCTGCACGACAATCGCCGTGTCCCCGTTTCCGAATCGTCGTTGTTAGCAGGATTTCTTGGAAGCGGGCACAACTTAGCGATCCACCTGGTCTGGCGACAACCAAATGACGGCGAGGCATCATAAATTATCAACGCGACTTGGAAAATCGTGGATTTTGTGCGGAGCTGAACTGCACCAATTTGGCTCGCCCTATGTGGAATTTAATTTTTCATACCGTAAACTGGGGTCAATCGGGACACATGGGGCGAATTGGGACAGCAGTTTTAACCATGTTGGAGCACAATATTTTGATTTTTCTGGTTGGTTTCGGATAGAACAGACTCAGGCCAACAAAATGTGTACATTCATTTCCAAATTTAAAAGCTTTAAGTGGTCTAAAAACTGCTGTCCCTATTCAGACTGTAGTCCCGATTCACCCCAGATTACGGTACACCATATTCCGGAGCGGGCTTAATTTTGTAGTCACTGCTGAAAATCGTTTGAACTGTCCAAACGGCGCTTTCTGTCGTGAACTGAATAATTTGGACGATGACAACGGCGACGCGACGGAGAAAGAGTGGTCAAAACAAACAGACCATTATGTGTTGTATGAGGCTAATTATGATGAGATGCAGCTCTATTTTTGGCACACGCCATGTTTGAGCTATTTTTAGGTTGATTGTGGTCTCATGTTGGAACACGTGTCCTCTAAAACTTTTTTTGAAAGTTTTATTAAGACTGTTGAACACTTTAAAACACACCTATTTTAAGTTTGTCTTTCAACGCCAAATATCCAAATCACCACCTCGGTTTAATCATCAGGGACCTAAATTACCCTTTAGGAAAAAGTATCAAGAAAATCAAAGAGAATTTGGGTCTACTTTTTCCGATTTCTTATGAGTTAGCAGAGAATGACCCTACACAGAAAAAAATAATGTAAATTTGGAAGCTTTAATTTTGGAAGGTTGAATATTACCTCTTTTATGATGTAATTTTACCTCAATTTAGACTGAAAAAGTGACATTACACCAGAAAAGTGGTAAAATTACACATTTCCAGAGGTAAAATTACACCTTTTTTCTGACATAAAAGATGTACCCTTCCCAGATGTAATATTACCATGATTTTTTTCTGTGTACAAAAAATGGGAAATGTGTTTGCTAAATTTCGTCGAAAGACTGCAAGAAAATTGTACTTGAAGGTTATTACGTAGTCATTTTTGGGGTAGTCATATAAACGGATTTGACGCATTTCCTGCGGCAAGAACGACACATTTTGGCTGATAAGTCGTGTGTCGTTAGTATAAATCGACTCATCTAAAAATTTGATGTTAAATAATCTGAAATCAGAAAATAAGAAATAAATAGAAAACAAAGTTAAGAATTTGCACGAAATTTCGAAAAATCGGCCAAGATTTCACTCTTCTTAGCGGGATGCAGACTGGATTTCGTCATGTATAGGGGAACAGCACCTAATCAAATCGTGCCTCTAATGTTGCCATAACAGCACTTTGACGTTCAATTACAGCTTATAAAAAGCGTTTTCAACTGAAATCGAGTGATTTATATCTCAATAGGAAGTGACCAAGCATATTTCTATATAAAGTTTTGCAAAAAAAAAGTTGGTGAAAATTATCAAATTGGACGGAATTAGGAGCGAGTACTTAACTTGCCAAATATACGAGAATTTCCCTATATGATGACCCAGGTAACCATCCAGCACTAAAAATCATAAAACAGCAATTAATCAGCAATCCCAATGCAAGATTGCTATGCAACAGCACGTGCAAGTGCTAATCAGCATTGGGCGTAGCATTCGAGAATGCTGAGATGATGCTGTTTAAGTGCTGCTGCTGGCAACTCTGTTTGTCAGTTTCCATTAAACTGGCAACAGTATTAGCTTTGTTTATATTTGGAACGGTAGAGCGAGCGAGACAGTATGAAAAAAAAAACAAACCTAAACATGTTATTCTTATATTCCAACATGGGAAAAACAGAGAGATTTTTTCGGATATCATCAAATTATGATACAAATAGGTAAGTTTAACAACCAAAATTTTCTTTATTATTTGTGGCAGGTGTGTGTATCCATTTCAGAAGCGGTACAATTAAGACCGGCAGCTGTTCGGAGTGGACGCCGGACTCAACATACACCATCAGAGCAGAAATTCGAGATTTTCTGTGGAATTGGCTTTGGACAATATGTGCGAGGTTCCAAAATACGGAGTTTAGATCGGATACGTGTATCAATTGAGACTGCAATGATGTTCAATCAATTGTAAAATCTTGGGAAATAAATAAACGCAGAATTCAAAACGAATAACACAAAATATGTTTTGTAAATTGAATCGAATTCACAGCGTGTAGTTGTAAAAATCACCCGCACCTAGACCCGCACTCTCTTTTGGCACTTACTTACAAGTACCTGTGAAGCATGCTCAGATAGCCACCTCTCATTTAGGCTTGAAGGATCGGACTCACGGAAATCAGCGACAACATCTTCTATCATCGGGCATCAAATCTCCAACTGATCAATTTCGAGCAAAAAAATCTCATTCCCCACTCGGATCAGCTGTGAGTCGGTAACGTAGTAATTGTAAACAAACCCAAAATAGAATATGACGAGGAAGGAAAGGGAGAGAGAGCAACATTTTTGCTGCTCCCATTTTTTTGACGTTTTGTGCAGGGTTGGATCAAAAACAGTAGGGGCCAGCACATAAACAGCCGAGAAAAGTCCAAAAGCGGCCACTATTCAGCACTATAGTAGCTGTTAGTGCTGAAGTAAAAACCGTTTGGCTTTTACTCGCAGCTATGAAAGCGCATTAAGGGCCAAACAGTGACTGTTATTTAGTGCTGGATGGTTACTTGGGGATTGTCCAGCCCAGGTAACTTTGCAATTCGAGCCAAACATTTCATTAGGGCACAAAAGCAAAAACCGCGATTCGAGAAAATCGCTTGCAAAAAATGGACAACTTGTTTCAATTCCTATTTAAAAAATAAGCATGACTGATGGTATTTTTACTGATGATTCGATAAAACACACCATTATCCTCAACTCTGCTTTACTGCTTCTAAATTTATGTTGATTTTCGCAATAAAACTCATAATTTTAAAAATCTCGTTATTAGGCCCTTTTAGCTTTCCAACTGCTGTTCATAATGGGCCCTTTCTAAATGCAATTTCGAAGAGAACTAAAAGGGCACTAAAGCGCTGTCACCGGATTGTTGTTTTGAATGATGTTTATGGGCCCTTTTGTTTAGTTAGAAATAATGAGGAATTCAGTGGAAATTTTGATAATTGGTGAAGTTTTATGATCGAATGGAGCAGATAAGGTATGTGAAACATTAAAATTCTTCAAAAGTGTACTGAACAGCAGCCGCGGGCCGTATTCAATATTGTATTTCGACGAAGTTTTTTTTCTGCAGAAACCCTTGGTGAAACGTTAACCAAACTTTGTTTTGAAGTGAATTAGTGTTAAGAATGTATGAAAAGTTCACTTTATAACATAGAAAGTTCCTTAACCACGAAAACTAACGAAAAGAAAAGGGCACAATTGAACTTTTTTCTGGTTTGGAGTGAACATTGTTATGCCCTTTTGTTTTTGATTTTTTCAATAGGAAATTGTTTGCTATCAATCTGATTCTTGGAGGCCATGTAGGGAGTGTACTATGGAGTGGAATAGTGGAATAATCCCGAATGTTTACTTTTTGGTTTTGTGCCCTAATGAAATGTTTGGCTCGAATTGATTAAACGTGAAGACTTCCATCATTGTCATGATTTTCCTTCAAAGATATAAATTTTACGTCGCTTTCAATATTTTGACAAAAATCCTTCAACAAGTTGTTTAGAATAGTGCACTACACATCGTCGCCATCGTGCTAACTTGTCGTACGTGCATTTTGCGCCAAATTGAGTTAAGAACGCCATGCAGCTCACAATGCCTCACCTTTTGACCTTCACAGATCCCCAAAATTCGATTTCAATCCTGAGATATTCAACAAAAACCGAAAAAACTCCGTGCATTTTTGTCACTTTACATATGAAAGTAGTTTCAATCTTGTCGTGCTATCTTGTCACTCCATGAAAATTGATGTAGGGTAGGGTAGTCATCAATGAGACACTTTTGGTTTTCAACTTTCAACGATTTTTCTAATTTTTTCATTAGCATGTTTTAATGAGCTTTTAGTTGCATTATCTTTCTTTTAATATGTTCTAACATTGACCAAAATATGAGATCGATCCGACATCTACAGCCAGAGTTATTCAACTGTCTCATTGTAGACGCACTTGGCAGGAACAATGAGACAGCTGGGGAACAATCAGACACTTTACGAAAATCAACATTTTTCTAGCAAAACATCATGTTTTTGTATTGTTCCATTGCAGGTGACTTGCCTTGAACATTTTAGAGCAATTTTGCCAACATGAAACTTTTAATAACAAAAGTGACACTAAAAAGTATTGAAATTTTGTAAAATCCATGTATTAATACCAAATAACTTAGTATTTTTGGTTAAATGAAGTTTTAACTCTATAAATATGCCAAAAATCACTTTTAATTCATGTTTTGAAAGATTTCCATCGATTTTGAAAAGTTTATTGAAGAAAAATCAAAGTGTCTCATTGTTACCCATGGGCTGAAATGAGTGGGGAACAATGAGACAGCCCTGGATTCTGGGTATATTCTAAATTTTGGCCAAATCTAATGAAAGGGCATTGTAGCCCAACTTAATCCCTATGGAACGTCGAAAGAAATTTGAAGAAATATTAGTTTTGGTGTAAATGGCAGCCTACGAGCGAAAAAGTTTTTTTTGTCCATAATTTACTTTTACACCCCATAATCAAACATTTATGAATAACTTTTCAAGGGAGCGTCCATAACCAAAGCCACTAATATTGCAGACGTGTATCCAGTAGACACACCTTTCCGCCAAATAAGAGCCTGATTGGTTGAAACTACGACTTGTGAGAGCCATTTTATCATTGTTCCCCGTGTCTCATTGATGACTACTCTACCCTAAGTGCGACAAAAGGCCAAAGGGATTTCAGGCCAGGAAAGTCAGGATGCGTTTGTCGCACGTACAAGCTAGACTACCGTAATCATTTGTAATTATAACTCGGGACTCCAGCAACCAACTTCAACCATACTTTGGGACAATGCACAGAATGGTGAGCCAAACAAAACGTGTTTGTTATTGTTTACATTGCGTGCTCTCGTTTTTGAATATTCAAGGTCAAACATTAAAACGCGTTTTTCTCGGAACGTCAAAATGGCGGGTGCGACAAGATAGCACGACGACGTCGACATGCTGATTCCTTTTGGTAACGATTATCCCATTCCTTGTTAAGCTATGGAAATCGTCATTAATCAATGATTGCCAACTAGGACGTCAATGATTGTGCCACAAAATTATATAAATTTTAAAGCACAATTGATTTAGATCAAAAATTCCTTCAGTGGCTTCAAGAAGGCAACAACCGGCACATGCTGATTCCTTTTGATGCTGAAATTCGTTAAATTGAAATTAATACAGAATATTTTATAGCAATGATTAATTTTCTTCGAAAATGATCAACGGCTTCACCTTAAAGGGAATTAAAAACAATTCTCCCCGAACAGGACAGGCAGCTCCATGAAACCCATCCAATGCTGGCCGCTTCCACCTCCATCATTCACCAGGGAAGGAATAAGGACTAGAAGCATGTGAAATGTTGATGCTAAACTTACTTAGATAAAGCCTGAGACGCTCCTTTTCCCAGCGCTATTATGGAACTCAATCAAATTGACAGGCAAGGTTTCCACGATTTTCTTTTCGACTTCACAACAGTTTATTTTAATTGTTCAGAAAATATTGCATTAAATTTAAGCGTTGATTCTTTAAATGTCTGAATGACTGAAATACAGAGAAACCTCGTTTTACAAGGAGACATTACGCTTTTTAAGTTAATCGATTTTTCTTAAATTATAGGGGGAGGAGATTATTCCAGAAAAAAAGTCATAGGAATTGGGAGCTTAACATTGCATAAGAATGAAATCTGTTATTTTAATAAAATTATGGTAATTTTAAGACTCTTTTACTTGGATAACGTAGAATAACGTAGTTGTTTCAAAACATCCAACAAATTCTTTCACAAAAGTGCTGTTATGTTTGAGAAATCTCACTTTTATTTTAGGAGGTGCGTATTACCCCCTCTCCCCCTACAATATTTTTGCAAGCTTCTAATAATGTTTTGTATATCTGCACAAAACGAACAAATTGCTTTTAAAAAATTGCAAAAACGTTGCGTCTTTTCAGAGAAACCGACATGAATTCTTCAAAAAACAAACAAATTATGATGTTTTTATTGAAACCAGAACAGGAGTGAAAACATGATTAAGCTGTTTATCATTGCATTCCCCAAACATTATAACAAATCATCCCTCATTTATGTGGGCATGGCAGACGCAAAAAATAAATAAACGGAAACCATTTACGGTGCCAATTGAACTGTCGCCGCGGCAATCAACATGCGTTCATTATCCTGCTGACATTGGCTATCATATCGTGCCAAGGTCAAAAACAGGAAAATATGAAAACAAAAAAAAACGCAAATGTCATGTCCAGTTTGAGTTTCACCGAAAAAGGGGGTGTCACCGTTTAATTGATACAGTTTTTTCGAATTGTTAAAGTGGATCCAAAAAGAATGACTTATTTGAAATTTGTATTGGGGGCATTCCATAAACCGTTGTCACGAATTATGAAGAAGAATTATTCACAAATTAATTGATGGATGTTTTCAATGTCGTCTTAATCGTTGAATGACCCCTTGTGCAATGTCAACAGTACGACACACTTAACTCTTCTCCCCTAAATAGTAGAACCGAAGCGATGGTGGTCACTAGCGGCCGACAGTCGGGCTAGCCCGCACACACTCACACACGCTGCCGAAAAAACAATTCTCGAGAGAACCGTTTCCAGGATAATCTGCCACACTATCAGTCACTTGGGGACGGGGGGGAACAACCAACGCCCTCGGAACGAACGGGATTATGACACGTTGGACCACTTCCAGACTAGCATTCGGAATTGAATTAATTAAATTAGTGCAGCTATGGAAAAATGTCACTCGAAGTGAAAACAAGAAAATACTATTTGTTCTAAATTTTGTATAGAAATGCAAAAAAGATTTCGAACTTTTTCTTTTTTTTTCAAATTTAGCTGAAAGTGACGTGGAATCGATCTAATTCATGAGATACAATAGTAACGATACACAAAGAATTGTCGACTTTCAATGTCACGTTCAGCAGTTTAATCAATCTAAATTGCATTATCTGGCAGCAAAATCTAGCCTGACCGCCTAATACACTTACTGTTGTGTAGTGGAAAAGGTCTGTGTTGCCTTTTTGCTGCTCAGAAAATTGTTTAACTTGTTTATCACAGTAAAAAAAAAAATCCAGTGATCTTCATGTTTAATTTTTATTTCTTTTTCAAGTTAGCATTAATGTTCTTTTCGAATATTTAATTTATTTGAATTTGAATATCTGTTCACTAAATTAAAAGTACCTACTTTTTGTATAAAATTTCAAAACAAAACAAAATTATTGAAAATGATAAAAAAATGCTTTTTACAGTACCCTCAAAAAGAATGCGCCGACATCCGACGAGCAAAGTTCAAATAAACTATTTTATGGACATGTTTTGTATGATGGTCAAAGAACAAGCAGAATAAGATGAAGGGGTGTGAAAACGTCGTCGATTGCCGGCAAAACAAAAAAAATACCATAGTGCTTTTGATGTAAATAAATATGTTTTATATGTTTTTTATTTAGACAGGCAGACAAACGGCGCGCGTGCCCGATGTCTATTGCGGGAGGTTTGCTGAATTGGTAGACGCTGGACGGAGTCGTCACTGGTTTGCGCAATTTTCGCAATAGAATTATTTTTTTAATATTTCTAGGTTAATACTTCAAATGCAAATCAATAATTCAAATGCTCTGATTTCGATCACAATATTCACGCAAATTTACATTAAACTCTACTTTTTTAAATCATCAAATTTAACACACAAACAACTTTTCAAACATATGAAAAATGATTTGTTTCTTTCTCAACAAAATTTGATTAATTGTTGTCTAGTTAAAATGAGCTAAGCGAACACTACGGTGACGGCAATTTTAGCCCGATCTTGCGTTTTATCTAAGAACGTGGCAACGTACGATTGAGGAGTGTGAAATTATACAATAAACTTCGGGATCGTCCGTCATGCGATCTGAACGGAAACCATATGCTGTTGGCTATTTGCGACTAGAAAAATGCTACAGAATAGTAAACGCGAGTTGGTTGTTTGAAAAATGAAGGTCGAGAAATTTAACATAGCAAATGTAATGAAATATAATTAGATATCAGTCTGTTGCAAATATTTTTTCAAGTTTATGTCCTCGACTCTGACCAGAGGGGTTGTTCAAATATTAGGTCCAGAGATTTTCGTCATTTCAGAGAACGATACACGCCTGTGGATCCGTTGACGAAACCTCAAGGTTTAAGAGGACCACATTATAAGACATCTTGTATCCTTGGAAACGAACCTGATTTCCAATAAATGTGAATCGAATTGTCAACCCATATTAATGCATTTTAGATTGTTTTCAGTTGATTATGCTTCTTTTTGCCTTTCTTACAAAAGAAAGGTATAGGTTTTACTTTAAGCCAGGACGTCATTTCCAGCTTCGTAAATATGTCGATTCAGCATGAATTTTAATCGGAAAAATCGCCAAAAAAAATCACACTGCATCGATTTTCGACGCTCTATCGATTCACCTTGACAGAACTCGTCTATCTCGAACCCTCGAATTTTGAGAAAATAAATTCCGTGGAGGTCGAGTGATGTTCGTATGTGGTAAAATTTTGCAAAATTTTGTGTCGCGCCGTTCTCAGCTCCCATAAATCCGATTTCGATTCTCCTAAATGCAGATGAAAGCTAGTGTGCTGAACCTGGGCGAGTTGCCGCGCAAATTTCGAATTATCCATCTGTTTTCGGATGCGGCCAGACTTTTCCAGAAAATACACAGTTTTCAAATGAAAATATGGTCAATTTTTTCATTTTCATACCTTTTATTTATCTCAAAAATTGCATTTTTCGAGCCCTACAACCTCCCAAATTTTCATCCAGATTCATAATATGGTTCTGGAGTTAGAGCCGTTTGATTGACCTACCATAAGAAACAAAATCCCTAAAAAAAGGGTAAAAGCCCACCTGGTGACCTTCGCCAACATTTTTCATTTCTGATTTTATTCGAATTTTCTTGCTACATTCATAGTACAGACCATGAGTGAGCATCTGAAACAAGTTCGACATCGATCGGCAATCCCGATCAATTTTTAGAACGATTTACTTTTTGCCTTTCTTACTAAAGAAAGGTATAGGTTTTACTTTAAGCCAGGACGTCATTTCCAGCTTCGTAAATATGTCGATTCAGCATGAATTTTAATCGGAAAAATCGCCAAAAAATCACACTGCATCGATTTTCGACGCTTCGTCGCCAAGTTGTCAAGTTGAGCTTTGAATACTGGCGCGAGAATGCTGGCGCATATGTTTCGGCTCGACTTATACTCGTTCGTAGTAGCTTGTCTACCGATGTTTCCTTCAACATGTAAGATATCGTAGCTTTTCGGTTTCTTTTGCTTTGTCCGTTTTTGCATAACTGTCCAATGTTTATGCAAAAAAACTTTTTTGACATAGGACATTCATCCGGGTACAATCAATTTGTTTCCCGTGTGCTCCTAAAATCGCTTTAAGTAGGCTTCATTTTTTGTGTCGTTTTATTTAACAGAGTTCATTGGATTCCAATAGGAGCTTTCGAAGCTTCTAAGCTTTATATCGTTTTCAAAGTTTTCAATGCTCGCGACGCCAATGGCTATCTACCTAAGGTATTGTGATTGAGTGTGTAGTTGTGCGGTTGTAAAAATATCTATCTCTGACTCTCTCACCCGGTCGGAAAAAAATCTGGTAAATTTGAGTGTCTGGCGCAGGCGGACGTTTGTCGTGCAGTTCAGACACACTTGGCACATTTCTTTTAGCCAGGTTTTGCGTGACGCCCGACGAATCTGGCAAAAATCTGGCGGAATAACACACAGCTGTCTGGCACAAAACCAATCGGTTCAATCGGTTGAACCGTGCACGACCGGTTTGTTGCATATTCGCCAGAATTCTGGCAACATTCTTGGGCCAGTCGGGGGGAAAATCTGCCAGACGTCTTGCGCAGCTAAGTGCAGTGCCCAAGACAAAACGCCCGCCAGGCGCCCCCCTTTTCCGTCTGGGCACTTTCGTAGACGCTGAATGGCAAGCTTCCCACTGTGCGGTTAACTCGGTTTTGCGTTGCGCCTGCTTTGTTCGGTTTTTGGGCTCTTACCAAAACTAGAAAACCAAAACCGCGATGTGTGTCGTCACTTGCGCATTGGAAGCTAAGAATTTGTACGATTAAAAATATTCGATAGGTGAAAATTGCGTTTTCAATTTCTTTTAGAAAACACATCATTAATAATACCTTGCTTTCATCATAAGATTTTTTGTATCAAGTCGATGTTGTGAATTGAGAGAAGTTATATTCTTTAGTAAGAAAGGCTCTATCTCACCCCTGGTGGGATTAAATCGGGTTTTTAATTAAATCATTGTCCAAAAAATCGTTGGTGTCTACTGGTAGTTGCTATTATTGACAAGAACTGCCAAGAATTGTTCCGTGAATGGATGAAAATGTTGTCCGGAACTGTGATGGGAACTATGATTGGATAGGTTATCAAAAGACCTTGCCGATGAGCCAGAAAGATTGAAGTTCTGAAAATCCTATCGAAACAAATTAGTAATGAAGCTTAATTTGTTAAACGTGTGATGGGGAAATGATGCAATTCTGACTGATTTTTTTCACTATGAACAATTCTCTACGAAAACGGTATGCCCAAAGAAGCCATTTTGTATCATTAGTTTGTCCATATAATTTTACATACAAATTTGGCAGCTGTCCATACAAAAACGATGTATAAAAATTAAAAAATCTGTATCTTTTGAAGGAATTTTTTGATCGATTTGGTGTCTTCGGCAAAGTTGTAGGTATGGATATGGACTACACTGAAAAAAATGATACATGGTAATTGAAAATATCACGGATAGAAATCCTGTAGGAAAAACCGTCAACAAATTGTTTTAAAATCGAAAACATCGATTGTTTTCGGTTTCGTTTACAATGTTTTCAAAAATGAAAACATTTTCATCGATTTCGAAAACTTTTGTGTTCGAAAACGCGACTTTTTCCGTCATCCTTTTGCGACGCGTAACTACTGTCAAAACGCAGCCCAATTCAAAACGTCAACTCTGCTCTCGTGACAGTTTGTTTATATTTTCAAAGTTTTTTTTTATGTTTTCGGGAGAAGTAACCGGAGGACCGGAAAAGTTCACGGTGTTCCCGAGGGTGTTGGTGAAATACAGTGAGTCAAATATTTGTCCGTACCCCCCCGTACGGGAAATGTTTGTGATATAAAAGTACATAAAATTCGACTAAAGTGCCATGTTTTATACATCAATCGACGCGGTAGAATGTCCTCTTTAAGACACTGTCATTGATTTGCAAAAACTTTTTCTTGAAAAATACAAAAATTGTTTACTCGAAAGTCAAAGAGGTCGTCCGTACTAGTTACAAAATCTGATCGATTTAACTGAATTCATTTATGAAATGTGTTTCAGTGTCAAATACTAGTACCTTTCAGTTGTTTGATAACTTGAGTTAAATATTTAAAGATTAAATTTAGTTTTTAAAGTACTTACCACATTAGTTTATAAACAACTATTTTTATAAAATTGCTATTTTGTGTTGTGTCTCTATTGAACAAGTTTCAACAATATTTGTTCAAAATATACATTGATTTCATCTTTTATTGATCGACCAGTTTCGGAACACAATGGTTCGGATTTCGTCACCACCTTCGGTTTGTGGTGATCAGAGAGGACAAACCCACCTCTGCAATTTGAAGCATTCATTTCGTCCACTACAGCCCGATTACGAGTCCCTAGTCTGAAATTTGAAATTTTCACTTTCCGTGCTGAGAATTTCTGTACCGTTCTGGGTCAGAATGTTTTGCTTGGGGAATTTGAAAATTTCAAATTTCAGACTAGGACTCGTAATCGGGCTGTAGTGGACGAAATTGATGCTTCAAATTGCAAGAGGTGGGTTTTTTGTCCTCTATCTGATCACCACAAAATTTTCCTCCGAGGGGTTGAACCGGTTCCGGGACAATCCGGATTGTTTAACGGTATTGTTCCGAAACAATATTTTTGGTCGAAAAATGTCAATAAAAAAGATGAAAACAATGTATATTTTGAACAAATATTGTTGAAACTTGTTCAATAGAGACTCTTACAACACAAAATAGCAATTTTATAAAAATAGTTGTTTATAAACTAATGTTTTGGTAAGTTTTACTTTAAAAAACTAAATTTAATCCAATTTTAATATAAATTAAACAAACTTATCAGAAGTTCAAAGTTGTCACAAACTGGCTAAAGGTACTAGTATTTGACACTGAAACAACATTTCATAAATGAATTCAGTTAAATCGATCAGATTTTGTACTTTTACTAGTGGACAATTATTTGACCTCTTTTTTTTCAGTAAACAATTTTTGTATTTTTCAAGAAAAAGTTTTTTGCAAATCCAATGACAGTGTCTTAAAGAGGACATTCTACCGCGTCGATTGATGTATAAAACATGGCACTTTAGTCGAATTTTATGTACTTTTATATCACAAACATTTCCCGTACGGGGGGGTACGGACAAATATTTGACTCACTGTAAAGTGTACTTTGTGCTAAATGAAAGCACCAACATGTGCTGCCGAAGTGTCCAGTTGCTAACACCGCCAAGAAAGTCGTTCCGGACCGGGTCGAAGTTAAAAAGTGCTTTCGGAAGTGGCAAAATCACCCGGGAGAAGTGAAAGGTCGATCCGCACCGCCAGCCGCGATTCTCAACAGTGATCGAAAGGGCCAGTACGGTTCAGTTCTGAAATTAAAGACGGAACCGTTGCTAATGGCCGCACTCGAGAAGGCGGACAGCGGAATAAGTGCATCGCCGGAACCTCTTCCTCATCCTTCTGCCCCACGGCCGATGCGGAAGAAGATGTTGTTTAGCGAGAAGAAATCATCAGCCGCCGCTGCTGGTGCGGAACGACCGTTGACTTCTCCCGAAAGCACTTGTGAATTTCGACTCGGTCCGGAACGACTTTGTTGGCGGTGTTTTCAGTTGGACACTTGGATAGCAATCCTCCTCCTCCTCCTCCTCCTCCTCCTCCTCCTCCTTCTTTTCAAAACCTTCAACGAGCCGTTGAAACCCTCAGAAAGTTGGTACGATTGATAAACAAATTCTCCCCAAAACTCGTAATCGTTCGATCTAATCGACCTTCCTCCCTCCACAGGCTGCGACGCCGTCCTCTTCCACCAGATCTCCAGCCACCTCAGATTGCACCACGACGGCAAGAAAAGCTGCCCGGGACAAGACGCATCAACCCAACTCGAACTCCGTCGAGCATCCTGGAGCCGATAGCGGTCAAGCTTCGGTCCTGCAGAAAGCGCTGAACACCCACAAACACACACCACATTACACTCTACCACCTAAAATTTTAAAATTCTTAAATTCTAAAATTTAAAATTCTAAAATTTAAAATTCTAAAATTCTAAAATTCTAAAATTCTAAAATTCTAAAATTCTAAAATTCTAAAATTCTAAAATTCTAAAATTCTAAAATTCTAAAATTCTAAAATTCTAAAATTCTAAAATTTAAAATTTAAAATTCTAAAATTTAAAATTCTAAAATTCTAAAATTTAAAATTCTAAAATTTAAAATTCTAAAATTCTAAAATTTAAATTCTAAAATTTAAAATTCTAAAATTCTAAAATTCTAAAATTTAAAATTCTAAAATTCTAAGATTCTAAAATTTAAAATACTAAAATTCTAAAATTCTAAAATTTAAAATTTAAAATTTAAAATTCTAAAATTCTAAAATTTAAAATTTAAAATTCTAAAATTCTAAAATTTAAAATTTAAAATTCTAAAATTCTAAAATTTAAAATTTAAAATTTAAAATTTAAAATTTAAAATTCTAAAATTCTAAAATTTAAAATTCTAAAATTCTAAAATTTAAAATTTAAAATTCTAAAATTTAAAATTTAAAATTCTAAATTCTAAAATTTAAAATTCTAAAATTTAAAATTCTAAAATTCTAAAATTCTAAAATTTAAAATTCTAAAAATTCTAAAATTCTAAAATTTAAAATTCTAAAATTCTAAAATTCTAAATTTAAAATTTAAAATTCTAAAATTCTAAAATTCTAAAATTTAAAATTCTAAAATTTAAAATTTAAAATTCTAAAATTTAAAATTCTAAAATTCTAAAATTCTAAAATTCAAAAATTCAAAAATTCAAAAATTCAAAAATTCAAAAATTCTAAAATTCTAAATTCTAAGATTCTGAAATTCTAAAATTCTAAGATTCTGAAATTCTAAAATTAAAAATACCCAATTTCTCAAATTCCCAAATTCCTAAATTCCTAAATTCAAAGCAAATTCATTTATTCCCAAATTTCCCAATTCCCGAATTCCCATATTCTTAAATTCCCAAATTCCAAAATTTCCAAATTCCCAAATTCACAAATTCCCAAATTCCGTAATTCTAAATTTCCCAAAATTCCTAAATTATTAAATTCCCAACTTCCCAAATTAACAAATTCACTAATTCCCAGATTCTCCAATTCCCAAATTTTCAAATTCCCAAATTCTTAAATTCCCAGATTTCCAAATTCCCAAATTTCCAAATTCACAAATTCCCAAATTAACAAATTCTTAAATTCCCAAATTCCAAATTAACAAATCCCCAAATTCCTGATTCCCAAATTCCTAAATTCCAATTCCCAAATTCCCAATTCCCAAATTCCTGAATTCTTAATTCTCAAATTCTTAATTCCCAAATTTCAAATTTCTAAATTCCTAAATTCTCATTCTTAAATTCTAAATCTTAAATTCTTAAATTCTTAAATTCTTAAATTCTTAAATTTAAATTCTTAAATTTTAAATTCTTAATCTTAAATTCTTAAATTTTAATTCTTAAATTCTTAAATTTTAAATTCTTAATTCTTAAATTCTTAAATTCTTAAATTCTTAAATTTAAATTCTTAAATTCTTAAATTCTTAAATTCTCAAATTCCCAAATTTCCCTCTAAATTCCCAAATTCAAAAAAAATTCTTAAATTCCTGAATTCCCAAATTCCCAAATTCACAAATTCCCAGATTCCCAACATCCCAAATTAACAAATTCACTAATTCCCAAATTCCCCAATTCCCAAATTTTCAAATTCCTAAATTCTTAAATTCCCAGATTTCCAAATTCCCAAATTCCCAAATTTCCAAATTCCCAAATTCACAAATTCTTAAATTCCCAAATTCCAAAATTAACAAATCCCTAAATTCCCCAATTCCCAAATTCCTAAATTCCCAAATTCCTGAATTCCGAATTCCTAAATTCTCAAATTCCCAAATTCCCAATTTCTTATATTCCCAAATTCAAAAATTCTTCAATTACTAAATTCCCGAATTCACACAATTCTCAAATTCCCAAATTCCTAATTTCCCAAATTCTCAAATTTCAAAGTCCCAAATTCCCAAATTCACAGATTCCCAAATTCCCAAATTCTTAAATTCCCAAACTCCCAAATTCACAAAATCCCAAATTCTTTAATTCCCAAATTCCCAAATTCCTAAATTCCTGAATTCCTAAATTCCTAAATTCCTCAATTCCTCAATTCCTGAATTCCTGAATTCCTAATTTCCTGAATTTCTAAATTCTTAAATTCCTAAATTCCCAAATTCCCAAATTCTTCAAATTTTCAAATTTTCAAATTTTCAAATTCTCAAATTCCCAAAATCCCAAATTCCCAAATTCCTTAATTCTCAAATTCCTTAACTCTCAAATTCCAAAATTCCCAAATTCTTACATTCCCAAATTATCTATTTCCTATGTTCCTAAATTCCTAAATTCCTGAATTCCTGAATTCCTAAATTCCTAAATTCCTAAATTTTTAAATTCCTTAATTCCTTAATTCCTAAATTCCAAATTCCTGAATTTCTAAATTTCTAAATTCCCAAATTCCCAAATCCCCAGATTCCCAAATTCACAAATTCCCAAATTCCCAAATACTTAAATTCCCAAATTCCCAAATTAACAAATTCACTAATTTCCAAATTCCCCAATTCCCAAATTTTCAAATTCCCAAATTCCCAAATTCTTAAATTCCCAAATTCTTAAATTCCCAAATTCTCAAATTCCCTAATTCTCAATTTTAAATCCCAAATTCTCAAATTTCTAAATTCCCAAATTCTTAAAATCCCAAATTCACAAATTCACATTTTCCCAAATTCCCAAATTCTTAAATTCCCAAATTCCAAAATGATCAAATTCTTAAATTCCCAAATTCCTTAATTCCTAAATTCTCAAATTCCTAAATTCCTAAATTCTCAAATTCCCTAATTCTTAAATTCCTAAATTCCAATTTCTTAAATTTCTAAATTCCCAAATTACCAAATTCTCAAATTTCCAAATTCCCAAATTCCCAAATACTTAAATTCTCAAATTCCCAAATTAACAAATTCACTAATTTCCAAATTCCCACCCAATTTTCAAATTCCCAATTCCCAAATTCTTAAATTCCAAATTTAAATTTCAAATTCTCAAATTCCTAATTCTCAATTTTAAATCCCAAATTCTCAAATTTAAATTCTTCTTAAAATCCCAAATTCACAAATTCACATTTTCCCAAATTCCCAAATTCTTAATTCCCAAATCCAAAATGATCAAATTCTTAAATTCCCAAATTCCTTAATTCCTAAATTCTCAAATTCCTAAATTCCTAAATTCTCAAATTCCTAATTTTAAATTCCTAAATTCCATTTCTTAAATTTCTAAATTCCCAAATTACCAAATTCTCAACAAATCCTAAATTCCTAAATCCTCAAATTCAACCCCAATCCCCACCCTTAAATTCAAATCTGTCCCCACTCACCCAAATTCCCAAATCGCTTCCCAAATTCTAAATTCCTAAATTCTCAAATTCCTATATTCCCAAATCCCCAAATTCACAAATCCCCAAATTCTGCAATTCCCAAAATCCCAAATTCCCAAATTCTTAAATTCCTTAATTCCTAAATTCCTAAATTCCTAAATTCCTAAATTCCTAAATTCCCAAATTCCCAAATTCCCAAATTCCTTAATTCCTTAATTCCTTAATTCCTTAATTCCTAAATCTCAAAATCCCACATTATCAGGTTTTTGAATTCCTAAATTTTCTTGTTTCGATATTCCCAAATCTCTAAAATAACATAATACCAAGTTCCTAAAATCACAAATTCCCTAATTTTGATTCGGGATTCCCAGATTCAGAAAATCCCATATTCCCAAAACTCCACATTCTTCAATCCCCAGATCCCCATGTTTCCTGATTGTAAAACACTAATTTCTTGTATTCCCATATTCCAAACAAACAAACACACACACACACACACACACACACACACACACACACACACACACACTCACAAAGATTAGTTTGTTAATTAATGATGTATTTTTGCCTCAATAAATAAAAAACGAATCAACTGTTTTACTGAACCAAAAGAAATATCCAACGGTCAATTCAAAAACCAAAACCAACGGTCAATTCAAAAACCGATTAAACCGCCACCCTTAATTCGTTTGGGATGGCTGCGTGCTTTTTGTTTTGAGCCAGGCGTACCCACCCTGTTTGAAAAATGTCGCACGTCGTACGAGTTGTCGCACGGTTTTGATTTTACCGTTTCGATATCGATTGGTCGAAAGGACGACAAACGTGCGACAAACACTCGACATGCTTGACATTGTTTTTTCCATCGATTTACCTTCAATTCAACGTCGATTATCGTCGACGCAAACAGTTTGACAGTTCTCTTCAGTTGATCTTGTTCGGACTTGATTGCAACCGAGTCGAACCAGTTGTTGTTAATTTTAGGCTTTGGGAGGTTTTTGGACAGTTTAAAGGTAAGTTGTGTTCTAGGTTGAATTACTTTTTCTGCCGGAAAGTTCCGGCCGGAGGGGCAAGCGACCGAATCAAAGTGTTTTGTATTCCAGATTCCGGTCTTTGATGCGGTATAGGAGGAAGAGGAGGAGGAGGAGGACGGGAATATGGTATACTCGGCGGGCATTCCGGAAGAACAAGAAGGAACCAGTTTGCGATCGAGGAACTGGTTGGTGTTTGTTGTTTTACTTTCCGCGGGAGGTTGCGACGCATATCTAATGGAACTGGTGAGTCATGTTTAAGAAACGATGAAGAAGGTGTGCTGGAATTGCGATTTTACGGTAGAAATTAAAAAAAGGATGAATGGAACACCACAAATTCTTAACTTTTCAATCCAATAATTCCAAACTGAAAATAAAAATCTAGAATACTAAAGTTTAAAAACATCAACGCTGATTTGATTTGATACCGAGCTCCTCGCAAAGATGGAGCTCTGGGTCCCGCCGTGTTATTTTTATTTTGTTACTCATGTATTTATGTTTTGGATTTTATGTTTACAAAAAGAAGTAGATTTTTGGTGCCACTGCTTTGGTATTTTTTTTTTTTTTTTTGAATTAAATATACTTTATTGAATCTTTCTTATAATAATTACATTTGGTTTACATAATAAGTGGTCAGCTGTGGCTCTTCAGCTTTAGTTTGCTTTTCGTGATTTAAACACTGTTCATTTTTATAACTTTAAAAGTATATGATTTATCATTTTGTAACACTAGGTACAATGAGGAAAAAAATGTTAAGAAAACATAACCTAACCTAAAACTAACTTAATCTTACCATAAACTAAACCAATCCTTGAATCAAGGGGTATTCAGATATAGCACATTTTTCCCTGAATTTCAAACATTTTTCTTGAATCTTCTGATCCAACATTTTTACTTCTGCTAATTCATGAACCTCACTTGATCTTGTCCAGCCAGGAACATTCAAAACCATTTTGAGTACCTTGTTTTGGACACGCTGGAGCTTCAATTTATGAGTTCTAGCGCAACACTCCCAAACAGGTACTGCATACTCAATAACGGGGTAAATTATTTGTTTGTAAACTGCTAACTTATTTTTCAAAGATAGCTTTGATTTTCTGTTAATTAAAGGATACAAACACCTGATGAGAATGCTGCACTTGTTCAATATTTTATCTACATGCTGTCGAAACAATAGTTTCGAGTCAAGTATGAGACCTAAATAGACAACTTCCTTTGACCAGGGTATCGAAACATCATTCATTTTAATCAAAACATCATCCTTTGGGACAAATCTGGCCGATTTGGAAAGTGGAAAAATGATGGTTTGAGTTTTGGCTGCATTTATGCGAATTTTCCAGTCGCCAAAGTATTCGGAAAGAACGTCAAGACCCTTCTGAAGACGGCCAACTAAATATCTGGTTATTTTACCCTTATAAATAACGGCAGTGTCATCAGCAAAAAGTGACAACACACCATTACCAGGAAGAGTAGGCAAATCAGATGTAAAAATATTGTACAGAAGTGGGCCAAGAATACTTCCTTGGGGAACCCCAGCATCAATGTTGAATAATCCAGAAGCAATCCCATTCAGAAAAACCTTGAACGATCTCTCCGAAAGATAGTGCTGGATAATTTTGATAAGATACATTGGAAAACCGTATAAATACAGTTTATGTATCAAACCATCATGCCAAACATTGTCAAAAGCCTTCTCAACATCCAACAAAGCCATAGCAGTTGATTTAGACTCAAGCTTGTTCTGCTTGATGATTTTAGTTACTCTCGTAAGCTGATGAGCAGTATTATGTCCCTTTCGGAAGCCAAACTGCTCATTCAAAATTATATTATTATCGTTGGTAAAATCCAAAAGCCTTGAATAGATGACCTTCTCAAAGAGTTTGGACAGACTACTCAAAAGACTAATGGGACGATAACTTGTTGGCGATGTTGGATCTTTTTGAGGCTTCAAAATTGGTATGACTTTGCCCAGCTTCCAATTGGTGGGGAAGTAACCAAGTTGCAAACATTTATTGAAAATATTGGCTAGATGTTGAAAGAACTGATCACTCTGTTTTTTCAACACTAGATTAAAAATGTTATCAAAGCCTGGAGCTTTCATATTTTTCATTTGTTTAACTGCAACTTTGACTTCCTCACCAGAAACATGGGAATCTGCAGGAAATTCAAAGGTAGAGTCATTGATTGTTGAAATACTATTGGCAACTGATGTTTCTTTACGGCTGGTCATGGAAGCGCCAAGATTATGTGAACTAACAAAATGAAGCCCAAGTGCATTTGCCTTTTCCTCGGATGTAATCAAAGGAGAATCCTCAACAATAAGAGGAGGAATAGGCTTTGGTTTGTTTTTAAGAACTTTTGAAAGTTTCCAAAATGGTTTTGAATAATTCCCAAGCTGGCTTACATGTTTTGAAAATTCTTGATTTCTGATATTGTCAAGTCGGTCTTGTATGATTTTGTTCAAATTGTTCACTGAAATCTTTTGTCATAGTCCCCAGTCCGTTGATATTGTCTCCTATAAACATTCCTAAGTCTAATCAAGTGTTTAGTATCTACGTCAATATCAGTTACCTTAAAATTAACAGGAACCTCCCGAACGTTGGCAGCCTCTGCTTGGTTGATAGCCTGCTGGATCACCTCCAGCGAACGATCAATATCAGCAGAAGTTTCCGGGTGTTGATCATAGTCGATGTTGCTGTCGACCACTTGCTGAAACTGCTGCCAGTCAACGTTGTGGTAATCTTTCCGGGTTGGTTGCCGCTGCGGAGTAACGGAAGCTCCAACCTCCACAACCACCGGATAGTGATCAGAACTCAACTCTTCAAACACCTCAGGATGAGCCACGTTCTCAGCCATATTGGTAATGAAGAAGTCGATGATTGAGTGATTCCCAGACCGAGCCACCCTCGTTGGACGATCCGGACTCACAACGTTGTAGTATCCGTTTTGCAGATCGTTGTGCAGAATCACTCCGTTCCGATTCCTCCTGCTGTTGCCCCAAACTTCATGCTTCGCGTTGAGGTCACCAGCGATGATGTACTTTGCGCTCCGCCGTGTCAGCTTCTGGATATCGCTCTTCAGTTTTGCTGCTGAACCATCTCTGGCATTCACCTGACGTGGGCAGTATGCAGCAATGAAGAGTACTGGGCCAACCAGTGGGAATTTCCACCCCAACGGCCTCGATGATGTCCAGCTTAAAGTGTGGCAGCCGGCGTGGCTTGAGATCACGATGAACAGCGACAAGCACACCTCCTCCTCCAGAGGTGGTCCTATCGAGCTGCGTCGCGATCTTGTAGTTTTGCAGATAAACTTTTTCACCGGGCTTCAGATGAGTTTCCGTGATGGCAGCTACGTCGATCTCCTTCTCGCGAAGAAAATCCACCAGCTCTAAATTCTTCCTCCTAATGGAGCAAGCGTTCCAATTCAGCAGCTTGAGGGACCTACGATCCATACTGGATGACGAACGAGGTCAGCACTTCAATCTGCTGGGTCTTGGTTTTGCATCCACGCAGTGCAGCGGACATCTGTTTGAAAATATTGAGGAGTTCGGTTGAGGTGTAAAGATCATTACCATTTTCCTCAACTGCTGGTTCTTGGGTTGGTCTTGGCTCCTGGCTGAAGCCCGGTGGTGGCGGTCTCGGCTCCTGGCTGGAACCCGGCCGTGGATGATTCATCTCAGCTCTCTTCCTGGGATCCAACGGCAACGGTGCCAAGTTCGGGACCTGGCGTCGCGGTTGAAGAGGTGGAAAATTTTGCTCCACCAGGGCTGGAGGAGTTCTACGACGCTGAGGCTGATTCTTCGTCGATGCTTGCTGCCGAATTTTCACGAACTCAGCTCTCTTGGGGCACTTTCGGTCGGTTGACGAGTGCTCACCGTTGCAGTTGAGGCACTTCACCAGCGAATTTGGATGCACT